>NC_079481.1:12603041-13803041 GCF_026230105.1 Diorhabda sublineata | reverse complement strand
AATTTGGGGCATCTCTACCAACTACCTAACCTAACCTAATCCATATAAAGCTTTTATAAATAAATGTTGAGGTTAAGTAAAAAATTTTCAGTTTATCCCATTAAATGAGAGGTAGGAGAGAGTGGTAACCTTGTTATGAAAAAGTCCGGTTCTGCTTACACTTGGTGTTGTTTGAAAGAGTTTTTGTCAAGCAATACAAAATATATAAATTCCAAGCAATTCAATTAGCAACGAAAGGGAGTTATTCCATATATTTTATTGTGATGAACATTCTATAACATCAACCAATAAGTCAAGTGATTGACGATTGACACACAGATGACACTGCAATTGTCAAACCCATATGAAGAACCATTTTTCAAAAGACTGTGTGTAAAATTTCATTACATTTCGATTAGTCAGAAAAGGTGAAGCTACTTTTGTTATTTTTCAAACAATTTCGTGTGTTAATTTAGTATTTTTTCCTGACGAAACAAAAAAGTACTGTAGATGATTCCACTCTGTAAACATACAATGAAAAATTTTTGCATAGACATATCATGAACTTAATATGCACTTAAATCATCCAGCTGTGAGGCTTTTCTGAAAGGAGCAGTATTGAAATCATAGATCTCTATCAAAATGGATCGTGTCCACTGTCCAGCAACGCGCGATGATTGAATACCTGCATGTAAACGAGATGACACCAAGACATATCTAGTGGATGAATTAGGGAAATTTGAGTTCATCTATGAAATACTTAACTCACGAATATTTAAAAATTAATACAAATAAACAATGAAAAAGTTTAATATACATGTTACAATTCGAATTCTTGTTGGCACGAATACGATTTCCGTGACACCTGGATTTGACTAGGCCATTTTGTAAATCGACCCAATAGTCGAAAATGAGGATTAAAATTTTTCGATATTTCGCTTCGTTTTCGAGATATCGATACTTGAATTTGGAAAAATTTATTTTTATTCAATATTTGTATGTATCAACCTAATTTAACTTCACCTAACCTTCTCGTGGTGCACTTTGAGTGTAAAAAGTTCAAAAATCGTGAATGTTTTATAACCAATTTTTTTTCGCGTGAGGATTATTTTAGTTGCATTTTATTATTTTTTTTTCTTATGGGTGACTTTGCCCCCTCACCACTACAGGGGCTCCGCCCCTGGACCCCGGACTCTGGTCTGCCCAAAAGCCGCGAGGAACGGGTGAGCTTGGAGAGGCGAGATTGGGGGCAGATAAATTCGAAGCGGGTAGATTTTTTACTGTCATTTTTCTCATTCGGTTATTTTTAAAAATAGGATAGATGATGCAAAAATAATTGCTAGAGAATTTTTTCAGGATAATTGTGAAATACTACAGTAATCTGGCTTTTCAATTATAAAACAAACGGAAATAAATATCTTTTTACTTTAAATTACTAATTAAATCTTCAAACTATCATTAAATATTTTTTTTCATTTTATGAATAATAAAAACAAAAGACAGTTCTTTATGAAAAACATCAAATTATTCATGTATTTATCGTATGTTAAATTATATTCATCACAGATTGATGAAAGTTATTAAAAATGTCTCATTTTGTTATAAAAATCTGTTTTTTTCAATATAATTTTGGAGTATCAGGGTATATAATATTAAAATTAAATAAAAATCTTTTGTTTATTAAATTACAACATTCATATTGAAATTGATGTGATAAAATATTCATTTGAAACGAAGTATAGAACGCCATCTGTTCAATAAAGCGAATTTTGAACTAACGTTTGATTATACTTCGATATCTCGAAAACGAACCGAGATATCAAAAAATTTCATTCTTCATTTTCGAGCTATTTGGGCCTAATTAAGCCACGGAAATCGTATTCTCCCCACCTCGTTCGGCATAACGTAATCCCTTCATGCAAAGAAACCTTTAGATACACATAATTGGAACTTACTTCAGCAGATATTCATTTTCTCAGTTGATTTACAT
Organism: Diorhabda sublineata; assembly: GCF_026230105.1. Taxonomy (NCBI): domain Eukaryota; kingdom Metazoa; phylum Arthropoda; class Insecta; order Coleoptera; family Chrysomelidae; genus Diorhabda; species Diorhabda sublineata. Next base: position 13,801,072 of record NC_079481.1, on the reverse strand, counting down.
TCTACATAATCGGTAAATGCAATAAATCATTCCAACTATAAACCATCACCTTTATTTCCTATTATACACGCGCGAACTCCTCGAGTAAAGGTAAACAGTCGACCGATACGACGATAGGGTCACACGTCAATAAGCAAACTGAAATATATTATTATCTATCATGTATAAAAGCAACGAGATATTATGTACGTATTGCCGATAGAAAATGATATGAAGCGTACAAGGTTTTTTAAGGACTTAATTTATAACCTCCTTTAACATAAAGTGTCTTTTATTGTTTTTTTACTATTACGATTTAATAAGGAAGTCAATAATGACGAAGGGAGATGCAGGATGTTATTAAACGTATCAGTTCATAAAAATAGATGAGATGCGAAAAGCTATTATCACAAATGTATAAGAATCATTTTTGATGACCAAATCGATTAACTTTAGCAAAAACTTTCGTCCTCTTTAGTCTTTACCCATAAAACTTAACATAAAGTCTGAAAACGTAGCAAACTTCTTAGTGTGTGAAAATAGTTTGAGACCTTCAATCCTTTTACAAATTACTAAATCTACAATTATTTCGGATCCTTTAGATATTCAAAGGACCTACCGTTTCCCACGGTTACATCTCGCGATAATATTTTGTATACTACTTAATTTAATTACATAGAATAGAAAATTAAACTTGTAACTTACATTCAATGTCAATTCTCCGGTATTCGTTACAGCATCTATAACAAAATAAATAATCCTTTATATTCCTTACGATTAAATTCTTGATACAAATTTCAAACAGGGGAAACTTTATACGGATTAGGAATAACAAAATAAATTTTGAAAATACTGTTTATATTATATTAATAGGTTAGAATAGCTTTAAGGGTTGTTATAGTGAATAAAAAAATAAATTATAGTTAAAGAAAAATTTAAAAACACGCTTTTAGCAGTAATCAAATTAAATTCTTGCCATAAGATTAAAATTATTTATGGGAAAATTAATAATTGCTAGTTTGTTATCTTTAATTGCTAGATTTATTACAGACTGTATTAGCTTCACATTTATATATCGCCATCTAGTGACAATAATAAAATTAGAGAGATCGTACGGTTTATCGTCCTCACTCCTCGGCTGGCTTAGTGGCTTTAAGATCTATTCATCCAGGTCGCTATCGGTGGACACACCTCGGAAAGGTTTGCGGTCATCGCTGGTGTTCCCCAGGGTTGCATCCTCGACGATTGCAGACTGGTGTCGTCGTTCAAATCAGCTGCCCCAATAAATGCTACTACTCAAATCCGTAGACAACGAAGATCAACATCATCGACACCGATTTTGAAAACATTCTGGAGTAAGGTAGAAGCAATCTTATTGAGTTTGATGCAGCAAAGACCCAGGTTGCTATTTTTATAAAAAAGGTTGTCACTACAGCTCACGATTGAGTCCTGCCTGTACATAAAATATCACCATCATCTCAAATCCACATGCTGGGTGTTGAGGATGGGAGTAATGTGTAGCCGATTTAGTCAAGGCAGCTTCCAGCAACAGCTTCTAATCCTCTACAAGGACCAAATTTGTTCAATCAAAACAATCAATTCATACAACTTTATTGAATTATTATGGAAACTAACAATTGTGAAGATTTTATGATAATATTTTTTCCTGTGGTTCTCAAGAGTATCGAAGCAAATATACTTTTATTTTTGAACAGCAAAATTTTGTGTAAGTGGATGTTGGGGTATCATATACACAGTCATTTCTTGCTGCGATATTAGGGAACTCAGTGTTGACAATTGATCCATAATCCCAAAAGTCTATAATGTGGGATGGCTTCAATTCTCAGGGATCTTCGTCTTCTATTTCATACACACCCAGGTATAGTACTCTGGAGATCTGTAGTGTTTCACCCTTCGACAGAAAGTGGATAGGGTTCCGTTCAAACGGCTAGCGTCTTCAGTTCTCCAATAGAACCCTTGTTAGTATTCGTAGATTGTTCTTACTTAGGTTGATACAACCCAGGAAAGTATTTGCCTGTAAATTGTCCCATAATTGGTTTGACTACTATCTACCTTCTCCTCCAATGCTTTTTCCATTTTTTTGTAACTGATACCAAGAGTTTGGATTTTATGATATCGGAGCCTAAAGCTCTGGATTGAACCGCGTTCAGTTTTCAATTGCATATATTTATGTTTTAAAAATGCTTGGTGTGTTGCCTGGGCTTTCGGAGTGTTTGGTTTTAGGCCCATACACTCCTAGCAAAACCTTGTAGAACTTAGTATGAAAATCGGTTCTGTCGAATCACCAAACTTTCGTAGAAGTCTTTTTTATTTAATAAGGTTCTATTTTGTTTAGTTAAAATTACAGTAATCGATCATTTTACATCCTAAATTCAGTGCTTTGAAAATAGTTACTTTAATAATTAATATACTTTTCGTTTCCGATAAAATTTTAACTACATATATATGTAATTCGACCCAAATCTCTATAATCAGAAAAATACTTTTCATGAACCATTACGGTGATTATTTTTTTCGCTGCGAAATAATAAATTGTGATCCATTATGTAATTAGTTGCTGCTGTTTCATTGAACCAAACAAGTTCACAGAAAAAACACTAAACGCTAATTGTTAAGCATAAATTACAAACTATAAATAAATGAAAGAGTGGGAGTTAATCCAGTACCGGACTCTGATAAATAGTAAATTATATCACCATGAATATATACTTGAGATTATCACAACCATAAGTAGGTTGGAATTTGATTTGTCATTTATATTTCTTAGCTTTAGATCAATATTATTATTTATTTATTATATGCTCATAGATACTCTCATCTTTCTCTTTATCGATTAATTTTCACGTTTATTTATCAGCAGAAATTTGATGCTAATTCTTATTTCAACAATTTCGTCTGTTCAAATTCATCATCTTCATGGATATTTCATTGTCATTTAGAAAAGCAAAAAAAGACAAAGTAAATAAATTATTCAACATGCGTGCTGTCAAGTCTTTTACCATTTAATTCGGCCTTTAGCCCTGCGAACAAAAATAATTGGACTGGGCTAGGTGAGGACTATATGGTGGGTGTAACATCTCCGTGAAGCTCCGCGAAGCCTCGGAAAGCAGTATGTAATAAGCTATTGCACATCTCTGCTGATTTTTCCACTCTTTTTTCCTATAATTTTTTACGTTTCTGCCTTAGTAAGTCAGAGTTCACGTATTTGATTACTTGAAGTCATTCATGCTCTAAAAATCTCAAAATATTGTGACTTTTTTGGCACGCACTCTCCTTTTCGTTGTCACTCCATTGGATCTCTTTCAGATATTGTACCATAGTTTTATTACTAAAAACTAAAGATTTTTCCTCTCATCTAAGCTAAAGGTAATGCTTTACGGGGTACTACCTGACTACCTCACTGATACAAGTAGAGCTGCTATGGACAGGTTTGACATTTCTAGAGATTCATCATGATCTTTGTTTTTATGATTACTTCTGCAAGAAAACATGAAGCCCGACAACCTCAGCATCTTAGCATTCTAAATGAATATAAATTACCCATTGATATGATCCCAAGAACCAGTATCAAAACTATAAAAGTATAATAACAAGTCGACAGCAATGGACACACGCAGAGATTGAATTCCCTGGAGATTCTCGGTATTCTACACTAATGGAATAAGTACTAAACTTGCTATCCCAATGAGCTCAAAGCCTTTCATTTGCCAGGCTAAAACATACATTAAATATATGCGAAGATCTATGCGTACATCATAATGATGTCAGATAACAGGACACCCCTATAAGCACTTGATTCTAATAAAAGTCAAAGTTAATATGGGACTGCATCTAATCATTGAACTCCATGGGAGAAAACAATAAAGTTACTTTTTGGCCAAGGCAATGAACAAGCTGGCGAAAAAGATGGAAGAATTTCTTCATATGGCCACAATTTTTCATAGATTTCCCAAAAGATATCAAGTCATGGTTATGAAAAAATGATAAAATCGAAAAAGTTTCAACAAAGACTAGCTAGGGAGAGGTAATGATATGCTTACTGGATACTGTTCAGTAAACTAGCATCTAAAGAACATCGCAGAAACTCTTCACAACTTTTACCAAAGAAACTTCACTTTTTTATGAGTGCTAGGAAATTCATAAATAAAGATGACAGTACATACATTCAAGGTTTTTAAAGTCAAAAGAGTCAAGCCAGACATCTGATCTGTTTTCTTCTAAAAACCAAAAATTAGACTTTCAGAATTTTGGATTTCTTCAATTATCTTTTTACGAATAAGAACACCTAAAATAAAATTTACCTCTTACATACCCAACGGAATAATGTAATTTATTTGTCAGATTCTTGTGAAATTTTGACAAGTGACAATAGAAATATGACGAAAACTGAAGACAGGATCGCCATAGTCTTCAACTCTTGTTTGAACTAGGAATCATGCGTTACGGAATATCCTTCTGATACCTAGTAAAGCCGTCAGGGGTTGTTTCGAAATTTCTGGAAGTTCATCATGATTATTGTTCATATGACATTTCTAAAAGCTAAAAGTCTTTTCATAATTAGACAAAGTACTTTCATTTAATATTTACATAACGTTTTCTGAGTTTCTTCAATTATTTTTTCGCGGTATGAAAAAATTCAAAATTGATTTTACTTCTACATACCCAACGACCCAACTAATCTATTCATCAGATTTTTTTGAAATTTTGATTTTTGGTATTAGAGACATAGAGAAAAAAGTCTCTTACTCTTATCTGAACGAGTAGTCATGCTTTTCAGATTACAATCAAAGAAGAAATATTGAAGAGAGAGCTTGTTCGAGTGGGTTCGAACGGCTGACAGAGAGAGAAAGAACATCGGTATACTACTCTGCATTTCTCTCTATTCTGATTGCATCGAGATGAAGTTAAAGTTTTAAGTAACACTATTGACAAAATAGAAGAATAACAAGTTTTGAAAGTATTGGCGAGTAGAGAATGATTAAGTGTGGTAAGCCGATGCCCTTTCTCTCTCATCCACTAGTACAAATTTACGTATATACTACTCTATCTTTAATATTTCCTCTATGGGTACTAGTACAGCCTGCTGATACCTAATAGAGTCATCATAGGTCCCTTTAACATTTATAGAGGTTAAGTTCGTATGGCCACTTGTTCTTTTCCTTCTTATCGATAAATCTGTATGCCCTTTTGAGCATCAATGTCTTTCTCTTTCTGTGCTACTGCTTATAACTATTTTTCTGAGTCTTTATTTTCTTCTTTTCCTAAATCTTCTTGTTTCTGTCACTTTTCTTATTAGGCTTTGTCGTGTTCCTCTCTTTAGTTTAAACATCTTTTAACTATTTTGTATCCTATTGGATCACGTTTATCCCTACATGACCACTTCTAAAAGCTAAAATGACCAAAACTGAAGATAGAATCTCCATATTGTCTCATTTTTTCTACTTCTGAGAGCTAAGTTGAAATTTCTTCGGTCTCTGAAGACGATAACTTCGTTTTCGAAACGTGAGACAATCAGTGTACTTTTGTTAGTGGAGTGGTAGTGTAAAGAGGTTGTTCAGTATTTTGGTGAATTGGAATGTGTACTAAAAGGCATATTTTTGAGATACAGTGTGCTTCAACATTATTTGATTGGAAATGTGGACTATAACCATCAACGTAATTAAAAACTTTAAAATTCGATTATTGTTCATTTCACTTTGCGTGCATTGTCATTTGATAGATCGTGTTTATATTTTATTAAAAAATTACTATGATATCTATCATATCAGTACTCAATCTAATGAAAGTTTTGTATAAATGCTTTCAAATTTAATGCTAGTGCAAATATCATAAACAGCTGCATAATTTTATTTGTACACAATTCCCAATCCGTATCATGAGCGTCAAATGTTGTTTCTGTGGGGTATTTTATGGAGCATCGAGAGCCCTTAATCTAACTAATCAAAATATTATCACGTTCATAAACGAGATAATTTATTACTAACACTAGTTTACAGAATTGAACCTTGGTTTACAGCCACAAATAAATGTATATGAATGTATTAATCCACCCTCCTTAAACATAAAAAAGTATTGACAGGAATATTTTATAACTTCACAACCTGCAGTTAAAAGCTCTTTAATTAGCTAACGTGGTGATGACAGTTTATTCGTTCGCTTTTTTCGGATTGATGTCTTGTTAAGCGATGTCGTTGATAGAAAAAAGAAAATAAGGCCTAGTACTGAGCCTTGAGGCACTCCACATTCTATTAGCTTGTAAGAAGACATCTTTGTATGCAGAAGGTGTTTAATACTGCAATTTGTTGATTAAAGTATTTTGATTAACACAATCGAAAGCCTTAGAAAAATCACAAAAAGTTGTTGCAGTTGAGTGATGGCCGTTTAGGGTAGAGTACGTATTACACATTATTATGGGTGCATTTGTTACTTAAAACCACATATTGATGGGTAGTAAGTATTTTATATTTAAAGATAAATGATAAAAACTTCTTTTTAACCAATCACTCGATGATTTTAGATAACGTGGGAAGGGTGCAATTGGACGGTAACTTTTCAAAAATTAAAAATAAAATATTAACCATAACACATCATTATTAATATCCTCAAGCTCATAGTATGTAAGTTTGTTGACTAAGTATAATTCTATTCGTTTTTTAGTACATTTTTTAATTCATTTAGCCCCTATTATCCCTGATAATGATAAAATGATGATAAAAACATAAACGATCAACCATTCGACCGATATTTATATTCCGATGGATAGATCAATTTATTCATGTTATGATAGTATTAAAAAATTGTTGAATTATTACAGCTACCTTTCTAATATAAAATAACCACTAATAAGTCCAAATATACAATGTCGCATTTTCGTCAACAGCTTTGTATAAAATCGTCCATCGATGCAGAACTTGTACCCGACATTAATTAACTGACTCAGTAAATTCATTCATTCATCATTCCCTTATTTATAAAATCTTTTAAGAGTCGTTAGTATTAAAATAACTGGTAGAAACAGGATACAGTGAAAACTCTTCGAATCATCTTAAAAATGTATAATGAGGTATTATTTTATGATGGGATCGGAAGTTTCAGGTTGGTGGTTTGAAGAGAAAAATAAATAATGTAACGATTTGGAAATGATTTTAGTTAAATTACGAAAATGTATAAGTAGATACAAGAATGAAAACTGAACGAGGCAGAAACCAAAATTAACTAAAAATTATTTAAAAATAGTTAGTTTTTTTAAGACGAGTAGACAAGATTCTAAGCCGAGCAGCAGGCGAGTCCTGGAAGACGTGAGTACGAAAACAGTTTTCGGTCGGGATTTTTGCGATTTTTTCCCATACGTGGAAATGAGAAAAACTCATTCCCGATCAAATGTGTGAGATACAAGGTGTATGAAAACCGTATAATTTTTGGCGAAACATTTTACAGCGCAGATTACTGTATATGCAGATTCATTGTCATGGTGGAAAAAACAGTCTACTATCAGCACATATCGGCGATTTTTTGACAAATATTGTTACTGTTAACACTTCTAAAGGTTTCATTGAGGCACTGACCTGGGAAAACAATATCTTATATTTGACCTGTATTTCTGGTATTGACTCGACTGTTACTTAGATTTTTGGTCCAAATAACATTATCATGACTTATTAACTATAATGATGAAAATCTGAATCTATTTTTTGCCGATTGTTAGCTAGGGGCACACGCAAACTCGCGATTTTAATACCCACCATAAAATTTTAATTTTACAATGTGCCAACCTGTGATCGTAGTGGTCATGAAGATTAGATTACTCGTGACTAAGGTTTAGGATTAGGCAGCGCTCGGGTTTTCAATTAATATTATTTATATTATTGTGAATTTAGGATTGGTAAACTAATATAACCTATCCTAACCTAAAGGATTTAGAATGTCTACGTTTCAATTTTTGGGTTTCCAGCTTTATAAAGTGGATTAGGTACTAAATTCCAGGTAATACTCTTGCTAAATCTACCTTTTCGTTTACCTGAAATATGCCTAAATCGAGTTGGCGCATCGTTATCTCCAAGCATTGAAAATAACATACGATTCAAAGTTTATTTTTTCTATTACCTTTAATATCGGAAAAACAATATAATGGTTTTGCAGTTTTCTACAGGGCATTGCTATCCCAAAGAAAAATTTGTTTATATTCCCTTTAGCCCAATATCTTGAACCATACCATGCAAACAAAGAATGGTACCCGATCTTAATTTTGATCTAATTCGAGTTTAAATAAACGTGTGAACTGAGCTTAACCATCTTAAAAAACTCCTGTAGGTCTGTGACCATGTTTGACTGGAGCTAACTTCAACCAAACATTTTACGGACGTAGAAGATAGTGTGAAAGCTTCGTACATAGTGTCTAGCTGCAGTACCATTTGCGTGTCGACAATCAAAACAAATATTTAATGACTCATACTCAAATTTTTTCAATTTCAAACAAATATTCACAAAAACTCACTCATACTATTGTCAAATAGAATCCAAGAGTGTTTACTGGAGTAGCGATACGCGATCAAACTTTGTGTAAACCTTGGTAAAACAAGAAAAGTGACTTACGGAGGCCAACGGGGGTGCTGCCATGGCTAGATTAGGTGCACAAGTTGTTCCAAGAATGGGAGAAAAGACCGCTTTGGATGCCATTCGAACAACAAGACCAACGAGTGCAGAATTCATTCAACAGTAATCGTAGGATGAGTATCAGTATACTGTTAAGTGACAAAGATCATGACAGAAAGCTTAGGAAAGTGTGCACCAAGCTGGTCCCGTGAGAGTTGTCTAATAAGCAAAAGGTCAACCGGAAAGCGATCTGCTAGGATATTCTTGGCACCGCCAGAATCTTAACTACCCTCTAGAATAAAAACGCTCAAAGGAAAGTATGACCGCTCAGTAGAGGAGGACTGAAAGCTCGTTGGCAGCATTGTGTAGATAAAGAAGGGTGTAAGTTTGAATAATTCCAATCATTTGCACTTTTTTCATGAATAAATAATTGAATCAAATGATTTCAGAACAACTCCCAACTTATTAATAACTTTTGACATCTTTAGGTTGAGGTCCAAAACTTTTTGGACATTCCTTGTAGATAATATGGCTTGTAGTCTTTCTACACTAAATATCATGTTCAACTCGTATATAAATATATAAGAAGTAACCTGACTTTACTCAAATATATAATAATGTTCAACATCTAAGCTTTAAGGTTATGCAAAATCATCGAAGGGAAACTGTCTACTGACAACATTGAAGTGGTCAAAGTCACATTTAAAAGGAAGTTAAAGTTGTCTACTCCAGAGCGTCCTGAAAGTGTTTCGCAGTACGGAACTGTCACTTTAACTACACGGAACACTCAAAACCCAACTTTCGGTATGTAAATGAATACAGAACGAACAATTTCAGATACAATTTGTAGATGTGTTTGTGTCTTCGATAGAATTTGTTGATTGATTTGTATTTGTGGTGGAAGAAAGTATTCTGATAGCAATTTCAATCTTGTTTTTTGTTAAGTCATCTATATAAGCTTTAAGTTTATGCAAAATCATCAAAGTGAAACTCTCAACTGTCAACATTGAAGTGGCTAGAGTCACATTTAAGGAAGTTAAAGTTGTCTACTTCAGAGCGCCCCGAAAGTGTTTTGCAGTACTTACGGAACTGTCACTTTCACTACATGGAACTCACAAAACGCAACTTTTGGTATGTAAATGAATACAGAATGAACAACTTTCAGATGCCGTCGAATTCTTTTATTGAACGAAATTATTCTGTTTTTTCTTTATGAACATAAGTGAGTTCAGTATGATATTGGTGAACATCTTACTAAAACACATTTCACCAAATGATTTAAAAAAATCAGCCATTACTTCACCTTTACAAAACTTGCGACTCTATTAATTTGGCACTTTATTTATAAAATACATATTTAAAATTGGAGATGGATTTATTACAAAAGTTGTTGACAAAATAATAAATTTGTTTCGTAATTTAGCCGCTCTCTGTATATTTCTTATGTAGGTCAGCTCAGAAAGTTCATGTATTAGTAGCTTTTGCCAATTGGCGTCATATGCAGGTTTTATCGAAAAAATATTATTTCTAAGAAACGAGATTAACATAACATTGAAGAAAAATGTACACATTTGAACATCGATTTAAAAAGAAATAATGTTTCATTCTTTTGATCTCCCAATTTAATTTTCCATAAACACTACCATCTCAGTGAATTGTTAAATGAAAATATTGTCACATTTCATGATTCATATATTTTTAGTTTATTATGCGGAGCAATTGTTAATATTTATAGTGGCATTCCGCTAATATTATTTGCGATTTTTCACATAAAACCAAAGTAGAGCAAGTATAAAATCAAAACAAATTAAGATAATCACTTAAAAATATACACTCGGACAAAATTTGCAATTGTGTATTTTATTTAGATAGAAAGCATAAAAAATTTACTAGATTTTACGAGAATCTCTCGCGAGGTATGAGACGAGAGGATACCTTTACTACGAGAAGAGACTTGAGACAAGACCCTTTTATACTCGAGGAAGTTTGAATGGTGTAGATGCCTGTGGGTATTGATCTTTAGCTTCTGTAGGTTATGATGTTCGAGAAAGACGTGCTTTAGTATCTCATTCCACAAGCTTGTACTTCCCAAAAGAAAGGAGTCCTAGACATCTGCTGGTGAATTCGATATTCATGAGTCAAGTATGATTGTCGAGTAGGTCTAAAAACTAGTCTAGGTTATATTGTATAGCTGAGAAGGGCATCTACCGTGGTAGTATCGGTGAAACAGAGACCTTTTCTCTATGATCTAAGCTGTCCAAGTCTACTGGTCAACTCTGGATCGCCTATCGAATATCTGTCTTCTGTATTGACTCGAGAATCCTCAAAGTATGCTTGGGAGCCGAGCTCCAAATGTGCGAGCTATATTTCAAAAATGGATGAATTTGGACCTTGTAGATGATTAGAAGCTGTTGCGAAGTATATAGCTTTTGGGTCTTGAAGAGGGCTTCAGGTTTTTTTGAAGTTGTTTTACCTAATTTGTTCACATGACTATGCCAGGACATCTACACCCAACAAGCGAATTTGCAGGCAAGATCAAATCCTGAACTGCAATGTCAGCCTTCTTTGTAAAAATAGCAGCCTGATAGTTATCTGCTGCTTACAGATTTAGATGTTAGCCGAGTTTATTGGGACAGCTTATTTAATGACGACACCAGTCTGCAATCGTCGACGACGTTATCTATCGAGTTTCGAGTTTTGTACAGGAGAAAGAGAGTAAGTGACAAGATGCATGCCTGAGGAACACCCAGCGTTGACCTCAAACCTTTCTGAGATGTTGCTTATCTATAGCGACCTGGATGGATCTGTGTTTGAGAAAGCTACTAAGTCAGTCGGTGAGTGAAGATGACAAACCGTACGATTTTAATTTATTTAGAAGGTGAGTATGCCAAACTCTGTCAAGAGCTTTCCCTATTTTCAGGGCGATTTCCCTGGATGTTGTTGCCAGGCCAAGAGATCCCCAGTTGATCCATATTAACGAAAACCGTATTGATGGTTGCTGATGATGTTGAGTAGACTCAAGATTTCTTTTGATTCACTGGTTAACGACTTTATTCATGATCTTGGCAATTGCTGGGACTAAAGCAATCGGACAGTAGTTGTTGGGAACCGTCTTTTATCCTTTGTTTAGTATGAGTTGAATCCGATCATGTTTACAATCCAATCGTGATGTTTACTAGGATGTTTTACTCTGAACAAAGTTAGTACCTAATTTTGAAATCACATTCCAACAGGATCATGCTTTCCCACAGAGTGCAGTTAGGTATTTGTATGAGGAATGTAGTAGTAGATACATGACGAGATTTTTCTTTTTTTCTATCCCTGCGGAGCTCAATTCAGGCTACTTTTCAAGTTGATTTTTCAGTCTGTTATCAATATTGAACAATAAATTATTTACATTCATCTTCGAACGTTAAGATTCCTAATAGTGTTAAAACATAAGGATGAACTTTTGAATAGGGTTGTATATAAAAAATCACAAGTATAGATTATAACATGGATAATGCTGAAGGAAGTGACGTGTTCCGGTTTCAGAATTCTGACATATTTTTATATTTTACATTTTCTCCATTCTATATACATCAATTTCTATGGAAATAGATAGATATTTTTGATGATGAAATTACTTCTGGTGACAAAATATTTCAGTAATTCAGATTAGATTGTCTCAGAAGATAATGGCGGCTAATTTATAACTGATGTTTATCAATAATAATAATATCAATAATAGTTTATCAATAAAAAATTAGCTTGTTTTCATTGATTTTTCAGGATGAAATTGTTTTGGTAACGATATATTTCAGTCATTCAGATTAGATTGTTTCAGAATATTGTGGCGGCTCGATTAGCAATTTATCAATAAAAAATTAGCTTCTTTTCATTGATTTTTCAGGATGAAATTGTTATGGTGACGAAGTATTTAGGTAATTCAGATTAGATTGTCTTGGAAAAATGTGGCAACTCTTTTTTTGCAATTTATCAATACAAAATTACCTTGTTTTTATCGATTTTTCAGGTTGAAATTGTTTTAGTGACGAAATATTTCAGTAGCTTCTTTTCATTGATTCTTCAGGATGAAATTGTTTTGGTGAAGAAATATTTCAGTAATTTAGATTAGATTGTCTCGGAATATTGTGGCGGCTCGTTTAGCAATTTATCAATAGAAAATTAGCTTGTTTTCATCGATTTTTCAGGATGAAATTGTTTTGGTGACGATATATTTCAGGCATTCAGATTAGATTGTTTCAGAATATTGTGGCGGCTCGATTAGCAATTTATCAATAGAAAATTAGCTTGTTTTCATTGATTTTTCAGGATGAAATTGTTATGGTGACGATATATTTCAGGCATTCAGATTAGATTGTTTCAGAATATTGTGGCGGCTCGATTAGCAATTTATCAATAAAAAATTAGCTTCTTTTCATTGATTTTTCAGGATGAAATTGTTATGGTGACGAAGTATTTAGGTAATTCAGATTAGATTGTCTTGGAAAAATGTGGCAACTCTTTTTTTGCAATTTATCAATACAAAATTACCTTGTTTTTATCGATTTTTCAGGTTGAAATTGTTTTAGTGACGAAATATTTCAGTAGCTTCTTTTCATTGATTCTTCAGGATGAAATTGTTTTGGTGAAGAAATATTTCAGTAATTTAGATTAGATTGTCTCGGAATATTGTGGCGGCTCGTTTAGCAATTTATCAATAGAAAATTAGCTTGTTTTCATCGATTTTTCAGGATGAAATTGTTTTGGTGACGATATATTTCAGGCATTCAGATTAGATTGTTTCAGAATATTGTGGCGGCTCGATTAGCAATTTATCAATAGAAAATTAGCTTGTTTTCATCGATTTTTCAGGATGAAATTGTTTTGGTGACGATATATTTCAGGCATTCAGATTAGATTGTTTCAGAATATTGTGGCGGCTCGATTAGCAATTTATCAATAGAAAATTAGCTTCTTTTCATCGATTTTTCAGGATGAAATTGTTTTGGTGACAAAATATTTCGGTAATTCAGATTAGATTGTCTCAGAATATTGTGGCGGCTCGTTTAGCAATTTATCAATAAGAAATTAGCTTGTTTTTATCGATTTTTCAGGATGAAATTGTTTTAGTGACGAAATATTTCAGTAGCTTCTTTTCATTGATTCTTCAGGAAGAAATTGTTTTGGTGAAGAAATATTTCAGTAATTTAGATTAGATTTTCTCGGAATATTGTGGCGGCTCGTTTAGCAATTTATCAATAGAAAATTAGCTTGTTTTCATCGATTTTTCAGGATGAAATTGTTTTGGTGACGATATATTTCAGGCATTCAGATTAGATTGTTTCAGAATATTGTGGCGGCTCGATTAGCAATTTATCAATAGAAAATTAGCTTGTTTTCATCGATTTTTCAGGATGAAATTGTTTTGGTGACAAAATATTTCGGTAATTCAGATTAGATTGTCTCAGAATATTGTGGCGGCTCGTTTAGCAATTTATCAATAAGAAATTAGCTTGTTTTCATTGATTTCTTAGGATTAAATTTTTTGGTGACAAAATATTTCGGTAATTCAGATTAGATTGTCTCAGAATATTGTGGCGGCTCGTTTAGCAATTTATCAATAAGAAATTAGCTTGTTTTCATTGATTTTTTGGGATGAAATTGTTTTGGTGACAAAATATTTCGGTAATTCAGATTAGATTGTCTCAGAATATTGTGGCGGCTCGTTTAGCAATTTATCAATAAGAAATTAGCTTGTTTTCATTGATTTTTTAGGATGAAATTCTTTTGTTGACAAAATATTTCGGTAATTCAGATTGATTGTCTCAGAATATTGTGGCGGCTCGTTTAGCAATTTATCAATAAGAAATTAGCTTGTTTTCATCGATTTTTTGGGATGAAATTGTTTTGGTGACAAAATATTTCGGTAATTCAGATTAGATTGTCTCAGAATATTATTGCGGCTCGTTTAGCAATTTATCAATAAGAAATTAGCTTCTTTTCATTGATTCCTCAGGATGAAATTGTTTTGGTGACAAAATATTTCGATAATTCAGATTAGATTGTCTCAGAATATTGTGCCAGCACGTTTAGCAATTTATCAATAAGAAATTAGCTTGTTTTCATTGATTTTTCAGGATGAAATTGTTTTTGTGACAAAATATTTCGGTAATTCAGATTAGATTGTCTCAGAATATTGTAGCGGCTCGTTTAGCAATTTATCAATAAGAAATTAGCTTGTTTTCATTGATTTTTTAGGATGAAATTGTTTTGGTCACAAAATATTTCGGTAATTCAGATTAGATTGTCTCAGAATATTGTTGCGGCTCTTTTAGCAATTTATCAATAAGAAATTAGCTTGTTTTCATTGATTTTTTAGGATGAAATTGTTTTGGTGACAAAATATTTCGGTAATTCAGATTAGATTGTCTCAGAATATTGTTGCGGCTCGTTTAGCAATTTATCAATAAGAAATTAGCTTGTTTTCATTGATTTTTTAGGATGAAATTGTTTTGGTGACAAAATATTTCGGTAATTCAGATTAGATTGTCTCAGAATATTGTTGCGGCTCGTTTAGCAATTTATCAATAAGAAATTAGCTTGTTTTCATTGATTTTTTAGGATGAAATTGTTTTGGTCACAAAATATTTCGGTAATTCAGATTAGATTGTCTCAGAATATTGTTGCGGCTCTTTTAGCAATTTATCAATAAGAAATTAGCTTGTTTTCATTGATTTTTTAGGATGAAATTGTTTTGGTGACAAAATATTTCGGTAATTCAGATTAGATTGTCTCAGAATATTGTTGCGGCTCGTTTAGCAATTTATCAATAAGAAATTAGCTTGTTTTCATTGATTTTTTAGGATGAAATTGTTTTGGTGACAAAATATTTCGATAATTCAGATTAGATTGTCTCAGAATATTGTGGCAGCACGTTTAGCAATTTATCAATAAGAAATTAGCTTGTTTTCATTGATTTTTCAGGATGAAATTGTTTTTGTGACAAAATATTTCGGTAATTCAGATTAGATTGTCTCAGAATATTGTAGCGGCTCGTTTAGCAATTTATCAATAAGAAATTAGCTTGTTTTCATTGATTTTTTAGGATGAAATTGTTTTGGTGACAAAATATTTCGGTAATTCAGATTAGATTGTCTCAGAATATTGTTGCGGCTCGTTTAGCAATTTATCAATAAGAAATTAGCTTGTTTTCATTGATTTTTTGGGATGAAATTGTTTTGGTGACAAAATATTTCGATAATTCAGATTAGATTGTCTCAGAATATTGTGGCAGCACGTTTAGCAATTTATCAATAAGAAATTAGCTTGTTTTCATTGATTTTTCAGGATGAAATTGTTTTTGTGACAAAATATTTCGGTAATTCAGATTAGATTGTCTCAGAATATTGTAGCGGCTCTTTTAGCAATTTATCAATAAGAAATTAGCTTGTTTTCATTGATTTTTTAGGATGAAATTGTTTTGGTGACAAAATATTTCGGTAATTCAGATTAGATTGTCTCAGAATATTGTTGCGGCTCGTTTAGCAATTTATCAATAAGAAATTAGCTTGTTTTCATTGATTTTTTAGGATGAAATTGTTTTGGTCACAAAATATTTCGGTAATTCAGATTAGATTGTCTCAGAATATTGTTGCGGCTCTTTTAGCAATTTATCAATAAGAAATTAGCTTGTTTTCATTGATTTTTTAGGATGAAATTGTTTTGGTGACAAAATATTTCGGTAATTCAGATTAGATTGTCTCAGAATATTGTTGCGGCTCGTTTAGCAATTTATCAATAAGAAATTAGCTTGTTTTCATTGATTTTTTAGGATGAAATTGTTTTGGTGACAAAATATTTCGATAATTCAGATTAGATTGTCTCAGAATATTGTGGCAGCACGTTTAGCAATTTATCAATAAGAAATTAGCTTGTTTTCATTGATTTTTCAGGATGAAATTGTTTTTGTGACAAAATATTTCGGTAATTCAGATTAGATTGTCTCAGAATATTGTAGCGGCTCGTTTAGCAATTTATCAATAAGAAATTAGCTTGTTTTCATTGATTTTTTAGGATGAAATTGTTTTGGTGACAAAATATTTCGGTAATTCAGATTAGATTGTCTCAGAATATTGTTGCGGCTCTTTTAGCAATTTATCATTAAAAAATTAGCTTGTTTTCATTGATTCTTCAGGATGAAATTGCCTTGGTGACGAAATATTTCAGCAATTCAGATTAAATTGTCTCGGAAAATTGTGACGGCTCTTTTAGCAATTTATCAATAAAAAATTACTTTGTTTTTATCGATTTTTCGTATAGTGTATAATAATTAAAATACATTAAAAAAAGCTATTATTTTTTTAGAGCATAGAACATATTCTATATTTTTCTTTTTGGTCTTTTAATGCACACAAATTTTGAATGGCCTCACAGCTCTGCAGCAACCTTATATAAACACTGATAACTGCGAAGTTCGGCTCGTCTTGGCACGATTTTGTAAGCCCTACCTCAATCATATCGACGAAAGTCACTCTTCTTGTATTATTAATATCCGGTGCCAATAGTTTGTTGACATTTTTTACGTTGGTAATTCGCAGCGTCGATAAACACGTTTACCTTTGAGCTCTTCCAGACGGACGTATTTTTGAGTCATTTTAATCTGGTGGTCATTAGCGATCTCTTGGGCGTTGATAAATTAATTCGTTAATTGTCTCGGGGAATTGACATTTTTTGTTATTGAACTACTTTACTCGTAGGATTGCTTACATTTTTTAATGCAAATCTAATTAAAATACCTCTTAACAGGTATTTAAAAAATGTTGAGAAAAAAAGAGAAGGCTGTCCTCAACCGGTATCCCAATTGATATAAATCCATTTTTTTACATTTTATGATTCTTTAAATGTCAATTTGAGATTTATATTAGTTTTAGAAATGATCCCTTCGGCATATATTACTTGTTTATAATACTAATTACCGAGTTCAATGTATTTAGATAGCATTTCATCGTCGGCATCGTTCCATGCAATGTAAATTTTCCGTCTTTGTTATCTCTGGTTTCTCGGGGGAATTCTGAAAGTAGGTTGTGATTCACCTAAAGGTAAATGGGGCCTGTAGAACTCCATTTATTTTGTAAATGGTATAGCTCTCGGAAAATGAGTTATTCAACCCTTTTCCACTGTGAATATGATTCCGAGAAATTTATTCTTATTTCACTGAACTTTTATTTGGGAAAAGTTCATCTTCGCAAGGATGATTTGTGTCAAAATTGTAAATTAGACCATTATTACATAGTAAATTAATGAAGCATTCAAGTTTTGGTATTCGAAGAAAAATTAAACAAGGTCTTAAACTGCTGATAAACTTGAACGTTCAGTTGTAGTAGAACGATTCAATAACGAAGAGAACCAAGCAGAAACGTACGATAATTCTCATGATTTTTGTAGCAAATGCTGTAGTCGATTCTCCTAGAAAAACAACAAGAAAGATTCATTTTTCCTTAGTTTTACATCTCAAATACATTAAATTATTTGTACGTATATTAGAATTTAGAAATTTTAATTTTGATTTTATTATTATTTTGATATTCAAGAGGTAGAAAGTGATTAATATAATAGTGCAGTCATTAAAGAGTTATTGATTCGAATTTTCTGACAAAAAATTTCTTTTTTTCTGTCCTACAAAAATTAATATGATTGTTTAAAAAGCGCGCGGCAGCACAATCACAGTCTCTCTCTCGAGCCCTTTGACTCTTTACCGTTTTAAAATAAAAGATTTTTCACTATATATTGTAATTAAAAAGTTGTACCTCAGTTTCTTTCAAATATTTAAGTGAGAAATCGATCATATTGTCATCAAATTGATTGGTAGATTATTAAAGTACAATTTTTAATTCATTCACATTTTTTCAATTTAGTGGTTGTTTGCAGGAGTGGTAAAATTTTTTAACGGGTTGAAAATGATTTTATTATGAGGTAATTGTGTTGGAAAACACTTTATAATTTCACCCCTCAATATTGAACAAATTTTCTAGCGTTAAAATAGTTCAATGTCAATTTTTCCATTAAAGGGTTGTTTATACCTCTTAAAAATAATTGGCGGACCTCAGATCATTCTCACTTTTGAAGTTAAGAGTGAGATGAGCCTAATTTCAAAATGTCATGCAAATCGGTTCACAGTAAAAAAATCTGAGGTGAGACCCTATTTTTCGCTTGAATGACTGCATTATAAATACGCAAATTGTCAATATCATAATTTAATAAAGACGAAAAGAAGTCGAAAGTCATATTTTCATTTGTCTTTAGCAAATTTCTTAGACCTTTTATATAAGTTTATGTTTCTAGATCGTCTTGATCCTGTTATAAAATTAGTTTTTTTTAATAATTTTTCAAATATATTTTTCAAATATATATAAAAATTTTAATTTTTTGACTACTTTCAGTCTTTATGGAAATATGATATCGACGCCGACAATTTGGTTATAAGCAAATTGTTCGTGGCGGACAGAATCACCAAAGAAAAACCGTTTTTATTTAATAACCAAACCTAGAACATGCCTCAGGATAATGCATCCAAAAAGCTGCAGAAATAAGTGGGATCATTACACCATACAAGAAATGAACATAAATACCATTAAATAGTGTACGAACGGATATGAAACAGTAAAAAAACTAGAAAAGGGTTGTATTGGCCCAGAACAAAACACTCTGAAAGCTTGTGCTTTACCACAAGCATTTGTAAAGCAGAAGTCTATGTAATTGAAAAATGTGTCCAGTTGAATATGGAGAAGAATTATTACAAACAGGAGATCATCATCTTGTCCGATAACTAAGCAACCATTAGAGCTTTAAGCTCCAATATCATAAAACTTAAAGTTGTTTGAGATTGCCTAGAAAACGATCTAGGCAAGAGAAATAAAGTTATCCTTCATTGGATTCCGGGAGGGAAATGAAATAGTTGATAAGCTGAGAAGCCCTTCATGGGACCTAAACCCTTCTGTGGCATCAGCTACAAAACAATGGAAAAAACACTAGAAGAAGAAGGTAGATAGTAGTAAAACCAATTATTCAGACGATATTCAGGGGCTGAGTAAACACAATCTTTGAATACTAATTGAGGTCCAATCGGGGCGCTAATGCCTCAACAAACACCTGAAGACGCAGATGATACGGCGTGCAGATTTTGTTGCAATTCTATACACATTCTCTCGAAGTGTAAAACACTACGGAGCTCTAGAGCACTACACCTGCGAGCGTATGAAACGAAGATCTCTTGCAACTACAGCCATTCCAAATTTTAGATTTTTTAAAAGGAGTGAGATTAATAGTTCAGATGTAAACACTGGGTCACAATAGATCCTTTGGGTTGCAGTGTATATGAACCCAATATCAATACATACATACATACATATAAATCTGGTCTGATGTCAAAGTCACTGTCAAATGTAGAGGGTTATTTACGGGAAGCGGATGTTTTCGAAGTGCGTTGTACACGGGCGCTCATGATGGGAGAGGCACGTGAATGGTATCTCACGTTTTCTTTGTTTATAGCATTTATATTTCAGTCATTGAGATGGAGCCGTGGACGCTAGACCAACGCTTGGACGCGTATGACAGTTTTATGCGAAATGACATATCCGTAACTGCTGTTCAGCGAGATTTTCGCCGTCAGTTTAATATCCATCATCCCTTCTCGTAACACAATATTACGATGGGTAAAGAACCTTCGTGCAAGTGTGGTAGAGTAAGGGAAGCCTTTATCAGAAGCCCACGCCGCTCTATTCAAAGGTATTCAGCAGCACTTCAAATTATCACGATGACGGTGAGACGAATTCTGCATGCAGATCTAAACTTCCATCCTTACAAGATAGTCGTCGTGCAGCAGTTAAAATAGCAAGATTCTCAGCAGCGATTAAAATTTTGTCGACAAATGCTTATCATTTTTGAAGAGAATATAAATTTGATATTGTTAATGAGTGATGAAGCCCATTTTCATCTGAATGGCTTCGTCAACAAACAAAATTGCCGGTATTGGGCAGAAAGAAACCCACATAAGCTTCACGAGAGACCACTTCATAGCCCAAAAGGTATGTATGTTTTGTAAGTGAGAAAGTAACAAATGCTGTGATTTAACAAGTGTTTCTTCTTCTTCCTACTCCATTTTAGACAGATTGCCTGTTCATTCTTCGCAGCATGCCTATTGCCGCTCATTCTACTTATGTGCTCGTCCCATTCGCGCTTTCTGCTCACTAGCCATTTCCTTAATATTTTCCACTTTGCATTTTTGCCTTATGTCGTCGCTACTCTCCCTTCTGTACAGTAATTTTTCGTAGGACTTTCATTTCCCTTGTTTCCAGGAGCCTTTTTGTTTTTGCTGTATCAGGCCGAGTTTCTGCTGTGTACGTCATTATGGGTCTGATTACAGTTTTGTAGGCTGTTAACTTGGCCTCGATACTTATATATTTATTTTTCCATATAGTGATATTCAGATATCCGGCTGCTCTTGCTGCTTTTATTGTTTGATGCCTTAATTCTGTCTCAATATCACCATATCTGGATATTTCTATATCCAGATATTTGAATTTTATTTCTTGCTGGATTATTTTGTCGTCTACGACCAACTTGCATCTAAGAGGTATTTTTGATGTTGTCAGGCTTTTTGTTTTGGAGGCAGAAACTATCATATTCAGATATTTTGCTGTGCAATTGAAGCGATATAGTAGCCTTTGGAGGTCGTCTTCGTTTTCTGCAACCAACACAGTATCGTCAGCATAGCACAGGATTGTAATATTGCGGTCACCCATTTTGTCTCTGCGTACTTGATTTATTATTTCATCCATAATTATGTTGCAAACGAGCGGACTAAGTGAGTCGCCCTGTCGTATTCCTCTTTCCACAGGGATTGGTTCGGTAATCTCCATCCATCCAGAATGGTGGTACTTGTTCGCTATTCATCAGGTATTCTGTGGTATGTAAAGATATTTCTAATCAGTTTGGTTAGTTGTCGACTACCGTGCTTAAGCAGTTCATTGGGAATGTTGTCGGGTCCAGGGCTTTTTCTGTTTTTTAATTGTCGGATCGCCGATTCTATGTCTCTGTTCTCTATTTATATATCCTCATTTGTGGTTATATCTGGAGTGTCACGCTCGATAGCATCTTCCTCTTTACTATATAGTTTTGAGAAATATTCGACCTATCTTTCCTTTGTTATATGTTTAGGTACCATTAGCTCGTTGCTCTCTTTTCTCTGATTTCTGATAAATCGCCAGAAGAAGAGTAAATATTCAATTTCTCATGATTATTTTAAAAACGTCTGGTTCCGATGAATATTCCTGTTTAATATGGAATTCGTTTCAAGAGACATAAACTATATGGAAATTTTTTTTAGATAATTCGTAGTTTATTTTCAAGGAATAGAAATTTTAAGGTTTCCATTTTTCATCATGTTATGTGGGTGATATAAATTATAAAATTGATATACTTTCCAGCACTTATAGGTTTCTTATACCAGTCGCTTTAAATTCTATTTTCTCCATTTCTAATAACTTAAGTGTTAAGAAGAGTTAATATAATCAACTTTCTTTTTTTCTATAAACGTCCATTTTCAGTTTTCAGAAAATAAGCTACTTTATTATTTCGGCTTCATCTCTTTCTATTTCTTTATCAAAATTTCTCTGTTATTTTTATAAATTTCCTCGATTTTTAATATCTTCCTTCCGAAGTGGTTTATTTTTTATTATTAAAATTCTTCACTCCTTTCACTCTATTCCTTCCTAGTTTCTCCGGTATTTTCTATTAATACTTTTTGTCCGGCTATTTTTCTTTTTTGCAGAGCCCGTCTGTATTTTTAATCAAACTACTCAACTTGTATGTTTCCCTTACGGTTTCCTAATCTACCTGTTACATTTCTCATTATAATTTCTATCTGTGACCAGTCGATGCAAGGTCTCATATTTAATTCTCAATTAATTTCTTGATGGAAGCGATTTACTTCGTCCTTAAATTTTTCCAAATTGCATTTTTCATCTTATTATTATTGTTCCATTCTGGGTAGTTTATCTTGTTTCAGTTTTGTAATTACTAGGAACAGTACGTTATCCTCATCGGCTCCTTCATAACTTCGCACGTCCGTTATCCTTTTTTTACGTGTTTCATTTATATCAGGACGTTTCCAATTTGATTATATCCGGACGTGATCAATTTAGTTGTTTGTTAAGCCATTAGGTGATAAGTTTTTTGTGGATATTCTTTTGGTTCTTATGAGAAGAATTATTATTAGCAGAAGCGTTTTTTTAACTATAATTTTTCGATAAATATTAAACTTTGTACGGGGTTTTTTCATTGTAACCAAAAACCTACCATGCTAAGTTTTTTTAAAACTATAGTATACTATTTAGCTACAAGAAATTTTTTTGTCTACGCATGCTAAAGTCAAAATTTTATTTAGAGAAGAAGAAGAATATTGCTTTTTTTCATTTAAATTTCATCTCACATAATATCGGATTTTTTCTTATAAAATGACACAATTCATCAAAGCTCTTGACAGATTAATAAGATTTTCAACGTCAAGAAAACTTGAGTTGATCAAGGTTTCACTTCCCATTACATTTCCGATTTCATATTTTGGACACAGTAAATGGCGAAAACAAATTGCAAATACTTAAGTTTCATAAAGATAAAGAAAAATTGATTTGATTTTTGACAATTTTTTGTAATTTCTACATTATACAGAGTGATTCCGTCTCTAGAATAGATAGAAAACTGAAAAATATTTGGGGTTTGCCCAGTAAACACATTTCTTACTATTTTACTGCAACTACTGGCAACATTGTATTTATACGAATATGTTTTGGAAACTAATATATCCAAAAAATTTATTTCTTACTCTAACTAATATTAATTTATTATTAATTAGTATGTTTAAGTTCACTTGAAATTTGAATAAACCTATTACTATTATATTCAATACTACTTGGTACGAATCTTATAACTAGCGCCCTTTATGAGAATCAGACAAAAAAATTCAATTCAGATTCCAAAAAATATTCGTATCCCATTTAAATACAATGTTGCCAGTAGTTGCGGCAAAATATAAGAAAGCCACAAATATTTTTCAGTTTTCTATCTATCCTAGAGACGGAATCACATTTTTTTAAAACATCCTGTATATATAGAGAAATATGAATAAACTATGATCATAAAAAAATTTTCGCAACGTATTTAAGATAAACAGCTTCGATGAAAACACATATCTTATGATTTTGCCGAAACTATTGGTAACACTGTTACCAATACACTGAAATTTTCAACTATTATGTACATCTCAAGAAATTATTTTATATCTGACCCTCATAGAGGGCAGTTTTTGCACGGTTCGTACTAAGTAGTGTTCAGCTTAACTATTTCCAAAGTATCATTTATAAAAATTTTGAGTGAGCTCTTGGTACTCTTGACAGTTTTACCTTGAATTGAAAATTATAAATTAATAACCTATGCTGATATACTTATGAATTATTATGCATAATGAGAATAAAAAAGGTTTTGTCGCAAGTCAAGTTCGTTGTATCTATCAATTTCCAAAAAATGTCGTCACAATGTTGCTAGTAGTTTCGGTAAAATCGTGAGAAGTCTGTTTATTTCAAAGCCCGTTATTTTGAATATAGATGGCGCTACGAAAACTTGGCAAACAATTATTCTTGTTCTCTATCTAACGTAGTAATTTACTGATCAATTTTCTTGATTTTTGGTTTTTATTATTATTGGCTTTTTTATGTTTAACTTGACGTTTCGCTCTCATATTAACAACTAACAATTATCAAGTAATTACTTATTACAGTAATGAAAATGATGATAATTGTCAATTGTAAATTCACAAACAAGATCACACTCTCTAATAAATTTTGTCAGTTACATTAAATTTCAAACAAACTATTTATTGATACGGTGCCACAACACAACACAGTTTTGTGATAGAAGCAGAGCTAAGAAAATACTGGACTTATATATTATCTAAAGATAGAGAAAATGAGTTCCTCGATCGATTTTTTAACAAAAAGGTACTCTTTGTTTAACTCAATAAAATTTATGGTTTAGGAAATATGTAGATATTTAGATCGTTGTACATGCCAAGAAAACCGTTCGCCATAAGGAGATATTCTGAAGAAAATGATCATAAATTGTGATTATTTATTAAAAATAAGGTATCAAAATACAATCGAACATGTCTTGCGGAGCTAATGGAAAAATAAATAAACATTTTTACTATATTCTATCGAAGATAGATCGATAGAATAAACTTCCAAGTTCAAAGGAATATCCTCCGTAGATTCCTAAAGTGTGTAAAAGTTCCAATGACTACGTCAGTTACAAACTAGGGCACTAATCATGTCGCTGGTGATGTGGCTATTGGGTGCCTTGCCAGCGTAGTTTAAAAAATGACCCGATTTTGCACCAGGACAACGCACCTGCCCAAAACGCGCTATCTATGAAGCAGTATTTGGCCAGTAAGCGCACACCATTGCTCGAACACCCACCATCCTCACCAGATTTGGCACCGTGCGACTTCTTTTTTTGTTTCCGAAGATAAAATCTGCTTTGAAAGGGACCCGATTTGATACGATGGAAGCGGTAAAGCAAAAAACGACAGAGCTACTAAAGGCCCTCGCCAAAGAAGACTTCCAGCACTGCTTCGATCAATTGAAAAAACATATAGAAAGATATGGAACTTACTTTGTTGATTTACTTCATACATTTGAAGCATTTATAGTTAATCAATATTAAATTATTGGAAACTACCTGAAAAGTCTCTGAGAAACTTGTACATATATGTGAAAGAGGTCCAAATAAAAATGTTATGATCGAACTTTATTATAAAATCGTTAGTTTCCTTTTGGCGTATTTGCAATAGAAAACAGAATCATCGCTAAGTCCCTTTATACGTAAGATTTAGTTCTTTGTGACTTTTTCCTATTTTCGAATTAAAAAATCCTCTTTGGAGAACGCGCCACGGGTCCATTGTAGTCATAAAAAGTAATTCGTTAAGATATTAAAGGTCGAGGTATACAATAAGTATATAGAAAATTGGATTAAGTGCTGTGATGCTCGAAAGAAATTTATTTTGAAAACGATAATAAAGATTTGTATTGAAAACCGCAATTTTCGGGATTTCTTAATGTTGTTTCGGTGTTTTCAAAAAGGTAACTTCAGTTCAAAAATTCAAGCAAAGGAATTGGATTGAAAATTTTATACTTCAAAGGACTAATATAGAAATTTGATGACCTCTATCTATCTTTCAGATCAAAAGCTTATTGATCTAAGGTCCAATATTTTTTGCTTACGCAACGAATATATATGAATTCAATTATCAGACGTATCAACTGTACCATAAGAATTTTCAGTTTCTCAATTTGCGATACGAATCGATGAAAATCTAGTTTCCTTTAGAAATATTTTATGATAAGTTGTTAAATTTGGAATTATATCATTAAGCTAACGTACTTCAGTCAAAAATAGATTGAATTTCAGACCCAATTTTGACAAATATTGTTAACACTTCAAAGTGAGTTTCTTCGTCCCAAATAAATACGTCGAGCGGGAACCAGAGTTTGCCAGACGTAAGTTAAAGTTTAAAGGGAATATAGTATGTAAGAACGCTCGAGGGTTTACAAACTTTGAATAACAGAAGTTAGCCAGTATCAATAACAAAGATTTTAAAACAATATTTATAAAGCCAGGCCAATTTGAAGGGTCTAATACACCTACAAACTCAGTATAGAGGGCGATAAAGCCCTAGAGCTCGTTGTTCATGTACTGAAATATTAACTGTCTCCCGATAGGTGAAACGACTTTTGTTTAAAAAAAATTGATTTGAATTTTCATTTTTTAGAGTTAAGCCCTGTATGGCTGAGAAAGAATTTCCAACATAATTTTAGTTTCGAAAATATGACAAAAAGTTATTGATACAAACTGTTTAGAATAAACATTTAGATCCCTCATGAACCTTAACATTTTTTTATGTTTAGTTTTTTTTGAATTACATGCTTTTAACTATTATATTCTTAAATCTTAGTCTTAATCTATTAATTGTTCTCTTCATTCTCTTTTCTAAAATCTTCATTTTGTTCTACGATTATTATACTTTTTTATCCCATTTCTTATATCTTGTCCTTCAACATTCACATTTTCATATTTTTTTTGTTTGTCTTTTCTTTATTCTCTCTTAATTATCCTGATATTGTTAATACTTCATCCATTTTTTCTTTAAGGTTTTCATTTTCAATTGACGTTCTTTTATAAAGAATGTCTTTCGATTTAGTTCATCGTTTTTATCTATGCTATATTCATTACGTTCCATTTTGATATAAAGCATAGTTTAATAGTCTGTTATTGTACTTTGATTCCCTCTTTTTTATTATTTTCAGTCTTCCAATTTACAATTTAATGCTTTCTAATTTTCTTTATATCCAAAAATTAATTCCAGCGGGAAAAAATCCTTGGCGGGAATATTTATATTCATTCTTTGACTACTAAACTATAGATTGGGCTGTAAGAAATTGGCCCTTCATCTCTAGTTAAGCTACTCTTACATTTAGCAATTTCAATGCTTTCAAATGCATCCAACAATTTATTATTGGATACATTTTTTATAATTGCTATAATTTATTCATACTATTCAACAATTAATATTCAAGTCATGATTATGATCGGCAATAATTGATTTTCCGGTCTGTCCATATTTTAAATGTGCTCTTTAAACCGGACAAAAACGATTCTCTTAGTCTGCCCTATCATTAACACCAAAGCTAATTTCCCATATACCATTTTTTTTAAAATTGGTATGTATGAACAAGATTGAAAGCTATCAGAGCAAATTTTTCTTATTTTTCATATTAGTTTTTGAAACAAGTGGTTCGTTTGATGTTTGTGTTTATACTTTTTATCATAGCGGGGATTTGTTTATATTTTTTACAAGATATCTCGGAACGTTTGTTTACCTTCCAGAATTCTAGAAATTCCTTTCTGATATATATTCGAGCTTGTTTAGCAGCGAGCTATAGTTCATAATTAAAAGTCATAATGAACGTAACGAAATAGAAGTTATGAAACAATTTTAGTGAACTAGAAAATAAGTAAAACATTACAATATGGAAAATTGTTTTAACTATTAAAAGTACGATTATAGAAAAAATTATGTTTGTTTTTCGATTGTAAAGTGAAATTTCCGCTTGTGTTATTTACGTTTATGTGTTATTTTACGCTCGAAATATATGAATAAACTACTTTTACTTATTTTCTTTTTCATCATCGCCCTTGATGGAATGAAGAATGTCATTATGATACATCGGAATATGAATACAGTTATATCTATACAAACATTGACTTTAACCAAAACAACCCAATACATAGTCATTTATATTTGGCACGTATACCAATAGACATAAACTTGTACGATTGTTAATTCTATCATAAAATTTATTCATGACAACCTACGCACATTTGCAAAATAGTATTACAACTTTTGTCGGTAAATAACTTTCACACGCGATTTTTACTTGAACTATATCACATCATATTTCTCTTTGTACGTATTGATTCTTTATTATAGGTCAAGGGTAGATAACTTTCTTTCATTCGTGTTATAATTGACGAGACTATAAAACAATTTTGAGACTATAATAGTTGACGGAATGTACCCAAAATCAACCTTCAATTTCATCTTAAAGAAAGTTATGTATTGTGTTGATATTCGTATTGACTCTCTATTTACTCTTGATAATCAAAATTAGAGTTTATAAAAAAAGTTTTACTGTTCGAGTACTTTTTGAAGACCATACTACATTAGTTTGTCCAGTAGCAAACAATCGAGAACATAAATAAACAACAGTTCAACTTTAAATGATAATTTCCAATCCAAAAATTTCTTCATTTTTTCAACTCCATAGTTAATATTTTTTTGATCTCCTTGAAGGAGCCTAAGGGCAACTATACTCTGAATTGCATAAATCAGGACTGGGAGTTGTTGTATGAGCGAACAGCTAATGAGAGACAGTCCTCCTGGTGTCGTAGGTGTTTCAAATCTATCAGGGTAGATATGTACACAAAACCCACAAACTTCAACCTTCAGATAAAACTTAAGTGGGACCATTGAAAACCTATTATAGTGAAGAAATACGAATGTGGATCAAAAACAAACAGGCCACTAAGTCCTCATGACATTGTTGAACTATTTGGTAGATCGTACTTGAAAGTGCAAACAAAGGAAATTCTAACAGGCATTTGGCGATCGAATACAAATATATCCAGTGAGATCAATTATATTGTTGCCTAACAAGATGTTAAAGATGGTTTGACAATCAATGTCACTCTAAGAAAAGAGAGCTCCTAAGTCGAAACAACCCCCAAGAATGGTTGGGTCACCTCCTGCTTACCATTACTTAATGATTTTAAGTGTGTATATAATTTAGTATTTTGTATTTTCAAGCTAAAGGGTCGAAAAGAAATTAATTTTTTTTTTCAAAATTTGAGGCCCTGATGCTAGGCCCTCGAACTCTCTAGACAACTTTGGGCTTCCCCCTTCTTTGTGATGGTTTTAATCCAAAACACCCTGTATATCATCATCTAAGTGATATTATTATCAGATTTATCCTTAGTTTTATTGCAATTTCTCCTATTTTTTTCACAATTACATAAAAATTTCGTAAAATCAAAAAAAAACTGAAGACGAGGAAACTGTATTTTTGGCTGTTAGACGGTAGCCTTAGACTCTGGCTTACAGTGGAGTCAGTTGCCGTTTACTATAAATTAATTAATTTCTGAGAGTCATAACGCCTTTAGGTTATGAAAGGGCAAACAGAATAGGTTTCGCCTTGTTACAGGCATTTGGCCTTTGAAAACAAATATATTCAGTGAGATCAACTATATTATTGCCCAACAAGATATTAAAGATGGCTTGACAATCAATGTCACTCCAAGTCTCGCTCTGAGTTCAAACAACCATCAACAAACATTGTAAGACAACATGATAATTGTTTTTTTTTAACTGAAACTCCAAGCTAAAACGAAACATAGAATTTCACAAATAGCCCTCAACTTCCAGGCTTGGTCGCAGTACTTTAAATCCGTTGGCGTTCAGTATAAATTTGTTAAATTTCTAAGAGTCAATCTAGATTAGCCTCCTAAATTTACGTAACCTAAAATTTGTATTCACTTTTTCTTAAAAATCAGACAAATAGAAGGATATATAATACTTAAATGTAAAAAAAAGGAAAAAATTATATGAAAACGTGTCATTTTAAACCAATAATATGCCTTGACTTTGACAGATTGCTATAATAACAATCTGAATTATTCGAAAATTTTTTCGGTTGTGTGTCTAAGCTGCAAAATTCATGAGTGAGCTTGACCGCTGTCACGTGCGAATGTCATAATAGCAAACGCGTTAATTATTTTAAATACATAATCATTTTTATGTAGAGCATAGGTAAATACATGTTATTTACTGGTTAGTTCCATTAAAAATTCTACTTCTCCCATTGTGTACTTTTTTTATTAAGCAAATACCCAAAATTACTTCCATGCAGTTTATTTTGATTTCCTCGTGTTGGACGGTACTAAGTTACATACCTCAATTCAAATTTCTTCCAAATTATTGTAACTGTTATGACATGGTGAAAGCAGTGTCATAGTTAAATTAGAACAGTAATAAGATGATACTGCGCCTGCGCAGTTTGTAGTGACTTTTATATTACTTCACTTCTTTTTCAAGTTATGTAACCTTGCGTCAGATATAAAAACTACTGTCAATAAAGTCAGTGTTCATCCAATCTCACTGTTGCGCTCGTTTACACCTTAATACAAACTACCCTTCCCAAAAGAAAACATTTTCTTTTCACAAATAAAACATTGATACGCTTTTGAAACTTGTCAAGAAGGTGTCAAAAGAAAAGATCATATCATGCCACTTTAATTTATTAAGTCATTAAGTATCGAACCAAAATAAATGCTTGTTAATATGTTAAAAATTTCATTTTTTATTTATTATTTTTAGTATGAAATTTTCGTAGCGAATATCTCATAAATTTTAATGAGTCTCTGTAAATTATTTCTCGGTAGCGGATTTTTTACAAAAATTTCAAAAAATTCGCACCCAGAAAAAATTCTTGAAAATAATTCAAACTCTGAGGAAACTATATGTGTGGAAAATTAATGAAGAAAAGTCCAAATAAAAAGTCAGGAAATTGGATTACAAAATTTATTTACTTGCACTTTACACCAAAAAACGGTCTCTAGTACACAAACTGTGATATTTTCCATAATTATTTTCTCATTATTATATAAAAATCAAAAATGGCTACATTCTAAAATGATTTTCAGCCGTACAGGATGTCCCAGAACTAGTTAAATAAATCTAATCAAAACGTCTCATGATCATATTTTTGAATTATCTTTGTAAAATTAGGTCTTTGAACGAGGTTTCAGGTACCTACGTTTTTCAATCTCGACATATTCTAGTTTTTGCAGAAATGAAAAGTTGTTATAAGAGTTTACTCTAAAATACTATCACGAAAAAATTGCGGAACAAAACGATTACCCTCTTGAAACAACCCTGATTCAAGGCACTATAGGTCTAGTGACCCAATCACCCTTAAATCATAGTGCGAATATAATTTTCTCTGTCTCAATGTTTCCAAAACCAAAGTTTTATCATATAAAAATACATCGCATCATTTTTTAATAAATAACACCACCAAATTAAGTTCTTTATTTTTAGAGCTGAGATCAGTTTCCAAAGAGCTGAACTTATCTACCTCCTTAACAGTCTATTATGCCCTTATTGAGTCGCATCTCCGATATGCCCTTCCTTTATCTACCCACATTCAGAATTAGTTAAGGGCTCAATATTTTACAATGCAAAAAAATGCACAATCACTTGCCAATTGAAATCAAATCGATATCATCTTTTCCCTCATTCCGCAATAATTTGAAGGCATATTTACTGGAAAGTGCCTTCTACTTTGTAAAATTCTGTTCTAATAATAATATTTATTTCCAGACATGCTGCATACTGATTATTACCTATTACTATTACCTATAATTTTGTTACTATCTTGGTTTTATTCTGTATATTGAAATTTTTATCTTTAATTAATTATTTAAATGTTTGTTTTTTAGTTTTTACAAGCTTTTATCTATAAATTGTAACAATTTTTTGACAATAAAGCATTCTTCTCTCTCTTTTTATTATTTCGACGATTTCAAAATTTCAGTTTGAAAACTCTCTAATTTTGTAGACATATTGATTTAGTCTTCTTAATTAATCTATTTCAATCGCAATGATATCGTTGAATAACTATTTATTTTATTACATCTAATCATAATAATAAAAAAAAAATGTTCTCTACAAGGTTATGCTTTGTTAATATGGCTATATTCAATAAAATGTTGGCGTTGGTAGGATTCTCGCAGCTTACGTCGAATCTATTTATGTCAATAGGTTATACAAGGGTTGTTTGAGAAGTTTCCGACCTCCAACTGAATATTTCACCAGAATTTCAATCATTTTTAACGCTTAGTTTATGTTTGACAATCGTATATTTGTTTTTTTGAAAATTGAAAAATTTGAGTATTTGAGTCTTTAACTATTTGTTTTTGAAAAGCAACACGCCTATTCAAATGAAAGAAACTCTTTATCGTCATTTATGAGCGTGAAATTTTGAACATCTTAATTCAAACGTGAAAATATCAGCTTGACTGGCAATGAGCGTTCGGAAGTGACAAAAACTACGACAATCAGTGATATCATCATAAAATACTATTGAATGAGTATGGGATTGATGTTATAGATATAGAAGATGCTATAGGTATATCAAAAATTGATTTTTGATCAAAAAATTATGCAGCACAACGCATTTCCTCACACTTCAATGATTACCGTGGCAAAATTTCTCAAATTACTCGACTACCAACTGTATTTGCCATATCTAGCTCACAGCTAGACTTTTCCCGTTCTTTTATCGCGAAGTTTCATTTACAGTAGTGATTTTCATCAGACAGCAAAGCTGGAATCCTAAAAAATGACAGATTGTTGAAAAACAAATATCTTATGTTTTTGTTGGGCCAAAATATTTTCAGATTACCATCGTATTTGTTGATGTTTCATCGGTTTGTAAATGATATCACTTATTTTGATCGCGTTTTATGTATTATTGAATGTTAAACTGTTCTTTTTATTATAAACATGTATGCCAATAAATTGTGGATTAAATACATTTTTATTATCAGAGTTCTGTTGATATTGTGAGAATTGTTTCGATTCTTCTAAATTACAATTAAATTCAAAAATATTGGTTTCTAATATTAGGAAGGTGAAGTTCGTTTTGTTGTTCTATGGGAAGTAAAAAATATTTTAATGGCGGCTAGACGCTGCATAACATCACGCTTTTCGCGTCAAAATCGTCTCTACAACTGTAAAACATTTTTAGTAATATAATATTATTTTAAATCTTCAACTATGTGCTGGTATAAAACATATCCCAGCAAATTCCGAACATACCGTGTATTTTAATAATTTGAAACGCTGCTTGTGGCTGTCTTCTCAGTACTTTTCTAGAATTGTCAAAATCGCCGTTCCTGCTTATTCTGCAGTTGTATGGAAACGTATAAAAGACCACATCGTTTCAAAGTTATTTGGATTATCTTCTACCTCACCACATAGAAAAACTTCGTGTTTTATGAAACTATATGTATTATTTTCCAATCAATTTTCAATTTTCAGAATATATATTAGGAAAAACCTCCCACAAAACCTTTTCCTAGTCCTGAAATCCTACCTGCAAGACAAACACTTTCAAGTCAAAATTCAGGACTACACGAAAACTTCACATCCAATAGTGTCCGGCATTCAACAGGGTCCGATTCTCCATTTTATGTACCATCTAGCATCTTATCAAGACCTAGTTATTGCCTCTAAAATATTGCAGACAAACTCAGCCGTTATTTCTTAGTGACTAAAAACTTGGAGAAAACATGTGAATGGATATAAATCACCTTCACTCAACGAACAGGCACCTGTCTAATTGTGATCTTAAACGGGCATATTAAGCCGCAAATAGAAAATGTAAAATACCTTGGAACTTCATCTGGACAGACCACTAACCTAGAGAACATACCTATTAACCAAGAATAACCAATTAGGCCTAGATCTCAGTGATGGTTAATAGGTCGAAGATTCCAACTAATAATCAACAACAATCTGCTAATATACAAAAATATTCAGGAATTAATCTGGAATTACGTTGAAAAAACTAAGAATTCTTGTGAATACTCCATGATAAATACCCAACATCATTTTTTGTGCTCTTCAAATTGAGTCTGTGAAAAGTAGTGAAAAGTATGATCACCATATTGGAAACCATCCTAACGCATTACTTCAACCTCTAATGAGACGTCCCATCCAGCGAAGCCTTAGAAGACATCTTCCGTGTGAAATGCCCGACAGATTTCAGTGTCGTAGGGCGAGTCAAAGGTAATGGCCACCAGGTAATCTTCCTATAATTTAATTGATATATTGCTATCGACCATTCGCTTATTATGAATTTTCAGATCACGGATAGAAAAGGAGGTAGAGGTAGAGAAAGATGAAGCATCAAGAAGCGATACAGCTACAGAAGCGTTCCAAGAATCAACAAATTCAACAATTGTTTTGAAATATTACAGTGAATGGCGGTCCCAGTATTATATTAACTTTTAACAGGATAAGAGCCATTAAAATTTTTTCTTGTGGGGCCTAATTTGTTTTGTATTATAGAAGTTATCCGTCTGGTCAGATTTTGTATAAAAGTTGATAAACAATACGAAGGACCGCCCTGGCTCCCAGAAAAATGTAATCGCCCTGCTCCGAGTGGTCCGTAGTAGTTGAAAGTACAAACGTTTACGAAAATGTCTTCATATGAAGTGAAAAAAAATATGCAGCTGAAAGAACTAATAGAATTTTTCAAGTAAGGTAGAAAATTCGTCCATAGTTTGCATTCAAATTTCCACAGAAAAAGTAGAATAATCTGAAGAATGAGTGGTCCGCTGGCCACAATTCATGATGAAGTGAATTTCGATGCAGATGTCCTCACGGACCGCTGTAGTGGGAACTACCAAATAATAAAACTTAGTCAATACAGTATAAAAAAAATGAAAGTCATGTACTGGTCCAGGATCTCTGGATATTCTTTTCTATATCTAACTTTTTAGGTTTCGGATAATGTTCTCGGTTCCTTCTGCATCCAATATTTCTATCGTTTCCTACCTTCTGCTAATCTTTTAAATCAGGATTCTTGCTCTCTCATATCTGCCTTATTTGGTCTATATACATTTTCTTCTTTTCATCGCAATCCATCTCTCTATACCCTTCCATACCTCGTCTATATTTGCACATCTCTATTTTCTTCTTCCCGTTTTCATTCTCTCGTGATCTTTTACAACTACATTCCATTATTTTGTTAGTTCATAGTTAATATCTATACACATTTTTGCTCTAGTTCTTTCAACTGGATAATTTTACATTACATCTTCCTTATTTTGATACTATTTTTCATTGGGCATGTAGATTTTCCTAGTTTTTCTTTTGCTTATTATTGTTGTCTTAATTTAATCAATATTTTCTTTGTTCTCTTTTCTAAAATCTTCATTTACTTCTCCTGATATCCCTTTTATCACATTCTATCTAGCTTCCCACTTTTTTCTGCTTTTTTGTTTATTTTTCTCTTGTAATTAACGTAATATTTTCAATATTTCATCTCCTATATTTTTATTTTTGCTTAACGGTCTGCTTATTCTTTTGCTTTTATTTAAAGTGTATTTTTCTCATTCTGTTTCACGTTTTTCTCCATGCTAGATTCATTTTCTATTTTGATATGGATACTTCAAGAGTCTGTTGTCCTACATTGATTCAGATAGAAGTTGTTAGTTTCTCTGTACTCTTTATTTTATTATCACATTCTTAAAAATTGGATTAGAAAGAACCTCATGTCATTAAGCAATCATTGTATTGCTTAACTTAAATCAATTCCCATGTTTCAAATTACTGGTCGAATTTTATATACAATACAACGTGCGAAATATTAAGTGAGAAATTTTTCAAGTAGGAAATGGAGTAATTATGTATTAACATACTTTTAGTAAAAACAAAATTCATGTGAACACTTCTTGATACAGTACAAAGAAAATGTAAATATAGAAACACATTGAAAAAACAAACTAAATTTTATTAATAGGATTTCAAAATATACTCACAAAATTGTTCCTTGG
Source organism: Diorhabda sublineata (assembly GCF_026230105.1). Classification (NCBI taxonomy): domain Eukaryota; kingdom Metazoa; phylum Arthropoda; class Insecta; order Coleoptera; family Chrysomelidae; genus Diorhabda; species Diorhabda sublineata. The sequence goes on along the minus strand of NC_079481.1, from coordinate 13,765,204 downwards.
CAATATTAGCAAATTTTGAAATATTGATATTATTTGATTTGTTGAGGAGAACAATTAAATAACTTATACTGAACGTCCTATATTTCCAAGTGTTTCATTTTCCTTTAAACTGACGGAAATAACTCACTCTTCATTCAAACACTAGATTTTTAATCGATTTTTTAATTTAATTTTTATGTTAAGCCCAATATGATCATCAAGCAAAGCATTTGGTAAAAAATCATCATAAGATTTAGTTTCTGGATTTCGAAGAAGTAGAAATATATCGAGATGCATGGGTGAGGCCTCATTACGTCCGATTGGGCGAACTCCCAGTTCCGTCACAAAAGAGTCCAGATGTTCGCTTGGGTATTACACCTATTCACCAGGGAGCGTACTTTTCTCAGTTGGTAGAGCAATTTACTTGAAGTAAATACCTGATCGCTCGGCCCCTTTTCTAACACTAAAGTCTCTTCAATTCTTACAAATATTTTGAAACAGTGTCTATGCATAGTTTTGTATAAGGGTTCAAGGTTTGACTTTTAAATAACGTCAAGGTCATATATAATAATTTTAATATAAAAACATATCAGTATAAGTAGAGCTACTCCTCACAAATCCGAATTAGAATCGGAATTAGAAAATAGAGAGTCGTAATCAATATTTACAATGAGTGGATAGATCATTCTATGAGAATTATTGTCCAAATTGCATATTTTCTCTTCTTCAATTGTATAATTGACAGTGTTTTCGTCATTTTCAGGTTTCATATTAATCATAGCCCTAAATAATTATTTAACATCACTCATTTCAAAAGAATTACTTTTTCTTGTAAGTTCTACCTTTATGTTTAATAAAATGATGATATTGTGGTGAAATATCTATCATAATTGCAAGATTTTCTGTAATTTCACACCTTTTTAGTTCCTCTTTAAGACGAGAAAAAAAAATACAGCTAATTCAAGTAGAGTACGAATGGATTCAAAAGTCAATAAACCACCTTAAACAAAACCGTTTGAACTGCGAATTCATGGTGGATCGAAATTATAGATAAATTATTTAAAAAAACTTGTCTTCAAATTGTAACAGACCAAACAGTCCAAAATTTATTTAGTGTATGTCCATGTTTTATAAAATATCTTTATTCTTTGGTTTATCATTTCCTTCATAGTCTTTTATAGTGATTTTTTTTCGGTATGCCTTTACAGAGAAAAGTTTCCATGAAGATTTCTCTTTGAATGTTATTATGTCTTAAAAATTTTATCGAAGTTCGATGATACGAGAGCTTCAACTTAAATTTTGAGGTAGACAAATAAAAACAAATATTCATAATTGGACATGGCTTTATTGTTTTTGAAAACAGTTTCCATCAAGATCAATACGTATGAACCAATTGTCGAAGCATTTTTTCTATTCCGATTGAGATACCTTCAAAACACGTCAACTGTTTCTTTAGGTGTAAAAAAACGTTAATTTCTCAATTTAGTTTTGATCTGCTGGAATAAGAAGGAATCATTGGGTGCCAAACAAGGATTATATGGCGGATGACCCATCAATTCGATGCTTTGACTGTTTTTGTTTAAGCGTATGTGTCACAGGCAAATAAAAACTAATACTTATAATTGACTACGATGTTATTATTTTTCAAAATATTCTCCATTAAGATTAATACACTTTGCATGCGTTTGAACCAATTGTCGAAGCGTTATTTCCATTCCTTCAAAATGTGTGGTTTAAACCATTCATCCTCTTTCAGGTGTAGAAAAACGTTGACCTCGCAATTTATTTTTGATTGCAAACATCTCAAATTATCTAGTACGAATCGTCACTGAAACCATGTTAAAGTAAAATTACTTATACGGAAAATACAAAACGGAAAAACTTTTAAACAACCAATATATTTCAATAATAATTATTCATTTGAACGAACAGCGCTCGATATTCATAAATTTCAAATTGCTGATATAGATCCTGGACTCCGCATGCAGAGATCCCGGATTTTGGATTACCACCAACAAAGGAAATATTTCGCATTATTATATGATAAGATATGATTATCGAAGGCCTGGGTGTGAAACTCCTGCTAGAATTTAATTAACACTGCAGCTACTCAGCGGTATCAAGGAAAATATTAACAAAAGCGGCACATATTTGAAAACTGAATTTACGTGTTCTCGAGTTGAAAAATCAAATTAATTCCAAAATTTAGAACATTTTTCATTTAATTTATATTTTTTTTTATAATGGTCTACAGAATAAACTTATTGAAGAATGATCTTGATAGGCAATTCATAAACATTTATGACTAAAGAAGACTTTCATAGAATATTTTGCTTATTTTCAAAATGTTTTTTTGTTGTTGAGTTGTAATTTCTGTGAATTTTTTACTATATTAGAAACTTTTTCAAAAGTACTGATACTACAGCTTCAGGTGACGATAGGTCTGTTATTGCTTGCCTTGGGCATCTTTAAAAATATTTCTTTTTTTCAGCTTCAAATTCAATTATTTTGATACATTATATTGTCCTACAACTTTTCAGTTGCATCCTTCTCTGAGTAGTTTCGCTTTTTGATCTCTTTATGCTCCACTATTTTTCTACCAATTATTATTTTTGAGCCTTTTTCCTATGTTTCACTTTTTTGTTCTGATATTTAATCATCTCTTGAGGTAAACCAAGAAAAATATGGAAGCGTTAAATAGCAGAATTATAAAAACATTTCCAACGCCTCAGAGAAGGTCGAAGGAACAATTAGAACAGAAAGTAGAATCAAACCTTTCTGTCCTAAGAAGTTCTTTTACACTGTAACATACCATTCGGCTTGTAACGTTTTTCTTCAAACATTTTGAATATTCCTTTGTTCACGAATTGTGGCACAGTACACTCACTTCAGATTTATTTATTCTAACATTCGAGGAAATTGATTTGTTATCGACTTTCCATATACAGAATTTTTTTTTTTTTGGGTTTTACCAGAAGCACAAACTGAACATTTAACCACGTAGCATTGTACAGAATCACAAACTAAATATTTTTCCACGTAGCGATATACAGAACTTCTGGTGAAGATACGACTGTAGAGTTGTCCTGTTTGTGCAATTACAGCATCATTATTATGAACAACAGAAGTTTTTCTGCACGTTTATGATGTGTTCCAGTTTTTTAGAGTATTTTATTGGAAATTTCATTTATTTTTAAAGTTTACTCTCCTTATAGAAATAAAACTTGTCAAATGTGCATGAGACGGACGAGATGTTCTCTATATACCTAAATCATCCACTATAAAATTTCAATAGTAATAGTTAGATAACCAATTGTGGGTATGAACACTTTTACTTCAATATATTTCACGTTCTTTTATAGAAATTTGGATGGAAATTCGATCGAATGTAAATAGTAAATAGTTTTTGTATAATCCTTCATTACTTTGAAGTTTCCGTTGATATCCTTAAATCTATTTATAACTGAATCGCTTTTCAGCCAAAAGTAAAATCCCCAACTATTTCCTTCAACATAGTAATCCATCTACCAATACTAAATTATAAGTTGATTCAGAAGGTCTTTCCTTTGAATGAGCAACTCAATTACAAATCTCATGAAAGAACATTTACATACATTAATTAGAGAAACAGAATCCTCTGTGTTCAGAGGAAGGCATCAGTTTTCGTTATTTGTCATTTAGTTATTCTTAATGAAAGGACTTTAATGCTGTAATAATAGATGTATGATTATTTTTGCTGTTAATTAATGGATGAGGTGACGGAGCAAACGATAAGTTTCGAAATAAACAAATAAGAAGGGATTATTCAAGAAAGAGTGTGAAAATAAACCAAAGAAGGGGAATCTAGTACGACTAAGTTTACCAGAAACTGACTTGACGGAAACCAGGATAAAAACTCAGATGACTGGAAAGATACTCAGATACAAAAAAGAATATGTTTGAGGAATCAACTACAAAGCATTGCATGACCATTTACAAACAAAATTTTTACAAAGAGGTCAAGAAATTAGTAGATGATTAGCAGATTTACAACACAAAGATAAAAGATATGTTCAATACTTCAAAATAGTTCTAAATACCCAAAAAGACGATCTTGAACATAAGGAAGAGGAAATAGCAAATGTATATTTAGTAATGGAACCAACAGATGGGATATTCTATTATCCAAAAAAATTCAGGAGATAACAAGTTATTAAAACTGGTAAGGAAATGTATAGAAATTAATATGCCGAATAATAATGAAAATTTGAAATAAATAAGTATTGAACGATAAAGTTAAAATGGGATGTCTCTTCTGGATATGATGTATAAAGTCTTGGCTTGGATTGTGAGAAAAACATTGAGTGAGTATCAATAAAAACAGTAGGAGAATACAAAGGAAGTTTCAAGATAAAATATAAAACCGGCGAGCATAATCTAGGCCTACACGAAACATTTATAGATATCAAGCAGACTTATGACACAATAGACAAAAATAAAAACGTGTACTGCTTTGATTCAACGGGGAACCCCATATAAAATGAGCGATGGAACTGTATCATAAAAATTTGGGGTACAATGTCAAGAGAGTTTTCTTGAATCAAGTGTTGTCAAAAAAATGAACAAGGGCTTAACTAGGTGAAATATGATTGAAAGTTGAAATTGGATTTGAAAATTCCATCTAAACAGACAGATGAATTAACAGGCTTAATAAAATTTAAAAATTCCCAGGTGAAAATTAACTTGTCTGAATCTTAAAAGTGTTGAAAAGGAAAATCTTAATACTAATTCATTTGTACATTGTAGATGATTCGAGAGAATCAAAATTCTTTTGGTCTGAATATATGGTTTTATAGGACAAATTATAAAAAAAAACAATTCTGATAGAATATTCATGACTCATTGGAAAAAATCAATTCTCAATCTGTACGTTTCAAAGACTGTAACTTTTTTGTATAAACATCTGAATTAAGGTAAGTTATGTTCAGTTTTCGGCAATAGAATATGTGGCTCATGTTATGATAAACCTTTTTGGTACACCCTATATATTACGATACCTCATTCAAATGCTTCCAAGAAATAGTTATTGAATGGTATTTGTATTGAAAATATCGTTGTAGAAACTTTTAAGGTTCACCTATTCAATAACGGAAACTTCAAATAAAGGGAATTTCCTAATGTATATGAGGAAATCAATTCATAACGTTGTATTATACGGTTTCCAGTAGATTTTTTGTATATTTTTTTCATATATTATCAAATAATTGTCAAACTCATATTAAATGTTTCATAGTTTTTCATTGAAGTGAATTTAACTGAATAACTTTTATGCGTAATTAAAAATTCAGAACTCACAAATTGTTTGATGATAATTGATAACTTTCTAGTAAACATGTAAATTCAGAATAGAAGAAGAGCCAAAATATACAACGGTCACTATCCGTTGACAAAATGAGAAAGAAAAATAGAAATAATGAAATAAAATTTTAGAAACCCTCATAAACTGCAATCAATTTCGAATAATACTAAGCATAAAAAATAATTTCGAATGGTGTTGCGGGTTGAGGACTCAAAATAAAACTATCCAAGAGTTTTTTCCAAATGCCAAAGTTTCGATCCTTTATATGATCTCCATCAAGGCTTCAACACTCGAGTTACCTCTATGCCACGTGTGTTGGTTGAGGACTCAAAATAAAACTATCCAAGATTTTTTCAAAGGCCAACGTTTCGATACTTTATTTGATCTTCATCAAGGCTTCAGCATTCGTTTTACCTCTATGTCATGTGTTTGGGCTGAGGACTCAAAATAAAACTATCCAAGATTTTTTTTTCAAAGGCCAACGTTTCGATACTTTATTTGATCTTCATCAAGGCTTCAGCATTCGTTTTACCTCTATGTCATGTGTTTGGGCTGAGGACTCAAAATAAAACTATCCAAGATTTTTTTTTCAAATGCCAACGTTCGATTCTTTATTTGATCTTTATCAAGGCTTCAGCATTCGAGTTACCTCTATACCATGTGTGTGGGCTGAGGACTCAAAATAAAACTATCCAAGATTTTTTTCAAATGCCATCGTTTCGATCCTTTATTTGATTTTCATCAAGGCTCAACATTCGAGTTACCTCTATGCGATGTGTGTTGTCGATAGATTCCAAAAACCCAGATGAAGATTGAACGAATTTGAAAAAAAACTCTTATACAGTTTAAATTTGAGTCCTCAACCCACACCACCACTAAAATATAGTACATAGAAATCAGAAATCGCGTCAAGAATAGATGGAGAGACAAGAAGTTGAGGGAAATTACTGAAGGTCAATGTTATCAAATATTGTAAGAAATATGAAAAGAACACAAAGGAAGACAGAGAATATGAAAAGGTAATTGGAAAAAACGATAGTATGGAAAAATACTTGAATTAGAAAGATAAAAAAAACTAAGAAAAATACAAGGTAGAAAGGACCTAATCTATAAAAAATGGATAGACAAATACGTGAATACATGGAAAAACTTTTGACAGAAATTGATAACATCATACTGTCAAAATTAAAAGCTTTTCTTTGGTATGATGAGGAAATAACGAAATAAGAAAAACCTCGAAGATTATTAAGATAGATAAGAGACCAAGTTATGGCAAGTTGGTGAGAATACTTTATGGAATTCCTGGATAAACAAGACGAAAGTGAGAAAAAAAAGAGGAGAACGAAATTAAATGGTATCAAACTTAAAGATGAAATCACACTAGGAGAGATAAAGAATGTAATAAGTAAAGTCAAAAAAGGCAATTAAAAACAAAATGATAGTATGAGCAAGATATTTGAATAGGAAAGAAAAGGAAAAATGCCAATTAGAAAAAAACAGAGCTAATAAGTTTATAAAGGGAAGGAAAATACGTGGTAAGAATTTCGACAGAAATTGGCAACAGCATACAATGATAATCAAAAGCTTCTTTAGCATGATGTGGAAATAATTTAATAAGACAAACCTTGAAAAATATTAAAAACAAAAAAGACACAGACCATTTTATGGAAATGTGGTGAAAATATTTCAAAGATCTCCTGAATAAATAATATAAAAGTGAAGAAACAAGAGTAATAGGGATCGAACAAAATCTGGATGATGAAAACACAATAGAATAGATACAAAATTAAATGTGTAAAGCAAGATAGGAGAAAGCACAAGTACCTGACAAGGTAATAGATAGCAATATAAGAGCGCCACCGGTAGAAACTCTAAAGAATAATATAAAGTTGAAGCAAATAAAAATTATTCCACCAATATACAAAAAAAGATATACACAAAGATGTCACTACAGAGGCATTACCTCATTGAGTAACGTAGCGAAAATATTTGCAAAAATTACAGAAAAAAAATTGAGGGAACATCTGAAAGTCTTTTAGGAGAAAATCAATTTAATCAGGACACAAGATGCAACATTTATATTAAGAGACTAGAACTTTTTATCAGAGTGATCTATCTTTTAGAACATTTTCTATCACTGTAAATATTTGGTGTTTAGTATCCAAAGAAAAAAAGTCTATTGGAATTCAAGTTAAATATATTCAACTTTACCTAGTTGTGTAAAGATTTTTTTTAAGTTTGGTGTTTATAAAAAAAATATAGAAACAGACTATTGGTTAAAAGTTTGATCAGCAGCATCATATTGGTACCTTTCTGACCAAAAAGCCATGCTCCTCTCATTGGAGGTACTTGGATAGCATAAATCAACCGGCAAATGTTGAGGTGTGATTAGGAATAAGAAATATGTCAAGTTATTTTCATATCAAATTAATAGAAATTTGTTAATAACAATAGTGTGAAGTAATTAAATTGTTTTGCATTCTAAATGAATTATTTCATATTTTATCACTAAATTCGGATACTCTGTATCATAGACTCATATTTCATCGTCGACTTATATTCAAAAATATTTATTAGATGTTATTTACAAAAGACACTCTTATTTAGAAACTTCTAATTATTTCTCATGAATTATATTTAAAAAAATCATTTTGTTTTCGAATCACTTCTCGACAATATTATTTATTTTCTTATTATTTGGAACAATATAGTAACAAATACTTTCATCGAACTTATGTGAAATAAAACATACTCACCTTTGGAGTACTAGGAAAAATCACTACATAATTTTAAATTACTACGAATATTTGTTAGAATCCACCAAAGATACCATGAATTTCAAAAATTATAATCCGAGCAAATCATTAATTAATATAGGACAGAGTTATTTGAACACGCTTTTGAAAATATCTGCCACGCCAAATTATCTAAAAACCGAAATTTTCGCGCTCAGTTTGAACCTCGTATTTCGTGAAAGTAAACTGAAATTGTATCATGGTTTCGTAAGCGTCGCGACGATGTGCGAGCGTCTTCACAGTGAAGAGTACAGACGTCGACTAAAACTAGGAGGTATGCCAGCTTTTGTTCAGTGCGGATGCTCATGACTACTACTAAATGTTTTTTTTTGAATTTAGGATTTGAAATCGCTAAACTACTTCATATAAAATTTATAAAAATATTATTAGCTCTTGATACTTCTCTACAATGAAATTTTGTCACGGAGCCGTTCTTCTCTCAAATTTATTTCAAGATCTTTAAATTGGCAAAAATACTGAAAACACTGTTTACACCACCACTACACCAACCCTCACGATTACACTGTTTGATGCGCGTTTCTATAACTGAGTTATCGTCTTCAGAGACTGAAGGTAAACTCAGTTCGTTACTGAATACGAGCAAGTTTCTTGCAAAGCTAGGCAAAAGAGACCGTGAAATTTTTGAGTGTTTGAAACAAGTTACGTAGACAATTCTCTGAAGAAGCCAACCTTGAACAAGTTGTTAAAAACGTTCCGGGAAGATCGTGATGTCCAGGATGTCCATTGTTAAGAAGTTCTGATGAACGAACAGAAAGTAAAGAGGGTTGAGTGCTCTGAGGATTGGTTGGAAGCAGAGGAAAGAGGGGATTCGAATCGCGAAAATCCATATCCAATGTGAAGACAATGTTGATTATTTTCTTTGTTTCTAGGGCCTGGAATTTGTACCGTTCGGTCAGGAAGTGAACGGACATTTTTACGTTGAAGTTTTGATTATCTCAGTGCTCGTGTGGCCCGAGTTCGACAGGATTTGGCTCAAAAGGGCAGGTGGATCCTTCATCCCCACAATGCGCCCGCTCGTACGTCGCTCGTGTGTGAGTTTTAGGCCCAAAGTGGTTTAGAGTACCCCTTATTTTTAAAATAAGGAAATATAGAAACGTGCTTTTAGAGATAGTTATACTAAAAAGTAAAAAAAATCACTCTTCTAGCAATAACAAAACTGAAAAGTAAAAAATACTTTATAAACTAGAAAAGGATAGGGTAGAAATTATCTGGGACAAGCTAATGAGTGAATAGAAGAGAGGAAAAGTTATAAAGAGCATTAGCATGAAGATATAAATGAAAGGAAGATCAAAGTAGAAATGGATAGAATAGATAAACATAAGTGGATAGTCACAGAAGTACCTGCCTGACCTAGAGATGGCGGTGGTTGCTTGAAGAATACCACAAAATATTAGAAAGTACACAATCTATACAGCATATGTTTCAAGGTTGAAAACGCCCCGTAGTTTAGTATTTGTTTTGTATCCATTAATCAATTTGTAAACATGGAAAAAATACTTCTATTTGAAAGGCCTTAACTCAACCAATACAAAAGCCAAACTAGATTCTACTCTGGGTGAGACTGCTCCTTCATTATAAACAGTAAAATATTGGGTAGCAGATTTTAAACGAATCCATACTATCTGCGAAGACCAGAATCGCATTGGTCGACCAAATGAGGTGACGACTCAGAAATTTGAAGGAAATCCACAAAGCGGTAGTGGATGATCATCAACTGAAAGTGCATGAGCTAGCAGACATTCCAAAAAGTGTGGTATATGGCATATTAACTGAAAATTGAGATAAGTGCCGCGATTCCTAACAATGGAACAAAAACAGCGTCATGAAGATGTTTCCATCGATTGTTTGGCAATGTTCCTCAGAAATAAAGCCGATTTTTTGCAACGTTTCATAAACATGGATAACACGTGAGTTCATCTCTTTACACCCGAAACAAAAAAACAAAAGATTGCAAAGTGAGAACCGGTTCCAAAGAAGGCAAAGACGGTTCTATCTTCAGGCAAGGTCATGGCGTTGGCATTTTGCGATACGCATGGGATAATTTCTATTGACTATCTTTAAATAGGAAAAACTATCAAAGACGAGTATTTTACGAATATAGTGCAACGTTGGAGCGAAGAAATCAAGCGTGTTGTTTCATCAATGTCGAAATGGCCAGAATTAATTAATTAAAATTTGAATTGCAACCTCATACACCCTATTCGCCAAATTTAGCTCTTTCGGATTATTTTCTGTTCCCAGACTTGAAAAAATAGCTTTAAGTGATGTTGAAAATTGATGGATATTTTGAGAAGATTGACGATTCTTAATAAAAAAGGATATCAAACCTATTGAACATCGCTGGGTAAAGTAAAAGGAGATTACGTTGAAAAATAAATATATTTTTTAAAATTTTCTTTGTTATGCTAAGTACTTCTGGTACCATATTCGTATATGTACGTTAGTTTGGTATAGAAAGATGAGAAGGATAGAAATAAGACATGATGAAATACAAATATTTAGTGAAGAAGATCGACCTAACAATATAAAATAACTCAAGAGAAAAATTTCTAATAATGTTTCGCCTTACTAAAGCAAGTCAATCAGTTAATTTACGATTTACATTTTACGGTAAAAAATATAAACTTCTAGTCCTATACTGTACGATAAGACTACGTAAAAGCTTTTGAAAATATTTGTTGATTGATTAAATGATTGTCACCACTATTATATATCGTGTGAATGTGATAAATTAATAACGATTTTGTTCCTTTTTTTGACGTATAGCTAGCTCTCTGACTAATTTAATGAAATGGATTCCATTTCTCATGTTTCTTGGAAAGGTGTGTTTATGTATTAGAGGCATTGTGTAAGGAAGTAATTTACGTGGGTGACAGTTTAAGAACTTAACCTTTAATATCTTTCTTCTAATAAATAAAATGAAGTTATCGTCTTCAGAGACTGAAGGTAAACTAAAACGTATTAACGTGACCCACATATTTATACTAAATTTTCTGGTAATTATTTAGAATTGGGGCTCCAGGCAAAAATCGTTCCAAAAAATTTTTTACGCATTTGGGATTGTTTCTGGGGATACAAATAGTAAATTTAGGGCGAGGGAGACATATTATTTCCATTATTTTAGACATTATATGGTACAACCCCAACCTAACCTAACCTAACCTAACCTTTTTTTTGTCTCAGCGGTGGGGTGGAAGCTAATGCCGTCCTCACAGCGGGCGGGTGCAATGCTGTGAGTTTGTGTGGGACTCTCACCCACTAAACCACCCTCCTCTTTCCTTAATCCTTGGGAGTGTTGTACGCCGGGATGAAACAAGTTGTCATTTCATCAACGTACCTCCCCTGTTTCCTTCCTTCACTAAGTTTTCATTTATCCTTGGGTGTTTCCATCCTTTTTCTCCTTTTTGGTCATCATTTCGGTCATATAGGTCGTTACCGCCTTCCAGGTCTGCCTGTCCTTAAGCATTTCACCTATGATCTCGGTTGTCGTTGACAAGTTTCCGCCTTCTAGGTGTTCCTTTAGCCTGTTTCTCTTCTCACTCCATCTTGCACATTCGTAAAGGACATGGGCCGGGTCGTTCATTTGCCCACATGAAGTACTTGTGTCGTCCTCGGTCTGTTTGATGTGATCCAACGGACCGCCAGAGCCACAGTATTCTCTGCTCTGTTTCTGACCTTATTTTCTTTGTTGCCTTCGATGTAATATATGAGATCATCTGCGTATGCAATAGAGGAAACCTTTGGGCCGTAGTCCAACTCTAGGATGCCATTATACATTATATTCCACAGAACTGGTCCAAGGACCGAGCTCTGCGGAACACCTATCGAACATCTATGTGATATAATGCCGGAAGTCACCCTCCTGCCGCTTAAGTAGTTCTTGATATATCTAGTTAGATATAGGCTTATTTCTTTATCCTCAAATGCCTTGACTATTTTATGCCATTTAACGGTATTGAAAGCGTTCTCAATGTCCACAGCCACAATTACTCCCCACTTGTGGCCTGTATCTTTTAAGACTCCCTTTAATTCCTTTATTGCCGACACCGTATATTTTTGCCCGCAATCTCCTCCGCTAGTCTGTTTGCTATCATGCGTTCCAATAACTTTCCGAAAGAGTTAATTAGGCATATTGGTCTATAACTGCATACCTCATTCGGGTCTTTACCCTCTTTCGGAAGTAGAACCACTTCAGCTGTTTTCCAGCTGTAGGGAAACCGCTGCTGTTCCAGAAGTTGGTTGACATAATTGAAGACCTGGTGCGGTTCAATTTTCACCGCTATTTTCAGAGCTTCCTTAGGCAGGCCATTCGGTCCTGGTGCCTTGCCGTTTTTTATGTCATTTAGTGCTATTTCGAGCTCTTCGATGGTGAAACTCATTGGTTTCTGCAGTAGTACGGGTTCATCGTTGACCGCCATCGGTGTTCTCTTCGTTGTCGGAAATAGTGTGCGAAGGATCTTTTTTCTCCTCTTCGCACTTAGCTGGCCTTGTGTTCTGTTTGCCAGCTTGCCCGTTACTATTCTGTATCCTTGATCCCATATGTCGTTTTCCAAGTCAACTATGAGGTCTTCCCAACATTTCTTTTTGGCCTGTAATATCAGTCTCTTAAAGGATCTGCTTTGCTCCTTCATACCGTCTTCCCATTTCTGTTTCATGACATGCTCTATGCACCAGTTAGTGATCTTATTGTAGTTACTGGTGTGGCAGAGTGTAACATCAATGTGCGTTTTAGAGTTACCTCTCTCAAACGTGTGTTGTCCGTTGTTTTTTGCTACCCATCCTGTTTGGGCCAGCCACTCCTCTACCATTTGTCCCCTTATATCAGACACGGGAGATCCTCAAGTCGCTGATTTCGCGTTTATATATCCTGCTAGGATGGATAGTCGTCTATTGTTTCTCGTAGCCATCTCGAAAGTTAAATCGATGGCTTTTTGATATTCTCTAGCGTTTATGTTGGGTGAGATATACGCGACTGTCATGGTGGTGCCCATTGTTTCAATTAGCACACAATTATCGCCTTGGAGGGTCTTATCGATCTCTATGTTTTTGTTGAGTATGGCTATCGCCACTCCACCTTTCTTGTCTACGAGCCAACCTTTTGTTTTTGCGATGTTTTTATTTGGCTCGGATATTATCATGATATCGATATCGTGTTTATTAGCTTCATCGAAGGCGATATCGTGTGCCATCTTAGACCTTCCCAGGTTAACTTGTAGTACGTTTATCTGGCTTTTCCCAGTTTTTTGTCATTAGCCATTTGTTATTTTATGTGAGGCCCACTCTCTTACCACTGTGCGCAGCAAGAACGCGACCCCGGCTATCACGCAGAACTAAAAGTAGAAGGATTGAAATAACTAGATAGATAAATAAATAAATAAATAAAATAAATAAGTAAATAAATAAATCATTTATCGTCGTCATGGTGATTGTATAAGGATCAACCGACGACGGCGTTCTAGAATAGGCCTCCGGGGTATATGGCCGGGACCTAAAGACCTTAACAGCAGAAGGAAAGACCGTTTTGCGCAGGTTTAATACCTGGACGTAAAGTTGTAAAAGGACCTCTTGTCCATTTTGGTTGATTAAACCTTGGTAGTTGTGTCCTATTTTTCTAGGATTAACTTTCTGAATTCTGGACACCTCATGGTGTCCATCCTGTGACTCTCGAATTTGCAGGCCTTACACATCTCTACGGCCTTGCATTCATGGGCCCCGTGGTTGAGCCCTCCGCAGTTAAGACACTGTATCGTCCTGTCCTTCCCCTTACAGGAGGTCCGTACTCCAGACACTTGAAGCATCTTAGAGGGACTATTCTTTCCCTCACCCTGCCCGTCGACCATCCTATTTTTATAGTACCATGCTCTCTGAGCTTGCCGGCTTTGTTGCTCGATACTGAGAGCAGACACATCTGCTCTCCGAACTTCATTTTTCTCAGTAATTTAATTTCTACCAGACCCGCTAAGCCGGTCTGCTTCTCAACCGAGGCTTTCACCTCCTCTGAGGTGAGCGCCGGATGAGAACGGTTAATAAAAATGTCAACATTCCCCGTTATTCTAAGTTGATAACTTTTATAAAAAAACAAAGTGCAGACTACCATTCAAACAAGTCGAAAGTGCTAGCAAAGGAAGAAGTTATTGCATTAATTGGTATTGCCGGAGGTTGTGGAAGGGAAGACATTTATAATTTAGAAGTAGACAACGGAGAGGACGGGTTTTTACTGTGATCAACAGCAATGCGGTGCAATATTTGGATATGTTAAAAAAAATAAAAATTTGCAAAAAAACTTTTCACTAAAAACTCTTTTGGTAGGCTAAAGACCAGGAAAATGCGTAGGTCAAAGAGCTGGAATACACAATGTTGGTGGAGGAAAAAATTGCTGAATTTCTAAATCTTGATGATCCAGAAAAATACACCAGACATTGTTTCAGAAAAACTTCGTCAACGCTGGGGATGATATCAATGTTTTAAAGCGACGTGGTGGATGGAAAAGTTCTTCAGCGGCTGAAAAATTGTGGAAGAATCCGTCGAAAGCAAAAAGAAAATAGCAGGAATTATACAAGAGGGTGAAACTTTTGTAAAAGTGTTAAATCAAAACCACACATCTTCAAATATAATTGAAAATAAAGAAGAGCATCCAGTAATTACTACATGAATGTTTCTGGTAACAGTAGTTGCACCATTACAGTTAACATTAAAAAATTAGAATAAAAGTTTGGTTATTGACGTTAATGGATTTTTTATTTCTAATTATTACAAACGGGGTGTCATTTTCTGGACTCAAACTAGTACTGCAAAGTCGACTTTAAGTTATTAAGTTATTTGTTGGATTTTATACCTTATTATTCTCAGTATAATTTTGAAATGTATTCTTATAGAGTTACTACTGGTAGAAATACGAATTTTTTCTCTCGGAAACATGGTTTAGTTGTCTTTTCATCGACTATGCAGTGTTTTGCTCAGTGAAGGTAGCGCTACATTTAGTCTAAAAAGCAAGTATATTGGAAACTTGTGGAAAATGAGCAAAGCTCTTTTCATTTAATGAGAACCTAAAGTTTTTCTTTGTACTTTTAAGCTGCCACTAAATTATTACTTTGAAACCTTGAAAAGTACTCAATCACGTGTGATAAACATTGGACGCAACATTAGAAATTCATTTCCAAAAAAAAATTGCAACTTCGTGAATTGCTTCAAAGCTTACTTGTAGACTGACTAAGAAGTAAATACTTAGTTTTTGCTGTATAAATTTTACTAAAACAGATCTGAAAAGTGTCTATGAATCCAACAATTGCACAACATAAATTAAAAATTTATCAAAAATAACTAAACTACATCTAACACGATTACATAAGATAAAGTATTGTTTTCCCCACGGCCGTCATTTTGACGTAGATCAGCTGTTTTATTAGATTGAAAAATACTGTGTCACAAATAATGTATGTCATCAAAATTCATCACTATTCAATAAGGTTTCGTCACAGAAAAATTGTCCCATTTTCTCATGAATTAAAAATCACTTGAATATTCTGATTTCCAAGTAAGATTTATCAATATCATCAAGTATTTTTGTTGTTCTTTCACTCACTATTTATTATTTGGAAATTACCATATTGGTCAGTTAACTGTATTTAGTGATACGTTGTATTAAAATCCATATTCATCTTTCAATGAGGATCTTCAATTTCTTAATTAGAACATGCCAAATAAACTTGCTAAAGAAACCAATGACCGATACATCTAGTTAGTGTCATTCAAGTGAAATTTCAGTGAATATTATGTCATGTTTAGTCAATAATGGTTATTTTATTCATATAATTGAAGACTTTTGTGTTATTAAATGATAGTGGGAGTCAATAATTTTCAGCTGAATAAAGTGAGAGCTTGCGAGTGTATATATTTTGGAAATTTAAGGTAATTAC
This sequence comes from Diorhabda sublineata, assembly GCF_026230105.1. Taxonomy (NCBI): domain Eukaryota; kingdom Metazoa; phylum Arthropoda; class Insecta; order Coleoptera; family Chrysomelidae; genus Diorhabda; species Diorhabda sublineata. The sequence continues at coordinate 13,749,155 of NC_079481.1, read as the reverse complement.
CAGTTTTATTGTGATTCGATAATTATCATTGCGTTTTTGATATTTATATATTACTTATCAAGCATAATACAAATTATTATATATAATACTACCCATTATTGTGTTGCTAAAGTACCAATTTAAACTCTCAGTTTAGAGTGGTTCTGAACCTGAACGAATTCTAAGCGGTTAACATGATGATGCTTGAAAATTTCGAGGTTATGATTAATTATAAGTTTAAGTAAGTAGATTTAAGTCGATTCCAACAAGAATCTTATAGGTCTTCAGAAATAAGTTTCCCATTCCCAGATCTCGAACCGATTCAAACAAGAATAATCTAGTCTGAACTGAGCAAATTCAAAATTCTTTAGAGAAATTTTGATTCAATATAAGCAAATGAATGTATTTTAAGTATAATTCGGTGGGTCTAAAAAGAAGATTTATAGTGTATAAACTTTAGAGCTAGTGTTTCGTGTTTATGCCACATGATTCTAAAAAAAAATTGATTATTCTTCAACTTTTTTTGATCTTTCCTCGTTGTCGATATATATATCCAACAAACTAGTGGAGAATTGTTACTTTATACCAAATAGAATGTATAATATGGACGAAATCAGCATCATGACTATGTAGAAAAATGCCCTAACTTGTATGAAGCTAAAGGAACAGAAAATGTGGCCTACTACATCCTGCAGGCAATTATAAACCTCTAATGCTGATATACGTACAAAAGATAAAAATAGAGCAATTGGAGCTTCTAGCTAATGCTCAAGAAACTGAAAAACCAACTACGATTAATCCCGTTTCATTAATTACTTCCATACGGTTTTGGCTTCTAGAACTTTCCATGAGAGTTGCTACCATGAAAGAAGCAGCTTCAGATTTTCAAACAATCGGAATGTTATCTGGATAAATCACTGTCACTGTCATGTTGTAAATCAAGTCGGGGAGTAAACAGATGAGGAAGTTCCTCCAACAACTAAAACTAGTAAAGCAGGTGGGTTTCGACATCTTTCTTTTTCTTGGATATGGCTTCAATTTCAAAATGAAGAAGCAGTCAATAAGAAAATCACAACAAAAAAAGAAGAGCGATTCGTAATTTTGCACAAATCTCGAAGAAATTGGAAGAAAGAGAAATTGAGAGAATATGAACTAAAGAAAAGAGGAAATGAAAAAACATTAATGGTTGACAGTTCATTATTATTATATTAATTATGCATTAGAGACAATACTGAAACAAGACCTTACACCTGATTCTGACGATGACGATATAGCTTCAGATGTGTCTGGTGATGAGGTATAAGATGATGCTGATGTCGCCCTTCCATCAACACCTCTATAAAAAATACAAAGCCAATAAGAATTTTTGTTTTATGTTTTGATTTGTTTCGAAACCACACAAAGTTGTGGAATCAGTTTGCTGTATGTTTTGATTTGATTTGAAACCACACAAACTTTTATTGTAATAATGTTGTTGTAGGCTACCCATCTTATGTCGCTTCTACTGACCTTTGAAATCGATCTTCAGTGTATGAATAAATTTGCAATTTCATAATTTTAAAACTAAAGTTTCTCGTGATTCCGTGATTATTTTTACGGCAAAGAATTGTTAAAAGACGTTAGTTTGTGCAAAGGAAATTTCAATAATGTATATAATTACTTTTAAAGTAAGGCGAGAAATGTTTTAAACATATTCAACACTTCAAATTGAATTATGAAAACACTATAATACATTTTTTCGTACCTTTTGATTCGTAAAAACTTAAATTAAATCATTTTATGGAATCTTGTTCATGACAGGTTTGCATGAAAGAGCTAAAGCGTTGAGCAATTGTTCATATCGATACGTTTAAATACTGTTACAAAAAAGTTCGCGAAATGGGTCCTTAGGCCGTTCCTATCCAGCTACAATGGAATTATGGAATTCTGCGAGAACTTGCGCGGTGCCTTTGATCTACTATTTATAAATGACGGACGCACCTTTGTTGTTCCTTCTAGAACTTTTTATTACAGCAGGCGGTTTATTTCTTTCAAATACTTTCTAGGAAAGTCTATTTATTAATTTGATGTTGTTTTTGTTCTGGAAGTTTGTAGATTTCTATTTAGGATATACAAGAAGTTGTGTAAGCGCAGTTAGTTTAGTCTATAATAAATAGTCGTGATGAACAGAGCATTAGCCAAGTAGTCAAAGAATTTGAAGAAATTATTTAAATGATAGTTATAAGTGAATCATTATAAGGTCAGCGTAGTGTATAGTGTATAAATAAATTAAGAACGCGATAGTGTTTATTAATTCACCTCACGAATAGAAATCCTATTAATAAATCAGAAAAACAGTATTTAGTATACTGCATTTAATTGTATTTTTCAATTTCTATTGAATTAGTTTCAAATTCAATATAATTGTATTTTTCAATTTAAACGACGACATTAAAAAATATTTTCCCTTAATTATACATTACATATCGTCGACTTAATTCTAGCTCCTCGCAACGCAGAGATGAAAAAATTTACAGAAGAGCCAAAAAATTATATAAAACTAATACTGAAATGATGTAAATCCAATACAATTATGATAAATATGTATTTGTGACTAAAATTCACAACTTAAGTTACATAATCTAATAATCTAACATAAAAACTGATTGTAATTACTCAAATTAATATTTACAGTGAAATTTGGACAACTGTGTATACATGGACTGCTTTTTTTCAACCTCCAATAGACTATAAATAAAAGACAAATTCATATGAAACAATAATTTTATTACCCAAAGATTGAGACATTTGTCATATCTATGGACAAACTTTTCAATGCCCTCTTCAAAGTTGCCGCCAATGGATTGAAGTAAAGTGCAAAACAGACCTTGAAACTTGTGGAAATTAAGTAGATAAAGCAGTCATGGTGAATCTGCAGTTTTCTTTAACCATTCTGTTAACTCGTTGAACCAGGTCATCCGAAACAGATTTTCCTCCTTGTCCCTCCTTGTTTATCGTGCCATCCTTAAACTTTAGTCACCATTCACGCACAACACCATCACTCATGAAGTTATCTCCATATATATCAATTCGTATCAGATTTCCCAATTCAACTTGGCGACAGCATCAATAACGTCAGACATGTTTACGTGGCTGTAGGACAACGCCGACTGACGCCTGAATGTTAACAATGGTGAAGTGTGTAGTGCGAGAGCTGCGCAGTCGTCTACAGCGCATGCCTGCGTAGCGTCTGCACGGAGCGATCGGAGGTTGAAAAACAATGGCCCAATATCGAGAATGTGTTGATTTGGGCTCTGGCTCCCTCAGTGCAGTTTTTGCTCTGGGCATATCTTCAAATTCTTTGCTTTCGACATTAAAAAATATTTGGTCGTCTCTATTTTTTTATTGTTGAGAGAATTTTCGATACAGATTTCTACCCGTCGTTGTGTCGTTTAACTTATAATATATCTACTTCCGAGTGAGCGAATAGAGGAGCAGATGATGGCCTAAAACAGTGATCTGTTTAGTCCCAACAAATTTATTGTACAATAATAGATGAATCTTCCCACTCTGGTTTATACCAAGAGTTTATTTATTATTTACTTTTGAGGGTCGCAGACACATATTTCTTGTAAATATCTAGGAAACTATTAAAGTAATGAGTTTATGAAGTTTACTCACATCAATGTTTAAATATATGGTAGTTTTCCACTTTGTATAATGGGGCCATAACTTTGACGATTTCCTTTGACATTGGCTTGACTTTTCCGAAAAATATGCAATAAGAACATTTTACGTGTAATTTTTAATTTTGGTGTTACACCAATCAAAAAATCGCCATATGACTTACATTGACCTCAATTTCTGCAATTTCAGATGGAACGTGATAAAATTCTTCTTTTATGTTTATTTAGCGTGACAATCAATGTTTTATGAATCAAAATTTGGAAAATATTCTGTACATTTCTTAATGACATTAGAAAATTATCACAATTGCAGAACTTCTGGTAGACACACAACATAGATTGAGTTTCAACTTGATCATTATACAAATAAAGAAGAGGGAAATAATACTTATCCCATTTGAAAAGCATTATATCTTTCCGAAGTCTTTTGGGTATAATGGAACTTCTATCTAAAAAGCATTGTTCTTTTTTACACGCTTTGAGACGTATGTATAATATTTAATTTCACGAATTTGTATGACTTTTTAAATCTTATGTTATATGGTGGTCGTAGATAAATATTTTTGTGAATGAGTAATGATTTTTTTACTACCCAGTGGGGTATAGAATGCAAATGACTGTAATTTCTATACTTTAAGTACAGGGTCCTTCACGACGAGCTTAATCGATATGTATACGTGAAAGTACAGGGACTAGTGTTCTGAAAATTTGCTTCCATGGGTTTTCCGAAATGATCGTTTCAGCTAAAATAATTCCAGTTTTCTGAAACTTCCGGTCATACCCAAACTTTGTTATTTTAAACTGAATGCTATGGTTTTTATCAAATTTTTGGTATATACGCGAAATTTCAATATAACTTTATATAAAGCATTGTATGCATAAAGTCCACCATTTTTTGATTATTTCATATTTTCGAAATTTTTGGACACATGCAGCCCTACACTAAAAAAAATATATTTCTAAGTTCAAGTGAGTCAGCTCTAATATTTTTGGGATTTGGACAAATAACACCTAACCATGAAGATTTCAGTTTTTTCAAGTTTCTACAAAAACTGTTGATTTGAGATATATGAATTTACTGACGAAGGCCCCTTAATTTAAAGCATAGAATTCAATGATAAAGAGAAAAATAGTGGTTGCTATTTGAAAAAATTAAGTTTTCGAAGTTTATAGATAGCGGAAATCGGCACCATTTTCTGAACACCCTATATAAATTTTTGTCCAGGTTTTCTCAAAAATATTAGACCCGACTCACTTAAATTTAGAAATATAATTTTTTTGGTGGAGGGCTGCATGTGTCAAAAAATTTCGAAAATGTGAAATAATCAAAAAATTGTGGACTTTAGGCATACTATGCCTTATATAAAGTTATATTGAAATTTTACGTAAATTCCAGAAATTTTATAAAAACTAGCATTCCATTTAAAATAACGAAGTTTGGGTCCACTTCCTGTATAACCGGAAGTTTATCTTAGCTGAAACAAGCATTTTGTAAAACCCATGCAAGCAAATTTTCAGAACACCAGTCCCTGTACTTTCCCTCAGCTCGTCGTGAAGGACCCTGTAGTACATACTGCTTGCGAAAACCTTTGAGAAATTCTTAGTATTTTCCGACATGCCAGGAAAAGTTATCAAACAGTTGAGAAAACGCTTCCATTTTTCATTTTAAGTCTAAATTAGTTATAATCAACCTTTCAATTATATTTCGTCGAGCTACACGAATTGAATTTCGTTTTGTTCATAAAATGAATCGAAATTCAAATGAATTCAATGCCTTTCTATGTACATGAAATATAACTGTAATCAATCAATGTGAACCTTTCTGTTTTTCTGTGAAATATGTTTTTTCATTTATTTTACGATACGTGAGGTTATAAAGATGATAACCCTCTCGACGTGTGAACATACAAAGTGAAAAATTTAACAAATTCTTCTAGTAAATTTTCTTGAAATTGCTAGATTCGTGGCGCGAAAAGTTTGAATCAAAATTAATGGCAAATATACTCATTTAATCATCTAAAATTTGGTGGTAGTGGGTTTTGAATGACGATGAGCTCAAATACGTCGTCATTGTGGAGATTCCTCGACATAATATCGAGGAATTGTTGCTGAACAACAGTGCGAAACTTGCCCATACTACATAATAAACAACCATCTTGATCAATGGATTCACGACAACGTTTCTCAAGGAGAAGCATGTCAAGCAGTCCGCGAAGAGTTCCAATTTCTTCTTCAATTGCAATTTGGAGGTCGAGAAGGGAGCGTGGTCCTCTTGTAAAATGCGATTCTTCATAATCCTCTCAGGAAGATATCACTAAATTCTTTTAGTAATTTTTCAAGGTATGATCGTTATTTTATGACCCCGAAAGTCATAAAAAGCTAATATGAACTATGTTGAACCGACGCGAGAACAAGGTTGATATAAATCAAAATTGATAATAGTGCTAAACATTTAAACATTACTTAAGGAATTTGGATAAACAGACAGTCTGTATAATTAAACAAACCGTGAATCGTTGACTACTAATCTCAGATAATCACAAATAGAAGCCATGAAAGTTAATATATATGTAAATAATTATTAGTCATATAAAATACTGTATATAGATATACAGTGGTATATATAATTATGAATGATTTTATATAAAGGTAATAGATAGGAATTGTATTTAATTGAATCATAAACACAGTGATCTAGAAGATGTAGTTGATTTTATAGTCTGTTTTCCTGATTAGGGTGAGTCTCTATTCACATTAATCTCTGGAATCGCCATAAGACGTAAGCAACATCTTTCAACATAACCATATACCACAAAGGACCCCAAGATCTGCGGAATAGGCATGTTGAGAAATCCTGAACTTCCATCAAAGGAGATTGGAATTTCTATACTCTTCACTTCAATAATAAATTATAACGAATTCTTCACTGAGAACCTCTCTGATTTTATGGGTAGATTTTCATATAACCATCTGGAAATTGTTGAAATAATTGCCCTTCCAAGTTTGTGAGTTGTGGAAAGAGCTTTGACATTGTTGGGTTACTAATACATAACTTATACGTAAATTACAAGGTTGATAAATTTTTTAAGCATTGATTTCACATTATGACAATTTTATTCAAAGTAATCTTCGAGATCTTGGTCGATGATTCTTTTTTTCCATTATAAAAACCTTGTTTTCCTTATCTGCTTTTAAGCAATTTGTTTCCTTTTGACAATATTAAAATGTTTTCCGGTGACTGATGAACTTTTATCATTAATAGACATATTTTTAAAGATCCGATTACTGCACGTGTCCACGCCGAATTTTCTGGAATCGGTTATGATAAGAGACTGGTAAATAGGTTAATTAACCTTTATAGGCTTAAAAAACCACTTTTTTCGAAAAAATTAACTTCTGTCTATAAAAGTATCGGAAAGAGTTTTTAACAGAGTGAGTTTAAAATTGGTTTTTAAATCTAGAATCAATCAGATTGATTCCACCTCATTCCAGAATGTGCTCAAGTTCGGTATCGATTGTGGTGATTAGTTGCTGTCTACGGATGTAGGTAGTAGCCGTTTATGTACAGGAAAAAGAGATTGACAAGATGCATCCCTGGGGAACACCAGCGTTGATTTCAAGCCTTTCAAAAGTTTGTCGATCGATAACGACCTGGATGGATCGCACTTTCAGGAAGCAACTATGCCAACCGATAAGTAAGGTCGACAAACTGTACGATCTTGATCCATTTAGAAGATTTTCATACCAAACCCTGTCAAAAGTCTTTGATATATCAAGTGCAATTGTTCTGGAATCTCCATTGTCTCTATAGTTTCAGTCCATACTTTAGTGACTTAGGCCAGGAGGTCTCTGGTTAATCTATGTTCACGTAAGCCGCATTGATGGTAGCTGATGATGTTAGCAGACTCAAGATTTGCTGGTTAACAGCCTTAACAAAGGCTGGAACGATGTGCATCAGGGTTTCTTCAGTTTAAAAAAAAACTAAATATCTTGACAATACTTAACTTCCGTGCAAAGATTTTATTTAAAATTTCATATAGAATTTGTTAATGTAATAAAATAATAATAGGTTCTATTTGAATTAACACGGTTGTCTACTACGTCCGGTCTAAACGGAAGCGGGATATTTAGCTATAGCTTCGTAATTTCATATTTTTAACACAACTGTATCCGCCTTTACTTCTAATCAAAACTTTAGTATTTAATTCTGCTGTAATTTAGTTGATGACATTTATCGTGATTTAAAGTGATAAGATTTTTTTACGATTTCAAAAATGTATCGGAAACTATTGAAATACCGAAATTTTATATGAACTGTTTCAATTTAACAAATGTTTGAAGTCCCTCCACTTTCTCACACCATGTTAATAGGTAATAAAATGTATTGCCAACATTTTACAACCGGCGTCTTTGTTAACGATCAACGATGTCGTTTGCCACGGAGGCAATTTATTAAAAGTAATCCGGAGTTATTAGGAAAAGTGGAGCTTTTACGTTTTACCGGACCGTTTTTCCAATTTTTATCGCCGTAAAAACCTTTTTCGAACTCTGAAGAAATATTTGAAAATAGGAATAGAGCTAAGCCAGTCGAATTTGCATTTGTTAAGAAATTCAGCGATTTTCGTTCAAATACAACGTGTCGTTTTGAATTAATAACGCTATATAATTGGAAACTTAGGGAAACTAAAAATATTTTTGCATCTAATTCCTGTATAGCTGAAAATGTGTCGTTTGCTAGCCATGGATGAAACGTGGGTCTATTACTTAACACCCGAAATAAAAGAACAATAAAAAAATGGACTGAAAAGAGTGAAACGTCTCCAAAGCTGACCTAGACCGTTCCATCTGATGATGGCGTGATGATGTGATGGCGTCGGTTTTTTGAGATACGCGTGGGTTTATTTTCATTGACTATTTTGAAAAGTGACAAACTATCAACGACGAGTATTGTGCGAACGTATTGCAACGTTTTTCAAAAAAATCCATTTCTCATTAAGCCTGTTTCAGCAAGATAATGCACCAGCACACAAATCCGTATTTGCAATGACTAAAATTGACGAATTAAAAATGTAACTGCTATTTCACGCACCCTTTTCGTCAAATTTAGCCTCCTCGGATAATTTTATGTTCGTAGTCTTGAAAAAATGACTCGGTGGTCAAAGATTTTCTAATATCAGGCTATTTTGAGGAGCTTGACGATTCTCATTATAAAAAGGGTATCGAACTCATTGAACATCGCTGATAAAAGTGTATAGAGCTAAAAGAAGATTACGTTGAAATTTTAGTATAGATATTTTTAATTTAAATATTTTTAAAGATGGCCGACTTCTGGTTCTAACGGAAGTCGACCTTAACTTTGTTATTTTAAATAGAACACCCTGTATATTAATACATTTTTGAAATTTATGTAAAATTTTTGTATAAATGTGTCTGAAAACTTTCTTCGAAAAATGCATACTTTTTGAGTTATTATTTTTTTTGTAAAAAAATTGACCGTTACAGATCCTTATAAATTAATGTTTTACGAGGATACCCCTAAAGATATGGAAATGGTCTTGATTCGATTGCTTTTAGCAAAATTAGACGTATTTGGATCTTTGTTGAAAATTTTTTCATTTTATACGGGGTGTGTATGAAAAGTGTTCAAAATTTAACTTCATAAATATCAAACTTCTTTATTTTTTTAGATAGAACCACCCGGTTTTTTCTATTTTGATGCATTCAGGGGTGAAAAATAAGGCAAATATTTGAGTTAAACAGATCGTATTCGAAGTATTTTGCCAGATATACAGATAGTTTTAACTCGTCGTGGAACACCCTGTATAGTGTAGCTTATAAATATAGTTTGTGTTTCTAGAAAAATCATATTTTAAGAAAAACGTCGAATAGCAATTATTTTATTAACTTGCTTTTAAATGCTATCCAATTTACGGGAAAACCTCTAAATCACTCGATTGTTTGGGAATCATGTTCGTAACAGCAACAAAGTTGCTTTGGAGTTTAACTTGAAATACCCTAGACGTGATCCCACTACTCATTGAAGGTTTAACACATTTACAACTAATTATTTCACTTCAATTTATGAAATAATCCTTTTCAAACTCAGACACTCATCAAAAATTTTATTCCCAATATTTTATTTTGATTATAGATGATTACTTTAGTTAAATTTATAAGTCCAACTTTGTGATCATCTTTATTGAATAATCGAATATTAGGCACCTAACCTAACCAATTAACGAAGGTGGGGAGTGATCTTAACAAGTCCAACTTACTAAAAAGTTTAGATTACCAAATATAATAATAGATATAAATTTTTCATTAGAAGCATTCACAATTGTACGGAAAAAGTGCTTTTATCGAAAAGGATATATAACATTGGGACAAGAGCGTCGCTAAGGAGGACAGGGGGGCAGTTGCCCCCCCACCTCTAAAGATGAAATGTAGCTAGCTGCAAAGCGACCCAAGTCTTTAGGCCTTGCGAGCAATTGACTTCATTATCCATTAATAAATTCCGCATCGCTTGACAAATTAAAGTTTAATGTATATTACTGAAATATTCAGAAATAAAATTTTGACATCCGTTTTTAAAATCACCGTCATTTTTATCACGACTATATCAGATTTGCAAAAACGCAAGGCCATTAAACAGAGTAAAAATATGTAGGGTAGCATTCCCGTTAGTTTTGTATAATTTGTATCCAATCTGGAGCTTTGGACGTGGTCAAGCTTCGAAATGCACGTTAAAAGGATTTTACTTTTAATTAAAAACCACCTTGAAAATCCGGAAAAAGTGACAGACGAAATTATAAAGGAAGCTGCTATTGTTGACTAAAAAAAGTCGTAGAAGCAATCATCCAGCAGAAAGCCCTTCAGAATACTGGAAAAGGTCTTTAGTAATACCATACTTGGATTCAATTATCACCTCCTTTGAAATACGTTTTGCTGAAGAAAACACGACATCATTCGCATTATCTAAGTTACATCCGGCGAAGATAACAGCTGAAAATCTAAAGCCGCGTCCACACTATGCCGATCGACAAGGTCGATCGACAATGTCGAACGACATAGGCGACATTCGTCTCGTCCACACATAAACTGCTGTGTGGACGTATTTCATCAGTCGACTGTGAGTAGTTGAGTGCTGTGCTTTAGTGAAATAAGAAACAAAATAAGTGATGCAGATGCTCTTGTTGCTGTTGCTACTGCCATATTTATGTCCGCGCTTGTAGACCAACATATGCATCGTTCAAGAAGGTAAGTCGCTACCTTTTTACAACTACTTAACTTCTGTACTGTTATTTTTATAGATGAGGAAACCATTGTCTCCAATAAAATTTGTTAATAAAAATGGATTTCGACATTATTTATCAACACCCTAATTGATAACTTTTGAATTCCTGGAGGTTTTGGATTCGACCTAGTCTCGTTAATGGGAGAAAAAAGTACAGCACAACCGAATTTATAAAAGATTTATTATTGGATGAAGTGGATCCGTTAAATTTAGAATATAGATGCAACGCTGGATTCAAAAATTTTTTCCGGATGAAGAGTTCTGATTTTGAAAAATTACTGGAAATGATAGGACCCATAATTTAAAAAAAAAACTTTCAGAAAAGCCATTCCTCCAAGTGAGCGCTTTGCAATAACCATGCGCTTTTTAGCAAGTGGAGATTCATATTCGTCCTTGAGCTACCTGCTGAAGATGTCGAAACAAACAATTTCCTCCATCATACCTGATGTTTGTGCTGCACTCATCTCTGTACTTCAAGATGAAGTAAAAGTAAGTTAAAATAATATATAATAAATAATTACTGTTTCTTTGTGGTAATATGTCATAATTTTTGGTGCAAGCCTAGTGCAGTGACCACTGAGTCAAGGAGCTGATAAATAAAATAATAAATGGTTCCTATTTGGCTCCTATTGGAATAGCAATAATTCCTAATAATTCTAGGTCCCGATTCGCCAGCCACCGTGGCGCAGTGGTCAACTGTATTGACTAGTGACCAAAATCTTCATTAAAAAAAGTTCCTGTACTTAGAGCATTCAAAACTAATCGTATGTTTGATAATAGGTACAAAGGTATAAGAAAAAATTTGAAAATGAACTTACTTTATTAGATTTTTTCCCTCATAATAGTAATATTGTAATATAAAAGTATAAGAATTGTAATACAAAGGTATAAGAAAAATTTTTTTTCTCTCATAATCATATTGTTATATAAAAGTAATTAGTTAGGGTGTTTACAATGAAAACATGTCTTCTAAACCAGGAATGTTCGACTGACTTTCAGCTTGAACAGTAGGAGTTGGAGTAGGTGAAGGAGAGTATTCGGATTGGAAAGTGCTACATTCGGAACCAGGTGATGACAATAGCGGGGTTGCAGTATTCTGTGGTCGATGGTGAGAGTAGCTATAGGGAGCTTGCGAATAAAATTCCGTGTTAGGACCACTGCAGCTAGATTGAGGGATACCAGGGTTGTACATGCCAATTTCTGCCTCATACAAGACATGATTTATAGCATTTTGAACGGAAAATCTTGCTTGGGGTGAATTAAGTTTTCGTATTTTTATTGCAATTTGCTCACCAAAAAGAGAATACTCATCCTTTGCATCTTCTTTTTTTGTTTTGAATAGATTTCATAACATTCAGAGCTTCATTGGTGTCGTGATAGGAGGAGCTGCAAGAGGTCCGTGTTTTCTTTTAAATCCCAATTTAGGAGACCTGAATTCTCTTTCCTTGGGTGACTTTGTTACCGACGACACATCCTCTCTTTCCTTGTCTTCATCACCAGCAGTGTCCTTGTTGACTTCACTGTCTCCAATTTGTTGATTTTGTGAAACCTGTAAAAAAGAGAAAAAGAATATCTAGGTTATAAGTAATAATTAAATAAATATATTTAACACTTATTACATAAATATATTTATTTTCATTTTCAGAAACCAGAAAATGCATCTGATTGGAACATCATTGCGAAACAATTTCATGACCTATGGCAATACCCGAATTGCATCGGAGCGATCGACGGCAAGCATATAACTCTACAAGCCCCAATTCACTCTGGATCTGAATTTTTTAACTACAAGTCTTTCCACAGTATCGTTTTACTCGCTATAGTGGACGCCTCTTACAATTTCATCTATACAAACGTTGGTTGTCAGGGAAGAATTTCTGATGAGTGTTTAATAATACATCTTTCAAAGAACAACTTGATACTAACGCTTTACATCTTCCTCCACCATGTCCTTTACCAGGACGACAATTACCAATGCAGTATTGTCTTGTGGGAGCGTTTCAATTAACTGTAAATTTAATGAAGCCATTTTCTGGTACATACGCAAGAGGATATAAGGAAAGAATATTCAACTACAGACTAAGTCGAGCCCGCAGAGTTTCCGAAAACGCTTTCGGTATTCTTTCATCTAGTTTTCGTGTGTTAAGGAAGCCGATGTTATTAGAACCAGATACAGCAACTAAAGTGACTTTGGCTACAGTTTACTTGCATAAATATTTAAGGAAAACCTCATCACGATCTATCTATTCTCCAAATGAAATGTTTGACAAAGAATGCCCAGATAATGGAGAAGTAGATCCAGGTTTGTGGAGACGAGATTTATCATCATCTCAGCTTTCTAGCGGTCGAGTAGTCTCTAGAAGAAGTTGTTCGCCACAGGGTGAACTGCATTACCAATACAACAAATAAATTCGACATCTGATTTTCATTAGTACATTGTAAACATTTAAATTTTGTTTACCTTGGGAAACTATTGTAAATTATTGTACTTTAATGAATAAATAGAAACATTATTACTTACCTCAGTGTCCAATGTTTTTCTTGGTTTGTTTTTGTCAGCAAGGAATAACAATCGGCCATAGGCGAACCACTTGCTTTGGTAAATCTCATCTGTTCCACTGCCTGGTTTTTGAGAGTCCTTTTCTCTTTTCTTTTCGCGAGAAAACTGTGATTGGAGGTTCTTAATTTTTTTCTCTACCTCTGACTTTTCGATTCCAAAAGAAACTGCGATTTCTGTAAGTAAATCGTGCCTTTTGTTTTTGTACTCTTAATTTGTAGAGTCCCAGAGTTGAGGGCGGTCTCTGTACATATCAATAAAATTTAATGTTTGTTCTTCTGTGAAATTCATTTTGATAAAACAATTAACTTTGGTAAAACACAATTATAGAACCACTCCTCCCGTTGCGCACACAGGTTTTAACAAAACTAATGGTTTAAAACTTTATTATCACGCTCAACAGGTCCAAACTTGGAAATTATTTCCATTCGACTGAAAACAAAAATGCACTTCATTCGGGTTACATTCGACTCGACAAATGTCGATCGACTAAGTCGACAGCGGTCGATCGACACAGTCGACATAGTGTGGACGCGGCTTTAGACAAACTTGTGATTCTATTGCCCAGTTTTATTATTTACCGAACATAGAAAATGAAATCGAAATTTGGCAGCAATTGTGGCACGATAGGCTTAATCTAAAAAATCTAAAACAGTTGTTGATGCCCTAAAAGAAACAAATCTTTCTTTCCCGAAACGGAAAAAGTATTAAAAATTTTGAGCGAGCTGTACAGTAAAACGATCCTTTAGAGGCCTCAGAGCATAAACATGGCTAAGAAGCACCATGGCAGAAGATCGCCTTAATTATCCAGCCATGATGAGTGTACACAGAGATTTAATAAATAAAAACCTAAATAATTTTAATGAAAAAGTGGTTGAAAGTTTTGCAATATATTCCCGCAGGTTATGTTTTAATCAAATATTATTTCTGTTAAAATAAATAATTATTGTGTTTAAATGTTTGACTTAGCTGACGAGGGATTGTGAAGTTTTATTTATTGATATTGATATTGAATAAGAAGTTACTAAGTGTTATTAATCATTTTAGTAACATTCTCCATAGATGAAAAGTAAATTATAAGAAAATAAAAATTGGCAAATAGCAAATTTTCATAGATTAATCAAGAACTAAAGTCCCATCTTAAAAATTAGGATTAACAAGATAGTTGTAATCCAAACACATCACTCAATAAGTCGGATTACAAAGAAAAACACATTTATTTTGCAGAAATGGATTTTATTCATCAATCTATTCTCCTTCAAGAGCAATACAATCATTTCATCTTCTCGATGCCGTGCTTGCAGAAGGATTTGTCTTTTGCGTTAAAATAGGCTTCAGTTTTAGCAATCACTTCTTCATTAGTGCTGAATTTCTTACCGGCGAGCATTTTTTTGAGATCGGTACTCACTGGAGGCAAGATCTGGACTATACGGTAGATAAGGAAGCAATTCGAAGTGTAAATCATTCAATTTAACCATCGTTGCCATGTCTTGTGAATCAGTGCATTGTCTTGATACATTCTGTTGATACATAGTTGTATACACAATGCCTTCTGATATCTTCACGACATCATCTATCTCACGCAATTTCAATTTACGATAAGATATAACGAATTTGTAGACTTTTTTGATGTTTTCAGTAGTAACCACCACAATTGGATGACTAGAACGTTTACCATCATCAGTGTCTGTACAACCACGTTTAAATTCAACAAACCAATGAATAAATGGTTCTTTTCGATGGAGCAGAGTCTGAGTTACATGTTTAAAGCTATGGCTGATCTTGTTTTTCATCAAGAAACAATGATAAATTAACAAACGAAATTTTTTTGGAAATAACAAAATTAGTTTTACTTAAACGTCTGTCACTTTTTTCTGACTAAGCGAAATTTCATGAAATTTTACACAGTCTTTTGACAGTTGGTACTTCATAAACGTCATTTGTATTTGACAATTGCAACGCCATCTATGTGTCAGTGATACGACTTATTGAGTGATGGTATAAGAACCCTGTCAGATGATGAAGAATCAGTTTTCGAGAAAGAAGGAAATTATACATAATCAGTGGTAATGACTAGCAAATATTAGCAAGTCAACTCAATCCAATAACTTACAAGTTTCTAAAGAATGACGGAATGCTGTCATGACACATTCGTGAATAATATAGTATCATTGTTGATTAATTTAATTTGGCAAGTTGTCAATGTCAAGTCATATTTTGATAAAGACCAAAAAAGGTCGAAAAGTTAATATTTCTTCCTTTTTATAAAAGTAATTTTCAATAAGAAGTGACCTGGAATCAAAACAAATTATGAAATTAATCAAAAATCATGTTTTTTTCTCTTGTTGTAGGGTAATATGTCCCGTCATCCCCAATATGAATATGAATATCCTGCGAATTACGAACAAGATTATTATATAGACGAGCATGAAGGATTCATAGCCGATTATTCCGATAGCGATTGTTTAGCCGATTTACCGCCACAGAATTTACATACAGTACCGATATCTTCACATGTAAGCGATATGTATGGCGAGGATTCAACTATAGTACCAGTTAAAGTAGTACCTTTGAATAAAGCAACAAAACTGGTTTCTAAACAACATTCTGAAAAGTTTATTCAAAAGTGAGTGGAATTTTTAGTTTACAAACAATCATTTTCATGAACCTGCATTCAGAGAACTATTGTAATGGATGTCTGAATAGTTTTGACCCAACATATCTGTACAGAGTATCCCATGACGAGTTAAAAATATCTATGTATGGCAAACTACTTATAGTGAAATCATCAAAATTTGTACGTTTGAATTTTTGAATACAATCTTTTTAACTAAAATATTTTCTACCGGAAGTCCACTGTAACTTTGTTATTTTAAATAAAACACCCTGTATATTAATACATTTTTAAAATCTTCGTAAAATTTTAGTATACTTTTGTCTAAGAACTAAGAAAATGCATACTTTTTGAGTTTTTGATTTTTTTTGTAAAAAATTTGACCGTTGCACAGACACAAATTATTTTTTTAAGATACCCTTAAAGATATGAAAATGGTTTCTGTTCGGTGGCTCTAGCAATGCTAGACGTATTTAAAGCCATATTAGAAAATTTTTAATTCTATACAAAGTGTGTATAAAAAGTGTTCAAAATTTAATTTCATAAATATCAAATTTTTTTTTTAAATATAACCACCCGATTTTTTTATTTTAATGCAACGGTAAGGTTCAGGTATAGCAAAGTATACATGAATTTGCTTTATTTTCTACCCCTGAATGCATTAAAAAAACGGGTGGTTCTATTGAGAAAAATGAAGAAATTTGATATTTATGAAGTTAAATTTTGAACAGTTTTCATACACACCCTGTATAAAATGGAAAATTTTTAACATATATTCAAATACGTCTAACCTTGTTCAAAGCATTTGTATAGAAACTATTTTCATATCTTTAAAGGTATCCTAGTAAAAAAATAATTTAAAAGGGTCTGCAACGGTCACATTTTTTACAAAAAAAATTAATAACTCTAAAAGTATGCGTTTTTCGGAAAAACTTTTCAGACAAAAGTATAGTAAACTTTTACATAGATTTCAAAAATGTATTAATATACAGGGTGTTTTTTTCAAAATAACAAAATTACCCGGAAGTCGGCCATCTTTGAAAATATTTTAGTTAAAAAGATCGTATCCGAAAACCCAAACGTAGAAATTTTCATGAATCTACTATAAGTATTTTGCCATATACAGAGAGTTTTAACTAGTCGTGGGACACCCCGTTTATAATTTCTAATAATCTGGGAAAGCTACTTTATAAAAAAAATATTTCCCTTACAGATCGTTCTGTGATAGAAATATGATGAACCAGTCGAGTGTACCAATATCCAGACCTTGTTATTCCGACGTACGCGACCATTCTACTTGTTTTTACCCTGTATCCACGGCATCACAACACGATGCTAATTACGGTACGAAAGCATTCCGAAGTGCATATCATAATTACGAAAATATCGAACATTTCAATTGTCAAAATTGTCACCCCCCAAAGCCGATGAACCACAAAAGACTTCCAATTACTGTAAGAACCCCAAAGTAAGTGACAAATTCGTTCTTATTATATATTTTGGTCCAAATCGAAGTCGAAATGATTGCACACATTTCAATTACTTCACTAAAGAGGATTGAATAAATAAGGATAAAGCAGAACGCATAATGAATCAATTTGTAAGGTATGTAAATAGCTAAGCACGGAATCGGATTCGTCAACTCGGTGCGTTCGACTCAAAACAGTCAGGACTGAGGGGTAAATATATTGGGTAGATGGTATTTTATATTAATATAATCATTCTGATATTTGGTAGGATCTGTACTCATTTTGAACTATTCCAAAAATTCATTCTCGTCCCTTAGTAAGCCAGGAAATTAATGATAACCCTGTCTATATGCTTAGTGTGGTCCATGACTTCCTTCTTGGCCTCGTAGAGGATATATTGAAAAATTTTTAGCCTACTATAAAACCAAACAAAACTTCAATATCAAAATATTTCATTACTCAACACATTCTCCTCTTAATTGGATACATTTATTACAGCGAGCCTGCAACGTCTCTAGACCTTTCAAAAAAAATATTTCTTCTTGTTCTGCAAACCAGACCTCCACAGTTTTTAATTCAAACCCTAAATCACGAATTTTTTGCATGGAAACATGAGATTTGTATGCAGGGGCGTTGTCCTGCAAAAACAAAACATCTTTGGATAGCTTTCCTTGTCTTTTCTCTTGAAAATTTTCCCTTAGAGTGTTTAGTAATGTCTAATAGTAATCTCCAGTTATTGTTCTACCCATATCCAAAAAATCAATCATGATTACTCCATGGCAATTCCAAAAAACTGAAGCAAGAACTTTTCCAGCAGATTTTTGGACACGAAACTTCTTAGGTCTTGGAGAATCAGAGTGTCGCCATTCCATCGATTGTTGCTTTGTTTCTAGATCTTAGAAAGGTACCCAAGTCTCATCCGTAGTAACTGCTTCAAAAACTCTACATCGTTTTCAAATCGAGCACAGATCGAGCGCGATACTTCTACCCGTGCAAGCTTTTCGTCAACATTCAAACATTTGAGGATCAATTTTGTAGCAATTTTTCTCATGTCCAAATTGACGTGAACTATATGATGAACGGGCTCATATGAAATATCAAGTGCTTCAGATATCCGTTTTAACCCAATTCGACAGTCTGATAAAATCTTGGCATGAACTGCATCGATATTTTCGGGGACTGACACAGAAACTTTCCTTTCCGATCGGTCATCATCTTCAATGGAAAATTTACCTGTTTTGAAGCTTGCAGTCCAATTTTTCGCAGTCGCATACGAAGGGCATTAATGACCAAGGGTATTAAGCATGTCTTCATAAATCTGCTTACCTCTTAACCCTTCTAAATACAGGTAGGTTCTTGGTGATGGCTCGATACTCCAATTTTTCGATTTCCACAATTTCGGTGGACATCTTTTTTCTTTTAATTTATTGCATAACTATGGTTTACTATTTTGACGTCAAATTTTACACTAACACTTCTAATAAGTTATTGTTTTTTGCTATGGTAGCGCAATATTTTGTTTATGCATGGAAGCAAGAGTTTGTGAAAATAGAGTGACACGAAGCAATCTATAGCAAATTTTATCAGAGTACATTAAGACAACTCCAACAAACAGTTGTAAATCGATTTCATACATAGTTGTTCTTGACTTACATCAGTTTTAAGCATGAATATGGAAATAAATTTTCCTGATTACATCCGAGAATGGATTAAAAACTTTTACGAGTGAAGGAGTTAAATCCAAGCGCGAATTGAAAAAATAATTGTACCCAGCTCATAACAGTAATATGAGCTACAGGAAGATATAAGACTTCTTTAATAATTCCACGCAAAGAAACTAAGTTTAGTTGTTGCTAATTATCATTTTTTACCATATATGGGAAAAACAGATCTGATGATCATGTTTTGTTGATTAGATAGTAATTAATAATGATTTTAGTCACTACCTTTTAAGGGTGATATCTGGAAAAGGGGTGGGTTGAGGAAATTTTGATATAGAAGCAATCAACTTTCGAATTTAGAATCTGTACTCTTATCCATGTTACTATATTGGTTTATTTGTTCAGATATTACAGGAAATCCTTGACGACAGGTGTGTTCAAGAGACCTTCAGCTCTTTGTTTACCCGTCGCCGTCCAACCCGATCCCGCTGTAATTCGTCGACCAAAGAAATCTACGCTCACCGAAAATGTTTATGGAAACCAAGAAACGCAGGTTCGTTAAGTAACTTTCTTTTTATTTCTCTGGTTGAACAATGAAAACTTATCAGTAGATTTGTCTATAAAGCTTTAATTTATATTGATTACTTCATCATTATTTGTGATCAGATCTGAACATCGGTAGGAAAGAAGTATTAAGAACACATCATTTTGATTTCTACTTTTGTAATAAGGAAAAAAAGAGAAAGTTTATTACTGATATAATCTTGGTACCGGTCAGTGACAAGTTATTCTTAAGCATGGTGTAAGTTGACACGCAATGAACTCGCGCAGGGTAGCACAGCTTAAGGGAAGACACCTCGGGAAAACTGTGGCGTAGTTGAGACATAGTTTTCATTACCAATTCACTGCTGCATTTCAACGAATTTGGCCTATTTTGTCCTCTTTAAATTTTTCCTGATATGGATCACTTAAATTTGAGCTATGAGTCGAATTCTGATGACGAAGTGGTCCAAAACTGACTCACGGATAATTTGCACTGACGAATGAACTCTCTAATCAAAATTTAAATAATTTCCTTCTTAGCCGAGTTGAGTTCACACTATGATTCAACCTATAATTCACTACGAGGGATTCTTAATTCTTAATTCTTAACCAGCAATTGGAACTGCAGAAAAACTGACTATTTTCTTCACGAGTTTCCATTTTCCCTAAACACCGGTGCGAGTGTGACGCAGTTTCTGTGTGACATTCTAGTCTTACAAGGATTTCTAAGAAGCCTGTTGAGGATACTTCAATGTTACGGTCCTGATTCGCCTGTAGTGCGGCGTTTGAAACAGCTAGGAATAAAACTGACTTTTAATTTTCAGTAATTCTTTAGAAAAAGCGTCGAGTTTTATATTCATTATAGTATTATTAAAATCTGTTTTTCTGTGTGGCGGCTATTCATTTAAAATATAATAAAAGAGTATTTCAATAATCGATTATTCGCATGGTCCTTCGAGCCGGATATTTGATGAAAAGCAAAAAGTAAAAAAATTACAAAAACTCCAACGTAACAGCTAAATATTGTTCATAAGGCCGCGACGAAATTGCCTCCTCGCAGAGTATATCACCGTCTTCGTCAGGACTTCACACCATCGGTGAGCTTGTTCCTTTTTTTCTCGTTTTTTTCCTCATCCATTTCAAAAATACTGACTCTATTAATTCATTTCGACCCACAATTTTGCATGGAAACAAAAATATTTTAATTATATATATTTTATTAATTGCAAGTTAAAAATAAATTTTCTAAAATCATTCATTACTTTTCTATTAAAAAAAAGTTCTACTTGCTACATGGTGGACCGCAAATCAAATAGAGTCTTTTCACCTCTTCCAGCAATGTTCTGACCTTTTTAGCCCTTCCAAATGATAGTTTTTTGCCGTCTTTCTCCTCGAATTAGATATGCAGTAACTGATTGAGATCTCTCTCCTGCAGATGACAATTTGAGGCTAGGAAACAGAAAAAAGACGCTGGGACTAAGATCTTGTCAATACGATATCACTTAAATGTAAAAAGATGCGTTATGCTGTTAAAAAACCGTTTTAACTTTTTGAAGTTAATCGATTAAGGCTTCGCGATGTTAACACCCCATGTGTGGAATTTCAATTGACCAATTACACCATCTGAAAGGTCAGAAATTGGTTATCCAAGATCATTTGGTTTTATGAATTGATCAGTGTTGGAAAAATTTTATTAAGGGTTAAAGTTTTTCGAAGTCATTCAGAAATTTTAGCACCTCATTAAATTGTGATTACGCGCATGCTTTGGCTCTTTTCATTGTATCACTCACGCACAGCTCTTTACTATGAACCAGACGGAGTGGGGGAAATATTCTTTAATAGAAAAGAAACTTAGACATATATATTATCACTTAATAAGTCGTAAAACTTTTGTCTTTTGCTTCAAAATTGGCTTCAGTTTTAGTACTGAACTGATTTTTTACTGGCGAACATTTTTTTGTGATCAGCGAATAGGTAGTAGACACTTGGGACCAGATCTGGACTATATGGTGGATGAGAAAGCAATTCGAAGCCATCTTTGCATCTTTTTGAGCAAGTTTGCTTCTTTCAATTCACTGTTCTAAATGTTTTTTCATGTCAAGAGTGTACTAGTGGAATCAGGTTTCATGTAAAGCCTGAAAATTGTTCATTCAGCGTGCCGATCTGTCTTCTTGAACTCAACCTGACGGTCGTCCAATACCAATTGGAGAACTTTTTGAATGGTATTGCTGGATGTTGCGGTTTTTGGCCATCCCCAAACGCTACGTTTCAATCAAGCTTTCTAAAATTTATTGGGTTATATATAATTGTGTGAAATGTATCTCCTTTCTCATTGGCGTATGTGTATTGCCTGTCAAAAACATATATTGAATGACAGCTCAATATTACTATTTTTAAAAAAATCTCTACAACGACTAATTTATACAATTCTTGACATGCAATTAAGCACACAAAATGGCTAAAATTTTTGTAACAATCTCTCAAGACAAATATATAACTTAACTTTTATTCACAAGTTCTGATTAAGCTCGGAAACTTTTCAAACAACCCTTGTATCTAACGTACTAGTTTATTAAGTCAGAACAGTTTGATATATAAGGAAACTAACAAAGTTTGAAGGATCTACTATGATCTGCCTTTTTGTTAATGTATCTATAAACCAGACCCGGGAATTTTGATGGCAACTTATTGATTGATTAGATACAACAAGTTGTGGTAAAAAGCTTTGCGATTTTCTACATGTTATTACACGGATGAAGCACTTTGCTATTTTTCTGTATTTTTCCACGTGGAAAATAATGTTAAATTCACTAGAAACGCTAGAAAATAACTTGTTCCCCAAGTGAACATCTAGAAAGTCGCCCTTCCATCAAATGTCCTTGTATATTTGCTGCACTTATAATTTGAACTGATTAAAATGAGAATGAACTTATACAGGACTGTAACGAAACTGGGAAATTCCCTTGTGGAATGTACAAAAATGACATTTTGCTCAATGTAATGACTGGCAACGTTGTATGTACTTCTGGCCAATGAGTGAAGCTTTAAAAAAAAGAGAATGATTGATCGTCGATTGTCGAATTCACATTAACTTAATCGTGTCGTATATGGTGTACGCATGGTGAAACGTACATGTAAAATCTAAATTATTTGACCCATTTTTTAAAATTTCAAGTAATAAATCATCTACGGAAAGTTTATTCCAGTTTTAAAGGCAAACTTCTGTACGTTTAAGGTTTGTTTATAGAAAAACATTCAAAATGTTTCAAACGAAGTTACGTAGAATCAAATTTCGACAAATCTCTAACCCAACAGACACAATAAAGTACTTTGTACGAGGGTTACTACTCAAGTTTTGAGATGTGGCAAGACGAGTCAAATCTAGCAAAAGTTGTTCGAAGCACTTCGAAGCAAATAGTCGCTTGTTTTTCTAGAATAACTGGACATGTCGCCTTCCTTTCATTAGGGCCATATAAAATAGTCAATTCTGAATTGTACACTAGCATTGGTTTGCAAGAAATTTGCTGACAATGAGAACTCTCACATTAGTTTAAACAAAAACGTTTGTGTACAATGATGGGTCAATACTTGTTTGGTACCCAATTTTTTCTTTATATTCCCGGAGATAAAAAATAAAGTCAAC
This sequence comes from Diorhabda sublineata, assembly GCF_026230105.1. Classification (NCBI taxonomy): domain Eukaryota; kingdom Metazoa; phylum Arthropoda; class Insecta; order Coleoptera; family Chrysomelidae; genus Diorhabda; species Diorhabda sublineata. The sequence continues at coordinate 13,725,730 of NC_079481.1, read as the reverse complement.
GTTTTTTTATACCAGAAGAAGTGGTTGATGCGTTCAAATCATATGTTTTGGAGGCACCTCCATCGAAATGGAAAAAATGCTTCGAAAATTGGTTCAAATGCGTGAAAAAGTATATTGATCTCAATGGAAAATATTTTGAAAAACAATAAAGTGGAAAAAAATAGAATTGCGTCATTATTTAAAACAACCTAATTACATTGTAATTATTTTCTTATTAATTAATATTATTATCATAATGTTCCAGTGACTATATTTGGGCATTTGAGCATTTCAAATTTAATTGCAAGGATATTTTTTGTACCAGTTAATTGTTCTGAGACTGAAAATATTTAGTAATTTCAATAAACAGTATGCAGTTCAATTCGAATAATTTGATTGTGTTTCAATACCTGTGAGTATTTTCAACAAATAATCATAATTTATGATAATTTTATCCAGAATATCTCTTTATGGCGAACCTTGGCATGTACAACGATCTAAATATATATATATATATATATATATATATATATATATATATATATATATATATCCATAAATTTTATCGAGTTAAACATGGAGTATCTTTTTGTTAAAAAATCGATTGAAAAATTCATTTTTGATATATTTATATTGTACAGTTTGTCCCTGTAAATGTTATGATTTCGCAACCATAAGTTAGGAATAAGGACTCATATGAGTCGCAGCATTATTTTCTCGTCATCTACTCACTCCCGAATTTTTTACATCAAGTCCAAGAATACCATGTATATTAATGTGAATGCTAGTTGAATACTTTACTTTCATCTTTTCGTTGCCTCAAAAGTTTATAAATTATTCTAAATTCCAATGCTTCACATCAATATACTCCCCTCCACTCGCCACACACCTTTACATACGTTTTTTCCATTGATCTAAGAAGTGTTGGAAGTCTTGTGGTGGCCTTTAATAGCTGTGCCGTTTTTTGCTTTACCGCCTCCTTCGACTCAAATCGGGTCCGTTTCAAAGCAGATATTTTTCTAACCTTTCAAGTAAATCTGAGCAGACCCGTTGACGTAAGAGCTTTTGGTACGGAGTCAGATTTTTTGACACCAACTTCGCACAGACTTTTCTCCTCTGTAATTCCTCGTGTAAAATTTTTCTAACCGTTTCTTTATCGGTGTTTACAGCCTCGGCAATCAACCGGATTTCCATTCGACAATCTGCACGCACAATTTAGTTGATTTTGGTCAATGTTCCGGAGTTGAAACAGTCACAGAGCGACCTGGGCGCTGGTCATCTTCAGTGCTCTCTCGGAACTCACTGGAGCGCTTACACCACTCAAAAACACGCACACGAGATAGAGAATTTTCCCCGTAGACCTCTTGCAACAATTTATAGCACTCAGTCGGAGTTTTTTTTTAATTTAATGAGAAATTTGTGGTTGAGACGTTTTTCGTTACACATTATATACTCAACGCACTACTCGTTTTTTATTACATCCGTCTAGGGCGCCCTCTAGGCGCGCAATATAGTTATTTAATAGTCAGACCTTTTTCAGGTGATAAAGCCAGTCGCAGGTACACCGATGCTGAAAAAAATGAGCAAGGAAGAATTTCCTCATCATGTCGATTCCCAAGGAGATTTGAATAAAAATGTTGAAACGACGAATAAACCTTTTGACGATTACGTGGAGCAGATGGAAAAAACTAATTGCCGGAAAAAAGCATACGTCAAACCGGATATGACTAAAATCGCAAAGCTATTAAAGCCAAGAGTAAGTAATGAACTTTATATATTACCGAAAAATCAAACAGTAATACTCCTAGATTGTTATTTATAGACTTTAAGTCAAGTGCACTCGTTGACGCCATCTTATCATGAAATATCATTTCACTAAAGATAATAATAATAGAAATCTGCAGCAAATAAATAAATTACAAAAGTATACAACAAGAAATAGTTAACCTAGAAATAAACGAGATTAAACAGGAAGCACTGAATATCGTAGAAAAAGTAATTAAGTTGCAATAAATTATCTGAAAAAAGGGGAAAATTAGTAAACAGTAATGTTATTCCAGCAGAACTAAAGCCATGCAAAAAATAAACGTAAAAAGACGTGCTTTAGTCGTACATTAATATCAAAGCTAGCAACTTGAGAAACCGTGATAATGACTCCGCCCCTTCGCGCTTTAGACGTCAAAGTCAACCAACTTTCTACCTTTAATGCGCTGAACGTAACCTCACTTCTTTAGAGTAGACTGCTCGAAGAATATGAGAGATGATTTAACTAACAGTGGTTTTCCCATTGGAAAACTACTTATCCAAAACTGGTGTAGCTATTATAGCGTCAGTTGACTTTGATCTGAAGGATATTTTATTATTGTTGGACATGTTTATTTACTATGAATTTAGAAGTGGTATCTTGCATTGACCATATTGTGTTATCGAGAATAATATGTAGTAAAGAACAGAACGAAATGAAGCTATCGGGTTGAATTTTATTGAATTAGAATTAGAAATATCATTTGACTCGTTGGCACAGCTAAAGAATACATCACGAAAAACAATTATGACAGCGAAACAGAAAAGAAAAGGGATTGAGACAGTGATGTGCGCTGTCGCCAATCCTGGTTAAATTGTAATAGATTGGATAATAAGTAAAAGAGAAAATAAAAGGTAAGTACTGAATTAGAATCTATTTGAACAACTGGAAGACGTTATCAAATGACTATTAACGAAGAAAAAGATCACATGTGAATGGACACTAACAGACTTCATAGAAATTCAACACCTGTTTGAACAGCATGTACAGAAAAATAACAGAAAGATATCACGAAACAACAAAATCGAAACAAAATGTGCTATTAATATAAATTAAACAATTTTACTATTGAGACAGCGTAGTACAAAAGAAGTTCTGAAAATTGCATCAAAAAAAGAATAGGCCTAGCGTAAATCGTTTTGAACTCACTGTATAAACTAGTCTTCAACATGTATTTCAAGAGTCTGTTTCCCAATGTAGAATCTGTTTTATTATACGAGGAAAAGTGATCAAAGATGTTTTAGAAAATTACATCGTTCATCAACAGATGCCTATGAGTTATCTGCCAAAGATTCTGATCAAACAGGTTGAAGGAATTAACACTTTGGAACATAACTGATGAAGATAAAAGAGACGTAACGATTACAAAGCGGAAATTGAGATTGATAGTTCGTACACTACGAAACCAGAAACAAAATTAACCAGACAAGCATTGAATTATCATACAACTGACGGAAATGAAAAAGAGGCAAACCTGTATGATCATGGTGAAGAACCATTGAGAAAAAATTGCAACAGATAAGCCTAACATGGAAAGATGCTACAAAAGTGGTCAAAAGCCTGAAGAGATAGCACACAGTAGTTTTTTATTCTACGGTGAACTTCATGGAGAGGATAACGATGAAAGGAATTTTTCCGGCGATTCTATTGTAACCGAATCTCTACTACTAGTTTACAACCAACTATATGCTATTTCGGTGTAGCTTTAGTCAGGCTGATAATAAGACCAATATACTTTGTTTCAATTGGTGTAACGAAATTTGAAGTGTTGTGATGAGAAATTTGCTGTACATATGATATTCTGGATTCACAATCACTCGACACTGCTTAGAACTGTAACAAGCATTAGTAAGCGTCTCAAAATTCCTGCTAAAAATATTTAGATTAAACAATAAGTCCTAGTGGTGTAAATTTGCCATAGCAGTCCGATATGGGAAGAGCATCTCCATGTCTCGATTGTTCAAGAACCTCTCGACAATAGTTTTCCTAACTGTTGGTTTGAGAAGAATGTTCATATTCTGTAACCACTTAAAAATCTTGATATGACGCAATTGAATTTTGGAGCCATATAGTGAGAAGTATTCATATGTCTTAACCGCGACATGTCAAGCTCACAGTTTAACCTTTCATATAAAGGGTGTTTCAAAACGTTCGGATGCGAGTTATATCACTGCATTAAGCGAAAAAAATCGATTAAAAATCACCAAACAATCGCAAATTAACAATAAGGTTTAGCCAATCAAAGCTTGTGGAACGTTTAAGTTCCTCCCTATCGAGCGGTCGAGAGAGCCATAAAAGTATTTAGCTGCTGCCGCATTATTGAACTTACCGTTGTTTCTAAAACGTACTCGGAAGTTTTTTGGCGCATATTATTATGGATCGTTGAACTGCTGCGCACGAGCAGTGGCAAAAGTCGCAACAAAATAATTATCTTGATAATGAAAATTGCAATTCAGTATGAAATGGAAAATAATCTCCATGACAAATTTATTTGAAAACCCTTAAAAAATCCAAAAAATCCAAAAAAACGTATGCCAAGCCTTTTTCATAAATCAAGTACTTTTGTTGAAAAATAATTATCATAGTGCTTGTAAAAAAGAAACATGCAAAGAAAAAAAGTGCAGCAGCTCAACGATCGATAATAATATGCGCCGAAAAACTTTCGAGTACGCTTTAGCAACAAAGGTAAGTTCAAAAATGCGGCAGCAGCTAAATACTTTTATGGCTCTCTCGACTGCTCCATAGGGAGGAACATAAACGTTTCACAAGATTTGATTGGCTAAACCTTTTGTTAATTTGCGATTAATCTATGCGTTAGAGACATGTGATTGTTTGGTGATTTTTAATCGATTTTTTTCGCTTAATGCGAACTTTTTGAAAGACCATGTATATCATAATACATCCTTGGGTTTTCTTCAAAATCATTTTCTCCTTTATTTTTGTCTCAAAGACCCTAAATATCAGTCACATACTTTGATGACCCTGTATATTGTAGCCGGTTATTCATTATTTAATCAAAGTAACGGAGAGTTTTAAGCACATTTTGCGTTTTACGACACTCTTCAAACATCGTCAGCAAGTTTTATGAAAGTAATTCAATTATTTTTTATAACAATTCCTATCCCCATTACTTTTTATGAGAATTGAATGGGTGAGTATCGTCATCAACAAAATCTCTATTTGATAGATTAAACAACAGACACAAATTTGTCTTCGAATTTGTAAGAATTCGCAGCTTTAATTGACAACCCTGCTTTATTTGACAACGTAATATTGTTTCAATTTATTGAAATGGGGACGTCTTCTATTGAAATTACGCATATTTTTTGTATTTTCCTCAGATCCCGGCCACTATTAAAGCTCGCCAAGAAAAATCGAAGGCAAAAACGATGGGTATAAACAGAAAATCTAATTTGGAAAAAGCAGACAGTGAAACTAAGAAACAAAATAATAAAGACGTGTACGAAGTTGATCAAATTTCTCTTGAAAAGCTACTCAATCAGCTCAAGAAATGTGAGATAACAACCGATAAAGAAGCGCCAAAGAAAGAAGGGGAAGTAGTAAATAAAACTGATAAACAGACGAAAGGAAGTAAAAGCGAAAAAGAAAATAGCGACGGAAAAAGTGAGAATACGGATGACGAGGTAAATTGAGCATTAAGTAGTGAAAATAATGGAAGATGGAATTTAAATACGAAGTGTGGCTAGGAATGCGTTTATTTCAACGGTGAAAACATAACTAGAAAACTGATTTACTTAAGCTATTTTTAACGGCGGGATGAGTTTATACACACTATCTTCAAATCACTCAGTTTATTTACACACTTAAACTAGACTAAGTCACTATTTATAATAATTAACTTTTCCACCAATTTTGAGATTTTTTTTATATATATATATATATATATATATATATATATATATATATATATATATATATATATATATATATATATATCAACTAAAACTAGTGATAAGTATTCTGAAAATGGTTCACGATTTTTCATTTTTGAAAAATACGGCGCAAAATTGGGAGTGAGGGGAATGTAAACATACAGTGGTCAAAATCTTTGAAAAAAAATAAAGCCTAGAATGCCTTTGATTCATATTTAGGTCTTTTATTTAGCCCAACATTATATTGGTTAATCAAGTCAGATCGAAATAAAAAATGACTAGGACCTTGATACTCAAGTCTCATTAAGGCGCTTCTCTAGCGCGAACTGAACCACTGATTATTCATTGAAAATTCCTACAATCTGTCTCAGTAAAAATTTCGTTCGACAGAGGATTCGAACCTGCGATCTTAGAGTGGAAAAATAAGCACTGCGACAACCTTATTAACTACACCATTACCACTCAATACAAATTTTGACGAGATGTAGCTATTTAAGAAGCGAAGCCTTTATACGAGGGTGGTATCAATCGAAAAAGTGAAAAGTTAAAAATAATTTTGCTTAAGAACGTGTTTTATTTTAACTGTTTATTTGTTAACGAGGGGTCATATGAGATATATTTTTTATGTCACAGCATTATTTTCACGTCATCTACTCACTCCTAGTCGAGTTTTTTAGTAAATCTATCAATATTTTACTGCGCAGGAGTCAAGTATATCTATATAATGAGTTTTTTTCAAATATTCGGCTTCCGTAAGCTAGTTTTTAAACAGAAAAAACCCAGGTTTCATATTACCCACGTTGACCCACGTATTTACACACAATATCTCCAACTGTTTCACATTTTATGTACATAAATTTCCGATCAACATATTTGTAGCATACTTTTATCTTATTTCTATTCTAAACTGCTATTTCAAATACAGCATATTATTACTTTCCCTACTTTTGAGACACAACATCATTTATTATTCTGTCTTTCTGTCGGATATAGTAAAAGCTTTCATTTGACTATGTTCATATCAGAGTATAATACAAAAACCCACAAAAAATCGAAAACGTCTAACGTCTGTCGAAAGATATATCGGAATGGCAAACCAATTGCAACTTGTCACGCAACGTTAAGCGAAAATAGAAATGAGTACTACGTATGGAATGTATCAATTATTCTGGAAAATTAGTTTTTTATATACACTGCCGAGCATGGAATAATATAATATAATATAATATAAATAAATTGAAATTCTGAACATTCCTTAACAGACTAAATGAATCTATCGTCACTTCCAATTGCAAATCATGAGTCAAATAAAATCTAGCCGTAGTTGGCGATGATATGGAATCAATTCAGATCATTTACGTGGGGCGTTCAATATACCAAAATATATGTACAATATAATATTCAACTATTAGATTATTTCGAATTTATATAATCCGAAAAAAATTGTCTGTCGTCCCTCATAGGAGAAAACAACTGCTATTATGACTAATACTACGACGAATATTGAATTACATTTCCTTCGAATGCCGTGATGTCCATTGACCTTTTTGTCGATATCAATATTCCTAATGGCTCGCAATTATTGGTTCTTATTTAAACATTCCCCAACAGACTAAATGAAGCAATCTTCACTTCCAATTGCGAACCATAAGTCAAGTAAAATCTAGCCGTAGTTGGCGATGATATGAAATAAATTGATAATTTATGTCCATTGACCTTTTTGTCGATATCAATATTCCTAATGGCTCGCAATTATTGGTTCTTATTTAAACATTTCCCAACAGACTAAATGAAGCAATCTTGACTTCCAATTGCGAACCATAAGTCAAGTAAAATCTAGCCGTAGTTGGCGATGATATGAAATAAATTGATAATTTATGTCCATTGACCTTTTTGTCGATATCAATATTCCTAATGGCTCGCAATTATTGGTTCTTATTTAAACATTTCCCAACAGACTAAATGAAGCAATCAATCTTCACTTCCAATTGCGAACCATAAGTCAAGTAAAATCTAGCCGTAGTTGGCGATGATATGAAATAAATTGATAATTTATGTCCATTGACCTTTTTGTCGATATCAATATTCCTAATGGCTCGCAATTATTGGTTCTTATTTAAACATTCCCCAACAGACTAAATGAAGCAATCTTCACTTCCAATTGCGAACCATAAGTCAAGTAAAATCTAGCCATAGTTGGCGATGATATGAAATAAATTGATAATTTATGTCCATTAACCTTTTTGTCGATATCAATATTCCTAATGGCTCACAATTATTGGTTCTTATTTAAACATTCCCCAACAGACTAAATGAAGCAATCTTCACTTCCAATTGCGAACCATAAGTCAAGTAAAATCTAGCCGTAGTTGGCGATGATATGAAATAAATTGATAATTTATGTCCATTGACCTTTTTGTCGATATCAATATTCCTAATGGCTCGCAATTATTGGTTCTTATTTAAACATTCCCCAACAGACTAAATGAAGCAATCTTCACTTCCAATTGCGAACCATAAGTCAAGTAAAATCTAGCCGTAGTTGGCGATGATATGAAATAAATTGATAATTTATGTCCATTGACCTTTTTGTCGATATCAATATTCCTAATGGCTCGCAATTATTGGTTCTTATTTAAACATTCCCCAACAGACTAAATGAAGCAATCTTCACTTCCAATTGCGAACCATAAGTCAAGTAAAATCTAGCCGTAGTTGGCGATGATATGAAATAAATTGATAATTTATGTCCATTGACCTTTTTGTCGATATCAATATTCCTAATGGCTCGCAATTATTGGTTCTTATTTAAACATTCCCCAACAGACTAAATGAAGCAATCTTCACTTCCAATTGCGAACCATAAGTCAAGTAAAATCTAGCCGTAGTTGGCGATGATATGAAATAAATTGATAATTTATGTCCATTGACCTTTTTGTCGATATCAATATTCCTAATGGCTCACAATTATTGGTTCTTATTTAAACATTTCCCAACAGACTAAATGAAGCAATCTTCACTTCCAATTGCGAACCATAAGTCAAGTAAAATCTAGCCGTAGTTGGCGATGATATGAAATAAATTGATAATTTATGTCCATTGACCTTTTTGTCGATATCAATATTCCTAATGGCTCGCAATTATTGGTTCTTATTTAAACATTCCCCAACAGACTAAATGAAGCAATCTTCACTTCCAATTGCGAACCATAAGTCAAGTAAAATCTAGCCGTAGTTGGCGATGATATGAAATAAATTGATAATTTATGTCCATTAACCTTTTTGTCGATATCAATATTCCTAATGGCTCACAATTACAAAGAATATATTATAACCACTGACTATTTTCGATGTTTTTGCGTTTCATCAGAGCGGCGTAGAATTTTCTCGTTGGATTCCCTAGTCCGAAATGAATATAACACCAGCTAGCTCTGCTATTTGGGTTTTGTAGATAAGCATACAATCATGGTAGATATTTATTGTTATATTGAAGTAATGTGGTTAAGGGTTTTGGGCCACGGATTTCGTTGTTCTATACCCGCCATACTCAAAGTGTGTTCCGCGAAACCCCTGTAGGGGTTCCGCAAGAATTTAGAACTCAGTCGCCACCCAGCACAGTAAAGTAATTTCATTCTAACTTGAAACAGTGCATTTTACGAGGAGAGTTTAACATCACGCCGCTCTTCAATAAAACTTTATGGCAAACCTATTGCAAGTTCTTTACTTACACCGATCCCTGTACAAAATACGAGAGTCAGAAGATTAAAAAAATATATCTCTACAGAAGCCCATATATTTATTCAGGACGGCACGCGCCTAGATAAAAAGAATAGACTTAATACTTAAGTTTAAGGTGATTTATTTATGCTTTATGTCTCACCGATGAGATCCGCAAGCCGCTTTAGCCTTTGTCTTGATAAAAACCGACCGCCGATATCTACTTGTGAGCGCGCAGTCACTTTGATAAAAGCCGCCGCTGAGATTAGACGCTATAGTGGTAAACAAGCGACTTTCGGCTATATAACTTCAAAACAAGTCGAGATTGTTTTTATTTCGGCTTTTTATTTATTAAAGGCGCCGACTCAAGTATTTTTAAGAATGTTCGAGATCGAGGCTAGGACTATAAAAGCGACGACCGCGCTTCGACACTCGAGTCAGTCGACGATTAGCGTTCGGAGCGATAAGTACCTATTTGCTAGAAACGAAGTTTTTTTTTGTTCTACTGCTGTATTCTGATTGTATCAGTTTTGTACATATCTTCTTTGGACTAAACTCTTCTACTCAGTAACGATCGTGCGTTAATTTGACCCCACCACCCTGATAAGTAATTATTAATAAAGAAGAATGGAACGTTGGCTTAAAGGCGTTAAACGTGTTGCAACAACATCTTCTAACGAAGCCGAATGTTCAAAAGCAGTACGCGCGGAGAGTACAGCAATTATCGGTGATAATGATGCAACGACGTCAAGTTCCACGGTTTCAAAGGCGAAAAAAAAGGAAGTATGATGAATCATATATCAGTTTCGGATTTGTTGTGTTATGTAGTAAACTGCTTCCTAATATTTCCATGGTACCTGCCAAGTTGCGCCGACATTTAGAAACTGTACACCCCGAGTCTAAACACAAGAATAGAGAATTTTTTGTACGTAAAAAAGAACAGTTATTGGAAAGTCAAAAAACTATGATGCAAGTAACCCAAACTATCAATGAAAAGGTCACAAAGGCATCATATTTAGTTAGCTATCGCATTGCACAAGAAGGTGAAGCGCACACTATCGCTGAGATTTTAATAAAACCATGTGTGTTAGACATAACAAAATGTATGCTCGATGAAAAATCTGCAAAGCATCTTTCTACTGTGCCACTATCAAACGATACTGTTACACTAGTTACACGTTTACAAAAAACACGATTCGTCTTGGAAATGGATGAGTCTACTGATGTCGCTGGTCTGGCTATCTTGCTGGATATCGTGAGATATCCATATGAAATTTCTTTTGAAGAAGACATGCTTATGTGTTCACCGTTGCCCACAAACACTACCGGAAAAGAAATTATTACTAAAATAAATATATTTTTTGAAGAAAATAATCTCAGTTGGAACTTTTGCATTGACATTTGTGCAGATGGGGCCAAGGCGATGACGGGTAAAACAGCAGGAGTCGTGTCACGAATACAAAAAAAGCACCTAATTGTGGTTCCAGTCATTGACTCCTCCATAGACACACTAGCAATGAAGCAAATGCCGTCAAACCTAAAATTAGTAATGGATGAAGCGATAAAAATTATTAATTTTATCAACTCACGACCACTAATATCCCGATTGTTCTCATTATTGTGTGAAGATTATGGTAGCAAACATAAAATACTGCTGCTCCATACAGAAGTGCGATGGCTGTCTCGGGGTAAAACTTTAACAAGGCTATTTGAACTTAAAGCCGAGTTACAAATGTTTCTTTCAGATACTTCTTTTAATTTGAAAGACCGTTTGTATAATAAAACTTGGTTGTTCCGACTGTCTTTCATGGCGGATATCTTTCAAAAACTGAACGAATTAAATTTATCATTGCAAGGTAAATAGACAACAGTGTTCCAGGCCTGTAACAAAATAACTGCCTTTAAAAGAAAATTAGATTTTTGGATTATTTGCGTTAGTAAGAGAAAAATAGAAAGCTTTACGTTACTCAGTGAGTTTGTTAGCGATAACGACTCAGAAATGTTTCAAGATGATGTATTTGAAGAATTGGTCCAATATCTCATTTCGATGCGCGCATCTTTTGAGAAGTATTTTCCCGAAGAACAGAATACAAAATTGAAACTGAATTCATGGATTCATAATCCTTTTTTACCCACCTTGCAAAAGCCCGAAAGTATGTCAAATGAGATATATGAATCTCTTTTAGAAATTTCATCAGACACAAGTATGGAGTCATTATTCAAAACGACATCTCTCAACGATTATTGGTGCAGAATCCGTGATGAATACCCAATGCTTGCCAAAATGGTTCTGAATATTCTTCTTCCATTTCCAACAACAGATTTGTGCGAAACAGGATTCTCAACCTATGCAGCCACGAAAACAAAATACCGGAATATACTGGACGCCGAACCTGATATGAGACTTCAACTGTCTTCTATCAAACCTGATATCAACCAATTAATGAAAAATAAAAAACAGTTTCATACCTCCCATTAGTTATTTTTTTTCTTTTTTAATATCTTCTATTTCTATTATTATACTTGTTATGTAAGTAAGTAATAAGTATATGTTACATTCTATGTTTATTATGCTTATTAATAATGAATATACTTTTAGAGACTATTGTTTTATTGTAGAGTTCCGTCAGTATTTCGCTTTCAAAAAGGGTTCCGTCACTAAAAAAGTTTGAGAACCGCTGTTCTATACAATTTGATAATGTTTCCAGTATTATATCTTGACATTGTCAACGATTTGGAATACATGGACCTTTTAAAAGCATTTGAATAATCACATTTCCTATTCCATCAGAAACAATTCTACCACGTGCCATTTTCAATACGAGTGTCAAATGTCAAAAGAGGCTTCATAACTACGTCACATATTATTTGTTTTATTACAAAAAGACCATCTAACTTCAGTTTTCCCCTACACATAATTTGTTGAACACCAATCTTGTTATGAAGACGAATTTTTCATCAGAAAAACCCTTCAAGTTTCCTTAAGCGCTTCTGTTATTTCATTACAGATGAATTTTAATTTGCTTTGAGATAAATTTACAAAAATCGTGATTTGTGGAAGTGCCCAACTTAACTGAGACAGTTAGAGAGTTCCAAGCTAGTTTCTAGCTTCAAACCACTCTTTGCGATGCGATGCAACTAGATAATGAAAGATTGTTTTCCTAATAACAAATATTTCTTCCAGAATCTATAGGATCCTAGCGGTTGTGGTGTTTGATGATATTTTAACAACTTAGTTGCTACATCCCTCATTTTTTTCCTTATTCATACATTTTGTATTTTCACAGAAATTTGATTTGAGAAGTTTCAACTATCAAGACATAACACAAAATTTATTCAGGTCGCAATGCGACTTCAGAGAAAATTCGGAATCTGTTGCAAGCATACAGGATATCACCAAAAAGTTAACATCTACTACCGTTCGTCCCCAACCGCTGAATACTATAAAACCCCTAGACGACCACTGTGCTTTGGAATTACATAAATCTAAGAGTTATATAGTCAATTTGATTGACAGGGCTTTGAGTAAGGAATTGGGAACTGTTCCAGGAGACAGAAATCGAAATGAGGTTAGTATTATATTATATAATAACATTACGGTTCTCAAATGAGATTGGTCAATAATATTGTACAAGTCAATTGATTAACACTTAAAACTTCACTTATCACAACTTTATTAACAATAAATACCATCCGGATTGCCTTCTACCGCTTGCCTCGTATCTCCTTCTAGTATTCAACTCCATACCATTACTTTGAGTTCCTTATATTCACTTTAAGATGTTCCAGAACTTGGTAGTAGAAATTTTCAGAGTTTCTAGTGATAGACAACTTTTTGCCGAATTTGAACATAGGTCAACGGTTACCTCATAGATGGAACCACACATTTAATGTAGTTTCAAATACATCAACTCATAGCAGGAGTCGGCAGATGACGAGCGCCACATTATTAATGATATTTTCAACAAGTTCACTGCCGAAGTGTTTTTATAGAGGGAAAACCGAGTCCTGGAAGAAGAAGAACATAGTTCGCTAACTTTGTGTTGTTTGTTATGTTTTCATATTGTTGACGTTCTGTGACAACTGCTCTTAATAATTTTTCGTCGTTTCATTATTCATTATATATTATTGGTCTATAAATTGCTTTACAAATATTTAGTTTTGTATTCCTTGTGGCTTCTCTTTTATTTTCAGGCAGTTGTTTGAGCTGTAATCTGTGCTCAAAGTATTTTCAATTCTTTCGGCAATTTCTGTGTCTGCATTGCCTGTATTTTCTATTTGCTTGGATCCACCATTAATTTCTTAGTTCAAGGCCAAGCAATCTCACGTGAACGACTGCTCGTGTCCAGACTTTCCTATAAAAGGACTAATTTTTTTGATTAGATTACTCTGTAGAGAAAAGGTCTTTTGATGCTAGGCATCGCTTGATTTTTCTAATGCATTGTGTGTAATTCCCCCTAGATGTTTTCCAAATCTGATATTTTTCTAAAAGTTATCTCTCCTGTTTGCTTTTCGACTAGAGCTACTTATGGTTTTTCAAGAGCTATCATTTGTCATTTTAAGGGTACTATTGCCTCTTTCTATAAGTTTTCCTGTTTCTTGTTGACGTTTGTTAAAAAGACTGTTATCACCTATAAAGAAATAGGAAATTAAGATAATTGAGATACGTTATCATAATGGATCAGAAATTCCTCGATTCAAACATTTCCTTTTCAGATATAATACTGAAATTATTCCAAATTCCAGACTTGCTCTGTATGATAGAATTTACTCAAATTGTTGGAGTTATCAAGTATAAACAAAAGTTATTTTTTCTTCTAATTCAAAATGAAATCAACTTTATGTAAACTGAGAAGCATCTAAGAAATTCAATTGAGTTTTTTCGTTTACGAGTTTAGACCACTGAAGAATGTGATAACTTTGACTGACGAAAGGAGAATTTTTTTCTGACTTGCAGACGATCGCGTTCCGAGATCTGATCAATGACACTAGATATGTAAAAAACTTTTTTTTTATTTTATTCATCAAGCGCAATGCGAAATTTCATATTCCATATAAATTGTAATATAAAAAGGATATTTTTCAAATCTGTACGAATGAGACCAAAAAAAATATCTTGTTTTCAGTAAAACTGAACTGAACTATATGATGATTAGATGGAAAAGAAAAAAGAAAAGTTTTCATATAGTCATGTCTCTTTGAAATTTATTTCAGTTATTCAACCCTTCATTTGATCGATTAGGACATCTTTCTACAGAAACAAGTCAAAATTATCATTACTGAATCCTTTATTGGTCGTTATTTAGTATAAAGTGCTAAAAAAATGTCAAAACAGTGTAAACAATTAACGTTATAGCTGTCAAATTTATGACAGCCTTATATTGATACGAGGGCTGTTCGTTTTGAGATATGCCAACACTGTTATTCACCCTTCACCTAAGCGCTGTATTTAGAAGTAGCAGCCTTTTCAAAATATATAACGAAGTAAATATTTTTGCTTTTCTGTATTTAGAAATAGCAGCCTTTTCAAAATATATAACGAAGTAAATATTTTTGCTTTTCCTATTAGAGATTTGAAAAAATAGTGGACACTAATACTTCTCAAATAACGTTAATAAAAAATCTTTCTCCGGTTGCATTTGGTCGATTAGGACATCTTTCTGAAGAAACAAGTCAAAAATTCAATTACACTGGATGGAAATAATAATGAGATTTAGAAAATCATCATTACTGAATCCTGTATGGGCCATTATTTAGTATGAAGTGCAAAAAAAATTTCAAAACAATGTAAACAACATTATAGCTATCAAATATTTGAAAGCCTTATATTGACACGAGGGCTGATCGTTTTGAAATATGGCAACACCGTTGTAAATATGTCAAATAAGACATTTCCATCATAAATTTTTAAATTTTTAATAGTGAACGTACTCAGTTGTCATACGAGTGCTATTTGAGTTGTAGATATTTGAAACATTCATTTTGGTCAAAAAATGGAATTATATCGTGATGATTTTCTATAGCTTTGGTATGTGTGAAGTGAATTAAACGAATGGGAGCGTGCCGATCAATTCGCTTCTACTTTTGATGATGAAGCACCTTCCTGAGCTATCGCGTTTCGCTGTTTTTCTGAATTCTATTGTGGTCGTACTTTGCTACAATATGAATTCCGCGAAGGTCATGCAGAATCGAATGTTGCACCAGAAAATATCGATGCTGTAAAATGTATTGCAACTAAACCGAAGCCAAACGAATTGACTTATGAAAATACAACGAAAACTGTTATAAAATAGAGAACGTTGCTTTTGAAGGAAGCAGCTTTTTAATGATTTGTTGTGCATGCTGGCGGCTAGGCTCAAAACACTCTGTATATAATATCAATGAGTTGAATATATGGAGTTAACAAGCAAGCGTTTTGTTTATTAGTTGAAATTGACCGTTTTAATTGCAGACATATTTATCCAATGTAGACTAGAAGTTTTTCAAAACATCATCTATAAAATTCCATGTAGAATTCAAAAAATGGAAGGTAATATTTGAATAATCAAGTTGACGTCCACTTCCGGTTTAACCGGATTACCTTTTATACCTACAGCTTTGTAATTTCAGATTTTAAACGTGACTGTATTCGGCATTACTTTTAAACTTTTCCCGTCACACCCTGTGTTTATATATAGTTTAGTTTTAATACGTGAAAGATTGGTGAGATTATTGGTAGTTTTTTGATTGTATACGATATACGTTCGCCTGGATAACGTGAAATACCCAATTCCATGTTTCACGTTTTATTTCTAGATCTCCTATATAAGTTTTCAAATAAAGTTTTGAGAGATAAGAATTTTTATGTGCTTATTATAGATGAGAATATATAAAAATCGATGAAGACACGATTTTATTGCCCATTTTTTATATTTCCAGACTTAAATTGACAATTATATTGAAAATATTTAAGCATCGGAACGAAATGGAATGAAATGAACGAACAGGTTATAAAAAGTGATATAACATTTATATAGAGACGATATGCTTCTTAAAAAGAGAAATTTATTGAAAAAAAAACACTAAGACAAATAAAATGATTCATCGAAATAATTTGATGAAGAATTGTCAGAAGTGCATCAAAAATTTTGGATTGAGAAGGAGTAAAAGGAAATAACTTAAATTAGTGAGAAATAATCAGAGATTAATTAAAAGAAACAACGCAAAAAGTAAATACAATAATATAACTCAACATTTAAAATGGAAGAGATTGGGATAAAAACGAGAAACATGTGTTAAAAAGATGAAGGAGAAAAACGAAAGAAGTGAAGATACTAGGAAAATAACTTGATGATACTATATGATTATAAAACCAAATGTCTAGAGCAAACAAATTATAGTAATAATCACTACAATTTTGAAAAAGACATTTTGAATAGACAAACCAATGACATTTATAGTATCCTGTGACAGAGACAATTTAACAAAATCCTTTTTTAGACGATGCCATCTGAAAGTTGTTCGTTCTGTATTCATTTACATACCGAAAGTTGCGTTTTGAATGTTCCATGTAGTGAAAGTGACAGTTCCGTATTGCAAAACACTTTCGGGACGCTCTGTATTCGACAACTTTAACTTCCTTATATGTGACTCTAGCCACTTCAATGTTGATATTTGACAGTTTCACTTCAATGATTTTGCATAACCTTGAAGCTTATATAGATGACTCAAGAATAAACAAGATTAAAATTGCTAACAGAATACTTTCTTTCACCACAAATACGAATCAATCAACAAATTCACAAACACATGTACAAATTGTTCTGAAATTGTTCGCTCTGTATTCATTTACATATCGAAAGTTGCGTTTTTATTTGTTCCATGTAGTGGAAATGACAGTTCCGTACTACAAAACACTTTCAGGACGCTCTGGAGTAGACAACTTTAACTTCCTTTTAAATGTGACTTTGACCACTTCAATGTTGTCAGTAGACAGTTTCACTTAGATGATTTTGCATAACCTTAAATTTTTAATTTTCTCTAAATTATTTGTTTTATCCGAAGTTTTGTTTCGTTGCCGGATAAATCTCGTGCAAGGTACGAAAAACAGTACGAGCTTTTTATGAAGTGGTTTCGCCAGAAAAAGGCGAAAAACCCAACGGAAAACGTAGTGCTCGCTTATTTTTCAGAAAAATCTAAAATCTGGAAAAGCTCTACTTTATGGTCTACATTCTCGATGATTAAAAGTACTCTCGCCATAAAACTAGATGTTTACATCAATAAATATCCAAAACTCATCAATTTTCTTAAGAAACAAAATAAAGGGTACACTGTAAAAAAGGTTTGGATCTTATGCGTCGTCTAAAAAATGTTGTGTACGTCGCGGATAAAATACTACTTTGTTGTACTCGTCTGTTGCTCGCCTCGCTTCGGTCGTCTCGCAATTTTCAGTCTCGTCCAAGAAAGTAGCACTTTCAGTCCTTGGCAAACAAATAACTATTTTTTCACACTGTACTGTAAAGTCTACTTTTTAGAACTAACTTGAGACTGGAAAATGGCACTTTACAGTATCCTTCTACTTTACACTACTCTTCAATTCTCCCACATTTATAAAGCAAAAACTGAGTATTTCCGCAGTTTTCTTAGGCAGTTCATAAGTAAGATTTGAAGCAATGTTTTATGCAAATGAATTTTCAATGTTGCGTCAATGTTTATCAAATAAATCAGTGGCAGCTCAAAAGTACAAAGGGCTTTGTTGATTTTCCACCAGTTTCCAAAATTCTTGCTCTTTGGTCGACTTTACAGTACTAATTTCAGTCCAGAAAATGAGAATCCCGTTTGTGATAGTTTAGAAATAAAAAATAAATTAACATCAATAACTAAACTTTTATTCTAATTTTTGAATGTTAACAGTAATAGTGCAACTACTGTTACCACTGGAAGATATGTGATTTTGGTTTAAAACTTGTACAAAAGTTTCACCCTCTTGTATCATTCTTGTTATTTTCTTTTGGCTCTCGACGGATTCTTCCACATATTTTTCAACCAATGATAAACTCTTCCATCCACCATGGCGTTTTAAAACATTGATATCATCTCCAGCGTTAACCAACAGCGTTGACGAAGTCCTTCTGAAGCAATGTCCTGTGTACTTTTCTGGATGCTCAAAATTGAGGAATTCAGCAATTTTTTTAAGTGCCCCGCCAACAGTGTGTATTCCAGCTCTTTGACGTACGCATTTGCCTTGTCTTTAGACAAAATAAATTTGAGCAAAATCGAGAACCAAAATAAAATAATTATCCAAAGCTAATGTTCAACAACATCCTCGTCTGTCAAGGATTCACTTCACAATATATTTTGAATAGCAACTCATTTTTTCACTCCTTTATGTTAGAAAATAGCATAGAAATGTTATATTCCCGAGAAATCGAATACAATTGAAAACAAGTTACTGAAATCAACAGAATGTTGAGATTTAGTTCGATCCCTTACAATAATGTTACTAAAAAATAAGTGATAATATTTAGTTAATTTCAGTTTGAAGCAATGAATCCAAAAAAAGCCATAGAAACCGTGAATAGACACCTAGCAAGATCAGACAGGGATCTTTCTGTGAAAATAACAAACGCTTTAACTGATTCCCTCATATCAAATGTCACCTCACGTGAACTGGATGAAGATCGAGAAGAAAAGGAGAAGCTGTGCCGTTGCCAGTCGAATACAGGTAATTAAATTTCCTGAGTAAGGTGTACCGTACAGCTTTTACAGTATAAGTATTTTTTCCTCACATATTAATCTATCGTACGCAAAATATTATAATACCCACATCAAATTGCATCTCCCACTAAATATGTTTACTGGGATTTGATTCTTTTTTATTAAAACCCATTTAATATGGCAGCCAATTCAACAGATTATCACTGAGTACGGGGCTATTTGAGATAAACCTTTGGCTCTAAGGGAAAGGTTTTTTGATATAAATTATTTGATCTAACACTAATTTGAATTAAAAAAATGATTAAAAAAATCCCAAGGTCCTATTTACGATAATTAATCGGGAGCGTCTCGGCTCGCTCTCCGTCAGTGGTAAAGGGATCAGTTCATCTGTGTAGCGGATAGCCTAACCTCGTAACTTACCTTGTAACTAATTCTTTGTTGGTGCCAAAACCGAGAAATTAAACCAACAATAAAAAAATCAAAAACCATAATATTTTCAAAAAATGTAATTGTGTATATTAATTACGTAAACGATTACTTGAAATCATATACATATTTCACCTTTTTTTATTGTCAATCAAATAAAAATGTTTAGGAAATATAATGAATAAACAACCTTTTAAATTTTTTTTCATAAAACGTTTATTATATTTTACAATTTTTCAAAAACTTACTTTATATAAATTAAATTAAAATTACAGTCACAATTAACAGTAGACTTATTTACTAAAATTAATATAAGAAAGTTTATATAAATTCAATTGAAATTATATTTACAAACAATTATGATAGTTTACGAAATAGTCAACTAAGCACAAGGGGGGTTTATTTGGACAGGCCAGGCCGGGGCTTTTCTCTGAGGGATGTTCATGATTTTAACGTTTTCTAACTTCTAGAAGTCGATTAAAAAAATGACCAAAAAAAATGTGAGAAATATAGAAACAACATTGTATTTAAAAGTTAGGATGAAATAGAGTGAAATCAGAAAAGAAAACAGAAATATATCCCAAATCTTGAAAAATAGCTGAAAAAAATAAAACAAAAATTTAAAAATGATGCTAATTCTAAAAATGGTCTCAAAAATAAATTTCTTGTCAAATTTACAAGAATATACAATTTAGTTATTTATCAAAAATAGTTTTTTAAAATAGACTAAACGAAATGCTCAAATTAAATATTTTTAATTGGAAAAAATGTCAATTTATATTAACGATTCAGTTATTTAGTTGTCAATATTTGTTTTTCAACATGATTTTACTTCTATACAGGTGGAATTTCAAGATTAATATCTAAAACAAAAGTAAACTCTACGAAAAATGTGTTCCACTTACCTTTAATTCAATTTTAAAAAAAGGCACACTCATAAATATTTTTTAACTCAACTGAATATTTTTTTAACAATCCTAAATAATATTCGTCAATTCTTACTCAACATTCTATATCTAGTTTCAAATTTAATTAAGATGTCGAAAAGAATTTGCAAACACAGTTTATATTAAAAAAAAAGAGAAAATCGATCGTCGATTCTTTGAAAAATGCAAATACAAGGATGGTCCAAAAGTACCTGACCTGATCTAGCGATAGCTGTAGTTGCTTGTAAAATACCACTGTGTTAGAAAGTACCCAATCTGTACAGCAAGTTTGAAGACATCATGTTGTTTAGTATTTGACAGGCATCAGTAGTGAACGTTTTCAGTGAATTTGGAAATATGGAAAAAATTGGTCATCGATTGGGAAGGCATTACCCCAACCAATATGAGAGCTGAACTAGATTCTACTCTTGGTGAGACTATCAACTGTAAAATATTGGGTAGTAGGGTTCAAACGATGCCGTAGGACCAGCGAAGACCAGCATCGCAATAGTCGACCAAATGAGGTGACGACTCCTGAAATATTGAAGAAAATCAACAAAACGGTACTGGATGATCGTCGACTGCTAGCAGACATAGTAGGAATTTTAAAAAGTGCGGTATTAACTGTGAAATTGGACATGAGAGAGCTGTGCACAAGATGGATGCCGCGTTCGCTCACAATTGAACAAAAATCGCGTCTTGAAGATGTTTCCATAGAGTGTTTGGAAGTTTTTCACAAAAATAAGGCCGAATTTTTGCGCCGTGGGTCCATCACTTCACACCCGAAATAAAATAAAAATCAAAACAATGGACTGAAAACAAATATGCGGCTCCAAAGAAGGCATAGACCGTTTTATCAGCAAGCATGGTCATGGTGTCGGTTTTTTGGGATGCGCGTGGAATTTTGATTGACTATCTTGAAAAAAGAAAAATTTTCAACGGCGAGTATATGGCTAAAAAGAAAGTGTTGTTTCATCATGACAATGTACCAGTTCCCACATTGATTATTGCAATAGTCAAAATTGATTAATTCAAGTATGAATTGCCACCTCATACACCCTATTCGTTAGATTTGGCCCCCTGGGATTAATTTCTATTCCGAGATTTGAAAAAATGGTTCGGTGATCAAAGATTTTTCAACAATGAACTTATTGAATATAATTGGGAAAATTGTGTGGAGCTAAAAGGAGATTACGTTGAAAAATTTTTGTGTTTTCTTTGTTGGATCAGTTTCTTCTGGCACCATTCTCGTATCTTTATTATTTTATTTTACCTGTTGCGATTCGCGATAAAAAGTGGGTGCCACTAAAATTGTTTTACTAAAATGATTATTCAAAAATAACTTGTACTATCTTCCGTTTAGTTATATCGTGAAAATGATTGCTTTTGGATTGCAAAGATACAATAGAAAAAATGAATGTTGTAGAATGTCTGGTATGTAGGAGATACAATAGAAAAAATGAGTGTTGTAGAATGTCTGGTATGTAGAAGATACAATAGAAAAAATGAGTGTTGTAAAATGTTCCGATGTTCCAATTTACAATTAGAAACATTTTCCACATCTAATTTGTACCAGTAATTCCATTTAAAATGTATTAGAAGATGATAACGGCAGGGATGTTGGAGGTAAATATATTTCTAGTAAATTGGATGAGATATCTCTTCAAAAAATGATTCATATTTATTTATTTGAGTTGATCTATCTTGTTTCTCTTTCTTTTTTGCATTTACTGTTCTACATGTATATGTTTACAGATTTATAAGAAGATGCAGGAATTCAATCTAATGAAAGAATGGAAAATTCCGTCTATACTCAGTTTAATGACCAATAATGAGTTTTTACTTCCAAAACTTAGAAAAGGAGAAAATAAAAAACACGATTTTATTTTTTTTCTTGACCTATATCAAAACATTCACGTGATTTTTTGTGTACCACATCTTCCAGTGGTATTTTTGCTATAATCATCCAGTATAGAAAAGGAAGATATTGATGGTAAATTTCACTTCAAAATATTGTTTTTTGCTCATATTATTCGAGGTTTCCACTCATATCTTTCGCTGGTAAACTATTTTCACTTTCCTATTGTTATAATTTGATTGTTTTTTCCAGTTCATTTTGAAACTTCCTATCAACATCTGCTATTTATTATCATTTTCAATTAAGTAGAAATAGAAATAAATTTTTAAAATTGAATTACTTATCTCTTTATCGAAATTAGGGAGTTTGGTTACAATTTCTTTAATGGAGTCCTCACTTTAATATTCGTTGAAAACTAAACCGAAGGCAAGTAGATATGAAATTAACTTAACTGTTCAAAATAGTTCAAGTTTAATCCTCCAAACCATTTCTTAAAATGTTTGTCTTCGCCTCAATTTCTTTAAAATTTTCCTTGTTTTCATCCACGGCTTATTTATTATTCATCTATCATTTCTTTCGCTGTCTTTGTCTTTCTTTGTTCTCTTTTGGTTTAATGGAGATCCTAGTTTCAATTATACAGATCAATTACCGGACATACCTGGGTGATTGTCACGTGGGTAATAAATTGTTTGACCAACGGTGTAAGTCTTCATTGATATTTTTTTCAACCCCTCCCCCGATTTCTGATAAATAAAAGATGTTGTATAATTCCTAGTTCACCCTCTGACGTTCTGATGTGATTTTTTCTTGCGCATATAACTTGGTGGATTTGACTCGTCTTGATAGCCATGTTACGTCCCAAGCCCGATCTTGTACGGAGTCGAGCTTCGTACAATGAATTGTACGAAGTCGACTCTGTACAACGCTGGTTGTACGGAGTCGGAGCATCGATACTCACTCGGTAATGAGCGCGCTATTAAGATGTTAGTAAACACAAACGTAGTTATTGTGATTGAAAGTATGTTCTCCGGCTAGTTGGCTACCATCTATTGTTAGGTTAGGTTGCGTGTACTACTTCGGAATAACGCGCTCATTACCGAGTGAGTATCGATGCCAGCGTTGTACAGAGTCGACTTCGTACAATCAACTCTGTCCGAAGTCCGCCAATCTCGGCTTCGTACAAAATGGCTTGTACAGATCGGACTTGTACAAATTCATTGTACGAAGCTCGACTCCGTACAAGATCGGGCTTGGGACGTAACAGCCATACAGAGTTGATTCATCATATTATTTCGGGGTCTTATAGTATATTATTCACGAGTGTATAATGTAGGTTATCATTTACGAGGTTAAGTAAGTAATAGCTAAGAGAGGTAGCGAGTGGCATAAATCACCAACACAATCCACGACTACTGAATATTTTTGTTGGAAAATCTTATTACATTATTAAAAACACTATTATCTTGTTCAAACAAATATTTCATCACCGTATTTATTTATAGTTATTGATAATCTCTTTTGCCAATTCAAAATTCATTTGCCACTTTCCTCGACTTTTCTGGCAATAAATTTAACGAGGTAACTTCAGCGGCTTATGTAATTTCTGGTGGTGTCACTTTCATTTTCAATATCCATTTTTAGTTAGCCCTAAACACACAATAATGTTGACAGGTTTGAGTCAAATCTGTATTGATTCAAAAGGTACGTTAAGGAACAGATATATTGACAAACACATTCAATGTCGTTGATAGTACAGTGAAAATGCCTCTTGCATTCAAACTGTAGGTCCCAGATTCGATTCTGGTACAAGAAAATTTAATTTTCCATTTTTTTTATGTGTATAGAACTAAATTGACAATGTTTAGTAGTGTTTTACATGATAAATTCTTGAAAACCGATTTTTTGTCACAAAATAATATACTATGCTTCTAAATGTTTTTGATTTGAGGTCTCTTCTGATTTAAAATTGGTTTCTTTTATAAGTTTTTTAAGACAGATGAACATTAAATTTTAAATCTGAAATTCAGAACATTTAGAAGCATTAATACATCAAAAGGTCTAGGAAATAAGAAATTGAAGAAACAATGTAAAAAGCATCTTACAGTAGTGATTAATGGATTCATCAATCACTGCTGTGTATTATTAAGGTCGAAAAACAGACGTGGATAAACGTTATAAGCAACCTTTAGTTTATGTTATAAAATTAACGATTGCACGATTTTTTTAGTAGAAGAGCCAATATACATAAAACAATTGAAGCAGTTGAGGTGGGGTCATCTGAAACATATACAAAGGGAAGTCAAAAGATTAGAAGACTTAGAACGATTTTTAGATTCTTGTTCAATCACCACTATACCAGAATTGTAAATTATATTAATAAAGATTGGATGTAAAAAGATATTTGAGTCGAATTTTAAATACATTTGAATCATGAGAAAAATGTCTGTCTAACTTCTCATTATATTCGAGAAAAACGAAAAATAAGGATATAAATGTGAGATTTTTTAAAATTTTCTAGCCTGCTTCTTTCACTTTTGCGAAATATTTTTCATACGAAAATTACTAAAACTTGTTTTTCATTATAGCATTATGATTTTTGTTCCTCTGGATTTATATATCATTATGCTAAGAGTTTCGAAAGAAATTGAAGCCCAAAAAAATTGAGATCGAAAAGAAAAAGCGAGAATTTCAGGTCGCTTAAGTCGGTTCTGACATGTGGAACTTGAGCAGCTCTGAAAGAGAAATTTTTATAGATGAAATGAAAATTTAATATTGATTGAATGAGAAATTTTTTCCGCGGCGCTGAATTTTTTGTTTTCTTGACATGTTGAGGTCATAGGGAAGTCATCTGCGGGTTCTATTTACACTACACCAAGACTATTACTCTGTTTGTGGTACGTTTTGATAACCAAATTACCGTCTTCAAAAACTGATGGTGAAAATGTAAAACACTCTGATACTATTATTAGAACAAGTTTGGATTTACGCAAAGTAGAATAAGACGTGTTTCAATATCCTCCCTACAGACTTTACTTCTTCTAATTACCATCTTTCGTGGTATATTGGTTGCTATAAGAAGTGGTTGGTTTTTGTGCAAAATAAATTAATGAAATGGTACAGGTGCTAAATAATGTTTTAAAAAAAAATTGCACATGCAGATAGTTTGTTTGTTTACATAAGTTTTTGATAACTTTCTGACTTGTCCTCGTAAAAAGTGTAGCTTTATTCTGTCAAAGATTTGTTTGGTTAATATATTCGGGAAAGTTTGGCATTAATCGTCTATTCAAAATATTGTACAAAAATTTGTTCTTTGTAAGCTAACAGTAAATTTCGCATCCTTTTTCCTAAGATTTCTTGTACTTGAGTATTTTTTCTGAAACTCTACTGCTTCGACACTGTTTCTTTGAAAAAAAAATAGTGATGCATATAGAGAGGTTTGCAAGAAGTGTAACAGAAGATTAACGATAAAAGAGAAGTAGAAAACATCTCGTGAGGAGTTTGACCTACAAATGTAGATTTTAGTGGAAAAAACTTAATAGTATGGGAAAATTAAGTATTAACCGCATACTACATGCGGAATTTTTGTGGATTTTCTGTAAAATAGAACCACAATTACAGTTGTTTATTATGTCAATTTAGTGCGAAAATTACTTGAGGTAGAAATTATTCTCTTGTATCAGTAATGGCTCAGAAAAGCTTCGAATTAGTTGAACTCCTCCCTATTATTATAAGTCAATCTGTAAATTGCATAAGCTGCACAATCTATCTATATTAGAAATGCGAATACATCGGGAAGAAAATGTGTTAATTTCTAACCTTCATATTTCTCCTGTCTCCCATCTAAATATTATATTTTAAGCATGAATTCTAAGATGTTTACTAATGCTTGTTACAGTTCTAAGCTGTGTCGAATGATTGTGAATCGAGAATATCCTCTGTTCAGCAGATTTCTCACTATAACACTTCAAATTTCATTAAACTAATTGAAAGTACTCTTGAAAATAATCCAGAGAATATATCGAAAGTGTATATGTCTGTTTCATTGATATCCAGAAGGCATTTGATAAAGTCAAAAGCGATATACGATTAAACAAAAATCTCTATTATAATCAAACGGCAGTAGTGCGTGTTGAGGACATGGAGAGAGACGAAATCGAAATTCAAAAGACTGCATTTTTTCTCCACAACTACACTTAATCTATATTCTCAGTTTGTATTTCAGAAAATACTGGAGGAGAGACATGAGAGGTTCAACATCGGAGGAACATTAATTAACAACTTAAGAGATTCGTCGATGTTATAATGGTTAAGAGGGAAGAAGATCTTCAAATTCTATTAGAGAGAATCAACCGAGAATTTGAAAATGTAGGACTCACTATAAATAGGGAAAAAACTAAATTCATGGTTAAAAATAAAAACCAAAATATTAATATTCTCACACTGAATGAAGTATCTTGGTTCAGACATAAACACTCGAATGGATCCAGACGAAGATATCATGATCAGAATTGAAATGGGTAGAACAGCATTTGTTAAATACTCCTAAGTATTTGCAAACAGAAACCTCCACGTCAGAATAGGATTCAGGGTCAGAGTCAGATTGAAGGGTCAGATGACCAAAACACCTGAAACATTTCAGATGTGGTTCTATAGGCACATCCTGAAGATACCCTGGACTGACAGAATCACCAACGACGAAGTACTGAGACGCATTGGTCGCAAAATAAAGCAGTCGACAATTATTAAGATAAGAAAAACATTTTGCATAGGACACATTTTACGCAACGACAAATATAGATATAAGAATCCTGGCTTCGTGACATAAGAGAATGGAAAAATCTCAGCGTCGGATAATTGTTTCATATTGCGAGAGACAAAGACGTATTCAATGAGAAGACGGCATAATAAGGAGAAGAAGAATTGAAACGAAGTACATTGGTCTCATTTACAATTGGTTTTTGACTATAACTTCACCGAATAGCATATAGTGGGTTGTAAACTAGCAGTAGAAATTCAGTTGCAATGGAGTCGCCACAGAAATTCTTAAGGAAGCGACAACTTCTTTTTTCATTTTTAGTCATTAATTATCATCGTCATCGTCATGAAGTGACCAGTAGCTTCGGGCAGTGTAATACTGGCTGTGGTAAAACGATGAGGGTGCTATCATCATGCCGCATAACTTTAGTTATATATCTTGTAAGAGATTCAGCTTGCCATCTTGGAAAAAGGGGTAAAAACATGTATTCACGATATCTCGGAAACTATCAATCTTACAAAAAATTTGTACAGACATATTTTGTAGTAAATCACTTTGCCTACAATTATGTTGATATGATTTTTTGTCGTAAATCGAAAATTTAAAAAGTTATGAGCAAAAAAGTGGAAAAATTTCCTTTTTTCTATTGATTTTACACAAAAAATTATGTCAAAACAATTTTGTAGAGAAACGATGGTTTTCCTACTTATATTTTTTAAGTTCCATTAATTTAAAACTATGTTACAGCGCTCCAAAGTTGACGGGGTTCGTCAATGCTCGGTCAAAACAACTATTAACCTCATTTCTATGCTTTTTTTATTACAGAACTTTTAAAAATTTTAGTTGAGCTACATAGTGTGAATATCATTTTCAGTTTCATCAATAAAATTGAGAATTTCATGTGTTGAAATTTTCATTTCATTCAGTTGAAAACATTGTGAGTTTTTTTAAGCGTGAATCATGAGTGATTAAACATCATGAGACATTAAAGTCCGAACCGTGGAAACTAGAAAAGTTAAAACTTTGCTTGAACGAGCAAGATTCAAAAACAATTAGTGCAATGAATTATTTTTACAAAGTATTAATGTTCATACTCCCTGATATTGATAGTCGAACAGATGTTTTTCGTCGCCTCAACAGTAGCAGTTCATTATCTTCAGTATCAGAAAATCTAGATACTGATTTTGATTTCTCAAACAATTGCTTTATATTTTGCGGCGACGTATTCCTAGCAGTTATCTTATAAATGCTCTATAAATTATGCTCTAAAAATCTTCTTTCAATAAATTTGAAAAACATTCTAGTTTCTAAAGGCAAAACAATCTTATGTGAAACATTAATGCAACAATTCAGTGTTCTAGATACAACTAAAAAACGTATATAAGCAGTATATAAAAGTTTTATTACTCTAAATTTATAGAACTACTTTGCTAGCTGGGAATGGACTATAATAAATTCGCATTAGCTGTCTTCTATATACTTAGACATTGATAGCTCTAAAATCTAAAAGGATTTGGAAGTTCACTAAGCATTCGTAATTTTAGCAGACCCACAAGATTTTCCGCGCGAATCGACTTCTCTTTGCGACGCGTTTTAGTAATTGACCTTCATCTAATCACTGATTCTTCATGTTCGGGTTGTAAGATAAATCTCAAGTACATACCTTTACTTATTTTGTTTGAATCTCGGTTAATTCATGAGGCACTATTCGATACCTCTCATAAATCTCAGCTAATGATTTCAAATGACCATGTATGATCCAAGGGGTCTGATAATCGATCTATTCCCTTGTAAATTCAATATCCCATGCAAGTGGATGATCTGAGCGTGAACGAAGTTCGAGAGTCAAATCTTAACTATTAAAATGATTAAATCAAAGATGTGCTGTTCGCTCATTAACTGTGTTTTCTTAAATTTCACATATTTTCTTACTGGACAGCTGGGATTTACACTTTTGTATCAAATAAGGTCTCGATACAACAAGAGAATGTTTGAAAGAAAGTAAAGCAAATGTACTTTCCACAGTATTAGAAACTAGTCTTAACAAATTACGATATGTTCAAGTTTTGGCATAGGAATTTTCATATATGAAAACAGATTATTTTCGAAAAGTCATAATGAAAAATATTCACCTAATTTTGAAGTAAAAATACGCTATAAATATTATAAATATTATATTTACAAATAAACACTACCTGAACTACTAATCTTTTTATAAAAAATTCCCTGGTATTCTTAATACCTTTTGTTATATATTCTCTTCTACAAGGAATGGAATAAACGTCCGCTTTTTCCTGGGACTGATAATGTCGGCAATAAATTTCGGTGTCCAGTTCACTACGATAGGCAAGACATTATCCTTAGCGAATGCTTCCGCGTCGTGCAGCATCTTTCCGATGTTTTCCGGGATAACCTGAACAGTTCCTATTAGCGAATCGAGAGGATTTGCAAAACTTCTAGGCGCCTGTAACTATTTCCAATATTTATTTATTAAAATATAACGAAACTCAATTTCAACTCAGTGTAAGTTATCTGAAAAATTAGTAAATCACATATGTCCAAACCAACATGTAAAAGCACGACGTGAGGTATTAAGAAGTCCTATTACTTTTAGTTACATATTATGATCGTGAGAGGATGGAGATGCTAATGAGGATATATGATGATAAATAACATCTAGAAGGTGTGTGTATGTGGAACATTACAAAAGGGCTTAAACAAAGCGAGAATATCTAAACGATAAGCTTTTCGACTGATTTATATAAATGATTATCTAAAGAAATATTTTACGTGAAATATTCATTCATTTAACAAGGTTTTTGCCCACTGATAATGAGTTGCAATATCAAGAAATATGGTGAGTATTCATCAACCATAGACGTTTCATAGCTGTCTGATTTTTCTGAGTTATGCTAATGGGGTGTTGCATTGTTTTGCGACAGCATTGTGTGATGTTATCATGTAAAATTTGTTGGGTGTTAATGCCGCGGATACTCACGATGTTCTTTCTTGTTGAATATCTCGAAAACCTCAACCATACGAGGGAAAACATGCAATTTCTACAGTGCCTTTGAACCTCTGAACCACCATAGTGATCTTGTGCAGTTTTTCGTAATTGATGGCGGTTAGGTTTATTCTAATAACTGAATTAAACGACTTATTTAGAGGCATACATATATCGAAAGCACACGCAGAACTTCTTGGCTCACGCCTCATGCAAAAACAAAAGATACAAAGTTCAAAATTTCCAAAACCACCACAGTGATCTTGTGTAGTTTTCAGTATTTATGGTGATTTGGTTTATTGTAATAACATCGATGACTTTTTGAATATTTCGGTATAAATCATACAAACTTGGTGATTATTCCAAGATACAACAAAAAGTAAACTAAAAGCAGTACTATTTGACAAGGGTAATACGTATCCTCATATTATTGGAAGACTTACGTAGATTTCAAAACTATCACTTTTTTGGCATGCAACAATCTCGTACGATAGCTACGTACAAATCTCTATATTCCAATTTTGACTGTAGACTAGAGCTACTATTAATGACCTCTAAGATTTCGTTGGTATAGAAAGATCACTCTAACAAAAGATAGTCTTTCTGATCGCCCTGTTTCGTTCGAAAAAAGTACATCTAGATAGGAGCTCTGTGTTCTAAACCTCAATGTAAACGAGCTATGTATCCGGGATCTTTTAATGACTGCCAAGATCTATTTGGTATAGGGCGACACACTAAATCGATATGAACTACTTAGAAAGTACAATTTCTTCATGGGAATTTTCCAAGCAAATTCATTCCACTAACTTATCCTACACATTCTCCAGGCGTTTACATGGTTATCAAACAATCGATAGATAAAACTAGAATCTTCAAATATCAATATGATGATTGGAACGGAAGGAATGAACATTCAAATAGTGTAGTAGTATCAGCAATATGTATTTCTGGAATAAATAAGTTGGTTACAAGCTCAGTAATGTTTTGGAATATATTACAGCAGGTCCTCTTGAATCAAAACGCATCACCGCTGGCTTTTTTCAATTTTTGTCACGCCAGTTACTTACTAAATGTCGAGTAGGTATCATACGCATTTGTTATTTGTTTTTCAATCACGGCTTCGACGTTAAAGAAAAGAAAACACGCAGCCTTGACTATTTCTGAGAAATGAGAGACTTTGGGTCAACTCAAGGAAAATTAGATACGATCTTATGTTATGAAAACTGAGAAGGGTCCAAGTGCAAGACATTAAAAACGTCCGAAGGGGCATTGTTTACATGATTCATAGAACAGCGACAAAAAAAGGCTTGGGCGAGGAAAACTTTCTGTCATTAAAGGTTGCTTGGAAAAAGTTAAAGAGAGACACGGAATACGTCAACTCAAAATAACCGACGAGAAGTTGTCAAGCAATGAAGACGCCATAAAACCATTCCAAGACAAATTTATAGATCTTAAAAAAATTCTGTGGGCCCTGTAGTCATTGGAAAAGCTGTAGGAAAGTTCCCAGTAATTTACATGGAGCAAGGAAAGTCCATAAATGCTTTCCATACAAATGTTCTATTGTTAACGGTATTTTTTGGTATGTTCAATTCTATAATTTCTTTAATATTCTCTTCAGTATCATAACCAAATCGTGACATTTTGAAATTATAATACTTGAAAGTCAAAATCGATATGTATACATGGCAACGTGATAAATTGGAAAGAACCCATGAGATCTTTTTTCAGTATAATATTGTACTGATTGGTTTTCTTTAATCATATGACTTCAAATTAATTGAATTCTACTGGAGCAAAAAATTTTCAAAGTAATCATAATACATCGCAATAGTACCAAACATGATTAACATTTCCATGGCAATGATATATTCATTATCGGCATTGTTTTATTTCCTGTAAACTTGATTCTTGCTAGCTTTAAAATAAGTAAGAAAATCCAGATATTCCTAAGAACATATTAGATCCAGCAGCACAAGCCAACTTTTTATGAAATGGCGATATCTCAAAAAAATTAAAACTATAAGTGATGATATTCTTCTTTATTTGGTCCAAAAACCCAATAATATGAAAACTTCCACCATATGGAGTCGGTTCTCTTTTTATTAATCAGTGGAGATTTATATAACGAATTATACTGTATATATATATATATATATATATATATATATATATATATATATATATATATATATATATATATATATATTATCCAATACACAAAACAATAAATCAACATTTGATCGAAAATATACTGCTGCGTGTGATCTTCAGTTCTCTCCCAGCTGTTCAGATAAATAATGAAATAAAAGACTTGGACATAAAAATATCAGAAAAATGGATGAAACTTGAACGCTAAAACCGAATTCAACGCGTGAAAAAGTAAAAAATTGATGCAAGAAGAGCTTCAGAAATTCCATCTAAATGATATATTAGTATGAATGACGGTTATTGATCCCATCATAACCATATGCGACACCTTATGATTAATATGGAGGAGTTAATATTAATACTGATATAGTTGTTAAACACAGTATCACGTATCTTGTTTCTATTGCTCATTCTAATATTCAAAATCAATGAGAACAATTCAGGGTACGAGGTCTGAAGATTAAGTAATCAGTTTTTTTTGTCGCGTTTGGGGTAACCTTGAATGAAACTAATTTTAATGTTGCATGAAATCTCGAGCAAAGCATGGCAATAAAATTAAAAATGTTTGCTGATGATTTTTCGAGCTGAACACAAATATTTCTTGGGTATAAAATGTTCAAGCCAAGCCGTGAAACAAGAGATGCACAATGACATGAAGACACAGCGTGTACACGTCCTAATTTACCAGGATCGTTGGCTCAAATATAGCTGACGTTCCACCTCTACTATTGCGTGTGAAATATAAAGCAATTTTCAGCTTCCAGAAGGATTTTAGTGTCTCGCCCTCGCAAAATATGTGAATTCCTCCTCTTCCCTTCCTGCTGCTTGTGAAGTATAAAGCAGTCTTCAGCTTCAAAAAGCATTCTAGTGATAAATCTTCACCTCTATTAGAAAAATCGTAATAGAATGCATTTTCCGTCGATTGAGAATATCTAAACAACTGCGACGAGGATGCTGTTGGAGGTAGCAATCAAAGATTTTCATAATTGCTACCACGCAGTCTGTAAAAAATTTTTCGTTACGGAAAAATTTCATAGTAAATAATTTATACGGTATTACTCAATTTTCAGACTTTGTACAAGTGAAAGATTACTCTTAGGATGATGAATTAATGGTTATTCAAAAAATTATGTTATGATCTTAAAGTTTTTCCTAGTTCAAATTTGATGTATTAATAGCCACATCAGCACGATTTATTATTTATTTCTTATTTATAACAAATAAATATGGAATTCCCTATTTAAAGTGACACATACATTGCCTATGTTCTATTTTTCAAAAATACGATTTAACCAAAAAAAGTTCAGGTAAATAATCAATGGTTCAAAGGTATGTACTTAATTTGTTTCTCATTTTTATCAAAAACTGGTAAATCAATGAAAATGGCATCAGAATCAAGTTTAGTAGAAGCTAAAGCATTTTCGGTACTGCTACTAACATTATGATCGTCTCTAGCTTTCTCAGAACTACGGGTAGTTTTCCCTTGTTCATACCAGCTGATTTCTTCTTTCGTATGACGTGATTCTTCTACAGCCGGTTCATCCTCATTCTGCTTCTGTAGGGATTTTATCAGTTTTGTTTGTTCTCCAAGCACCTGTGGAAACAATTTGAAATATATAACTGTAGTAGGCGATCTATTAAAACAAACTAGTCATTCGCAGTTTTTCATCGAAACTATCATAAATCTATTGTTCTTAATAGAAATAATGGGAATTTTTTAATTTTGGATAAAAGTGGAATTTTGAAATAATGAAAGTATGTCCCGTCGGTTTACGAAAAGTCCCACTTTGTTGCCAGTTATACGGAAATTTGAATTACTCAAGCTTTATATAATAAGTGAAAACTGTTACTTAATCCCACACGCACATACTACAATGTTACTACAGTCTTACTACAAACCCTTCTGCCATAGGATAAGATCCAAAGCAGTCTCTTTGCGTTTGATGCCAACCAGATCAAACAGATTCGTGAAAATGAAAATGAAGAAACAAATCAATTTGATCTTGTACTAAAAAGGAAATGAGTGCATTTGTAAGTGTCAGTCTTAGAGAAGAATACTTGTTTGGTATTCAGGATTATTTGCTGAAAATTACCAATAAGTATAGAAGCTGAAAAGCCCTTTTGGCAGCAGGCTATATATGCAGTTCTGTTAGAATTTGACTAGTAGATGATACGATTGAAAGCATTGATATATCAACCCACACAATAGAAGGACACGAGGAAGGCCCTCAAGGACCTGGAAGGAAGGAATTGAGCAAAATAAGAAAGACGGAGCTATCCAGGAAAAGAGTGGATAGATAGAATGATATGGCGTACGAAATGCGTGATGCAGTAAAAACAATCAGTTTGAACAAAGAGATTTTGGTAATGATCCTAATTTAAGCAAGCTGCATGAGACGATGGTCTCGACGGCTCCTACAAACCGAGCTGCCGTTGCTCTGAAGCAACAAATTCAAATTATTAAACAATTTTACCCGATCAAAAGTTTAAATAAATTATCACATATTTAAATTTTTTTCGGTGATTAATCGTCGTCCATTTGGATGCAGGATATTTCAAAGATGGGGAAGTGGCACTGAAACATTCTGACTTCCCTGTCTAATTTGTTCCACAATTGGTTTTAGGTCGATCGACAGTAGTACAGGTTAAGATCGTTGTGATGCTGAAAGATAAACTTTCCTTCAAAACATTTCCAAACCATGACCGAGCCTTCGCTGTACTTCACAGTCGGGATTACGCATGGATCTTACATACGTTTTTCCTTTGACCTTCTCTTCGACCTAAAAACCTCAAAGTTTGACTCATCACACCATAATCTAAATCAATTTTTATGTTCTTTGGCCCACTGTAACCTCTCAATTACTGTAGAAGTACTCAAAAGTAGATCCCTAGATTCGTTAATCTGAGCTGCTATCTCTTGGCCCGTGAGACGATCAATTTTACTGATCGATGCAAGACGAGGATGTGGTTTTTCGAGGTCGCCCTGAACGTTTTCCATCGCCAAAGCTCCTGGTGGATGCATATTTCTTCACGTTGTAGTCCTGGGCACGTCCAGGTGTTTTTAATTTGGCAGCAATGGTTACTTTTGCCCAGACTATGAAGACTCCCGATTGATGCACGAGTTTCAAACAATAGTTCCTTGGTTTTACCCATTTTTAATTTTGAATTTGCGAGAACGAAAACAATTCGTATGCTAAACGCACAAAAAGATATCTTGGCCCAAAAAGTGTAAATCAAAGGACATTCTTGATTCTCACAGGGCTAGCTGGGACTAAACTATAATCATAACCACTGAAGAAATGCTGCTACTGGCAAGTTTCAACTTGTCGTACTCAGCGACAAACTAGAAACATTCACTCGTATAAAGTAAACAAATAACGGAGACTATTATTTTTAGTTAGGCTAGATTTGCAGTGATTACGTACGCCATAGAAACATTCCTTAATAAAAAGGTAGAGGAGGATTTGAAGATGATCGATAGAATAGAAATGAATCAAATATTAAAGGAGAGGTAGAAAAATGATTGAAGAAAATCTCACCTACTGACCTACAATGGCCAAAAGGCAGAGTCAGACTAAAAAATATCTGGATACACTGAATTGAAGAAGATACTAGAATCCTAAAAATAGTAAACTAGAAATCAAAATGCAGAAACAGAAAGAAGACTAACAAAAAACTATAACAAAGGCGAAGTAAATGCCAATAAAAGGATTTGTAAGCGCACAAAGCGTTAGCCATAATCGAAGAGATTAAACGGCAACACCGTTTCGACTTCGCTTGGCAATGTGAAAGAGAAATTTAAAGTTTATATAGTATAAATACAAAGTTGATTTATTGAAATACTCACATCTTCAGATTCTCCTTTTTTTCTAATTTTCTGGATATTTGTAACTGGTGTTGTAATTTCCGCAGTACTACTAAAAATACGTTCAGTCGATGGAGGAGGATTGAATTCTTCGTTATTCTTATTTCTGTTTCCGGTTGATAATAGAGCTGAGTTAAGTATAACTTTATTTGTAGGTTCTTCGTATTTCAAAGGTACATAAATTTGACTACTACTTCTTTCTGGAGCTATAATATCACTGATAAATCTTGGGGTATACGTACTGACGAGTGGTAATATTGTTTCTCTGGCATATTTCTCTGCTTGTTCGAACATTTTCGCTAACCTTTGTGGTAGAAATTGCACAGTATTCGCAATTGATTCTAACGGGTTCTCAGATGGTTCTTCTAATTGATCTGGTTCTTTATCAACTTTTGTAGAAAGTTTATTTACAGGTATTTGTGTTGTCGTTTGTTTTTCTATAATTTCAATTTCTTTGGATTTTTTACCAGAATTTTTGTCTGTTGTAGGTCCTAAAAGAGGTTCAGTGATTTCAATTTCTTTATTTGGATCATGCGATCTGGCATTTTTCGATGAATGCGTTTTTAATATTGGTTCAACGATTTCTTTTTGTGTGTTATTTTCAGTTGAGGAACCAGATTTTACTAATCTAGTATTAAAAGCTCTACTAGATTCTGCTTCATCTAGTATATAATTATCTTTATCATTAGACCAAGGTATATTGAAGAAATCCATTGCATTTTTGAAAGATATTCGTTCTTTTTCGGACTTTGTGATATTACCGTCTTCCAAACCAAACTTAACAACCTGCGTGGGAACAAAATTCAGCTTTTTGTTTATTGGTAAAATTTTATTTTCATCTCCTTGAGAATTAATCCTATCGTCTGACTGAATATCAAATTTATTCTTAGGCAAATTACATTCGCCTGGATATAAAGGCAACAGCACAGGTTTCCCTGATTCGAGAATAAGATTTTTTTTACATACTGATGATCTGAAATTTTGAAATTACAATTCTATTGATATACAATTTAAATTAACGAAAAAACTTACGTTTTTCCAAAACTATCCATTAGAATAACTTTGTCAATTCTCCATTGCGTGAGTCCTGAAGATAACCATCCACTATATGCTGTATAAAGTAGTTCAATTTGAATAGGTTGTGATAATATGGGATGAGGTACTAATATCCTAGAAATTGATTCTCCAAGTCGCATTTCCTCATCGTCTTTTCTAGTAAAAGCATACGAAAAAAAATGGGAATTTGAGAACGTATATGGGTTGATTAATACCTTAGTCTAAGAGGTATCAAATATCTTTTCAAAAAGAGGAAATTTATGATCTATAATATCTACAATGCAATAACTAGACGGCTCTCTACGTAAACGTAACTGCCATAGCTACCAAGAGTGGCCAACTCGCGATGGTAACACGAAGTTTTCAGGTAGCTATGGACAAAATCGACGACTAGCCACAACGTAGAAAATCGGCAACAACGCAGAAAAGACCCACTCTATATTTTTCAAAATATGAAAAAGATACTATAGACAACGTCAACATAAATGGAGAGGAAATGACTAATACGAAAAGATTTTGTGGAAATTGACTGACTATATTGATTATCTAGTGGATGAGACGAGAAAAGACAGAGGATGATCAGCAGGTCCAATAGAAAGGCGTTCTAAGCTATAATTAACAACAAGCCCCACCCCAGGAACATTCTTATCCTTATCATATTGTAAGAATCTCCAATGTATCTTCACAAGAAGTTTAATGTCCACCACTTAGTATATTAGCACCCACCAGATCTATTGAAAGCTTGACCACAAAAAGATAGTATATATCATGAAGGAAACCACTACAAAATCAAGAAAAAACCAACTGGGGGAGCTGAAAAACTAAGCTAAAAAAGATGAAAGACATCTAATGCCGAGAAAATCGGCACAGAAACCAATTAGAAGGTGAAAACAAACCAGTAGAGATCTTGCAAATCCGAGTATGGGGAGAATCTCGAGCAGAGACAACAGGATACTGAAGGATACTTAAAGCAGGCGTATTTTTTTGATAAAACGGTCAAAAATTGCTAACCAAATATTGCTTGAGTAAAAAGCTGTGGTTCATTGCGTCTTCCTTGAGGAAATTCATCCTCTGATGAATGGATCTCACTGTCAGATTTGGTGTTGCGGGTGTCTGATTATTTAGTATGAATCCTCACGATATAAGTTTTCGATTTGTGAGTTAACCAGACGTGATGGAACAAAACAAATTGCATTTTTGAAATCAGTGTGAAAACTGCTGAAAAAATATCTATTTTCATTTCCGATTTCGTATAAGATGACTGTACTATACGTTTAAGAACATTTCAACGAAATTCGGTCATTACCTCACAACTTTCATTCAAAATTTTCCATTTCTACAGACAATAATGACGATGATGAAAGTGTTGGGTAATTTATAATGAATAGTTCTCTGTAATTTTCTCTTGTAAAAGACTAAATTAAACAGCATGTTGCTCTGCATAATAGCAAGTGTATAGGAATGATAAATTGTGACACACCTAGCATCTGATGTTGAAATGACATGAAAACACTTTTCAAAAGAAAGAATTATTAGATAGTAACGTTTTTGAATATATAAGTACTCACTTTGTCATTGTAAAAGTTTCGTTCAAACTTGATTCTCCAACTAAAGTAATTTGTAATTTTCCGTAACTTTTTATTAGAACAGGACTCGAGCTCGATTCAATTTTCACGTGATATTGATGAGCTGGAGATAAAAAAAATGTCATTAGTTGAATCTTACTAAGTTTCTGTTGAACTCAATATAAAATTTGATTAAATTCCAATCGAATCTTGCTGTAACTTGATTTCTTCCAATTAAAATAAGTCACTTGTTGCTTTTTTGCAATTAAAGAATGCTTGAAGTAGAACGTGCTGATTATGTATTGAGCACAAACATTTACTACCGATGTATTTTCATTTGGAGGAAATATGTAATGAAGCCTTCTACTGCGATTATGATACGCTACTTTTAAAAACAAGATGTCTCAAAAAACAATTTTAAGAAAAATTAGTTTATTAAGAAAATTTTGGTTATATATTGTTTCTTAAAAGTCCAAATCCAAACCGTTGCGCTCACGGCATTCATTTGATCCAGATTATAGCTCGGGAGGTATTCTTCGTGATGGCTCCCATTCCATGACGGATATTGTTTGTTAGCTTAAACTCTAGATTTACATAACCCCACGGGAAAAAGTCTACAGGTATTAAATCAGCACTGAGTGGAGGCCAACTTATGTCACCTCTTCTGAAGAACAATTAACAAGGAAAACTTTCGCGAACTCGTAGCAGAGATCTATTGGATATGTGTGAAGTTGTTTCGTCCTTGTTTTTAGTTATAACTATTTTAATTTTGCGGTTCAGGAATGAAAAAGTCGTCTAGCATCTGCACATGAATTCACTGCAACTGTACGTCTTTCTTTATCTCCAACAAATTAAGTGCCCATAATTCCTTGTGCTGTCATTGCAGCCCATACGGTCAGCTTAAGCGAATGTAGGTATTTCTGATGTTAGTGTTTTGGATTGCTGCAGTAGTTTTGCTTCTTGACTTATCCATTGAGATGAAATTGAGCTTCAAAATGTTCAATCATCTGGTTTAGCCTCTAATCAGCATCCTGAAACTTCAATTCTGGCACGAACTGAATTTTCTATGGGTAATGGACAAGCCACGCTCATCGCATACAGACCGAGTAGAACTGTACACGTTTTCGACCGTTTTAGAAGACCTTGGATGCCTCAATCTTCTCGACCAATTTTCTACGGGCTACAGAAGGAATTATCGCTTTTAGTAAACTCTGGCACGTACAACGCACGCTCCGTATTATCTTAAATCCATCGAATAATTTGTAAGTGGATGTTGTTGAACGTTCTAAACCTATATTGACTGCAGTTACTTCAGAAATAATTAATAAAATCCATCGTTCCTTACTGAAAGGACTTCATATAAAAAAATTGGATGAGTATGTAATATTTTTCATTTTCATTTCTCGTATTAGATAAATTAATGTTGAGATATGTTCAAACGTAATCTATTTCTTCGATATCTCACAGTAGATAAAACTTTAGTACACCATTATACCCCAGAAACAAAAATACTGTCGAAACAATGTACGTTTTTCCGGCCAATAAGCTCATAGACACAATGTTTTAGGATTCTAAAGGTGTAATCTTTATCGATTATTTAGAAAAACGAAAAAGGATAACTGACCAATATTATGCTGATTTGCTGACACATTTTGATGCCGAGAACCTACTCTATATAATCTAACAATCGTTGGAATTCAAGCACCAGTGGCGGAGGGATTTGGTGTATCTACAATATTCTAATAGAAGTCGAAATATTGTTTTATACATCATAATGAAATAATAATTCAATGAACTTCATTCCTCTCTCCTTTTCGAACTTAATTTAAGATGATCTTCCATGTTAACTAGGTTGTAGGTGTAAATTAGAGCTATGGATACTGGAACATCAAACTCACCAAATAAAACTTAACCTAACCTCTCAATGGGGTATACTGTATGTAGTATACACATTTGATAGTGATATGTTTAGTATTAATGTCGCCAAATTCTCCTATTTAACTCTCAATCATGATCCATCCGGATATTTCGACATGTTTTCTTTTTCTTGCCTCGCTTCAGGCTTTTATTTTTCTCTGATTCTGCCCTTACTTTGATGGGCTGCTCTGTTGAATCTAATCTCGTCAAGTTACGGAACGCCCCCAAAAAAGTAACCATGCGCCATAAGCTAGAGACTACCAGCTGTTTAACTTGAGGTCT
Organism: Diorhabda sublineata; assembly: GCF_026230105.1. NCBI lineage: Eukaryota > Metazoa > Arthropoda > Insecta > Coleoptera > Chrysomelidae > Diorhabda > Diorhabda sublineata. The sequence goes on along the minus strand of NC_079481.1, from coordinate 13,684,839 downwards.
ACTATTTCTGATCCGATGTCTACTGTAACTGTAGACAAACCAGGGTAGTTTGTATGAAGGTTGTTTTGCCGTAAAAATAATCGACCTAAAAATAGAGAAGCGGATTGTATATCTAGGGAAATTGTCCTTGTATTCCGAAACTCAGAAAACCGTAGATGAGTGGACCCCACCTTTAGCACAGATAAAGAAATAGAGCAATAAATGATACGATACTGAGTCGAAAGAGACCTCACCCGATTATCTTCTAAAAGAAGCTCTTGACTTGTGAGTAGTCATTCTCAGGTACTACGAATACAAGTACTGATTCAATCCCAGTAACACTGATATTATGTCAATACTGATTTAACTCCCATTCCAAGCCGTCTGAATTACCTTCAAGCCCGTTATGTCATTCGTAGAATTGAATCAAACAACTATGGTAGAAGGGAAATACCGGTAGCAGCTGTAAATTCTGGAAAACCAAGGCAGTTCTCGAAGACCACCACGCGATCTACAACGAAGACAAGATCCGGAGCAGAGTAAAAGTCCAAAGTTAACTTAACTTGGAGAAACCTAGTTGTTAATAGAGGAAATTGCGTTCAACCGTCGATTTGCTTTCTTATACGACTTCGTATCTGAATCTCCGTGAGGAACACCCAGCGAATACCCAGGTTACTAATCCAGGGTGGTGAGTAAGACCACCACGCAATCTACGACGAAGACAAGATCCAGAGCAGAATAAATGTCCCAAGTTAACTTAACTTGGAGAAACCCAGTTCTCAATAGAGGAAATAGTGCTCAACCGTCGATTTGCTTTCTTATATGTCTTCGTACCTGAATCTTCGTGAGGAATACCCAGCAAATACCCAGGTTACTAATCCAGGGTGGTGAGTAAGACCACCACGCGATCTACAACGAAGACAAGATCCGGAGCAGAGTAACTATATTTGAGTCTGTTGAAACTGTGAAAGAAAAAGCAGCGCGCGTCCTAAAGGAACTGACAGTTAAAGACTTCCTGCACTATTTCGAACAATGGAAGAGCGACATAGAGATATAGGAGGAGTGTATCTTGAAGATGATAATAAATTAACATACGTAATATCAAAATAAAATATTTCATATCACTAGTTTAGTTATTTGATAGCCAGACCCATTCAGTATAAAGGTGCTCACATAATTATAGATCTATCTTTCCCATGATTCTTTTCAAGGGTAAATCCCACTATATCTTTATTGATATCGTCCTGAAATTGTTTTAATATCAGAAAAAAAATTGTTCTCCCTCTCAGCTAGACGTAGTTTGTCTCTTCATTATCTTATCTTAAAACTCATGTATTAGGTGATAATTTATAAACTCATGCTTTTTTAGCGCTCTAACCTAGCATTTCGTGAACTTATCCGATGTTCGAGGTTAGGTTAAGGTAGATTAGGTCGTCGCAGTTTTTACTCGTATCCAATCAAACTGACACGAGCACATTTGATTGTGGCTGCTTGAAATTTTACAATCATGAGTTAATGCAGAGTCTCCGTACACAATATCTAGCATTTTCGTAGTATTTCCTTTCAAAAACAAACATTTTAGGACAGCTAGATACTTAACTTTCTCTATTTTCAAAAAAATCCTGACAACTATCTACTCATACGATCTAAACTAAACATTATAATAAAACTCAACGCGTGCCGATCATCTTCAGGTTGGTCTCGGTAACTTTTCAAATAACCTTTGTAATAGTTGAATACAAAACAAGTAAGAAAGTATTTCTCAATAATCAATATAAAATGTGAATAAATAGAAAAACAATTCTATTCAATGTGAGTTAATCTATATTAATATAATATCTAAATACGTATTTTACCACAAAAAGGTTCTTCCTCTCTAGTTATCAGATAAAGTTGCCCTCTTCCTTTAGATCTATCGGCGTAATATCCCATGTTGCCACATTGTCTGTGAATTGAATAAAGTTAGTCTATCCAGAAACGTCCCAAAGTTAGGTAGTTTATACAAAGTTAGTTTTATATATGGAACACCTCAATAATTTCGGATGGTAGTATTTACATTGTTGTCAGATCTTTCCATTTTCCGAAAAAATAGTTAACTTTGTTATTTCAAACGGTTCACCCTGTATATTTGTCGCTTCTCGAAATGCCATAATTTCGGAATTATGGCTACATTTGCGTTATCTTCGCCGAAGTTAAAATTATATGTTTAGGTGGATATGACAACAATTAGTTTGACGTTTCATTAAATTATTATTGTTGAAGTTTATTGAAAGTCACAAACGATCGTTCATCTGAAAAAGAACGAATTGATATTTCAATGATATTAAGATATGATGATAGGCGTAGAAATCAACAAGAAATATCTTTAATAATTCATATCCTAACCGAAATCCCATAATAAGATTTACGGTCAGTAAATTAGTGAAAAAGTTTAACTTAACTAGTTCAGAAAAATATTTATCCATCAAGAAAACTTCATCAACTGAAAACAAATCTTTAGATATCTTGTTAGAAGACGATACACACTTGAGTACTAGATAAAATCCAGGGAAGTTAATATTTCGCAAATATCCGAAATGAAAATTTTATGTTATGATAAATACTACTACTACTACTACAAATTAACGTTGTTTCAAGAGTTGTCAGATGACTATTTTGAATGATAATAAGATTTTGCAGACCTAAAAATATCACAATCAAAACGATCCAAATGTTATTTTACGTGATGATGCTACTTTTTCTATTAATGGAAACGACAATCGGCATAATTGTAGATACTGTTCACGTAATAATCCTCGTTGGATGCGTGAATCCCACACTCAATATCCCGAAAAACTAAATGTAGGTGCTGGAATAATAGGCGACAAAATAAATGTACACCATATTTATTATAACTTTATTGGAGACACTATAAATGTAGCTATAACTTCGAACTTACGGCATTTAGGTATAGAGAATATCACATAAATTAGAATTCCTTAAGGAATTCTATAAACACAAAAAATATAATGTGATCCATTTGAAATACCAAAGTTTATTATTTTTCCGGAAAAAGAAGAGATCTGACAACAATGTAAAAACCACCATAATACCGGCCATACCATAATACTCTTGTAGACAAAAATTTATAAAAATCCTACAAGCCTTGTTCGAGATAATTGAGGGGTATATAAAACTCACTCTGTATATTTCTGATTATTGTCATACATAGTTTTTATACTGAAGAGTATTTGTAGATTATTCTTATACTATCCGAACAATTATACTGAACAAACTGTTCACTTCAACGACTACTCCAACGAAGTTATCGTCTTCAGAGAAGGAAGATAAAGTTTTTCAATTTTAGCTTTAATTTTTGAATGTGATGACTTGGTTATATGAACTCACGTAAAATTGTGATCGTTGATGTGATAGTGGTCGTAAACAGTATGTTTAGTATGCATACTCCATTCTGTATATTAAGAAACGTCACGAGTCTAAAGCTGACAAAACCGCATTTTCAAATATCATAATCCTTATGTAATAAGCTGTGATGCAGTTGAGTCGCTGCTACCACAACTTACTCGTAGGACAAAATATCTTATAAAACTTGTATAATAAATATCTATTTTTCGAAAAAACACTGTTGCTCAAAAATGTGCAATACATTGTTGCATGGAATTTCGGACTTAAACTTTTTATTGATTGGGCACGCCATAAGATAAATTTTGGAATTTACCGCACGTTTCTAACACTTATAATAGCCTGATTTCTTGTTGTAACGTTGTTTTGTTTTACCATCTTATCGCGTCGTGTTAGTTGTATTCTTTGTTAGGATTTCGAAGCATGGATCGACAAAGGTTCGTTATAAATATTGTATTGTACCAAAATATACCAACACCATCAAATAAAGTATTTATAAGTATCCCTAAGGAAGAAAAATTACGAAATAAGTGGTGGGATGCAATAAAAAGAAACAGTGAAAGGAGTACTAGGAGTACTGTCATTTTTTCAATACCCTATTCAAAACTCAAAACTTACGATAAAGGGGAGTTTGACATATTATTGTAATAATAAGGTATTAGTTTAAAGGCGTTACTTGTTTTTTTTTTGTATTGGCGTAGCGTCCAGAATGGATCTAACTTGAATATTGTTTCTGAAAAAAAGGGACACCATCGGTTTTTCAAAATTAATAATTTTTATTATTCACGTTTAACACGAAGGAAATTTGACCACTAGAATTGAATAGAATACTCAAAATGTGGTACGGATGTATTTTATAGAAACTTCAATAATTATCAGACAACTAAATTAAGTTAATGAAATCTAGGGATACTATAAAACTTGAAAAACATTGATATATCCCTATCTCATTTTAATTATTTTATGAAACAAATCAAACATTTTTGTACTCGAACACATAAGTCTACAAAATCAAAGTCGATTTTGTTCTAAATTAATTGTAATATATTTGTTCAAACTTCAACTCTTGGTATCTCAAAATTAAGAGTTTTCGTGCACATTAAACCTTCTTGTTGTTGCCCCATGAATATGTCTATTGATCAATCAGTTTACAGTCAAAAAATCGTAATTTTTGGCAAAATAACTAACCATTGCAAGGGGCAAGTTATCTGTAGAACCTTGAAAAACCCCCTGCTCCATTTTTATCAAAAAATCAACTGTTTTTCGTCAAATAGCCAGTAGTATTTTGTCAAACAGTCTGGTCGTTTCTCTATACAATCGGCACTGATGACGTAGTATTTAGAACGGATCTCAAGCGCTATAAAATATATCCAGACTTGTAAACTTTGCAATTTTGTTAATACTAATCCTAATGACTTGGAATAACACGATTATTCTTGTAAAATTATGTTGTATGTATTTTCTTTAATTCAATCAAATTTTTCAAGCCATTTGTAACTCAAGACACGCTCTAAGTTTAAAGAGTCAGGACGAGGATAACGGCTGTCACTTATAGCAGCTCCACGTCAATGTGGACGTTTTTTTTTTCGAATAACTTTCTTGTTTCAAACGACTAAATAGTGATCTATTTCCACTGCAAAAAAAGTTATTCCAGCAGCAGCTTCTACGTCCATTTCGCGGCGGCGAGTTTCACGAACGATTGAGAGTATACCATGAATGTATAGGACACGACGATACAGGTCTTTCTTTCTTACTTTTAGAGGTTTTGGAAGCTTAAAGCCTGTAGTCTGACAATTATTATCATCAGACTTTTATCGTTTTCCTATTTCTCTTATGCTCAGCTTCCATTTTAATATGTAATAAACATGAACGATTTATTTGAGTAGAACCAGAATGATGGAAGTAGATCACCAACTACAACTACACTTCCAGTTGATGATTTAGATAATAATTTTTTGCAACCATCAAAATACATATAATCATAATAATCACTAGTGGTGTAGCTCGAGTTTCATCTAAACATTTGATGCGACTCAATTTGAGCGAATATTCAAACTACAAAAGAGAGCTGTTGGATATTTACTTGGACTAAACAGCAGGACTCACTGCAGGATTAAAAACTCTGACTCTTCCTTTCTTATTTATCCGTTTCCTTAAATCGTAAGCACATTTCTCCAATTTCAGAAAGATAGTTGTACGGGAACGTAGTTCACTTAGTTCACTTAGGAACGAAGCACGACCTCTACCTACCCACTCCACGTTTAGAATTAGTAAAGGGCTCAATATTTTACAATGCAAAAAAACGCACAATCATTTGCCAATTGAAATCAAATCGATATCATTTTTTCCCGCATTCCGCAATAATTTAAGGGCATAGTTACTAGTTTTTATAAGCTTTTGTCTATAAATTAAAACAATTTTTTGACAATAAAGCATTTCTCTCTTTCTCTATTTTGAGACAAACAACATTGGTAATATGATTTTATACATCATTGTGCATCATTCCATCTTTCCTGCAATAACCAGAAAGTTTCTCAAGTTATATTTTAGAATAGAGTGTTGCTTTTACTCCTCTAGTTTCATGGCATCTCAAAATATACAGACTGGTCCAAGCGATACCATAAAAATTTTCTCCAATTTGAAATGAAGTGATTATCAATTAATTTAAAAATGTTTTACCTTTCCTCAGTACAAGGAAAACATTTTCCATTCAGAAAATCTTCGTAGGAATCGCAAGGAAACGCGGGAAAATGACATCTTGGTGAAACAGAGTCGATAAAAAGGTGATACGCCCTTCTGTGATTACAAAGTGACCGCCCTTCAACTGGTGATGCTGAAAATATTTCCAAATATCATTATTATCGTATCGGCGTTCATTTAAAAAATAAAATAGAGCCCTTACACCAAATGATATCGCTGACAGCACCAACAAATAAATGACTACATCCCTTTTGCATTCTCCCTCCGTTTGGATAAAAATCAACATGACCCATCGGTTGAGACGTTCCCAATCCTCCGAGGATTAGATTTTCGCCGTTACTATGAATAACGTCCACGAATTCCGCATCACTTTGATCCAAACGAGCTCGAGGATCTTGAGATTCGAATAGGGGACCTGCGGGATCTAAACCTGAAAATAAGCAATATTGAAATTGAGAAAAAAATCAGTCAAGTGAATTATGCGTCAAGTCGTAAAAGAATATAAACGAAAAATATGAATTAATCGACATAATTGTGGTGGTCACGTGATAATGTTTACTGGATAAGGGATTCATCATATCTTATAATAATTATATGAGGGGAACAACCCTTTAGGGACAGGAGCGGATACGGAGAAGATGAGATCAAAGGGTCATTATATTTATCATATAATATACTACGAGGGTGCTTCAAATATAAACCGAAAAATTTAGTGTCTTAAAACCGGTTGCACTGGATGCTAGACTGGTTTGTAACGAAGCTTAAAGATCAGCAAATACCACGAAACCTCGTTGGTCATCCCATGTGATGGGCTCAAAAAATCGATTTTTTGTTCATAAATTGCTTTCTTAACATGTCTATAACACGGTAGTAAAGTGATTTTTGAAAATTCGAAGTCGTTTTAAAGATACAGCATGTAGAAGAAAGAGCTGTTCGGAGCGCTGAGTTGGCAGTTGGGGTCCGGGCCTATTATGTACCGTCGACTTTATACCTGGCCCCCCTTTTATACATATATACTTTCATACAAGTTTAGACAAGTTTTTACAGGCTTGAACAGAGATTTCTATAGAAGAAGAGGAAGAAATACTCAGTCTTCGCCGGTTGAGGCAAGTTGAGATTTTCATAGTTTTAAATGGACTTGAAACTTAAAGAGCGTTTTTCTCAAAACTGTGTTTCTCAAACGTTCCTCAAATTTTTTGTATATTCATTTGATAATAATAATTATTAGAATCAGCCGGAATCGTAGAAGTGCGAGCTCATTTTTTCGTCCGTTTTTTAAGTGCGTTTCCAAAACTCAAGTGTATAAATGTTGTTTTGCATTCCAAAAAGGCTAAGAAGTGGTGGCAAACTTGCTCCAAACCCAACGCCCCAGAACAAGCGTTACCGATGAGAAGGATGTAGAAAAATCCATTTCCGGAGACGCAGTACTGTAAGTTACCGCAAAATTTCAGCCACATGGATACCAGGACTTCTGAATTTTAAGCACGCATCTCCTGTAGTGGTATGAAGAAGAAGGAAAAAATAGATAGAATTTGAAAGTTATTAACGTCGCAAAATAGTATGGAGTGTGACGGAGATTATGTGGACAAACTACAAAAAATTCAAGCTCTGTACCTTAAATTTTTTTATAACAATATTCCTGTTTAAATATAAACTACCCTCTTAGTATTAGTTTAAGCTGAGGTTAATTCTTTGATATTCATTTTCAATCATTTTTCATTGGTACCAAGAGAAGCAAACGTCTATGAGTCCCTAGTTTCGGACACTTATCCCTTAATACTGAGCGCAAAGTTTATTTTTATTATATTCATTATTTTTGTTTATCAAACTAAGCGAATCTCCTCGTAAGAAATCCCCCAATAAGAAGATCTATCGATAAACATATTATTACGAATTCGTCCACACGACATGGACCAAAAAGCCAGTTCGTTTGATGTTTGTCGGCGTCTTTAATATGTTTGTTATAAAGAATTTTTCATATTATTCTTTTCTAGGAAGGTATTGATATATGTATATATATATATATATATATATATATATATATATATATATATATATATATGTTTTTTATAGTGAATATAGTGTTTGTTATGTAAATAAATCAATATCCTATAGTTTGTCGTCTTCACTCATCGACTGACTTAGTAGCTTTCTCAAAGACCGATTCATCCAGAACGCTATAGATGGACACACCTTAGAAATGTTTGAGGTCAACGCTGGTATTCCCCAGGGATGCATCTTGATACCTACGCTATTTCTCCTCTACATAGACCATCTACTAGACAAAACTGCTGTTTTTACAAAGAAGGCTGGCACTGCAGCTCAGAATTTGGTCTTGTCTGTATATAAAATATCACCATTACCGAAAATTCGCTTGTTTGGTGTTGAGGTTTGGATCAGTATGTCCTAGCTGATTTAGCTGAGGCAGATTCACAAAACCTTGGAGCTCTCTCTAAGACCAAAGAGCTCAAATAAGATAATAGTTTGTATTATAGGCGATCCAGGGTAGACTAGGAACTTGGTCAGCTTAAAGCATAGTAAAAAAGTCGATGACCTGAGTTTGTTTTACCGTTATTATCACGGCAACTGCTCTTCCGAGCTGTCCAACATAATCCCACTTAGAGACACCTAGAACTTCGATTTATCTACACTCATTTCTTTTAAGAAGTGCATACCTGTGGAATCAACTACAAAGGAACGTTTTTCCGGAAAACTGCAGCCTACAGAAGTTCAAAACTTCCACAGGTATTTCCACAAGGCAGGTATCAATCGAATTACTTGAGTGTAAAAGGGTTTACCTTCTTGTGCTTGCTTTTTACATAAAAAAATCCGTTTCTATCCAATATTTTTTCTCTCCACTCAGTTATTCCCACCCTTTACAAACCTAACCAGTTTTTTTGCCTCTTCTTCTCCTGATTCACTTTTTCTATCTATTTTAGCTCTATTGGCAATTTTGTTGCCTTCGTATTTTGGGTCATTAATCCAAACTTGGTTTCTCTTATTCATCAATCTTATTTGTTTGTCAATCCAATCCTTTTTGCTTTTTAAGCCTATTCGCCTTTCCTAATTTCCATCAGTGATAATTTTGTTTCCATTTCTCTGTTCCTGATTCAGCTTAGCAGTTTCTATGTTTCCTTATCTATTTCTTCACTTTTCAATCTTTTCATATTACTTATTCATCGCGTTACTTCCTAGAGATCATTACTCGACAAATATTTCTTTATTTTTTAAGGATTTGGAATACAAAAATCCTAAATCCATAATTTGTAAAGTTATTATATACATATATTCAAAACTCACTCTGTATGTTGTTTGAAAATTATGTTTCTCCATAAAATTTTTGTGTTGTTCAAAAATTGCTCGTTGATTAAGTCGAGCTTGGGTATATTTGTTCAAGTTGTTTGGAAGTTTAAAAATTCGACTTGAGATATCACAGACATGTTTTATTCATGCATCGAAACACATCTCACTCATGTGTGACGTCGAGGACATGACATAAGAGATTTTTAAATATTTCATTTCTTTACGTATTTAAAATCTGATATAACGTGACATTGTCGTACATTGTATAACGTTTTTTTTTTGCTCGACGCAGAGCTGAAATCTGTCTTACGATACGAGGTCTGACTAATAAATAATTACGGAAAAGGGTTTTATTGTAAAAATTATTCTACATTCGAATGCCCCCTTGAATATACTACCCTTCCCTCCCTTCCAAAGCAGATTTTGTCTTGGGAAACAAAAAATGTCGCACGGTACCAATTCTGGTGAGTACGGCGGAAGTTCGAGCGTGTTATGGGTAGGTGCGTTGCCCTGGTGCAAAATCAGGTCGTTTTACGAACTCGCTCTCGCACTGTTGCCAAAACTGCCAAATAGTGAGTCTGGTTGACAGTCTGACCCTCTGGAGAATGATACGTTGCTAGACAAGATATCTAGATACCCAATGAACTACTCGTTTTTTACCCCACCCGTATAGGGCACCCTCTAGGCGCGCAGTCTCATTATTTAATAGCCAGACCTCGTATATTACTTAACACAATTTTTTGTAAATTTGAGATATAGTAGATCGTCTAAGAATATTTTTTATATACTTTAGGTTATCTTCCAATCTCAACATGAAAATGTTAAAAGAGAAAATAAAACTTACCCCTGAAGAAAAAACTTCTTACTTGGGGGAAGATTTTATATTTCATTGAGACGAGGAGAAGTGCGAGAATCAGTGAAATTATTGGTAGTCGATCTTAGAGAAATTTGGGTGGATTCCCTGCTAAAGATTATCAAGAACTTGTAAATACAATTCTAAGAATCTGCGCCGATTATGCAATGATAAAATTTTGTTTATGTTTGTAAGGGTGTTAACTATATACGTATGCTGCCACTTAAGTATTTACTATAAAAAGAATAAATTTACCGGTAATTCTGCTCAAATTTCCAAGATCTGATCCAGCAAACCCGGCAATGTGAGCTCCTAAACTGAAACCGATGATATGAGTTTTTTTTAATGAAAGTCCAATTTTTTCAACAAGACCTCTCAATAACAATGCTAATTGTTTACCGACAAGTCTTGTATTTGCTGAGGCTTTCAAATAATTTGGTAGAGAAGCTCCGTTACTCCAATCAACACAAATTATATTAACTTCTTCCTGTAAAATGCAAAAGTGGTAAATTAATATAAACGATGGTAATAACTAAATTAATCATTATTAAAACATAAGCATCCAAATATTCTTTTCCATAATGCGATTGAAGCTATTCCACAGAACTTGTGGATGAAAAATGCCTCTCGTTCGGATTTCAGAAATCGTTTAAAGTAAACCTGCGAGGAAAATGAAGATATAACAAACTAAAAACACCTGGAAATTATATTTGAGTTTGTATACGTTAGAGGTGAGTCGTTACATTATAAGAAAATGGAAAAAAATTAGAAACAATAAAAAAACTCATTATATCCACTCAAATAAGTATTGGAAGATGCCTCAAAGCTGAGTACTGGGATCTAACTTATTTCTATTGTTTATCAATATAGTTGCCTATCTAGACATCATTGGTAAAATATGTCTTTTTACAAACGATACTAATTTCTTTTGGAGCATCCCTGACCTCAAGGCACTTCATAGGACTATACTAGTGACCTAATAATCCTTTAATTATGATGCGATCCAAATGACGTCGTTTAATCTGTAATTTATTGTTATCTGAAGAGTTGAGTGCTACTTGTTTCGATCTAAGATGAGGATTAATTACTATGGCAGTTTATTATGGACTTATTGAGTTGTGAAACTCAATTTAAGTGAATTTTCAAACTACGAAAACGAGCTGTTAGATATTAATTCAGATTAAACTGAGAGTTTTTAGACGATTCAAAATATTGATTCAATAGGGTCATTGTACTTAGGAACGCGGAGCACGGTTAGAGATAGATGAAGGCTCAATACTGTACAATACGAAAAAAATGCACAATCATTTGCCAATTGAAATCAAACCTATAACATATTTTCCCGCTTTCGCAGGAATTTGAAGTCATATTTACTAGAAAGTTGTAAATGTCTAGTATTCCAATGATAATTTCGTTATTTATTGTATTTTTTATATTTAATTTTATTTTTGTATCTATTTATTTATTTGTGTGTTTGTATTTTTAGTTATTTACGAGGTCTAGTCTACAAATTGTATACGTTTTTTTGACAATAAAGCATTCTTCAACAAAGATATAAATGATGATAATGGAGTCATTTGAAATTGATACTGGACTGTTTCAAATACAACTCCTAGAGACTCACGAAGAGTTGAAAGGACTAGAGCTTCAGAAATTCGAGCACATCGCATATTTGACGATTGAAATAGTTTCTCAAAAAAAAGTGTAGAAATTTGCATATGATGATCTTCGACTCGACATATTCATACAAACAACGTTCTCGTACATGAATATAATGAAAAGTAAAGTTGGAAGTCACTGATTCCATTGATTTAACAATCCAACGATCACTGCAGTGATTGGTAATTTCATTTGGAATATACACCTGTTTAATTAGAATTAGTTAAGCGTGGTTTGAAGCTGCTTAGTGGACAAAAACTAAACTTTATCCAAAAAGTTAAAAGAGGTTCTAATGATATAAAGACCTGCTAATTTTGAGCTACACGCGGTATTTTGTTGATTAGAAGAGGCAAGAGATATGGTTCACTTGTTCAAATACACCTTTTTTGTATATTACACTTAGTTAAATAGCAAAAAAATCATTGATTCCCTCTTTTAATTGCTTCTTCTTTTAGTACATTCTAATTCAAAACGAATATTATAAAAACGTACAGAAGAAAATAGTTTTTGAAAGTTGATTCAATTCACAAGATATCGAAATATTGGAAAACTCTGAAATGCTTGAAATGAGATTTTTTCCGTTTTTCTTTGTATTCGTGTTTGTTCAATTCTATGTTTGATTATTAAAGAGATAGAAAGAAAGTTTCTTGACAAAAAATTGTAACAATTTGTAGACAAAAACTTGTAAAAACTAAAAAAGAAACTGAATGAAGATGCAAATAAAATAAAATTTCCATATACAGAACAACCTCCACCATTGTTTCAAGTCTGGGAACAGAAAATAATCCGAGGGAGCTGAATCTGTCGAATATGGTGCACGACGTAGCAATTGGGTTTTTGAAAAAAAAAATTATTGATTTTTTTTATGTATTTTAAAACTTTATTATTAATAATATTCATATTTAATGCAAAAAACTTAAAAAAACATTTTTCAATTAATTATAAACAATTAAAAATTGATGAAATTTAAATAAAAATCACGTGACTATAAACGCGCCATGATTGGTCACCATAGTTGTAACGTCATAATGTTATAGCTATTTAATAACAGTACAGCGTTTACGGCTATTACACGTGACTAGACAATAATATTGAAAATTTATTGCTAAAATACGAGTTGTTTTTTGGTTTCGATTAGCTATGTGTGATAAAGGATTTATTAAGGCAAAGTCTGATAATATTCCTGATGTTGATATATTTATGATCACCGATTATTTAAAAAATGACGTTCAGTTTAATTCTGCTGAAGTTAGAGGTGCCAAGGTATCAAGGTAAGTCTGTTAAAAAATAATATAATTAATGAAAATACTTAAGTATTTATTCTCCATTACATTAAATATAATTATTTATTTCATAAATTGTAGAGCATCGCGTGAGAGTTACGGCGACAAAACTATAGGTTATGTTCAACTAAGTCGTAAAAATAATATATTTGTATTGTAAAAGGACGGGTATGTCCAGAACACCGAGTTCGGAGTAAAGCTTATTCAGTTACTTTAACTATTAATGAAACGTCAAAAAAAATCAAGATGTTCAATGCCATGACTGTGCAGTTTCAGCAGATAATTTATACTCCTATTAAATTTAAGTTTTTTGATGTTGTAAGCAATAATAATCTTTTATATTGTGTCTACAGGTGGTTGCAAACATGCATTAGCATTACTTATGTGGATCTATCATAGAAGTGAAGATCCGACTTAACAGAAGTCGCTTGCTATTGGAAAAAATCAGGCATTGGTACAGTTATAAAATATATTGAAGCAGAAAAACTAACAAAAAAAACCTCTACTACTCCTGTTGAAAATTTTCCGGATAATAGTACATTTTTACAAGAAGTTGCTGAATTTGCCAAAAATCAACAAATAAATTCTCGAATTGGGCAATTAAATTTTGATTTAGAATTCAAAAAAGCTTACAATTTATCGCTACATCGATTAATTTCTGGAATTCGCTAAAACTGAAATGGCAGAAGATGTGTGTGAAGAAGCTAACCAAGCAGCAAAGTGAATATGCAATTTGGCATGAACTTCGTTATGGACGCATTACTGCATCAAAATTTTATGAAGCTGTTCATTGAAAAAGTAATAATGGTTCGCTACTTCAACAAATCATTGGTGCAAGTAAAGTTCATGAGAAAAGCGCTGACACGAGAAAAATAGTTAGAAAAAGATGTAATCGAAGTTATTATTAAGAGTAAAAATAACGCGTCCGGGGATGTATCTAGTACGTAGTCATCCGATTTTGCAGCATCTCCTGATGGAATGACAAGCAATGCCATTGTTGAAGTACAATGTCCCACCAGTCATAAATCATTGGATATTTTTCTACTAAAAGGTAAAGTCAGCTTGAAGTGTAATGCCCAAATGCAACTACAAATGTTATTGACTGGTAAAAAAGAAGGTATCTTTTGTGTTGCTGATCCACATTTTGAAGAAAATAAAACTATTTACATTAAAAAATTAAAATATGATTATGCACATACACAAGCTCTAATTAAAAATAGTCAAGTATTTTGGTTCAAAAATATATTTCCAAAATTATTAAAATCTGTAGAAAGTTAATTAATGTTATTTATTATATTTTGATGTATTTTTACAATAAATAATAAATATATTAGCTTAAATAGAACAGACACCTAGTAATTTATTTTATAATACAAATACTCTTAAACTTAAGTAGAAATTATAGGCGCTTGTAAATTTACAAGTGCTGCAGCAATGGCAACAATATTATCTGTTAAATGTAACATATTATGATTAACAACCGCATGAGGTTTTAGAAAATCAAACTCTCTTATTCTTCCAATAACGCGTTCTATATGAATACGTAGAGCAGCGATTCGTTTGCCTTGTAACACGTCTGATTGTGATAATTTTACTCCACACTTAACTGAAGATGATCGAATTAATTCAATATTTTTATCGTCAAGAAGTTGAACAATGTTTTTGAATCCTCGATCGGCCATGACAGCACAAGCCTCGGGTAACTCTTCCAATAATCCGCTTTCTTGGAATAATAGTTCATCTGAAATTCGACCTCCAAATCCTTTTAATATGAAGTTTATAAAGCCATCTGGTGTACAAGTTATTAAATATTTTAAAGTATTACATATACTCTGACCAAGTTAATGATTGTATGAAGTTCTAAATGCTATCGGTAGTATTTTTTTTATATTACTAGAGTTCGGCATATAAACGAGTTTTTTTAATAAATGTGCCAGGAACTGTTTTATTAAAAATAATACTAGCATTGCTGACACTCATTCCAAACTGTTCACTTAATCTTTCCAAAGTATCTTGGCGTCGTATTTTCATCAAAGATAATTTTATATTAGTAATATCAATATTAGATATTACACTAATGCGTTATAGCACCACATTCTATTCTTGAGGAACACCAGTATACGCTTTTAAATTATCGTTAATTAAGTAATTTGTGACTTTCAAAATTTCACATTTTTTCACAGGAGATTGAAGGCTGCTAGAATCCATAGTACTTGAACCGGTATTTTCGGAACGTTCATAAATATCTTGTGAACTATTTGAATTTGTAAAACTAATAGATGACAAACTTTTCTGAGTATCTTCCAATAAATTTGAATGTAATTTTTGACGCAATGGTTTTATTGAAGATGTTGCAGTACTTATGCTACCAGTTTTAATTGATGAGCAGGATTCATCGATTCCGATTGATAAAATTTTACATTGAACTGATACGCTACGA
The DNA here is from genome assembly GCF_026230105.1 of Diorhabda sublineata. Lineage (NCBI taxonomy): Eukaryota > Metazoa > Arthropoda > Insecta > Coleoptera > Chrysomelidae > Diorhabda > Diorhabda sublineata. Next base: position 13,669,220 of record NC_079481.1, on the reverse strand, counting down.
TACTTAGGACGACTATTTACTTGTACAGCAACAGTACGGTGGTTAATATTAGTTTGTGTTTCAACAGTGACCTTTTGGCCAGGTGTTTCATTTGAAGGAGCAAAATCTACTCCAATATTTTCAACAGTACTGGCTGATACGGCATCAATTTTTGGTTCTGGAGGATTACCAATTTCCATATTTTCTGAAGATTCATTTAAAATTTCTTGAATTATTTGTCGTTTGTCGTTTTTCTGCAGCTAGTCTAAGAACCGTTGTAGTGCCTTGTCTTTTACGATTAGGTTGACAGTCAAACTTGAGTGGTACCACATCAATTTTAATCTTTGCTTTACCTCCCATCGTTGTATAATAAATGTAATTATTCATGTCATCTTTCAGCTAGAAAAAAAACAGAAATCATAAGAATTATTTATATGTTATTATAACAACAGAAAAACCACCATAACATAAAATTTAATACTATAGTCAAATACATAACCTCGAAATAACTATCAAATTGAATCCCAATCATTAGATAAAGATACATAAATTTATTATTTAAGCACTTTAAATTATCAATAAAAAAATTTTTGAATGCTATGATTTTAAAGGTTATGATTTGAAGTCCAGTTAAAAAAATTTATTTACTGAACTTTACTTAAATATATAATAATTATTTGATTGGTATACTTAGATAAATAATAATTAATAAAAATGGTATTAAGAAATACTTACATCGAAATGATCTTCACAATAAAAATAATTCGATTTTGTTTGGGGATTATCACAGTGCACTGCTTGAAATCATTTATTTCGACGTTTGACATCTTGGGGAACATTTAAAAACATTTTATCAGGAGTTGCCTTTGTAGAATTCGTACATAATGGTACAAAACAAGAACGATAACTTTTGAGGTTCGATATTTTTTATTATAAATTTAAATATTTAATAATGATAACAAAATCAAATAGAACAAAACACTGTATTTATTATTTTTCTATCAACTGCAATGAGTGAAAACTAACATTATGACGTCACACGCACTCGGGTTTGTTCGGGAGTTGTCGGCATGTCTTCGGTACTGGATTCAAAAATTATTGCGAAAAAAAAAGTAGTTTTGTTATAAAACTATTATATAATCTTTTCATTTATCACAAAAAAAAATTTTTTTAAAAACCCAATTGAATCTTTAATTAAAATACTTACAATAGCCATCAAAGCACTTCTGATCTCGTACACCCAAATATAGTTACAATCACTACCGAAACCATGAACCAAAACTTTCGTTGGTAAACTACCATTGAATCCGTCTTTGGCCCATTCGAACGCTTCGTCTAATTTTTCAAATGGCACTTCAGCGGGAGGTGATCCTCTTTTTCGCCTTCTTCTACCTGGGTACATCAAAAACTTCGTACCTGTTAAGTGGGTATTAGTAGAATTTTGAAGTACTAAACCAGTTTTTTATACCTATATCATCCGGTTTGTCTGGGATAGTATCTAGGTATTGAAATGGTCCTGATGCCTCGAAACATCCTACGTCCTTATAGCAAGCACTTGGAATATCTTCTCTTTTTAATCTATAAAGACATTAAACAATTACTTTCGTTCTGTGTACAGACGGAACTAAAAAGAACATACTCATGGCTTTTGGTCCTCCTATAACCTGAGAAAAGTTTACAAGTCTTATGAATTGAGTATTTTTCAGAAAATTGAGGCGATATACCATTACAACATTTCAACGTAACTTCCTTTCAGCTCCAATCACTTTCTCAAAGATGTTCAATAAGTTCGATACCCTTTTTATAATAAAAAATCGTCAAGCTCCTCTGGGAACATAAAATATTCCGAGGGGGCTGAATCTGTCGAATATGGTGCACGAGATAGCAATTCAAACTTTAATTAACCAATTTGATTTATTGCAATAAAGGATGTGGGAGCTGGAGCAGTGTCTTGATGAAACAGCATTTTCTTATTACTCAAATGCAGCTGAATTTGCATAATTTCTTCGCTCCAACATTATATAATACTCGCCATAAATGAAATGGAAATTATCCCACGCACTTCCCAAAAAACCGATGCTATGACCATGCCGCCTGCAGATGGAACTATCTTTGCTTCCTTTGGAGCTGGTTCTCCCTTTTCAGTCCATTATTCTTTTGTTTCGCGCAGCTTTCTCAACTCCAAATTTTCGGTTAACATACGATGTAACGCACTTTTTGAAAAGCCTTCTATATCTGCTGACTCGCGCATTTTCATCCAGCGAACATTCAGTACCGCTTGGTAGATTTTATTTATTATTATTTCTTTACGTTATTTAAATTTTGGACCAGAACCCTACTATGACCACATGAGATGTTACTTCAATAAGAACTAAACTGATAGGGAAGGACCAGATGATGTATCAGTGTTAAAACACTCCAGGAATAAAATAATCCAAAATATTCATATCTGAATCAACTAAGAAGTCTGAGGAACATCTCGAGATATATAAGACGACATTAAACTGTTTTCATGGGTCAAATAGCACTTTAAATGATGAGCATGGTAGAAGATGACAACTGAAGATTTGCAAGCAGCCTATGAAAGCAACAGAGCCTTTACTCTGCGAATGTGGTTTAGCAAAAGGCTCAACTACCTTAAGAGAGTAGTTTTAACACCTTGAAAAGTCGAAAAAATAGCCTTCTTTGGAAATAATATAGCAATAGCTCTTAGATGTAGGTATAGAGAGCTAGATAGTCGAGATGACTCCTCAAATAGTCTAATTTAACTTTTATTCTCTATTCCTTCAATTGCTCGCTCAACTTAATTAAGCACCCAACGAACTTGTCTTCGAGCTTTCCTCTATTTTTTAGTAGTTCATTTTTTACAATTTTCCGTAAAAATCTATTGTAAATATCTCCATTTCTTGCTACTTAAAACATTAATTTGAAGGCTTTTTGATGTTTGTATCCCCCAGACATTTCCAATTATTTTCTATATTATTCACATTTTTTTTTTCATTTGTTTACCTTGAAAATACGAACAAATTTATTTTCCATGAATTTGAATAAGATATCTGGTATGAAATAACTGCTCAATCTTATTTAAATCAAAAAAACGGAATTGGATTATGCAAATTGAAGCTTTTCAGCCGATATTTCATTTTAGTCTGGGAGCAGGCCCAAAATCTTGAAAAAACGATATTAATAATAAAAATACAGTGTTTCAAATGAGTATAGGCCAAAATATAAATTCTATCCAATAATATATTATTAAAGCAGAAACGTATTTCGACGTTGCCCTTTTTCTTTTTGTATATAGCTGACCGTTTCATCCCAAATTGGGAAAGAATTATTTTGAAGTCACCATAACCTCAAAATGTCTTCGACACGATAAAATACACAATAAACAGACATATGACAATAAAAGATCGACATGTGTAGAACTAACACATCACCCTTCGGTCCCCCATATCAACTAATAAATTTATAAAAATTATTCTATTACCACCACAATAAAAGAATAAAAACACCTCTAAGTTGGAATTTCTGAAACCGTCTACGAAATTTATACTGAATACACTGTTCACACTACCACTACACCAACAAAACACTACACCAACACAGCACCACACCACCACTAGACTAAGTGTTGGTGTTTTGTTGTGTTGGTGTAGTGTTGGTGTTTTGTTGTTTTGGTGTAGTGCTGGTGTTGTGTTGTGTTGGTGTAGTGTTGGTGTAGTGTTGGTGTAGTGTTGGTGTTGTTTTGTATTGGTGTAGTAGTGGTGTAGTTAACAGTGTATTCAGTAAAAACATCTCTATCAACTGCAGGAGTATAGCTTCTATATTGGATTCCAGTATAACAATGAAACGAATAAACAAGTGAAGGAAATAGCTGGAAATGAAAGTGCTAGAGCCATCATTGACCTGAATCTATCAATGAAGAAGTAGTAATAAGTCCCCATAACGATACATATAACATATAACAGAAGCTATTAAAAAAATTGAGGCAAGAAAAGATGAAACAATGGATGAAATACTTAGTACAGAAGAAAGCAACCTTCAGACTAAATAGAGATATAATAGACACGAAAGAAATATCAGAAAAAACAATAGAAGAATCAGGAAAGACGCGCTTTTGTTCCACAGACTTTGAGAAGACTTTCGTTAAGATAGACGAAGAACAATAGGTAGATCCTCAGAAACGGAAAAGTTGACCAAATAACGATAACCAGAATCAAAGGATTCTACAATACAACAAGCAAGATATAATGTCAACATAATACAGGGATTCAAACTGTTGGTGCGTCTTTTGACAGGCCATTGCTCCGTCAAATGTCAACTTAGAACTATAGGCATGGCAGAGGTCGATTTAATATTCTACGAGCAGCCATAAAAGCAGCTCCTTTAGGAATAGAAACAACTAGATGTAGCGTGTTGTACAAAACATCTTCTAGGTATAGGTGAAAAGCCAAAACGACTTCCTAAACAATCTACAAGACAGGAATGTAAGCTAAGCACCACTTAATTTGGTGCTGATCTAAACTAAAGAACTAAGGATAATATTCGGGCAAGCTTTGAAAGCATCAACATATATGAGAAGAAAATAAAAAAATTAATTAAAGATAAAGATGAAAGAATCAAGGATGACCTAAAGTAAAAAGCAAGGGCAGCAGGAAAATTCTTTAAAGGTATCAAAAATACCTTCCTGGTAAAGACAGAGACAACCGAGTCATTTTTTGGGGCAGAAACATGCACCACCCCACAAAGCCAAATAAATAAGATACAGAGTATACAGATAAAATATCTAAGGAGAAGAGAAGATCAAACAGTAAATATCTAGTGACAAAATATGAAGTAGGAGATAATTTAAACATACTACAAGAATGGGAGTAACCAAGAAACCTGGAAAAGCAATGAATGAGGAAGTTAGGAAAGTTATATATGTAGATGAATGGAAAATAATCATCCCCATATACTTCGCATTATTGGTATTTTATGTTAGAATTTGAGCATTTTTATTTTAACTAGGATATTTTGGTTTCGATAAAGTTGACATGTCATAACTCGATACGTTATCTATTAGTTCAGGTGTTAATCAGGTCTATGGATATTTGTAATTCAATATTAGCCTCTTCATAAATCATAGATCTTCTCCGAAGGAGAAAAAGATCATCTCATCAACAAACGTTGTCATTTAATCGAACTCGAACAGCTTAATCCTCATCACTAAATTGACATTGTCGAGGATCTGGTATCCTCAATGGTCCATGTTGTAATATCTATTCAAGGTTTAGTATATCGCTGGTACACCTCTTAAATTGATTATCGGACTTAGTACACTACCCTGAGGCACTCCTGCTTTTATTTCTGTTAGATGAGAGTATGTTTCTTACTGTTTGAGGCCCTAATGCCAAACTCAAAGGCCTGGGCCACGATTGGGAAAGCAGAAAAGCGCACTTATTTTTCTCCAAGAACTTTTCGAGTACGTCTGTGGTGCTATAAGCTTTATCGATGGTTGAGTACTTTACTCGAAATAATTGATGAGATTTAACCTCTAGAGAAGCAATTTCTCGTACAATACAAGGCAAAAAGGGCTGCTACTTTCCACAGCTTAGGTACGTATCATTAATAAGATTGGTTAATTTAACTATAGATTTGCGTGGAAGTTGCTTCAGTATATCCCCAGTGATAAGATCAAATCCAGGTATTTTCCTTGTATTTATGTTAGTGATAATTTCTGTAGAAATTTCTTTTGGAGAAGTAAGTTTAGCAATCGAATTCTCCTGTTCTTGTTCATTCCAGTCTTGTATTTCATCACCTTCATTGGTCTAGAAGGTTTTCTCCAAAAGTTTCAAGAAACTATTTGCTTTTTACTTATTATTTCGTGCCCAACTTCCATCTTCTTTTCTAATTGGTGAGTTATGCAGAATGAACCTTTTAAATCATTTATTGATTGAAATATTTGATGCAAAATTGAAGTATACTTCAATCTCGAGTGTTCCAAGTATATTGAAATTAGTCAAAACTACGACTAATATTTGAATGAAACTTTTCAAAGTTGATTTTCGTTTATTGATAGTGAAAATGGGATTTAAAACATGAAAAATACCTATTAGTAATCCGCTTTAATTCTCGTTTTCTCTTCCATTCACTAACAGACGACTGAACAGCCTTAAGAATTTCAGCATCGTTGATTTCATCTAGAACTTCTATAGAAGGATGTACCCACGGAATTTCCACGGTTGGATGAGTCACACCTGAAACAATAAGAATCAGCTGAATGAGAAGAGGAGGATTCAAAATGCAAATAAAAATTGAAGACATATGGAAAATCTTATAGAGTTCAAATAATATATTTTATGTCGTTATAATGTATGTAGTTATAGATGTATATTGAGTGTCTTGATTGTTGTATTGAAAGGTTTTTAGAGCCCCTGTAGATATTTTCCTTTTTCTACAAACACGGAAAAATCGTCGGAATACCAAAGAATTTCAATCGCCCATTATATATCCGTTAATTTCACGTATTTTTTAATAATTTCATCCTTGATGATACTCCTTAGAGAATCTCATCATCTTCCCTACTAGGTAAGTATAAATTCTGACGTGAGTTTGGTTTACCTCAAATATGTTTTCACTTGTTTGAAGTATCACGGAATTGATATTGCCTAAAGAAAATGTAAATATAATATCCTAGATCTGCATTCCTTCGAATGCTTTTTTTACGTTTACAAAACATGAATACTGTGGTTTGTTATAATCGATCATTTTGTCTCTTATTTCTCTGAAGCCAAAACCCAAGTGGATATTTGATCTTCCGTAGTATTAAGGGGGTTAGTAGCCCATGGTATGAGAAAAATCACTACTTTAGATAGTTTTAAATCTGCCCATACTGATTTTACAAGAGATTCTATGTGAAATTACGACGGTTGATACTAAAGCTTTGATGTAGACAAATAAAAACAGATATTTATAATTGACTACACGCGGCGTTATTATTTTTCGAAATATTCTCCATTGAGATAAATACTCTTTTTTAAGAGTTTTAACCAAATGTGGAAGCGTTTTTTTCCATTTCGATGCTTTTTTGAGTGTTGAAAAACGTTGAACTCGCAATTAATTTTTAATCTGCGGAAATAAGACAAAATCATTGGGGATTTTTAAAGGAAATAATTGAGTGCTTGACGTGATATATTAAAATATGTTATTGATTGAAGTGTATGAGAATAATATTGTAATTACTGTTTTGAGTATTATTAAAGATTAAGTCTATTTATATGTTTAATTGTTTTACCAAATCTTGATAATCTTAGTGGTGTCGCTTGTTGATCCAGGTTTGTCTTCTACAAATAATTAGTGTTTGATTACGAACAGCTATAAGAGATTATATAAAGCAAGAACTTGACGGAATCGTGAAATTAGACTTTATAAAACCAAAACCTATCTCTGCTGTAAGTCCTATGGTACAGAAAAAATCAAAATAAGAATCTGTATAGATCCATCATATGTAAATAAAAACATACTGAGAAGTCATTTTCCACTCACCACTATAGAGGCAATTTCATCTGATATTAAAGGTTCTAAATTCTTCGCATTATCAGACTGCACAAAAAGATTCTGGCAAATTAAACTTTCAGAAAGAATACAAGAAATATTAACTTTTGCTACCCTATGAGAAAGATATTCTTTCAAAAGACTTCCAAGAAAGTTTAACAAATTTGCTCAGTAAATTTAAAAACGAGTGATTATCAATCGATGACATTTTTACACATGCAATTATAGAGAAGAACCACAAAAAACCGTTAATGAAGTCATGAACACTTGAGAAAGCAGGCTTCAAACTTGATAAAAATTAATGCGTTTTTGAATCGGAAAGAATAAAATTCCCACATTATTTTAATACAAAGACTAGAAGCAGACCCTGAAAAATTAGAAGCCATACGTGCATTCAGGACACCAATTAACAAAACGTTATAGAGACTACTAGGAATCCTCTGAGAGGAACCAAGCTGAACAAAAAATTTAATTAGGTATTCAGAAGATCAAATGGTAGTTCTAGGTGAAGCAGAGCTACTTTGTAAGAAAAAAAATTGAGAAAACATCATTATATGTACGAACAACACAGATTTTCATAAAAAAATAAAGAATGTTTTGTTGAATCGTATTAAAGTATCGGATATGAAATATGAGAATTTCGTCGAGGTGTTTCACTACATAAAAAAAATAATACTACGTAAAAAGTATTTGCCTTTTTGCTTTTTTCGCGAGTCAAATTTAGAATCGATTTAGATCTCTTGATTAAGAACTTATTCCGGATTTAACTTGATACTACAACTGAAACGTAATCATTAACGATAATTTTAAAAGCGCAAACACCATCTCTAAACCGATTTAGAATCATACCAAGCTATTATGTAGACGTTTATGACTCATATGATTCAAAGTTTTCAATTTTTTAATTTGAACCATATCCCTGTTATATCTCTGTTGTGATTTCTCCCGAAACTTGACCTCGGATATTTCTATCGGTTATGTTCAATGTTGTCTCACTATCAGGAAGTGAAATTAAATTCCACGGCTGTTTTCAATCGATAATAGTGTGCGTGATTTTTTTTATGCTTTAATTCAGTTACTTTTTGCAACTTTTTTATAATTTCGTTTTACTAAGACATCTGTAGTATTTAATATGAAGTTTGGTTATGGTATGGACCATCATAAATAAGATTAAACTTTTCTAGGACTTTTTATGGGAAATATTAGACCCCTAGATGTCGTTAAATTATAGAGGGTGTCTTATAAATAATGTCGAAATAAATAATATAAAATAATACGGAAACTATATTATCGATTGTCGTTTCATTTGATGTACAAGTTTTAAAATATAGGTGTCCATACTTTACAGTGCCAAACATGAAATGTAAAGTCTGTTTTTGTTTGAACTGATGAAGCTCGCATTGTTGTGGTGGAGAATAGTTAGTCTCGAGAATGATAGGTTTCCATATTTCTGGCAAACAAATACTAGTGTACCATTCGCAATTGACCGTTCTACGTTGTTCTAATAAAACGGTGGCGGTATGTCTAATTATTCCAAAAAAAAACCATCTGCTTTAAAGTGCTTCATACTTTTGTTGTTTAGATCCATGATTCATCTCCTATCATTATCTTCTTTGCACCAGTCGGGCTCTTTTTGAGCGATTATCAGATTATGCGGTATCCAGCGCGAAAAAATCTTTTTGACCTCCAAATGTTGATGCAATATTGGATTCATACAAGTGGAACTGATGAAAAAATATGTCTTATTCTCACGGTATGTCACATGATGATATTGCGATATCAATTTACACACAGCATCGAATTTGTCTAGCGCAACAGCCGATTTTGGACGATCTTTTCGAAATTTATCCTGTAGCCAATTGTGACCTTGATTAAATTCGGAAATCCAGTGAAAGGCGGTAGTTCGAGATGGTTTTTTAGGACCTAAAGGTGAGTTAATCACACTGCTGTTGGCTTAAACCACGTCGAAGCTGCAGAAAATCATTAAACGATAATTTTCTATTTTTTCATAAATGTTTCAACTCAAATAGTACTCATATAACAACACGTTGAGAACACGATCACCAAAATTTATTGTGGTGATGTCAGATTTGACATATTCACAGGAGTATCGTCATATCTCAAAACTTTACCATAGTCGCCTTCTAACTGAAGATGTCGATTCAACATGGTAAAATCTACTACGAGGGTATCCTCTTAGATATGAAGTTCATTCCGTCTATTCCGAGTGTCTATGGGTATTTTGCACAAATTATTGATTTTTTCTTGCGTTAGATAACTCGGAGCTTATAAAGTGGAGTGGAAGTCCATAATTCACTCACAGAGGATGTAAATTTGCACCATAGTCGCCTTCTAACTGTAGGTGTCGATTTAACATGGTAAAATCTAGAACGAATGTCAGCTCTTAGATATGAATATCATTAAGTTGAATGTCTGTGGGTATTTTGCACAAAATATGGATTTTGTTGGAGTTAAATAACACAGAGTTCAGAAAGTGTATTGAAGGCCCGTACTTGTTTTGTATATTTTAAAACTAATTTTTTGGTCAAGTAATCTTAAAATAATGATCGTTTCATGTAATTTTCTCTTATATTTTCTTTCCAAATATCACTTTCATAAATTATCCTAGCCGCTGGACTGAAGAGAAGAAATTTAAAATTAATTCTTACCATTTGTTTTTCAATTTGACGTTAAAAACTGTCATAAATATCCAAATACAACTCCGTATTGTTAATCTAATTTCCCGTATACCCGTTTTGTTGAAATGCTTTTAACTGAAAGTGGAAGAATTGAAATTTTAATGATTATTGATGTTGGAGGTTGTATGGGAACTTAACAAGGTGTGTACATTATTCCACGAAATGCATCTAGATGGTAAGTAGCGGTAATCAGAATCCCGTAGAAAGGATATATAGAGAATTAGAACAGGTTAGAGATATACACCTAAACAAACTAAACCTATACTTAATGCAAATTTTTTTGTCGACATAGAATTTTCTTTTTATTCATTCAGTTTATAATGAAATAGCTAGCCGGGTAAACTTTATTTCGCCTTAGAATTACTAAATAATCAGATTTTGGATTTGATTAAGCTCAATTTATTATTAGAATAATAAATATTAATAAAAAATTTATCAGGCGCAAAAACAAATAACGCAGATGGTCTTCCGACCATCATATGGACATGCCACATATAATTTACCATGGGAAACATGGACCTTTTACATTCAAACCAAAATTTTCCCAAGATTGGCCTTGTGGTTTGTTAACGTTCATGGCGAATGCAAGACAAATCAAAAGTTTTTTTAACTCAAATAGTAAATCAGATGAGATCATCGGAATTCATCTTCCTCATATTTTCCTTCGAGTGTCATTGCGTTAACCATATTGTTTATCAATTTTTTGGTTTGGTCTTTCGAAGCAATAATGTCAATTTCACTTTCCAGGATAATTCTTGCGTTTCCCCGGAAAACGCACAACAATAATCACAAACAAATTCCTGTCACCCATCACGAACGCAGTAATCATTGCTGCAACTGTACTGATTCAATCAGTACTTCATAAATTTCTTCTTATGCGTCGTTTATTATCCATTTATTGATCTCTGAGATTTACTCGAAAAATTCGCCAACCGAGCCCTTTCATGGGCTGCCTTGTTTTGATCTTCTCATTAAGAAGCACGAACTGGGGTAGCCTCAACTGCCAAATATTTTCGTTTTCTATTCCGTACACTTCCAGTTGTAATGCTCTGGAGTTTCTTAGTCACTTACTCTTCGATAAAATGTAGATAGAAGCTCGGTCCTTTGTGTAACAGAAAACCTAGCGTCTTCTGGTGCCCATTGATGTGCCAATGTCCCGACAAGACTGTTGCAGTTCTTAGATTGCCCTTACCTAGGTTAACAGATTACTCACATCTTCACTAATTGTAGTTTCCTAGGAGAATCTTCTTCAAACCCTGGAAATTGCTCCAGTAACTGCTTTACCCTATTTTCAATATTATTCTATTATTTTGTCTGGGTTTATCCAACCCTATTTTGGCAAATATGTCTACTATTTTATTTCCTTTCACACCAGTATAACCCAGAATCAAATTCACAAACCAGATAGGGTCTTATGATATCAGAGCTCAGAGCTCTAATGGCCGCTTCATTAACTATCTACTTTTTGCGATAATTCCTCTCCTTTTCAATTGCATATATTTCTACTTGACTAATAATTGGTTGGACATGTTTTCAAAATGTTTAGTACACTCCTATTCCAGTTTTGTTTGCTGCTTTGGAGTCATCCGTATACCATTTGATGGTATTTCTGTTCATTTCTAGTATGGTACTATGATCCCATTTACTTCTATAGCTCAGTTTCAAACTGAGTTTTTCCTCGCTTAACATCTCATGCTGCGACATTGCTCCTTCAATGAAATTTTTTCAATCATACTTTCTAAAAATGTTTGGAGAACTAGTACTGCTGTTAAGCAAGTTGTTTTAGTCTCGGTTGTAGATAAAATGTAGGCTTTCCAAGCAATTGATTCTTGTGGTGTTTAGATCTTTGGGTCACATCCCAATTTCTGTGTGAGAAATTTCTGCACATCATCAGAGCCCATAAATGTTTTAGGCTTATGCTGTATGCTGGCCACTCCATAGCCCAGAAATCGCCTTCCTTCTTTCGTGTCTCCAATGTAGTCGACGTAAGGCTATAGATAAATTGCTCAAATCTCCTTGATACATCTATCAGCCTGCAAATGAACACATAGTCGGTTTGAGCTCGCAAAGAATTGCCAGATCATGCAGGAATCACCTCCATAAGCACTCCGCTCTCCAAATCAGCTCTCTGCAAGTCGCTCTGTGGTCTTCGGTACATTTACCTTCTTTAGTCAGTACCATGGCATATTCTGGTCTTATCTGAGAAAAGAACAGATCCTCATTGCTCCAACGTTCAACTCAGACGATCCTGTGCAAACCACGGCGTGCTCGATGAGCTGTGGTAAGTTTTGGACAAAACGCAGGTGTTTTAAGCTGTCGTTGTACTTGATACATCTTACAGCCCACGAATGGACATAGAGTCGGTTTGAGCTGCTCAGAAATTGTCCAGATCATGCAGGAATCACCTCAATAAGTACTCTTCAAAGCAGCTATTTGCAAATCTTTGGTCTTCGGTACATTTTCATTCTTTGTTCAGTACCATGGAGGAATATTCTACTCTTATCTGAGAAAAGAACAGATCCCCATTGCTCCAACGCTCAATTCAGACGATCAAAACACTTGCGTGCTTGATGAGCTGTGGTAAGTTTTGGATCAATTGCAGGTGTTTTAAGATGTCGTTGTACTTGAACGGTTTAAAGTGACTATTTCTTAATGTTATGCAAATGTCTGCATTTGTTTATCGGCTGCTACGCATATAAACGATGAACTGCTGATAAACTCATACTCACATTAAAGCATATTAAATTGTGTTTTAAACAGCATATTTATTTTTTTTATCTGATGAATATTTAAAAAAAATATATAGTTAAAGTCAAAAGTTTGCAGTGGTACGATTTCTATGCAAGCAAAATTACTTTTTGTAAAATAAATACTTTCATATGAGTTTCAATGGATAATTCATGTTAATATTTAAAAAAAACTCACCAACCACAAAAAATTCCGTGGTCCAGATGATTAACACCGAAAAATTCACATAAGATACCATTTTTTGATCATCAAACACTGTTTATTGATCATTTGGTAATTTTCACTTATTATAAATTTCACATTACTTCAAAAGAATCATACACTACTAGTCAATACACAATTGTCACAATATTAATTGAAGAAACAATGAAAGTGGTAGATAATATCTTCCTTGTTTTCTTATCCGATGCTTCCTTTGTTTCTAGTACCTGAAAAAAACATAATTATCATTGTCTTATAAAGAAACAAATAATTACTTTAATGGAAAAATGTTTATTCATACTATAATTAGAATATGTACCAGGTGGGAAACTAAAAACGGCCGTCGACTATATCTCAGGAAAGGATTATAAACTCAACAGCGAAAAAACCGGACACTTGGAATTGGGTCTTATAATTTTGTTAAATATATCAATTTGTAGTAAGAATTGGTTAATTTATAGGTTATTTAAACAAAATCTGCCAATAGTGGATATTTTTTATTGATTATGTACAAAAAAATACAAAATAAAATATTTTTAAAAAACATTATTTTTCATTTTTCTAACAATTTATTAATGCTAATAGCGGGTATTACGGCAAACGACTCTAGCCCTCTAAGGCATCGAAGAAATTAAATTATGGACGTACTCCACCTGCATATCATCCCATTCTTCTCGAAGACCAATTTAGAGCTGCTTTAAGTCACTAGGAGAAGGACGACGACGCCTAACGCCTCTCCGTAAATTATCCCACTAATGCTCTATGGAACTCATATCGGTATATCCTGCAGGCCCCTCCAGAGCTGTGATTCCCAATTGCTCCAAGTATTTGGTAACAATTTTGGCGGTATGTGCCACCAATAAATGGAGGACTTCCTCGATGTACCTCCGAGCAGTCAGAGCCCCATGAAAATCAGTTTATTCCAACTGTGGACCTAACCTAACCATAACTGATCTTCTTTCAAAAGGCCGTGATTCACGAATGCTACTTTGAACAAATCGCTCCATTGATCGGCTTCACACTCTGTATCAATTTTCTGAATGGTATAGACGAAAATCGAGACTCATACGTGAATAAAACAGTTCCCCATTGCTCCAGAGTCCTATGAGATTACTGATCAGCAAATAATCGCCTTTCCAGAAGCTGGGGCCATTATTCTGGACCAAAAGAAAAAAACATGTCTATTAATCACGAAAAAACTTGGTTAATAAATTAAAGATATTAAAATGTGAGAAAAACTACTTACAGTTTAGGATATGTCAGACAGGTAAATCAACTTCAAGACAAATAAATCAAATTTGAGTTTTATCTAATTGTTTACGAGTCCTGAAGGGATTAGTTCAATGGATTTAGACCCTACATCTTCTGTAATAGCTAGAATACCCACAAAAACAAACACATTGCGAAAAATTAGCTTTTAATAAGAAAAATATGTGTCTGGTTTTTTGCTGTTGAGTGTATTACAAAAACAAACCTGGCCTCCACTTAAATATGTTGTTTAAAAGTTAACTAATGGACATTATAATATCCTGAACCTCATGTTGATATCTTTTTTATGCCCAGAGACATTTTAAGAAATTTGTCAACGGCGAGAATTTTTTTTAAACGTCTATTAGATTGGTTCGTTCGAACGGAAATTAAAAATTTATTCTAGATGGAAAGTTTCAACTTTGGCCCACCTACAGTAACTTCAACTAATCTTATTATTGCTGCTAGATGGCGTTATCAAAATGTAAAGCTGTAATTATGATAAATATGATTCTAGGCTTTTTAGTGAGAAAGTTGATAGAGAGAGATATTTAGACTTTTCAAGAAACAAACTGCCAATTCTGTAAGAAGACATACCCTTAGCAATTCGTCATGACATGCTCTTATAACATGTTGGTACATTATTCTTTATATGTTCGACATTTTTAACATCATATCCTGATAGATCGATAGGACATGGAAGCTCATTTATTTGCCCAGCCATATCACCAGATATAACTTACTGAGAATTCTGTTCGTGATGCTTAATGAAAGATCTCGTTCACACCAATAGAATTTTTCATTTCTGTTTGGGCAAACGAGCCTGACAGACATTTGAGGTAAAATTATCACCGTTTACAATTTTTTTAAGATATTTGGGAAGCTTCCTGGGAGTGTGAGATGTTTTATGCTACAATGTGTCCAAAAAATTGAAACTATATGAAGATCTAGGAGGATGGTTTCAAAAGTTCTTGGCCTGACCTAGAGATGGCGGTGATTTCTTGAAAAATACCATTGTATTAGAAAGTATACAATCTATATAGCAAATGCTTCAAGTTTGAAGAGGGCAAGTTGTTTAGTATTTGTTTGGTAGCCATCAATAGTGAACGTTTTCAGTGAACTTGTAAACATGGAGAAAAATGATCATCGTTATGGCTTTAACCCATCCAATACAAAAGCTGAAATAGATTCTGCTCTGGGTAAGACTACGATAGGTGTAACAATGGAAAAAAACAACATCGTGAAGATGTTTATCAAAATATTTCGATTAAGACTGAAAGTAGTCGAAACGTCAAATTTTTGAGTGTCTAGAAAGATAAAAATTGATAATATCAAATTAGAAGAAAACTAAAATCAAGACTTTCTTTCTTTGGAAAATCTTCGTAGCAAAATTATTGTTTGTAAGACCAAAGAATACAATCACTTTATCAACTTCTAATCAAGTACTTGCTTTAGAAATGATACATAATGATTTGATTTTGACATGACGATCAAAAATGAATAATTAATGACATAACTTGTCAATATTCTCTAAACAATTCATGTTATAGTTGTAGATAAAAATATTATGCAACTTTCCCTTGCACGATAGAAAACTTTCAAAAGGTGATTGCTCTAGAAACTAAGCGTTTAGCTATTATTACGATAGGTATATAATAATTGATACATCCATTATCGAAATTACGGTCAACAACACATTCATATATATTGATTACAGGTATTGCTTTCTAAGCCGATTATAAAAGAAATTAGTAAAAATTTTGAATAATTTTATTGATGTATCATGAGTTTTTCTGCGTGGTGTACCTCCCGATCACATTATAATGAGAAATAAGAGACTTTTAGCGGCATCTACAGGATAATCCAGACAATTTCACTCGGTGAATCTAGCAGGTTACCTAAAGATTTAGAAATTGATAAAGCTGAACAACAATGAGAAATTAATGGATTGAAATATATATATATATATATATATATATATATATATATATATATATATATATGAATGTATACCAATCATGGGTCAATGAAAAGTTAGAGCGCAAAGAGCTGGATGCACATTTTTATAACAAAATGTCACTAGGAAAATTACACATCATTTTTCAGGTAGTTTCTAGCAATAAACAAATGTGCTCAGGTTTGTTTGGATAGAAACATCACTAAAAAGCACCTCTACGATATCCAAGGCTACTGAGTGTACGTCCTGCTAGCTTTAGAGTACAAACTGCATTACCACTCCGCATTTTGGACAAAACACCAACAAACCGAATAATCAGCTGCAATCTTACTCAAAAAACGGTTTATAGGCCTTGAGAAATCTAGAAAATTCATCAACTAAAAAGTCTGAGGAACTTTTCGTGAAATCCAGAAATTGTGGTCGCTTTTCGAACAGATCATTGCGCAACATGGTAAATAGAATCATGCACAACATGAAGACCAAAACAAATCTCCAAATAAATCATTATAAAAAAAATTTAATACTGCGTTTACACGCTTTGAGAGACTTGGCAATCGTCCACATACCCAAAATCTTGGATTCCATTTACAAGCTTGCAGCTGTGCTCCTGACAGGCAAGCTGTGCAGGCAAATAAAGACGTTGAAATTATTATTTCTATTATTCTATTATTTCTAAATAAAAATTGAGACAAGAAGTATGGAAAAGTTGCCGAGAATATGGTGGATGTTGTAAATCCATAGAAATATTCGACAAAATCTTGTGAATTACACTTAACATTTAGGTATCTTGCAAGCGTAGCAGCTCTTCCTTCGAAATATATTGTCAAATTGGCATTAATCCGGATTAGATTAATCATTTGCTTGAATATCTTATAAAGTGGTTGCCATTTTCAAATTCAGAATGGAAATATGCTGTTACCATTATTTATATTAATTATGATCTTACTTCTTGTAAATTCGAAGTTCACAAAGGTCACTGGTTTTTTTATTAAAAAGCAGTTAGGAAAGGGAAAATAGATGGACATATCCATTAGTTAAACGGGAACAAGTTTTGTAAAAGCTCGATTTCTCTTTAATTTGACCAAATCATTTTTAAAATTAATTACAAAACAAATACATGTGAAACAAATCAATTAGAAAAAAAGAACGATTTTTGTGTTAAAAAACATCTATTGTACTTATTTTCTCATTTAATTAAAAGCAGGTTAAAAGTGAAAATTGTATCATACTTTGACTAATTGAAATAATAAAAATTTTCCTGCGTTCTCTTTAATTAAATCTAGTGACACGTAAATTTATAGTAGCAAGTGCGATTTTTTATATTCACGTTTTAACAAAAATTTTAGTATTTTCTTATTACTTTATTGATTAAAGTGATACAGCAATAAAATTATTCAAGTATACTTAGTGACAGAAATATCACAACCAGATATAATAATTTCTAGACCTTGATATTCAGAGCAGTATTTCGAATTAATTGACTTTCCTTATTCTATTAGTAAAAATTTTAAATATTTCATTATCACTAATAATTTTACTGAAATTCAATATAAAACTCACTTAAAAATTATAAATTTCTTCAATTTATTTCTTAGACCTTTTAATATATTAATGCATCTAAATGGTCTTTATCAACTACTCGAATAAGAAAAATAATTTAAAAAGCATAATAGTTAAAATAAATGGAATAATTCCTAATAATATTTTCCAAAAATTTAAGGAAAAATGTCGAAAAAGAACTGAATCACTTTTTAATAAATGCAAAGAAGAAAATATAAAAAAATTTATAAGCTAATATTAAAACAACAACCTATTGCTGAAAATACAACTGAAATAGAATCAAAATGGATCGAGAATTTAACTCATTTAACTCAATTCAACTAAAATCAAAGAATTCATAAATAAAAAGACAACTAAACAAGACAAGATAAGACAACTTGCAAAAAATTAAACAAGACCCTACGAATTCTTATCAAAAACAAAATAAGATATTTTAATAAAGACTTGAAGAAAAGTCGAAACGTCAAAATTTATCTTTCTTTTAAAAATTTTCAAAAAAAAACTAATTTTAAAACAGAAGAGACCTAAAATCAAGAACATTTAGATGCATTAAAAATTAAAATACGTTGATTTCCAAAAACTATGGAGCATAGCTTATTCTCAAGCTTAAGAATAATGCTCGGAAGACTTTGAAATAAGCATAACAAGAAGCGATTCCTGAATAAATGCACATGTACATATGCATCTCCTAATTGATTGCGTCCTTTTCAAAAGAAGCTAATTTATTACTTTCCAATCACGTTGGTCTGAATTTTTGATGTTAGCCAGTTTTTGATTCACTTCATTCGAAGCTAAAAGTGCAAGAATTTTTATAATCCTTGTTAAAAATGTTACAGTTAATGACACCCCTGGACGTTCAGCATCATCCATGCTCATACCATATCTTTCAAAAGCAGAGAACTCTTTAAAAATAATTCCACTAGACAAAGCATCATTAAGTTAACCAGATATTTAGAGGTGTTGTGTTTCTGTAGAGAAGAGAAATTATACATCGTTGTAGAGGATGTTCCACAAAGTTGAGGGCTAGCACCGAACCCTGAGGTAGTCCCTAGCCCACTTGAAGTGTTTCTTTGCTTTCTAGAACTATCTTTCTTGACTAGAAGAAACTATATATTTATTTGACCAGATATTTGAAGATATTCTTGTTGCCGTAGATAAGAGGTATTATACATCGTCGTAGAGGATGTTCCACAAACTTGAGGGCTAGCACCGAATCCTGAGGTAGTCCCTAGCCCACTTAAAGTGTTTCTTTGCTTTCTAGAACTATCTTTCTCGATTGGAAGTAACTAGATATTAAGTTGTCCAGATATTTAGAGATGTTTTTGTTTCTATAGAGAAGAGAAATTGTACATCTTCGTAGAGGATGTTCTACAAACTTGGGGTCTAGCACCGAACCCTGAGGTAGTCCCTAACCCACTTAAAGTGTTTCCTTGCTTTCTAGAACTATTTTCCTCAACTGGAAGTAACTAGATATTAAATTGACCAGATATTTGGAGATGTTTTTGTTTCTGTAGATAACAGAAATTATACATCGTCGTAGAGGATGTTCTACAAACTTGGGGGCTAGCACCGAACCCTGAGGTAGTCCTGAGCCCATTTAAAATATTTCCTTGCTTTCTAGAACTATCCTTCTCGACTGGAAGTAACTAGATATTAGTGACGCCCCTGGACGTTCAGCATCATCCATGCTCATATCATATCTTTCAAAAGCAGAGAACTCTTTAAAAATAATTCCACTGGACAAAGCATCATAAAGTTAACCAGATATTTAGAGATGTTTTTGTTTCTGTAGAGAAATTATACATCGTCGTAGAGAATGTTCCACAAACTTGGGGAATAGCACCGAATCCTGAGGTAGTCTTGAGCGAAGAGAAATTATATTTGGACTTTTATTTACTAAACTACTCTGAGAACAGCCTAAATAAACTAAAAAACAAAGAATTTTGGGAGGACACGCTGTCTGTTCTTGGATAAAGATTAGTTTTTGCTTAAAAACTTTTCCATCAACCTCAAAATTTGTTTATTCACTTCATTTACGTATGTGGTAAATTTATATAGTCTAGTGAATTGGGGTGGTCTAAAAATACCCGTTGAGCCATTGCTTACACATCGTGAAGTCCGCCGTTATCGATAAATGGTTGGTTTTTATTATCCTTTTATTTCTTGGCCAGCGTAGGATCAAATCCATTAAAGTTACGATCCATTTGTTTTTTACTCATTCCATGATTTTATTTATTGGTCTCTATTAATCTCATTCGTGGTATTGATTTTATCTATTCAATTGTTAATTGGAGTCTATGTAATATTAAATTTTGATAAATTACTTTCCATTCAATTTATATACGGATCTATGATTAAGTAATACACAATTCATTAAACGTACTCTTAAAAAATTGAGAAAATCAATAAAAGAAAATGAGCTTGATTTTGAATTAAGCGAATTCTCTCGACAATCCTAATTTGACTTTTAATAATCATAAATCTATTTAACATCTTCTTACTATTGTATTCGTTAAGATTTATTGTAAAATTACTGTCCTCAACGTCTTACTTAAGCGATTCCATATGCCCTTTATACACTTGAAGTTTCATTAACTTACCAAATTTCTCACCATTATAATGACTATTAAATAACGAGACTGGTTATGAAAAAGGGTTTTAATATAAAAATTATTCAACATTCGAATGCTTCCCTCCAATATACTCGCCTCCCCTCACCACACACCTTTCCATAAGTTTTTTTCCATTGATTGAAGCAGTGCTTGAAGTCTTCTTTGGTGAGTGCCTTTAGGAGCTCTGTCGTTTTTTGCTTTACCGCTTCCATCGACTCAAATCCCTTTCAGAGCAGATCTTTTTCTAACCTTTTAAGGAAATATGAGCAAACCCGTTGACACAATAGCTTTTAGTCAGGAGTCAGATTTTTTGGCACCAGCTTCAGACAGACTTTTGTGTAATTCCTCAAGTAAAATTTTATTTATAGGCGTTTACAACTTCGGCAATCATCCGGATGGTTATTCGACGAACTGCGAGCACAATTTGGTTGATTTTGGTCACTGTTTCCGGAGTTGAAATAGTCACAGGGCGACCTGGGTGCTGGTCATCTTCAGTGCTCTCTCGGCCTTCACTAAAACGCTAACACTACTCAAAAACCACGTCTAGAGCACCCTCTAGGCGCGAAGCCTCGTTATTTAGAAGCCAAACATCGTATAATCAATTATAGCTTTTGTATACAATAGAATTAGTATTTAAGACAGCATAAATACGCATAGAGTGTTCTTAACAGTGTTGTCATCCAACAAAAACAGTAGTCAGATTATTGAAATCACTTTATTTATTTATATTTTATGTTAATAAATATTATTTACAAAGTTAATTAAAATATTTAACTAACGTCATACGCAGTAAGAAGAATTGTTGGAAAATTTAATAAAAGACTCGGGAGATGATCCAGAATTTGGGATAACAGGAATAAGTGACAATACTAAGATAGATCTTTGTTTGTTCAGCTTTATTATTTGTGGAAAACCATTAAAGAAACCGAAGAAAAGCTATGTAAATATTAGACTAAAAAAGTTCTATACCATAACGTATAGGAACGTCATTCATTGTAATTGATATGAAACTGAATTTGAAGAAGCTATCTGCAAGTTGAGTGC
Organism: Diorhabda sublineata; assembly: GCF_026230105.1. NCBI lineage: Eukaryota > Metazoa > Arthropoda > Insecta > Coleoptera > Chrysomelidae > Diorhabda > Diorhabda sublineata. Next base: position 13,647,636 of record NC_079481.1, on the reverse strand, counting down.
CACGGCTGCTTAATACTAATCAAAAGCTAACTAGTCTTGATAATTTGAACGAATGTAAAGTTTTTTCTTTGTTAAAAATGTTCTTAAACTAAAATACATTCTATCGCATAACTTCACTTCTTGATAGTTATTTGTATTCTTTGTGTACTTTCCTAAATATTTAAAAGTTGTATATTGGCTAGATGAAAATGTAAATAGAGGAAAATTGACTTGAAAATGTTTCATTGTTTTTTTCCATTAATATTGTACGAAAATACGACTTATGAAACACTTACACATCATCACGTACTGAAATTCTCTACATTAATATCAACAAACTATGCCACAATATTTTATTGTGAAAACGGTAGAAAGCAACGACGTCTGAAGTTATCAGGGTCGTTGACGAAGAATATTTGTTGCATATATATATATATATATATATATATAAATAATGAATAAAATAGAAAAATCATGTAAATAAATATAAATCTTCATAATAATTACAAATTTCTTGCACTTTCCATACAGAGCGTGACTAAATTACTAAATTATGAAAGTAATCGGTTATTGTAAGAATTATTTATTTGAGATACAAATTCTAAATTACTAAATTATGAAAGTAATCGGTTATTGTAAGAATTATTTATTTGAAATACAAATTCTAAATTAGATGTTGATTAACGATTTTTATAATACCACGCCTTGTACGTTTTTTATAAAATATTTTCCTTATTTCGTGGATTTATCATTATGACTAAATACTCCTTTTTAATTAGCAGATTCAAATTGTTGAAGACATTTATTCGTTGTCAAATCCATTCCAAAACTTCAATAAAATTTCAATGTCGATTCCTCTATCTAAAACGCTTACTGAAGAAAAAACTTCAATTAAATTTTGGTAAATTTGTGGGGACATTCGCTGGTGAGTTTTTCCAATATATTTTATTTATAGTACTACATATTTTTCACATTAAAACAAAAAGAATTCGCATCATGCTGAGTTTGAGGAATACCACCAATTTAGCCGTAGCTTGGGTGAGTATTTCTTCATTGCATCGATATAATTCAGCCTTGTGATCATTTTGTCTTTCCTCAAGTAGCTGACACATTTTAAATCCCAGAAAACGATAGACATCGCCATCATATAGTCGATGGGATAGTCTTCGCTTCCTTTGGAGCATGATCGTTGGGTAAAATACTCTATATAAATTATTCCTTGGTTTTTGATGTATCCCAGTAGATCAATATTTCTTCGACTAACATAGAACGAGGCATAAACTCATATAGATTGATGAAAACACTTTTCTGTAGTGTTCTCATGATTTCTCGAGTGAGCAAACGCGCTGACAGCTTTCTCATGCTCATAATTTCATCCAGATACAACATACGCGATATTTTGAAATGTCTACTGTCTCAGGTATCTTGAACACCTTTAATTGGTGATGAGCCAATACAATACTGTGAAAACGACGTGCGACCACGTCAAGAAACGTTGAACACTCGCCATAGATGAAGAAGTGTCGTTGTATGTAACCTTAAAACGCACTTACAGACAGATGTTTTTTTTATTTCATTTTTATAGAATCCACTGATACTTTCATCTCCATCCACGGTCGAAATAAAAGTATGACGATTGCTGCAAAAATTTCCGACTTGACAAAAATATTTTTCATCACTTCCAAATAATTAGAAACCTCTCTGTCCTCAAAATAAGTACTAACGTTTTCAATAAGGTATGATGAAAGTAAAACTACAAATATCATAATTATCATTAATAACGTTAATAACTGTTTGTCATATTTTTGAAAAATGTTTATATAATTAGAATACTAATTTGAAGTAGAATTTTCCCACAATCAATGAGTGAACCTTTTTGATTGTCAGAAATAAATTCTGTTTGTTTTTTTTTATTGAACAATAAATTTAAAAAAACGTTTGTTATTCTTTATGTTAAGCAGTATAATGTAAAATTGTTATTACATATTTGAATGCGGATTGGTGAAAGTTGCATCCTAGTTTAACTCGAATTCATTATTATTCATTTGGTATAGTTCTTCGGAAGAGAAATTTCTTATTTGTTGTGTGGGTTTTGATGTATTTTGAAACGCATTTGACATTGGCTGAACTAAATTATCACAAATCCCTCCGTTTTTTAAAAACATTTTAAATTAATCAAAAAAGTGTCTGCTTAGAAAATGATTAATTTTTTCTCAATACTTAGGGGATGTTATCGGACTTTAGACATGTTTAAAAACTGGGTATAAAGAAGAAAATATGTTTATCTACTAATTAATAAGTTGATAAAATTTAGCAAGCACCGTCTTTTTTGACTATTATTACAAGTTCTGGCTATTAAATAACGAAGTTACGAAAAAGGGTTTTATGATAAAAATTATTCTACATTCGCATGCTCCTCTTCAATAAACTCCCCTTCCCTTACAACACACCTTTCCAAACGTCTGGTCCATTGATTACAACTCCTTTTTCATTGAGGAAATGCTATTTTTGGGTGTACTTTGCAATTCGTAAAAAAAATAACAAAATAGTATGTGTTCACAATTTTCTATGTAGTACAAACTAGCTGATGACGACCCTGTTTAAATTAATATTATTGGTGATTATTACACCTTGTATAATGTGAAAGGAATAAATAATTAACTTGTATTAGTTCCGTTCCATTCACAGTTATTTTCATTGCATTCTGAATACCGAGACCTTTCGACGTTCACTTCATCAATCAAAGTTATCCTTCAAGCCCTCTGAAACACAACAAACTGTGTTTGTAACATTTATAAATTGTTGTTTGTTTACGTTCAATTGCTGATGGATTCGTTTGTCAATTAGAATTGTCCATACATTTTATCGTCGCCATTTTCTTTAATCATTATTGAAAGTTAAATGGAAACATCTCTAGTCGAAATTTGTAGCAGAAATTTCGGAAGAATTTAAAATTTTAAAAGTTATCCTTCAAGCCCTCTGAAACACAACAAACTGTGTTTGTAACATTTATAAATTGTTGTTTGTTCACGTTCAATTGCTGATGGATTCGTTTGTCAATTAGAATTGTCCATACATATTTTATCGTCGCCATTTTCTTTACTCATTATTGAAAGTTAAATGAAAACATCTCTTGTCGAAATTTGTAGATTTTCTCTTCAGCTTCTTATTTACGAAAAATATTTAGAAATTCCTAAGAATTTGAAATGGACATTAAAAAATTTTTTATCGGTCCATTTATTTTTTATACTGTAGGAATGTTTCATCGTCTAAGTTAGCTTCAAAATATACCTAACTGAAAAATAGCTTCTTCTGGTGTTGAAATCCGTTAGGTACGAAGTTTATTTTACACGCCAAATTATCTTTTAATGGTCTTTAGACTCAATGTTTTGGCAGGTGAAATATTCAAAAGTTTCAGAGCTTGCTTTCTGAAAACTTTTTCAACGTTTTGCACTTTATCGGGAATCATCCAGAGCCAATTGTGCAACATATAGTGAATTTCATACTTTTTCACTATCAATATTTTGTCATTAATTCGTCTGTATTACTATCAGAGAATTCTTTTTCTTTTCATTCCAGTCATTTTATTATTTTTGAAGCTATGCCAAATCTCATTTCTCTTCTCTCTTCTACTCCTATTTTGTATACTTCTTCTTCTACTTCTTTTCTGTTTATTCTGTGTTGATCTTCTTTTCTATTAACTCTTTCTTCTTATGTTTCGCCTTGTTATTGATATCCATATTTTTCACTGTTTCAATTTGGTTCATTCTCAATGTTTTCCGTCAAATATTTATCAAATTTTTCTTTCATCTTTCGTCTTATGTTATTTCCTGTGTTTTTATAATCATCTTTTTTATTTTGTTATGTTTTCATTTATATAATATTTTTCTAAGTTTCTTCTTTTTTCTCTATACCATCGTTATTATCTTTTATTTCGTTATTTTCAGTTCTTGTTTGCTCAGAGAAGCGACTGTTAATAAACTAGTTTCAAATGTAGTTTATCTTTATTTTAACTCCTATTACACTCTTTCATTGTCTAATTTTTGTAATTTCTCATTAATGTATCATCATTATCATCCTCATCATCATTAGCGAGTATTATTTGGTCATCACTGAAGAATAAAAAATAAAGAAAATGATCTTCTAGAAATTTATGGTTATTTAGCTTAAAACTGTACAGAATATTGACAGCACAACTGGAAACAAATATAAAATGTGCTAAAAATTAAATACATTGTGTTACTTCAATTAATTGAATGACATAACTCGACATTATGAGAGAAGAATTGAAAGTGTTGATCATCATTAACAATGAATTATTATATAACTAAATAGTTAGTAGTTTCGAAGCAATTGTTTTTTGTTTTCATAATAATTTATCTTCAATATTACTTTTTTTACTAATTCAACTTTGAAAATATACCAAAGATTAAGAGACGAGATGTTTAGAACCTCCTATTAACTCGGATTAAATAAAATAAAAGCTTCTTAGAAAGCTACAATATTAACTACTGTACAAAAAGATACGATAAAATGCGAGAAGTCTTCCAACCGTTTAGCTGTCTAATTTCTGGTAGAAAAAAAATGCTCAAATTCATTGTCTGAGCTGAAGTTTCTGGAAGCATTCGAGATAATCATACTGAACACACGGTATACACGACCACTACACCTACACTCACATTTTAAACAATCTGAGGCGCGTTTTGGTTACCAAGTTATCGTCTTCAGAGATTGAAGGTAAAAGTAGAAAGTGAAAAGTTTACGTTCAGTCCCCGAAGACAATTTGAATGCTGGTGTAGTGGTAATGTATACAGTGTGTTCAGAATAAAATTTGAAAATAAACTAGCAACTTTTGATGTCAACGAGAACAAAATTAAATTAAATTAGTTATTGAAGAAGGCAAATATATTAACTTTTCGACGGACTTCGGCTTTTATCAAAATATTGAAAGCCTCATTGTCGATCATCATTTCTTCAACTTTTTCGATGTTATCGTTATTAATAGAAGTGAATGAAGCATGAAGCAGGTTCTCGACAATTTCATATCGTTCACTGAATTCGTTTTCGAGGATTTCGTAACCGTATTTCCATTTCAAACATAAAATTTTTATATTTAGACAAAACTATCGCATCGTAAACAAACGATTAACAAAGAGACACTAATTGAAATATGACGTTCCAATTTTCACATAATCATCCAAAAAGGTTGTACCAAGTAAGAAAAAAAAAATGTTACTGACTCGAATTAGGCGTATCAATCCAGGTGATTCACCAAACTGTGACGACCACGCCCTTGCATTTAAAAATTCTCTTTTCCCCGAACAATTTCCTTGTTTTATAATCTCCTTATTGTCCTATGCAAATAACTTGATCCTCTCTGATAGACCACCACACGTTTTGGGAAAAACCATTATACTTACAAGAGCAAAGGCGGGAAGTTTTGAATTATTCTCTCTCGGGACAGCGAAGCGCTGCTCATAGACTTAGTTTAGTTTTACGTTTTGTGTATATTTTTGTTTTGTTGATTATGATTTAATCCTCAGCAAACTTCATGTATGCGCTAAAGTGATAAACAACGTACTATTCAAACCAAAATCTGATATCAATTCCAGCTGTACCTTTTAAGTATTTCTCACGTTTCATTAATATTAATTATGGCAATGTTATTAGCGAAGTTTATGATTATGCAGTAGGAATCTAGATTATGTAAACTACTAATGTACACTAGATATATAACTGGTTCAAGTACAAAGCCTCGAGGCTCACCTATTCTTGTATTAAGTTCCACATATTATAATGTCTAGTTTGAATAACAGTTATTGATAATAATACAATAAAATAATAACGTTTACTCAGCTAATTTTCGTGATCTACCGATACAAAAGAGAAATTAATAACATAATAACGGAAGTTCTCGTCTCAATCATTTAGTTTGTAGAATGAAATTCAATGATAACTTCGCAGTAATGAATAAAAATACACAGAGTAGAATAGTAAAAGCAGAGATAAAACAACTGAAGATGAAGTAGTTATAGAAAAACTCAAACAGAAACGAACAGGGAGCGAAAGAGTTTGAACTTGTACGTACATGTACAGAAAAGAACACCTTGATAAGTCGTGTGACTGATACACAGATAGCGCTGCCATTGTCAAACTATATGACGTTTATGAAGTGCCAACTTTTAAAAGACTCAATCGAGAAGAACCGTTTGTTTGTGTGTAGTCGTAAAGACACCGATGATGGTGAACGTTCTGGTCGTCCAATTGGGATGGTTACTCCAGAAAACATAAAAAAAATCTACAAATTTGACCAATAGAAAACTTTTTTCAAAGTAGATGACGCGTTTACTCACAGTAGATCAAAAACAACAACGAGTTGATGATTCAGAGCAGTTTGGAGATGTTTACACGCAATAAATCAGATTTTTTACATTTATATATAATAATGGATAAAACATGGATCCATTACTTCACTCCAGAATCAAAACGATCATCATCTGAGTGGACTGCAGCTAGTGAACTGCGTCCGAAGCTTCTAAAGGCACAACAGTCATTTAGGCTTAAGTATTTTGGAATGCGCTTGGAATATTGTTCATCGACTATCTCCAAAATGGAAAGACAACCAATAGCGAATACAATTGAATGCTAAAATTAAGAAAAACGGCCTTATATGTAGAAGAAAGAAACATTGTTTCGTCAAGATAATGTACCGAATCACAATTCGAATTGCTTCCTCGTCCCCCAGTGGCTCCTGGCTATTCGCTGATCTCAGAAAAATGCTAGCCGATAAGAAATGCCGTTCAATTGAAGAAGCAATTGCTGAAGCTGGACACAAGGGAAAAAGAGACGAAGAAGACTACGAAAAGCTGGAAAGAGGAAATTGATAAGAGAGAACCAACAAAAAGCCTATAGTAGAATATAGATAGATGGCGGCTATGAATCGGAAGACGTATATTCCCGGATAAGACCCGACAAAGAGCAAAATATGACTATTCACAGCATTTACCTCTATAACAAGCTACATCCCGTAAGTTATATGGGTTAACAAAGTCATTTTTGATCATGTTTCTCCAATTTAAAGACATAATAAGTGTCTCAGCACTCTCAAACATATTCTTAGTAACTAGAATGAGGTTTATCGGTTTTTCGTTTCATATTTAACTGCTTTAGAGTGTACTGCTATTATATAATATTCCCAAAACAGTTCAATATCACAATGAGACCCACTCAAGATATTACTAATATGACGATTAGAAGCGATTTACTTATATACCAAGCTGCAACTTTGAAAAGATAAGGGGCCTCAAAGTAGGGCCCAAAATTTTTTTTGTAACAATTCAACCTTGCCTTCCATTTTTTGAAAAAATTGTAACTTCTTCGGAGATTTAGAGTCGACTTTTTAGGGGTGTCCTGCTCATCTATGGTATACCCAAAATCACAATAAGACTCATTCAAGCAAATACTTACATGACGTTGGGGTAATTTACCTATTTACCCAGCTGCCTCTTCAAAGAGATATGGGGCCTCAAAGCAGGACCCAAAATTTAATAAAAATAAGTTTTTGCCATTATTCAGCCTCGCTTTTCATTTTTTGAAAAAATTGCAGCTTCTTCAGAGATTTAAAGTCGACTATTTCACAGTAAGACTCACTCAAATGAATATTATTTATTAATTAATTAGCTTTTTATTTGAAGAAAGAATTGCAAGAGCTTTAGATACTTAGAGACGACGAATTTCAAATTTCAATATCATAGTAAGACTCACTCAAATAAATACTTCTATATTAGGTAATTGGTAGAAAAAATAGCAAGGAGAGTTTAGAAACAACTTTCGGGTGTCCTGCTCATCTGTAGTTTCAAGTGCTTCAGAGATTTAAAGGCAAATATTTGGTTTCATTAATTAAAAAACCAAATTAACATGTCAATAAGATTGAAATAATACTTGAAAGTGTTTGAATGTGCTCAGTATCAAATTAAATTAATTGGTGCATTAACATAATAAATATCAAGCTTTTTCGTCAATTTATTCCATGATAATGTAAAGAGCAACGTACTTTTGAAATCCGATCTTTTCTTGTAACACAACACAATAAAAGTAACAAATACTTCACTTACAACTAGAAATGACGAAAATCTCACATACTACCGAAACACTACGTTGCTTCGACATACACTGGTTTCGAATGGTACTGAATGAATAGTACTACTACTATGGTACCACTTAGTAGCGAGTATAACACATACTAACCACCACTATCAACGGTAATCAGTAACCATCGCACGTTAGAATGGTACATTTGATATTAACGTGTTTTACTAGAGAAGCAGACAGAACCGGATGAAAATGAAAAGAGTGGTTGACCTACTTTAAGAGACATCGAAAAAAAGGTGATGGATATACATACTGCAGTACTAAATGAAATAAATAACGTTTGGGTTGTAGACAAATCGGTATTGGCCTATTTTGTATAATTTCTTTATGCAGTCGATTAATTAGATTTGTTGATTTTGGATAGTACCAGTGGCGCCTCGTGATAATAAATTTGTTTTCATAAAAAAAGTTACCTCATTACGACTCTGTTTAATTTCCTTTGTTATAAGAATTACCAAGCATGTATTTGCGCCTTTACCGATGGTTTCACTACTTGTCTCTAAATAAAATTTGTATTGTTTCAATTTTAAACAATGTACTGAAAAATTCGAAGAGATATGACATCTTCTCATGGTAGTTTTTCAGCGTAGTGTGCTAGAAAACTATAGCAACTTCTCATTGTACAAAGGACGTTGTGGGATCTTGTCTATTCCATTTATTGAGAAGCCTAGAAATGTTCATAATGTGCCTCAGCTGATGCCAATTGAAAATTTTTGGCGGAAACTTCGGTAAAGGCCAGTTTCAGCATTTCATGATTTAAAAGTAAGTGTAGTAACCATTGTTTCATAGAATAATGTGCAAATTATTGAATTAAATGAAAAAATTTGTACGGATTCTTTGTCCTCACGCCTTTGTGATTACTTATCTTTACAGTTCTTTGAGAATGTTGCTCATGAACTCTTTTTTTGAAATCAATGTGTATCTTCTTTAACACATTGAGCCCTAACCAAAACTGATGAATTTTCCCCAGAGCCAATTTTTTTTTTGTTTTTACATATAGGGAATGAAAAATAATAAAAATATTTATTCCGAATAAAATGTGCAAGAAATGATGTTTTTTTTGTGTGTATGATATAAGTTTTGAATTAGCAGGGAAGTTGCGAAGAAACTAATCCCATTTATTGGGGACATTATGAAAAAACAGCACTACCCAAAGACATTGCAAAAAAGAAGCTGAAGAAATGAAATTATTAGAAAAGAAAACGATAAAAGAATCTTCTATAGATCTGTCTGATCGATCTGGCAAATTACAACAGTTGTTTGAGAAGGACGTTGATGGGGCATAGAAAAATTGCTATTGTGCTGTTATTTGATACAGAACTGATAAACGCCTAAATTCGTTATAAAAAAAATATAGCGATTACTGATTCTCAAATCAGTGTAGCGTAGCAAAGAAGTTACTGACGAAAGAAACTATGGCTGTTGCTGATTAATAAACGCCAAAACCAAAAAACCCATTGTCTAGTGAAGAAAGAAGGTCCCAGTCACAAGGTAAGAAAAGATAGTCTAGGGTACAGTAAAAAAATCGTCATAAAAAAAACAAAAGGACCAAGTGTAAATTAATATTTCAAGGACGGTTTAACCAAACTGTAAAACACATTTGAGTATAGTCCCTTGTACCGCGGAGAAGTTTCGAAATAAAATACGTCGTTCGGTCCATAGAAAATGGAGAAAGTGCAGTTGCGGTACTATGGACCGCACCAGATCTCAACGTGTTTAATTTTGGAACTAACATTAGTATTAAATTTACGTATGCAATCTCATAGTTTGTTCGAGTTCTAAGGAAAAATGAAAATACTTTAACCATTGTTGTAACATTAAAAGAGCTGGTTGGTTGCAGGTAACATTTTCTTCATATGTGGTAAATCTACACTTTTTGTTTGTTCATTCGTAATTTTTTCTAAAAGAAGTAAAAAGCTTGTTTGCTTATTACAACTCTATTTACATCTCTTACCAAAAGTAGCAAGCTTCTGTTGAGATATCTATAGGTAGGGATCAAAATAAAATATTATATAGAATCTAATGAAGGTTAAAAGTTTACTAGAAAGTATGCCAGTGTTGAATTTGTATCGACAGATAAAAGATAGTGCTGGAGATCACGAGAAGAATTGGAAATCCAAATGATCGTATTGCTTCATCAACATCAGAGCTCAAAACAAACAAAACAAATAATAATGAGGAATAGGAAGCAAACGAAAAGAAAATAAGTCATAACAAAACGTGATAGGTAATTAACTTTTTACTATTTTACATAGTTACACGTCAATTGTATGAAGTAAATTCGAAGATCGTCCCAGAAGTAACTGGCACAATAGAAAAAATTATGGATCCAGTAGTACGCTGCATAAATTACATATGTGCAAAAAGTCTTAACAGACGTCAATTCGGGCTATTATTTGAAGAAGAAATCAGAGAATATGGAGAGGTACAACTGTATTGTGCTGTGCAATGGCTTTTAGGCTTTCTTTTTGACATTACGAATTACCTCAATATTTTGAATCTCGAATTACAGGGAAGGAGTGTTCACTTTCGACTATGTTTAATTTGATGAACGGATTGAAAGCAAAATCTCTTTTCAATTAGCTCTCTTCCCCACACTAAAACATTAGAAAGAGGAGCTCAATATTGTTTCTGTTAATTACTCTAAATACTAATCTAAAATTAAATGCTTATCATATTCATTTGAGAGGAGATTTCAAGATTTCGAAAGTAAAAAACAAAATGTACAAATTTTTATAAATCCTTTCGTAATGAGTTTGGCTGCCTTGTTGCTAACAAATTTTCTTCGAAAGCATAAAATTGTTCAGAAGATTTTGAAGATTTCTGGAAATTGGTACCAAAAGGAGAATTTCCGGCAATAACTGACCTGGCGTTACAGTTTTTAAGTAGTTTTAGATCAACATATATATGCAATAAGGTTTTTTCAAATCTTAATTATGTAAAAAATAAATACCGCACATCCTTAACTGAGCAACATATTTGATCTTGCCTCCAGATGGAACGGTCTTTGCCTTCTTTGGAGCCGGTTCTCTCTTTTCAGTCCATTGTTTTGATTGTTCTTGCGTTTCATTCATGATTATGAATCGGTGCAAAAATACGGCTCCATATTTTGTAGCACCCATCTTGCGCACAGCTTTCTCATGTCCAAATTTCCACTTTTTGGAATGCCTTTGGAATATAAATATATAAAATAGTGAATAACTCCACCAAATCCATTAATTAAATCAATTTAAAAAGGAACCTAAGAAATAATTTCCAATAATTCTTTCTAAGCACTAAATTATTCAGTATACGTGTCCCTGCATTTATCCCATCACGCCCTTATTTATTATTTTTTAAGGAATTTATTGCATTTGTCTGCTCCACACCGAATACACTGTATGTTTCTGAGGAAACCGGCCATAAGATTTCCCATGTTACCATTTAAATTCTATGTTAAGTTCCGGTCGCTTCCCGGTCAGACCCTTCTCAGTCCGGGGTCGACCACCAACTTTTCAGAATAAGTCTTTCTAGCTGAATTTTATTTTTGATACATTAAATAACATTTTTTTTGTTTATAATTTTTGAATGAAAAAAATCGACTATAGCAAATGACAGATCTGATTAATAGCTTGAAACTGTTTGAGGCTACTTGACTGAATTTTCATTTTGTTAATTTTTTATGTTCTTTTGCTTTATCTAGTTGGAACTTTCTTATTTTATAACAACAATTTATTTTAATTCGATCAGAAAGATAAGTGCTTTTTTTTATTTTAATGGATTGTAAATGAATAAATTTGCTAATAATGTTATAACAAAATTTTTATTAAACACTGAATAAAGAACATTTAGTATTTAACAAAAAGTACTTCTCAAATCAATTTTTAAACTACAAAAAAGAAAACAGTTTCAAGCTATTAATCAGACTTGTCATTTGTTCGATTTTTTTTTTCATTCAAAAACTAAAATAATGCAGGGAATTTATCCACTCAAATCACGCATTTGCTTTAAACCGCCAGTACTTTAGCTTGAGTCATAATACGTTATATAAAGCGCGTAGAACACACTAGAGCAGCGGTTCTCAAACTTTTTTAGTGACGGAACCCTTTTGGAAAGCGAAATACTTGACGGAACCCTACAATAAAACAATAGTCTCTAAAAGTATATTCTTTATTAATAAGCATAATAAACGTAGAATGTAACATATACTTATTACTTACTTACATAACAAGTATAACAATAGAAATAGAAGATATTAAAAAAGAAAAAAATAACTAATGGGAGGTATGAAACTGTTTTTTATTTTTCATTAATTGGTTGATATCAGGTTTGATAGAAGACAGTTAAAGTCTTATATCAGGTTCGGCGTCCAGTCTATTCCGGTATTTTGTTTTCGTGGCTGCATAATCGCATAAATATGTTGTTGGAAATGGAAGAAGAATATTCAGAACCATTTTGGCAAGCATTGGGTATTCATCACGGATTCTGCACCAATAATCGTTGAGAGATGTCGTTTTGAACAATGACTCCATACTTGTGTCTGATGACATTTCTAAAAGAGATTCATATATCTCATTTGACATACTTTCGGGCTTTTGCAAGGTGGGTAAAAAAGGATTATGAATCCATGAATTCAGTTTCAATTTTGTATTCTGTTCTTCGGGAAAATACTTCTCAAAAGATGCGCACATCGAAGTGAGATATTAGACCAATTCTTCAAATACATCATCTTGAAACATTTCGTTATCGCTAACAAACTCACTGAGTAACGTAAAGCTTTCTATTTCTCTCTAACTAACGCAAATAATCCAAAAATCTAATTTTCTTTTAAAGGCAGCTATTTTGTTACAGGCCTGGGACACTGTTGTCTATTTACCTTGCAATGATAAATTTAATTCGTTCAGTTTTTGAAAGATATCCGCCATGAAAGACAGTCGGAACAACCAAGTTTTATCATACAAACGGTCTTTCAAATTAAAAGAAGTATCTGAAAGAAACATTTGTAACTCGGCTTTAAGTTCAAATAGCCTTGTTAAAGTTTTACCCCGAGACAGCCATCGCACTTCTGTATGGAGCAGCAGTGTTTTATGTTTGCTACCATAATCTTCACACAATAATGAGAACAATCGGGATTGTAGTGGTCGTGATTTGATAATATTAATAATTTTTACCGCTTCATCCATTACTAATTTTAGGTTTGACGGCATTTGCTTCATTGCTAGTGTTTGTCTATGCAGGAGACAATGACTGGAACCACAATTAGGTGTTTTTTTTGTATTCGTGACACGACTCCTGCTGTTTTACCCGTCATCGCCTTGGCCCCATTTGTACAAATGTCAATGCAATCGTTCCAACTGAGATTATTTTCTTCAAAAAATATATTTATTTTAGTAAAAATTTCTTCTCCGGTAGTGTTTGTGGGCAACGGTGAACACATAAGCATGTCTTCTTCAAAAGAACACGTTTAACGCCTTTAAGCCAACGTTCCATTCTTCTTTATTAATAATTACTTTTCAGGGTGGTGGGGTCAAATTAACGCACGATCGTTACTGAGTAGAAGAGTTTAATCCAAAGAAGATATGTACAAAACTGATACAATCAGAATACAGCAGTAGAACAAAAAAACTTCGTTTCTAGCAAATAGGCACTTATCGCTCCGAACGCTAATCGTCGACTCGAGTGTCGAAATGCGATCGTCGCTTTTATAGTCCTAGCCTCGATCTCGAGCATTCTTAAAAATACTCGAGTCGGCGCCTTTGATAAATAAAAAGCCGAAATAAAAATAGAAATACAAAAAATGCGGTGTAAACAATCTCGACTTGTTTTGAAGTTATATAGCCGAAAGTCGCATGTTTACAACTATAGCGTCTAATCTCAGCGGCGGCTTTTATCAAAGTGACTGCGCGCTCACAAGTAGATATAGGCGGTTGGTTTTCATCAAGACAAAGGCTAAAGCGGCTTGCGCATCTCATCGGTGAGACATAAAGCATAAATAAATCACCTTAAACTTAAGTATTAAGTCTATTCTTTTTATCTAGGCGCGTGCCGTCCTGAATAAATATTTGGGCTACTGTAGAGATATATTTTTTTAATCTTCTGACTCTCGTATTTTGTACAGGGATCGTTGTAAGTAAAGAACTTGCAATAGGTTTGCCATAAAGTTTTATTGAAGAGCGGCGTGATGTTAAACTCTCCTCGTAAAATGCACTGTTTCAAGTTAGAATGAAATTATTTTACTGTGCTGGGTGGCAACTGAGTTCTAAATTCTTGCGGAACACACTTTGAGTATGGCGGCACTAGAGTATCACAAATGAATAATAACATTCCAACAGGGTCATTCAGAAAGTTAGTAAATGTTTCAACTGGTCAAGTTTTTTAATAAAGTATTAAAGACTATGGCGATGTATTGAAATTTTGGTTGTATTAGTTTAGATGATTATTATTTAAATTTTGTAATAATCTTTTTTGGGCTCTTCATTTTTCTAATAGTTTTGCATCACTGCAGCGTTTATGCACTAGCTCCACCCCAAAATTAAATTCAATTCGTGAAAAATGTTAGTCGAATTTTCCGGTGTCTTTAATGTTAACGCTAATACAATAATTTCAAGTTTAGGAAAGTCACTAGAAATAATTTTCTTTCTATTTGTAAAACGATTAAATAAAATATGTAATTTATGATATTAGTACTGACAATTATACATCGATGACTATCACACTTAATTAAGTAGAAAGCTGAGTACATTTATATGAACAAGTTGAATTAATAAATGAAGAAAAGCGAACATACACAACGATGTGTATAATATACTTCGTAGTATTAGCCAGCAAAGTAGTTGTTTTCTCCTTTGAGGAACGGTAAACCAACATTTCGAATCACGAAATTCGAAATAATAGGTGGAAATAGATATATGTTTTTCAATTACTGAACATGCCTCATATATCATCTAATAATTTAATTCACATATCGCCGTCTACGGCAGAGATCTACTTGACTAATGGTTCACAGTTGGAAGTGAAGATTTCGCCAGAAGACGTCTACAGAGGAATATTTAACTACATGAATCAAATAGCAGCACCGGCTAGCCGTGCATTAAGTTCGGATTAGAGACTCCGAACGAGAGGTCGATACGCCATTCTGAAGAGACTCAACAACGTCGAAACTAGTCAATGGTTACGACCGTCTCCTTGTAATTGCGAGTCATTATGAATGACAATTTCGGCGAATTGTCGATGATATCACGTTCTTTGAAGGATATGTAATTCGATATACTTTGAAGTATTAGCCAGGAAAGTATTTGTTTTCTCCTTTGAGGATCGACAAACCAACATTTCAAATCATGAAATTCGAAATAATAGGTGGGAATGTGGGAAATAATTTGTTAACATAATTTTTTCTATCAAGCGTCAATTTGAATATTGATTTTTCAAATTAATGAATTTAGTATTTTTATAATAAAATAACAAAATTTAAAACCATTGGATATTACTCTATTATTTCCCAAACGATAAATAAATAAGTATTCAAAAGCTCGGAATATATTAAAGTTAGTACAGTTTGGTGTTTAATTTTGCAACGTTTCCAATACGAAAAAGTTCGAGGTCTAATCCCCTCCCTACACCCCAGACGTAAACTAGAAACTAGACTAGAAACTAAACTAGAAACAAGTCTAATGCCTTTTAGACACAGAGCTACTCATTTGAAACTAATGACTGACGCGAATCACTAAGTAGTCCTTATTTACTGCTAATTTTATGTAAAGGTAAAGCTAATGGAGCGTATATACATTTCAGTATCAAAATGGACCTTGTCGAGCAGCACGCGCTGGTTGAATATTTGCTTTAAAAGAGTTGAACATAACGGAAATTCAACAAGTTTTTATTGTATACATTAAGTTGAAGATCTTAGTTTTAAATTAGTTTTAAACAGCAGATAAAAATTGATGTATCCACCTATTTTAGTCTTTATCAAAATACGACTAAACATTGACAACTTATATAATTTTATTATATATATATATATATATATATATATATATATATATATATATATATATATATATATATATATTAATCAATAGATTACTTTCAGCATGATTATCGTACGAGACTCTACATCTCATTGTTCTGCTTCCAAAATGTGTAGACTCCTCCCAAGAGAGGCCCAGAGAGATACTAGTACCACCATTTTGGTGATATGGGCACGAAATTCGCAGAGTACATGCTCTGCACAAGAGATAACAAACCATACGGAAAAAACACTTCGGATACCAAAACGATAGCGAGGCAGATGGCAATCTACATCACCAAGAATGTCATAGATTTGTACCAACCAGAAGAAATAAACATTATTTTGAATTGGAGGACACTTTGTATGATTAAATCTTTGTTTTGTAAAAATAGGTTCTGTTTTCTCACTTATTCATCATTTTCTTTGTTAATAAAGTAGATTTAATTATTTTAATAATAGTATTTCAAAACCGTTATTATTTATTACTGACCAATTATTACAATTCTACCTACTTGCATCATTGACACAAATTAATACTGAGTAAAAAGTTTATTAACTCCTAATTGATGAGTGATAAGCAATATTCAAACCAATTGTTTATTGAATTATCTACAGTGTTGAAATATGTCGTCACACCAATCAAATAGAATAATTGACACAATTATATGAATTAAAAAGAAAAATCATCGTATAATTATAAAATGAAGTATTTTTTAGACGATTACATACAGTAATAAACTGGAAGTCTTTCCATTACCCCCCTAGCACTTGATTCTCTCGCGGTAACGCCTTACTGGCTCTTCCTTGAGCTGTTTCCTTCCTCTCGCTTTTATACCCTTTCTTTTATTTTCATCTTCAGAACTGTTTACACCCCCACTAGTCCAACACTCACAATTACACTATCTAACGCGCTGATAATCTATGAAGATTATAACTTATTGAAACGCGCGTTAGACAGTGTAATTGTGAGTGTTAGCGTAAATAGTGTATTAAGTAGAACTTAGTTTATACAAAATCACAGCTACCAGCGTGACAATTGCTGTCCAGATAATTTTCCATTTCTTAATAGTTTCCCAGGAACGTAAAACTATTCTGGAATGTGTGTATATGAGCTGCACGTTTTCTTTCGTTCCTTTACAGTTTGTATACTTCGTATTTGAACCTGTGAAAGTTTTTCCTAAATCTTCCATGTAAGGTAAATGGGGTTATGTACTAATTTCCATCCTCGTTATGGTGGCTAAACCATAATATTTGTAGATAACTTATACTGTTTCTCCGCTCATCTGTTCTCAGCTCTGCCGGATTTTCTATCGGTGAAGGAATCTTCTTTCTTCTACTCGTATACCGTGCGGTATGCGCTGGCAACTCATAGGACACTCAGTTGTTAATCTAATGTAAGGCCAGATGACAATAACCAAATGAGAAATAACTAACAATTAATGATACAAGGCTACCAGCATTTAGAATTCAAAGTCTCTACATAATTATTTCACACACACACACACTTTGGATATTTATATTTTGTTTAGTTGCTGTTATTGACGCTACAAATGTCAAATGGCAAACTTGACATTAAAGCTGTTCATACATGGGCCTAGTGGCGATAAGTGATGACTATAAGACTCAAATTAACACAAAAACTAAAAATTTTGACATAAATATTTCTGTTTTGACAATAATAAATCAGGCAGCACCGAAGGTTGATGCTACACTTTTCCAACGTTTAGAATGTAATTTCCCCTGGCGCATTTACACTTTATATAAAAGTTGAAAAATTGCAAAGTTTATATCAAATAAACAAACAAAACGAGAAATTTTGAATCAAATGCTCGATTTTCACGATAATAAATCTAAAAATACCGGAGATTAATGATACACGGCTGCCAACGTTTAAAATGTAGTTTCCCCTGATGCATTTACACTTCGGATGTTCAGTTGTTTTTATTTTTTATATAAAAGTATCAAAATTGTAAACTTTACATTAAATAAACACAAAAACTAAAAATTGTAACATAACTACCTCTATATTAACAATAATAAATCTTTCAACACTGAGGGTTGCTGCTACACGTTTACCAACGTTTAGATTGTAATTTCCCCTAGCACATTTACATTTCGAATGTTCAATGGTTGCTATTTTTATATAAAAATCACAAAATTGCAAACTTTATAAGAAATAAACTAAAAAAAACTAGAAAATTCTATTCAAATGATTAATTTTAACGATAATAAATATGGCAACGTCGAATATTGATACTACACGGCTGCCAACGTTCAGAATGTATTTATTTCTCTAACACTTTAGATATTTAGATTTAGTACAGTGACTACAACCACACTACATAACGAAAAAGCTATTTATACACATACAGGGTGTTCGATATTAATTTATACTTTATTATCAGTTTCTTGGATAACAATTAATTATATTTCTTGATTGATTATTGCCGAATAAATGAAACTAAAGCGTTCAATCCAATCACTTTATTAAATAATAATTAAAAACTTATAAATTAATTAAAAAGCTTCTTGATATCGGTAACTCTCGATTTTATTTCGGGAGAATTATCGTTGGCAATTTCTGGAAGAACATTCCCAAACATTCTACTCAAATTATCAAATTCTCTCTTCCTATTTTTCTCTTTCAGCTTTGTCCCCAAACAGAACACCACGTTCAGAGCTTCCTTCCTCAGTCGAACGTGCTTTCCGACACTTAAAGCAAACTGCACCGCTTTCAGGATGTTTTCAATTATATTTTCCAGGCTGTTGGTTTCCGCTTCGGTCAAACGTTCTTCGGATAGAATAATTAATTTGTCGACGAAGGCGTACAAAGCTCCTACAACCATAACTTGTATGGACCTCGTATTCGTCGGCAAACATTGTACAGTATGTTCCACAAACAATTCCCTGTATTTCTCTTGAGTACTTTTATTGTTAGGCCAAGCTCTTCCCAATGTTTCGTAAGCCGTTTCTTTTAATTTTATCTTATCTTCTCTATTTTTACTAATTTCTTCACTGGGAATATCTTCGTCTTCTTTGTTATTTTGAACGGTGATTATTGTTTGTATAATACTGTAGATTTCTTCGAATCGGTCTATTTCTAACGACGAAACTATTTCACCCAAAGATTGTAAAGCTGTTATTTTGTAAACAGTTTCTTCCTTTTTACTTTCTTTCAAAACTGCATCTATTAAGGAGGTTATGTTTATGTCTGGATCAGTTTTTATGGTATCCCTAAAACATATCACTTATTTTATTGATTTTTTTAATAATCTTAGCACAAAAATCAATGAAAAACGAGAAAAGTGGACAAAATTGTTAGTTCAAACAGGCTTGGAGGACTTAGGAAGCAAATAAGTCATGAAATCGCGAATTTGATTTGCACATATACTTACTTGCAGCTACTACAGATACTGGACAGTGCTTTCAAAAGTTTATCTTTTCCATTCCATGTTCTTCCTGATAATCCAGCCAAAAGTATAACTATCAAAGAATTTCTATGTTTCGCATCCATCGTACTACCAAGTTTGGTAGCTACCGTTGAAACTGAGTTTGCCGCCTAAAAAAGCATAGTTCAATAATTTGCCAATCAATCCAAAAAATACTCTATGGAGATCAGTAGATTAGGTCAAGGTCAGGTTAAAACTAGGTCAAGGTTATATCAATGTCAAGTCAAGGTTAGGTTGGGTTAAGGTTAGGTCAAGGTTAAGTTAAGGTTAGGTTAAAATTAGGTCAAGGTTAAGTTAAGGTTAGGTTAAAATTAGGTCAAGGTTAAGTTAAAATTAGGTCAAGGTTAGATTAAATTTGCTTTAAGGTTAGGTTAAAGTTCTGTCAGGATTAGTTCTTAGTTAAGGTTAGGTCAAGGTTAAGTTAAGGATAGGTTACGGTTAGGTCGAGGTATTTACCTGCGCTTTCATGGTCCAAGAAGGTGATTCTAGAGCAGTCTTAAGGATATCGCAGATGTTTTGTAAATTTTGTCTGATACCGGTCTCGGTACCGGGACTTTGTTCCGACCAAATTTCGTTCCAAATTTCCAAAGTTTTTTCGGTTTCCGGTGTCTTCTCGGCGTGCATCGCGAAAAAAATTAAAGGTAACACAATATCGGCGTGCGATTTAAGAATATCTTGATTGTGAACTCCTATCGACTGAATGGTCAATGCGCAAGATGATCTTATGGAATCATCTGGAAAATACATCATGAACTAAATTCATTGTAAATATTATATTTAAAGTGAAAGATTCTGTGGAGACATTCTATGGAAACGTTTTTAATAGTACATTTATTAATATTATACGAGAACTAGTAGGAAACTAGCTCTGCAAAATATGATCTTATTACCTTCCCTCTCAAAATACCAAGTTTGTAATTTTAAAAATAATTTTTCCATGCTAGAATCCTTTGCGGTAGATACCAAATAACCAATGGCGGTAGCATTGTGTTTCCTAATCGCTGAATTTCTATCGGTCAAACCGTTAACAAGTACTGCCAGAAGTTTTCCTAAAAATATATAAAGAAAATTCAATTTTGATTCACTCAGATGAACAAAAAGCTTTTCTACTTTAGTATCATCAATCATACCTGTGTAAGGTTGAATATCTTGACCGAGCTGTACAACAAGAAGCGTTATAAAATGGGCGCAAGCTATTCTAGTACCCAAACCTACACTGCTCTTCATTAATTCGATAATTTTTGGTATTAGTTCTTCTAGAATAGATGCGTCCGCAAATTGTAAACTCTAAAAAAATACAAAAGATAAAAAAAATCATCATTAGAATTGAAAAATGTATATTTTAGTCATTTAACACATTTCATTGTAATTAAATATAGCAAAATCGACAAGGAACGAATTTTTATTATATCAGATAGTTTAGAGGGAATATAGAACAAATTTGTATAATTATTATTTACACAGGAAGGTAAGAAAAAATTTCCGCTTTATAACATTTTTGATTTTCAGGAATAACCGAAAATCATATGGTTTCAAATCAGGTGAATATAACAGACAGCGGCTAATAACTGTGGTGCAGAACAAAACCTATTGGTCCATTTTTCAGGTCTCTTTGTTAGCATATCAATTTTCAAATTTTCCAAGAAAATACTTTCCAATGGAGTAGCGTATCTAGGAGTCATCTTGGATAAAATACTTGGAACAATAATCTAGGCAAGGTAACCTTCAAAGCCTATATGGACTTATCGCAAACTCGAAGACAAAACATGGGGATTTAAGGCTAAATGGTATACCAAACGGTCATCAAACCCATAATCACATACACGTAGCTTGTTTGGTGGCCGAAAACCCAACATGTCTTACTAGAACCTTAGAAGCGCTGCTAAGCCTGCTTCAGCTTCTCCTTATAATGAAGTAAGAGGCATCCACAGGTTAATCCAAACAGAAAAATTGAAACAAAGAATCTAAGGATTCTAGAATCGATAAAACAGGAGGTTCGAGTCCAGAACAAAGAGATGGATTGGATTTATCCAAAATGTGAGCTCTCCATACCGGTAGGAATAGCTCTCACTATTGACCTTGCATAAAAGCATTTTCACATTCTCTCAGATAGTCAAGCGGCATTGAAAGCCCTGAAGGTTATTGAATGCAAGTCTAAACTAACACGGGGATGTAAACAAACTCTTAATGTAGCTACTAGGCAATGAAGAAGCAAACTGCATTACCAAAAATGGAGATGTCACAACAATAACGACCTAAACAGGCGTCTCCAAGCCTAATAATCCAAAAGTTTCATATCAACTAGGAACTTCTTGAGATATCCACAAACTATATTAATCGTTGATGAGTTTTTAGGTCACTTCCTCATCAAATACCACATTAAAACGATGGGCATTGCAGCAACATCTTGATAAATGAAAAAAAAAACAGAATAGAAGGGGGGAGTTTAGATATTTTAGAAGTAGAACAATCGTATAGGTGCAGAGCTGGATAACCAAAATCACTCCTTAAAAAACCAATCAATCTATATTGATGTTCAAGACAGATGGACTTAGATGGAGCAGGCTTTTGTGGAGGACACCTCAAATAAGAAAATTTTACTCGCCGAATTCCAAGCCGAAGTATCAGCTAAAGTAGAATGTGGACGTTTGATACTGTATCAACGCCATAGAAATACATTAACCTCAATTTTCTCAAAGAGCAATGCTGCTATACAAGAGACAAAGGTTGAAAGGGTATGCTTTAGGCTTGTATTGGAATGTGACAAGTGGTGAGTTATTGCTGTAACGTGTAGTTCGTTTGTAATTCCGCCAACAAGAGCAGCGACGAAACGGACTCGTTCGCAAGATTGGGATCAGTAAATTCACCCATAATCCATTCTTGTTGAAGCCAAAAGTGTTGTTAATACGTCTCTCAACATTTTGCTCACGGGAAAGGCTTTGCAATCGCAAAATCCGACCAGTAACTGGACTTTCAACCAGACACTGTAATCTAAAACGTCATCTCTATACTATGGACGTCACGGACGAAACGGAGTGCCGCTGGTGCACGGAGGAGGAAGAAACTTCAAGAAACACGTGCGGAAATTCAAGCCTCACAGTTTGCTCAGTGATGTCAAAATGTTCAAGACAAAGTGCCTGTTTGATTTTTCAAAGGACATAGTCTACTGGTAATTTCAAGTTGAGTATGATAGGTCTTTAACCACCCAAAAACCTACTAGAATTATGTAAACGGGGTGAGTCACTAGTTTTTCATTCGAGATTTGAATTTGTGGTCTTAGAGTCATAGCCACTGATCGACCTTTCATCTTCAGGAACAATTTTGAAAAATTGAAACACTATAAATGTCTTGTGTTTGAATAAATTTAACATCCGATCGTTCTATTTGTGAATTATCTGTTAAAACGAAGTACACCAACACAAATAAAACTGTAGGTTCTTTATTAAGCTCTCTAAGTCTATTGGAACAAAGGGGTTTGTTAACTGATAGATGATTATCATAGAATCTTAAGTTTTATGAATGATGAACCTGAACGACAGTATTTAGTACTACACATAAAACCTAGTTATCATCTCCGGGCACCGAAGGTAAATTGTACTGCAAACCTTACCTTCGATACTGTTTCAGTAGTAAAATGCGATTTAGCGATAGAAGCTCTCGCACTGTCTAGCGCTTCTTGGGCTTCAGTTTGAGCACCCAATCTAGTACTCAAATAAGACAACTGACTCGATTCTAATTCTCCGGTAGCTTGTAAAAGAGCCGGAATTAATTTCGGTAGAAACGGTTTGAGCTGTTTCCCTGCTGATTTAACTAATTCCGATACGGTTTGTAAACTATAAACAAAATAATAATAATAACAAAAAAACGGTAAACGAGAAGGTTTTATACTCACCTAACTAGACGGATTTCGGCGACAGTATTAGTTATACCATTATTCAGCAATACAGGCAAAATTGATTCCACCATTTTGACACCTAATTTACCTTGACTAATATCACAGCCTCGGATACATAACTGGAATAATATTTGTTTTTAATTGAAAGAAATATAAATTACCTCATCTTCGAAGTAGTCGAGACCTTTAAATCATCGATATGGTAACTAGGTGCTAAGGACAGTGAAGAAGATGACAATAAGGACGAGATAGCTCCCAAAATATCATTCACAGATGGGGGGGGGCTGTTCTTGCTTTCATACAGCGTTAGCGCAACATTGCATCGTCTAAGCGACGTAAGAGATTATCTCAGAAGACGATCAAAGACTTTTTTATGAAATAATCATTGTTTCCACAATATATGGGAATGGAAACAAGCAAGGAAGCTCACAAACAAGAAACAGTAAAATTAAATCACCTCAACTTCGAAGTAGTCGACACCTTTAAATACAGTAAACTCCCGGTTATCCGAATCTGTCAACCGAGCCTCTGGTTTAACCGAGCCTTTCATTCAAAAATAGAGAACGTGAGGGCCTAGTCAATGAGTTACCCGTTGAAGATCAAATCAACAGCGGAGACATTCGTGATTGGTGCAATCAAGATGTTCAGATGGAGTTTACCGACGAGGAAATCATCGATATGATAAGTAGGTGCTAAGGACAGTGAAGAAGATAAAGCGAGGGATAGAAAGAGAGAGTGGGTTCTCAAATTTTCTTTTTTATTTTGATTTCCCTGGTTCTACATTAAGGTTAGTTCTATTTGAATTTGAAATTATTATTGAAGTTCCTTTTTAAAAATTATATTTATTCAATAATATTTTTGAAAGTTCCACGTTACCTTGCTCAATATTTTCGCGGTTCTATTTGCCGTTATTCTCGTCTGTTCGTGATGATCGTCCATAACTCTAAATAACTTCGTCCACAATTCTTCCATCTTATTTATGGCATCGTGAATTGAACGATTCGGCGAACCTTTCAGGAAATCTTGTAAAGCCAAACAACAAGATTGACGCACCCTGTATTGATTCGAATTTATATTAGCCAGTAGATCTGTTAAAATTTCATTATAATATTCGTCTATCTAAAAAATTAAATCAAAATTAATAAAAACTATTTTTATCAAATGATCTTTTAGTGTTGATTTACTCTGTACTTTTGTTTCGTTTTGGAAGAAATTAAGCGAAAAGTGTAATGACATTTCTTTCGGGAAGAATCTATTTGGTTTCAACTGATTTTTCACAGTAGAGAATATTATTTCAATCCAGTACGGTCCTGCTCTTTGTTTATGTTCAGCATCAGGAATATTAAATTAAAGTAAAAAAATGTATTTTTCCATCTAAAGGAATAAAATTTTGATTCACTATAATCTAGGAAAGTATTCTTCTTGAAATTTCGACACGTTTTCTGGAGAAACTTGAAAACAACACCTCTAAACGAGCAAATAAGGCAATTAGAACCCACCTTTTTGGGGTAAACTGAATCTAAATAAATGAAAAAATGGAATAGTTTTTATACATTCTGGTCTATGAAAGTATTTTTCTAGAAAATTTACATGACACAAAAGGACTGTAACCGCCCCTCATGGCAAGAAACGTATGTAAATAGAAAAAAAAATATTTTTTATATAATAAAAAATAAAATTTTGATTCTGATTGATCTATGGAAGTATTCTAGAAAATTCGACACGTTACTCGAAGAAACTTGAAGGGATTGAGAACAACACCACCTTTAAACAATTAAAGGGAATTGAAACCAACCTTTTTGGGGTAAAATATATCTAAATAGATAAAAAATGTATTTTTTGACTAAAGGAATAAAATTTTAATTGAGTCTGGTCCGAGGAAGTATTTTCCTAGAAATTTAGATTATGCTTCACAGAGGAAACAATAAATCTAAAACAAGGCAAGCTTTAGGGTAAAAAGCTTTTAAATTTTTATTTTTATACAATCTGGTACTGATTTTCATTCACGATTTCCAGTAAAATAATTTTCTAGTAGGAAAAGGTAAGTATCTAGAATATTCGATTCGAATTAGGAAAGGGAGGTGAATATAATTACAACCAATAAATATGATTGAAAATATAAAAACTACAACTTTTTTTTGTTTGTTTTCTGAAATTTCGTTCAGTGATAATATTAATTTAATCAATTATTCGATTATATAAATTATGACGTAAAAATAATTGACTTTTATAAATGGTACTCCTCACCATTTTGCCAGTGTCGGAAACCAACACCCGCCAAATGTTGTGCATGGATGCTTGAATATTTGGCGTCGGGTCGTATTGATATCTGTACATTTTAGGGATAATAGTCGGTAAATACGCCTTCAAATCGTCTCCGCATCTTTCCGCTATACTGGAAAAACCGAAAGCCGCTCCTTTTTTAGAATTCCATATGGCGTTGTGATTAGCCAAATGCATAAATTGGTATATCAAATCAGGTTTATTTAAATCTGATGCTAACGAACACAATTCTTTGTAAGTTGTCAAATTTCCCCTAAAACAAAAATTATTATTTTTCAATTATTTTCAAAAGAAAAAAAATATAATAATTTTTCATTTCGTAGACTTTTTTCTTTATATTAGGAAAGCTTCCTCAAACCCATTCAAAATTGACCCTTTGCGTTATTAAAGGTACTGTCACACATTTTCTAAATCCAATAAATAACAAATGGGGACATTTTTTTCAGGTTTCAGGTGTAGAGACCACAACTGGGTTCCCAGAACGTTCCGTCTTGTTCCATGCTTATATAGCTATAAAAATATCTAGGAAACTATTTTTTTACAATACAAATTGAGTTTCAATGGTACTAAGACGAAATACATGAACCAGATTTTGTCAGGAATCAAGTAACAAATAGCTGTTCATAAAAACA
Organism: Diorhabda sublineata; assembly: GCF_026230105.1. NCBI lineage: Eukaryota > Metazoa > Arthropoda > Insecta > Coleoptera > Chrysomelidae > Diorhabda > Diorhabda sublineata. Next base: position 13,621,260 of record NC_079481.1, on the reverse strand, counting down.
GCATCATGGTTCCACTTAAGTGACCAAAAATGGAAAAACACTATTTTAATAAACGTTTTTCAAAAATTATTCTAAGTGAAAAGTTCCATTGTTTGCTAAGTACAAAAAGGAGCCGCATTTTGCACTGCTGCCTACGATATTAAATATACAACGAGTGGAATACTCCCCTATATTTTTATATCTCTAAAAAGTAGTATAAAAACAGATCTACATAAATTTTCATTATTATATCTTTTCCTCATTAACAATTTTTTTTTATTTTCCAACTTATTGTACTATGTTTAATAATATTTTGTTCTTACCCAGTTGGAGACTGACCGAGTTGTCCCTCCTCGAACAGTTTCGTATCCGAAGTAACAGCAGTCACTTGTCGACTTCCAGAAGTCAACTGTTTCACCAATGCTGTCAACAGTTCTTCTGATTTGTAAGTATCATACACCACACACAGTCCTTTTGATGCGACGTCTTGTATAATGTCTACAACAATATTTTGTATATAAATAAAAAAACAATAATAAAATATTACACACGTACCGTTACTTTCACTCAAGAATCCCATAAACACACTCTGTAACTGCTTCAGCCTTTTGGTGATAGGTTCCCTTTCGCCACAATATTTAATCACGGCCAATAACCAAATAGCCGATGCTTGTTTGGAATTGGGGTGTGATTCCTCTGCCAATGTCAACAGTTCTACTAATAACCATTCTAAACTATCATCAGCTTGTGATTCGTTAATCAATGGTACATAATCTTCCGGTAACGTTATCCAAGGATTCCTAGCCTCCGGAGACCATACTCCTTGACAGCACATCACTAAAGATTCTCCTATGGTAAAATGAACTTCGATATCTTTAGTCTAAAAAAAATATCATCAATTATTTGAGATAGTTCGAGATAATGTACTATATTGACAAGAACTTTTAGACGCCAAACACAACCAATTCTCGAGCTTCTCCATCTTCATTTGTTGCACTCACTCCTCTAAATCACACCAGACATTAGATCTCATTCTTGAAACTACAAGTATACTAATTATTAGTCATTGATCCTGTTGTCAATCCATGATAGATTAAAATTATACAGGAGAAACAAGAACAGAATAAAATTTCCAAGCTCCTCCATTATTTGAACTCTAACAGCCCTAATAAATGACCCCTATTGGAACCCAATCCACACTAATAAATGACCATCTATCTTCTTTCCAATCAATGGTATACTCCAATTATGTATACAAAGGATAAATTCCAGGGAAATTAGAATAGCCTATTCAATTAACAGGAGTCCAATTAATTTTCACCTCCATATATTGTACTCACTTCTCTAAATGGCGCCACGCAATAGCTCCCTCCCTTGGAACCAAAATTATATGATAAATGGTCATCAATATTCTTTTCAACCCATGATAGTCTCTAATTATATAGGCAAAAGACAAACTCCAGAGGAAAGAAGAATAACTTATCCAACTGATATTAGTCCAATCAATTTCAGAGCTCATCCATCTCCATATGTTGCATTCACTTCTCGAAACGGCGCTAGGTAATGTTGGAAAGTCCCTTCAAGTTCCCAACAGTCGAAATTCCATATAACACCATGGAAACGGATCCAGTTGAAGATTTGACTGATTGATACCAGACATATCTTCACCAAATACACGGATAAAAAATTCTTTCTGCACCCGTCAAATATTCTGTTAAGTTTTTTGAACATAGTCTTAACAATACCAGAATATTCTATAACCCATGATAATTAAATACGCAAAAGGACAATTTATGAAGGGATTGGGAGTAATATAACCATTGGAACAATATATTTAACCTTGTTACACTGCCACTTCCTTAGAACTTTGTGGAATGACTGCAATTATGAACTAATCCATCTCCATATATTGTACTCAATCCCCTAGGTGACTTTTCATATGCACGGTGGTTCTTCCCCCTTAATATCTCAACTATCTTGTATAGAACAATGTAAAAATGGACCTTCTCCAGAAGATTCAGTTAACCATTGATCAAATCCAGATATATATTTCTCTTTCCTATCATTATTCGTCCTGGTACTATTACCATCTTCCCAAACTGTCTAAGATGGTTCTATTTTCCTTCTTTTATCTACTGCTCTTCTTAGAAACGTCTATTTGTAGATTTTTTGGTAAAAAAACTCATTTTGTAGTAAATATGATAATCAAAATCATAATTAGACTTGAATTTTTTACCTCTTTAGCTGTATTAAGTAACCCTTGTAGTACTTCTTGAGAATAGGGAAACTTTCCACCGACACACAATAATCCCAAACTTCTAGCTGCTTTTTCTCTAACTTTCGGTGAAAATTTCGTATTGTTCATGACGTCCAATAACTGATTAAGAACATCAATCTTCGTAACAGAATCTATTGCCATTCTTTTCGGATCAGGACTGCCGTTCTTTAAAGGTTTTCCGTCTTCTAATGGTAATTCACTTACTCGACCTATCAAACCGATACTGGTACAAGCCGCACTTACCAAAAGGGAGTTTTGGTGCTTCAAAAAAGGAACTAAAAAAATCAATTCATTCATTTATTGGCAAAACTAATTAAATAAGTATTACTCACTTAAATTTTCAATACACAGTTTCGCCAAAACCAAATTTTCATTCGATTTATTATTGGATAGTTTCAGTTCCTCGCATCTACCGATGGCAAGTACCGCACCATGTTGTGTTTCCAAATTTTTACTATTCGCTTGTGTCAACAAACTCTTTACGGCTAAATCGAACTCACTATCACTAGACGAGGATAAGATGATAGAATAGAGAAGCGAACTAATTTCTCTGACTTCTTCTTTGGTTGATGAGAGTTGATCTTTGATCCACTGAAGATTTTTGGAAACGTTTTCACGTAATTGAGGTAGACAACCGACTAATTCCACCATACAACACAGCGGTTCGCGAGCTATATTGAAAAAAAATAATTTAAATTTTAAAGTGAATTTGTTGTGGAGTAATTATGGGATTGAACAAATAATTCAAACAAAAATTTGAATTCCCACAAGTCTGTTGGAAAATTAGATGTATTGAAACTATTTACTTCTTTTAATTTTTCTTCACTTATTTTTTTGGTATTTCTGTACCTATTTCTTACACTTTCTTCTGTCCTTTATTATTATATATCCGGATGCCTCTTGACTTTCTTCTTCTGCTTTCTTTTAATTCTTTTATTTGTTCTATACATTATGAACAAAAAACTGCTTTTCATTTTCTTCTATTCAATTGCCGGATAAGGGTTAAGCTCATGTACAATGAGAAACTTCTTGTATTATTGGTTGAGAATTCTGGGTTTTTTTTGCTTATTCAAGTATCAGGGGAGGGTTCTAGTGCCTCTGGTAACCATTCCTTTCACTGCATTCAGTCTTTTGCCATTTTCCTCTATTCTTCTTTCGAGTTTTTACCTTCTTTTGTTTTCAGTGCCTTCATTTGAGCTATCCATTTCATTGAAAATTTTGTGTTTGGTTTTTGGTAACAGAGTTATGGACAAAAGGCTTCTTCTCATTTTATTTTACTTATTCAATTGTCGAATTAAGTTCAAATCCCGTCTTATGCATTTCTTCCCCTATCTTCTATCACAATTCTAATCAATTCCTCCCAATTTTTTTTCCATTTACTCATGATCCTTTATTCAACCTTTTAATTTCATTAAAAATTTTTGACTTTGTAGTGACAGTTTTTGATGAAACAACTTGTTCTTCTCATTTTCTTCTTCTTATTCAAGTGTTGTATGAGGACTCCGGTCCCTCTTATCATGTAATACATCTCTTTTTCTTCTTATTATTTTCTTTTACATATTCTAGTGCCAAACGAGGGTTCTTGTGCCTCTGGTACCCACTCTTTTCACTGCCTTCAGTCTTTTGTTATCTTCCTGAATTCCTGATGAAAACGTCCCTCTTACATTATAATATATCTCTTTTTTCATCTTCTTACTTTCTTTTACTTATTCATATCCTGATTAGTGTTAATCTTTAGTACCATAATAAACTTATTTTTCTTTTTTTATTTATTTAAGCATCAGATTAGGGTTTCTGGTCCCTCTCGTATCCATTCCTTCCACTGTCTTCTATATTTCACCATCGCTCGCAATTAATTTGGAGTCTTTTCTTCTTCTCCCATAAGTTCCTTTATTTGTTGCAAATTTATCAATAAAAAACTATTTTCTTGTACTCATTCAAATGTCGGATGTATTTCATAATCTTAATTGAATTCTTCAAGGTTTTTTTCTCGATTTGCATCAGATTCTTCATTTAGTCTATAAAATTAATTTTAAAATGTTTCTTATTCAGTTCCTGAGTCATTGATCTTATTCTTGTTCTCATTTTCTATTACTTATTCAAGTGTCGGATTAGGATCCAATCTCTATTTATCAATTAATTCCTCTGATGTTGTTTTCTCCATTTACTTCAGATCCTTTATTTATTTTTTTATGGTAACAGAGTTTTCAATAAAAAAAAAGTTGTTCTTTTCATTTTCTTTCACTTATTCAAATGTTAGATAATAATTTCAGTCTCTTTCATATCCATTTCCTCCACTGTCTTCTGTCTTTCATCATTTTCAACAACTCCTCCCCTTTTTCTCTTCCATTTACCTCAAATTCTTCATTAGATTTATCAATTTGTATTGCATCTCTTTCTTAGGTACGTAATTAGTGATAAAAACATTTTTCTTCTTATTTTTTTTACTTAGACAAGTGTCAAGGTCTTTTCGTACCAATTTCTTCTACTTTCACCTTTACAGGTTAAACAACCTCTCAAACTGAGCGGCGAAAATCCCGCACCTGAGTAGACAGGATGCAAAAACTTTGGTAGGTTCAATCAGAGATACCATATAGACAGATTTGTCCAAAAAGAGAAGGAAACTACGAAATATTCCTTCGCAACTGTTATGGACATCCAGTGTGCCTACCATGCCAGTGACACTCCAAATCGGAGAAGCCTCCTTGAGCTAGGAGCAGATCCTTTCTTTGGTTTATACTTACATTTTTCATTTCTTCCTTGGGTGCCAAATTATTGATAAAAAATATTCTTCCCGTTATTTTTTACTTATGCAATTATTTTGTCAAGGGTTAGTTCCTATCCCTCTTGGTCAGATTCCTTACACTGTCTTTTACTATCATCTTCGAATTCATGTTTTGCTCCTAATTAATATTTCACCCCTGAATACTGAGTTATTAATCGAAAACAGTTTTTTTCATTTGTATCCATTTCTTCCTCCTTCTTACATATTCCTTATAAGCCCGCATCTATTTCCCAGATATGCCTATGCTAATTCAAATATTTTTCTACTATTTCTTTTTGTTCTGTTACTTTTCTAATCTCTTCTTTTTTTTATTCTGCACTATTTAGTTTTGTTTGTGTGCTGCTCTTTTAGTTTTAGTTCTAAGCAGTGCCCCAGTCTCTCCATTCCTGACTTATTATATTGACTTACCTGGATTTGCCAACATCAGATCCCTTACTAAACTTGTATATTGGTTCAAAGGATTATTAATCACATCAGAGGTACGTTTAATGATTTCTTTAAGGTGTGCAGCTATTTTCGGTGAATATTCACAGGGGTGTTTCAATACATCCCTCGTTCGTGGCACATCTAAATCTCTAAGTAGACACAATCTAAGAAAAATAAGAATCTGAAAATCAATATCAAATAATTAGCAAAAACAAGTTAATCAATTTATTATATAGTATTAAATGAAAATTAAAAATTATTATTTATCGTTACCTCAGTGTACGTGTTAATATTAAATGGCAACATGTGATTTCCAACAGGAAAACCTTTCTTTTCCTTCACAATACTTTCCGCTTCATTAAATATGTAATGAGTAATTTCATCAAAACATGGTAATTTTATTTTTTTGCCTTTTAGTTTATCTTGTGACATATCAATGTCGGTTTTCCTTGTGGTTCCATATAAAGATTTGAATGCTTCAGTGGATACCTCATCTTTACTGAAAATAATACAAAAAACATTTTCTCTTCCAAACTATAATGAAAATAATAGATTGTATGAAATATGTAAGAACATAATCATAATAATCTATAGATAGAGAAAGGTAGTCCAGAATTTCTTCCTCCTTTCCATTTAATCTAATAAACCTAAACTACTCAAGTACTTGCTGAATATCAAAATCCAAAAAAATTTTCTGGACGCACTGAAGAATATTTTCAATTTCCCCCTTCTTCTGAAACTTTCTTGAAGCATTTTCCAGCATGACAAAAAGGTTCTGGGTCAATAAGAAGCGTTTATGCTCCTCTTTATTTCCTTTGGGGATGAACGTTAGATAGATAGACCTTCCAGCTTTTCTTGCAAGAATTCTGTTCACAGTATCTGTGATAGATTCAAATACGTTACAACCTGACTGATACAATTTTCTTGGTTTCGTAGCAAATAAGTAATCAAGAATTTCTCTTTCCTCTATACTGAATTTGCATTCAATAGAATCTGCTATGCATAATCTCCTGAAGCAGCAACTCGCTACTAAGAAGCCTACCAGGAGGTATAGATTGTTTTTCTGAAACCCAAACCTGAAAGAATTCTCTAGAGTGATCTAGCACTTCTTTATTATCGGTTTCTCCATTTTTCCAAAGCTCTTTTTCATTGGAGCAGTCTTCTATACAACATAAAGGCTATGGACTAATAAAGCTTCTTTATTCTTGTGTGGGAATTGTGGGAATATTGAATGCAAAAATCCTTCTTGTTTAAGATATTGTACTTCAAATTTCAAACATCTACTTACATTTTAACCTTGTCAAATAATATATTTCCTAAAATAAAGAAAAAAAAGTTTTTCGAGTTACAGGTCATAAAACCAGATATAGAATGGATAATAAAATCTAGAATGTACTAAGTTTAGGAAGTAGGTAGTTTAGTCCTCTATCATCTATCATTAACATTAAGGACATACCTCCTAAGCTCAACTGTATTTAATTTTTTTCATAAATATACAGTTACCTTATCCATAATCCCAACAGATATTATATTTTATTTGTTATTTCATCCAATTTTCTATATCAGCCTTGCATCTATCAGAATGACTATGTCACATTTGTGATAGTTTATTTCCAATCTCATTTCCACTTATAATTTAATGGTAAATCATCAACCCTTATCTGATAGGAGCTTAAGGATGATGATAATTTACAAGCAATACCAAATACCCCAGTATCTGTTTCTATTACGGTTTTATCTAACATTTGACAGTTTTTATTTTGAAAGTTAGATTATTATTTTTCTTGTTTATTGTTATTATTATTTCACCATTTTTCAATTATATCTGAATTATAGAATTGTCGTAAAAACCATTGAGTCTGTTGTTTGTTTACATTGTTTACAAATCTGTCAAGATATAAATGTAAACAAAGAGCAGAACCGTATTATCTCAGATGCTTTGCTTTCATTATTTTAATTGAACTCATTTTGTTGAAAACTCACTTATCTCCGGTGGCTGTTAACAATAAGTACTTCGAAGGCACGTGATCAGGAGGAAAAATTGTTGCCAAAGTTCTAACAGCGGCAAACCTAACCATCGGTTCTTCTGATACCATTTTACATTTTATCAACAAAAACAAAATGTTTAACCTAAAAAATTAATTATTTTCATTGGTTCTATAGTAAAATCAAATTAAATTAAAGGAAAGGAGATATATAACAAACAAAATTATAAAAAAAAACAAAATGTATTTATAAATGAGGATCTTGTGGAAGTTTTTTGATTTTTAGTTGGAACCGAATAATTGTGAGATGAAATTCATAATTGAAGCATCGGCTTTCGAGGTTTTTGTAATGTTAAACTGAAACTATTAAATGAAAATGAAAATTACACTGAAATAAAAAGTGTCATTTGAATGCAGATTATTTCTGTCAAATTTTTTTCCCGAAAAATAAGATTAAATATTCTATAATGAGAATTATACATCACCTATCATCTTTATTGCATTCTTGGGGCAAAATATCGTATTTATAAGCCAAAATTAAATTCAAAACACCTTCTCGAATTTGTAATTTCAATTCTTGATTTGCGCTTTCCATATTAGAAAAAAACATTTCGAGTAATCCGACGTCGTGGTAAACGATTTTCGGGAAACGTTGTGCTAACATCCCTATAGTAACATACGTTTGACCGTAATGGACTTCTTCGCCTTCTCTTATTAATTTTTGTAAACCAGATAGGAGCACTGGCGCTACTCTACCAAGTAGATCTTCGTCAGCACTGAAAAAACAAAACATTTTGTTACAAGATAGGATCAAATGACCTTTGTACTACCACTACACCAACACTCACAATTACACTGTCTAGCGCACGTTTCGACAACTAAGTTATCGTCTTCAGAGACTGAAAATAAACAGTACCTTGGTTATCGAAACGCGCATCAGATAGTGTAAGTGTAGGTAGTGGTAGTGTAAACAGTGTGTTCAGTATGAATATCACTCAACGTTTCCAGAAATTTCAAATTAGTATGAATACAGGGTGTTTCAAAAAAAAGGAAGCCCGTTTTTTTGGATAGTAAGAAAACTGAAAAATAATTGTTGTTTGATTAGTAAAAAATTCTGGTGAAGCCATCCTTAATCAAGATAAAAGGCCTTGAAGATAAACATTTAGTCACATTTTTTATGATTTTACCGACAACATTACTTCGTTTAACAATAAAACCTGAAATTGAATTATGTTTGAGCTATCTTCGTCTAAGCCAAAGCTAGCTTAGCACTTTTTGATATATATAAATCTAACCTTAAAAAAGCTATGATTAATATTACTTGGTAAGTACCTTATAACTAACGCCCTCTATGAGAGTAAGTTGTAAAAACAAATTCATTGTATATATCAGCTTCTAAAACAAATTCTTTAAATTTTCATTGTAATGTTGCCAGTAGATTCTGCAAAATTGTGAAAAATATGGCGTTACAAACATTTTTTACAAAACAAATCTCAATTATTTTTCAGTTTTCTACCTATCCTAGAGACGTGGACACTTTTTTTTAAACATCTTGTACAGTACTATGAAAACATGAGCTAGTTTTTATCAGCCGTTTTATCTAGTGGTAAACAAGAAATTTTCTTATAAATATGGAATCCGATAAAAAATTAAATACATCGTTGTGTCATCTGGTTGCAAATTGAAAATTTGTCATCCGATTTTTTGTCACTCCTTGGGAAATTGAGATCAAAATCTTAATGTGTCTACTAAGATAGTAGGTTTTGAAAAAACCATAAGAAAACCTGCGGTAAAGTGTAAGGTAGGGGTAATTCAAAATTTCAGTTGGAAATTAACCGATTTTGGAGCCCTTTTTGGAAGTCGCCAGTATTGCAACAAACTTAAGCTTCAAATATCCCCAATATTTATGTCGTCATTATTCCCCAATGATTAGATATCTTTTTCCTCATAGACTTCCATATCACCTCCTACGTCACTAAAAAAATGTTTTGGTAAAAATCCAAAACGTCGACTTTATCTCAATCTGGTACATAACGTTTTCCATCACCTAATTTATTTAATTTCATTCACTAATGGTTTATACTTGTCCTTTGTTATAAAAAATCTTTTTGCTGTCAGTATAGTCTCTACGGGTTTAAAAACCATTTCACTTTTGGCTAAAATGATGTTCATGAGCTGAAAGATTAATGACAGTCTCTATTCTCCTTTCAATTTGAGCAAAAACTCTATTTTGGGGGATGAATGATTGTCCAGGAGTGGAAAACTTATTTACATTATTCACCTTTAAAGATCTACTACATTGGTAGGTTTAAGATGAATACCTACATTGGGATTATCATTAGGGCAGTACCTCTAGCAAGAAAAGTAAAAAACATTAGAAAACCATAAAAAATGTCATATAAATACGTTAATAATATTAAATACTACATTAGAAATTGAGATGAAGATGAAAAATTCAATACAACTGAAGATAATTGTGTATATATGTACCTAAAAACTTTTTCCTGGTACTTTATTCATGGTATCGGATTCCTTTATTTTTTTTGTTTGCAGGCGCTGTAATAACGAATTTCTCTATTTCTTAGAGATAAAATCCCCACACCCAAGTTTTTTATACACAACTTGCGTTAGCGACAAAAGATAAAAGCGACACTATATTTAGAGATGACCGGTTTTGAAAAATCGATTTTGTAGCGCATTGGAATTTTCTAGCTTCAAAAACGCCCGGATTTAACTAACTTAGCTAGAAATTAGGTTTCTCTTTATCAATGGGTGAAAATGTTAGTAGATAAATTAAAACAATTAAATCGGCGATGAGTTGACTGGTTTTGCAACCAGATGACACAGATAGTAAGTTTGTTGATACAAAAGTATTCCACCACTTACTATTTAATAATGTTCCCTGTAAAATTGAGAGCCAATGATTTCAACCTGGTGTTGGTGTGAGTTCCATACAAAGAATCAAAAATAATTTGTATGCACTGCGGGAAAACGAAACCCTGGTCTGTAACTCTACCTAGGGAAGTCAGTAATTTTAAACGAATCCTTGTATTTGCTGGTAATTTTTTCTCCTCCGGTTTCCCACTTTTCCCTTGGCTTCCCAGGTACAAATGATACAGCGGCATTGATGTTTGCGGTGAAGACCAATCAACGGACCTACAATAATGAAATATTTAGAAAAACCACTAATTAAAAACGTAATTTCCAAAAAAAATTACCCTATAAATCGTTTCAGTTCAGTATCAGCCTGATTGGCAACAGCAAATCTAGTATCAGATGCAGCAACTACCAGGTGAGGTAATATTTCTTCTTTGAGGAAAACTCCTTGACCCAAAAATTTCACAATGCCTAATTTGATCTAAAATACACCAAAAATTCGATTTCTCGACTCCTCTTCTAACTCAGTACCTTAAAAAATATATATTTACCTCTTCTAATTCTTCTGGTTTCATCGGATTATTGTTTATTAGTCTTTTATAAGACAATTCGCTCAAACAAGGTGGAACAGGCAAGGAAACATTAGACTGACTTCCACTGTCAATAGATTGGGGTGCTAAGGCACTAAAAATAATTATCTTAAGGATGGTAATGTACATGAGATGCATTTAATAAATAAAATGACTTTAAACAGATAGTGAAAATTGAAAAAATTCATATAAAAACTTTCCATAATATCCCAAAATAATTTCATAATATGAAATTGCTGGGAATAAGTTTGGATTTCAAATTAAAGTTCTTTTGTTTAATTGTAATCTGTATGTAAATATCATATCAAAAATGTAAAAATTAAAGTTTTCAAGATATATTCATACCTGTATGGCAATAAAATCATATCTAACAGAATATCCAGCAGGTGTTTTTTTATTTGTGGGTTTTCATTCAAACCAAACAAACTGAGCTTCTTTTCTGGTTCTGTTGGCACCTTAACTTTTCCCAGAAGAGGTACGATTAATAAAAGCAAACTATCGACATGTGATTGAGGCTTGTTTTCTAAAGCATTTAGTACAACTGGCACCAACTCAGCTTGCTTATCAAGTGGCAATCGTGGAAATCCAGATTTTAAATAAATAATAGTGAAATTCTAAAAAATATTAAAGAATTTTAATGTATATAACTAAAAAACTACGAAAATAATATGAAATTATAAGTAGGTACAGTTTAATATTTTCACTGCAATGCCCTTCTATAGTCGAGCCAGTGAAGCTTTCTGGTTTTGTCCCATATCTGTAGATCTAGACAAATGTTCCATGCTTATATACCGCAACTAAAATCGGGGGCGCAAGATTTTCAACATTTTACTGCTGCAACTGACTAAAAAAGGTCTATAAACGCATTCTAATGGATTTCAGAAACTATAATGATAAAATAATTATAAAATAATGGTAGAAGTGAAAAAATTTTAAACAGATATAAGTAGGTTTTACTCAAACTTCAAAGCAATTGAAAATAAGTAATTTTCAAGGAAATTGAACTGAAATAATACTTACAATAACAAAGGATGTAGCCGATGGATCTTGATATTGAGTTAAAAGGACCTCTACGGGTAACTGCACTTGAGGTCTTGACTTTATCCTCTTATTGACATGAATCAAAAGTTCCATTACCTATTTTATTAAAAAAATTAAATTGAACAGAATAAACTTTCTCTAAATTAGTTCCAAATATTTTGGAACAAAATTAAATATACAAATACCTTTTTCCTTACACCTTCTTGTGGGGAAGATAATTTCAGTAAAACCGGGGGTAAAAATTTGCACAAGACACTCTGCAACTGTTCGTCAGTGTCTGCTGAGCCAAGACGCAGAAACACTCTCTCTAAGAGTACTAAAATGCACCATTAAATCACCGAAATAATAAAAGCTGTATATATTTTTAAACAAAATATTTTTGAATAATTAAAATCTATTACTTATAATACTTTTAGAAACTTGAGTTTTGAAAAATGTTAAGAATTGCTACAAAACAAGTTTGAATCCACTGTTCAAACAAAAATTGTAGAATGCATAGACTCCACATAGTGTGGGTTTAAACAGTTTATTTAAGTAAATGTATTTTCTCTAACACATTAAAATTTTTCAATTTATTTGATATTTAGAAATAATGTAATTACTTACCTAGTTCGTCAGTAGCAGCTGCCATCTTATCTAAGTAAAAATTTATTTTTTTATTCTATTCACAAAATGCAATTTCAAATTATTCAAAAATGAGTCAAATCTTGAAATATTTTTATTATACAAATTTGAGAAAATGAATGTCACTACTTTTGTCAGATATCAAATATTACTTCTTTTTTATTTCCCAAATTTGAAAGATTTTAAATAATATATAAAAACATATAGATATCAAAATCAATATGAAGAAGAGATAGAAAACATTTAATTTTATTAAGCAATAAATAATTTATTATATTTACGGATAAAAAATTAAAAACAGAAATGTGAGAAAAATAGAAAAAGAAATTACTTTTGTAATGTATTTTTTATTAAAAGTAGACAAGATAGTAATAATAAAGAAGATATTTTAAGGTTACACATTCTTCTTCTTAATGTGTCGAGGATTGAACAATTTCCTTAAGCAAAACAGGATCTTTTTCGTTTAATAATGAAAATGGTTATCATAATAAATTACTAATGTAAAAAGATCATGAAAGTATTGAAGAAAATTAATAATCATTAATAATAAGTTGTTACAATGCATAAAAAACAAATTCCTTAGAATAATTAACTACTAACCACACCATTCTGTCTATTGATAACAGACAACAAGGTCGTTTATCCTGTCATTTGACTTAATTTAGTACACAAATAAGAATTATAATACAAGTTGGTTCTGATTCGGTGTTATATTTTATAAAGTTACAAGAATTCCAACATATTTTTTATTTAAAAATTCAATTGCTACATTCTAGTTAAGTGTATAATTTCAACTCGTTTTCTAACAAATATTAAAAATGTCTATAAGACCTGAGGACCATCGACGAAAATGGGACAAGGAAGAGTATGAAAGACTTGCCGAAGAAAGGATAAAAGAGGAAAAACTCTTAAAGGAAGAAACAGAAAATAAGAAAAAAGGCCCGCCAATAAAAAGAGAGCTTTTAAAAACGCGAGAATACAAAGTCGATCTTGATTCTAAACTAGGAAAAAGTATCGTTATAAATAAAAACACACCAACTTCTCAGTCGGGAGGATACTATTGCAATGTTTGTGATTGCGTTGTTAAAGACTCTATTAACTTCTTGGATCACATTAACGGTAAAAAACATCAAAGAAATTTGGGTATGTCAATGAAAGTAGAAAGAAGTTCTTTGGACTCCGTGAAGAGGAGATTCGAAATAAACAAGAAAAAAATGGAAGAGAAAAAGAAGGAGTATGATATGTCATCTCGGTTACAAGAATTAGCAGAAGAAGAAGAAAAATTGAAGGAATACAGAAGAGAAAAGAGGAAAGAAAAAAGAAAAATTGAAGAAGTCATTGACGATGAACCACCAAGTGAACTAGCTAGTATAATGGGATTTTCTGGATTTGGTAGTTCTAAGAAAAAATAAAATATTTGTTCAATAAAGAATATCAATTCTCATCAGTGTTTGATGTTACATATTTGCACGAATATATAAATTATGTCAGTTCTTTTTTTAACAATTTATGATTGTTGATATATTTTTGTGGAAATCTACTCAAGCTATATAGAAAGTTCTAATCACCTAAGTTAACTATAAAGACTCCATGGTACCATATTTTTTCAAATATCTTGTACTTTAACTGATAACTTTAGAGTTTCTATAGGACTTGTTCATTTCAGATTTTGTTCTGAACAAGGCTCAGAAAAGAAAGAATTTTGGCTACTTTTGGGGTCACATAAAAATAGGGAATATTTTGAAGTACTTTTCAAAAACTGGGAGTAGTTTAGTTTATCAATATTTTGGTTTTGTTCATTCATAATGTTGAATTGGAATTTTTGAAGTTACTTGGATTTGATAGATCACAAAAATGCTTGTTATTCTCAAAAAACAGAAAATTTATTTTGAAGTAACAGGCAAACATTTTTTGAAAATTGGAAGTGGTTCAATGTCCAATCTTCATCATCTATAAAATCCAATTGGAATTTTTGCAGTTATTAGAAAATGTAAAATATCCAATTTTGATCGTCTGTAGAGTTGAGTTGCAATTATCTTCAAAAACCTGGAAAGTTTTCTATATACCTTTCAATTCAAATTTCGAATCTTGATATATATTTATGACTGTAACTGTAACCCAACTGTAAAGTGGAGTCAAAAATTTTGAAAAAACAGTTTCATAATTGTCATCGAAAAGCTGAAAAATTATCCTCAAAAAAGAGAAAATAATTTTTTATGTGTATGGCACATACTTTTTAATATTCAGAATTAGTTTCGAATCCTATTATTATTTTTATGTAAAGTTGAATTAAAATTTTTTCAATTATTACACTAGCAAACAAAATCCCAAAAAATCTGGAAATCATTTTGTATGTAATTTTTATATCAGATTTCGAATCTGGCTTTAGAATAAAGTCAGAAATATGACATTTTAGTTAACTTTTTAAAACTAAAAGTTGTTTATTTAGTTCAAGTGTACTGATTATAATATATATTCCGAGCATTCGATTACTTATATATTCATCATCGAGATTTTATGAACGTGATTGTTGTGGGATTGTGGCAATTAAATACCAAAGTGTACTCTTTTTAAAATATATTCCTTTAGATTAACTATATACCTACATAACACAAAAAGAATGATATATAAATGTTTGATAAAATTTCGTGAGCGACACATGGAAAAAATATTAAGGATGGGTGCTTATTCATGTGTTTTCGGACAGCTGGCAGAGAGAGAAAGAACATCGGTATACCACTTTATATTTCTCTCTACTATATTCGGATTGGATCACAATGACGTTTCAACGAAGTTTCAAGTGGTAGGGAAGGCAAAAGAGGAGAATAACATGTTTTGAATTTATTGGCGAGTAGAGGAAGATATAGAGTTGCAAACCAATACTCCTCTTCTCTTGTCTAATAGTACAATTTTCTTTTTGAAGTGACATGAATAAATATATTTTCAAAAACTAATTGGTTACCTATACCAGTCGATCTAATATTTATCTTTGTTTTCAACCGATCTACGGGGGTCTACGTTAGGCGTGACATAAAACGGGGATCCACAAGCGTAAGCAGGGGTCCATGAAAATATTCATTCTTGATGGAAATACCACAAAAAGATCATAAATCTTTCCCTCATCATATCTTGTCGAAAAAAGTTTCAGTGCAGTTACAAGCTTATTAACAAGAAAAGGAGTAGATTTAACGAGGAGATTCCTTACAAAACTCAAATCAAATATTGATAATTTGTTGTCAATCCATCAAATATTTCCCTCTCATTAGAATTATATATTTTGTAATTACCATTATAGAAGTTACATCACGTTATACTTTTTAATTAAGAATAACTTGAAGAGCAAAACACGTCATAACAAAGTCGAAATTACAAGCCATCATCATAGATTCTTGGTAATCTTTATTATGATAAGAAAAACATTGTACTTAGTTTCAAAATTGACTCACAATTGTCTTCGAAATGCCGAGAATCGTCTTTGATTTTCAAATTCTATTGCTAAATTAGGCTTCAGAAAGTAAAAAATCTGTCTCCTTTTGAAGTTATGAGAAAAATGAGGAATAGTTTCAAGTATTTTCCGAAAAACAGACGTATTCAGGCGTTACTTTTTCAGTTTTGAATCATTCGTAAAGTTGAAAAGCTTGTTGGCAAATAAAACAAATCGCAGTTATCTTTAACAAGGTGGAAATCGTTGGACTCCTTGGAACTATTAGTGATATCTCAATCTTTTCACTACAACTACACTTAAACGCGTTTCAGTAACCAAATTATCGTCTTCAGAGATCGAAAGTAAACAGAATAAATTGTTTGATTTATGACCTATCTTTTTACTGCATTCTGCATAATATAATAAAAACCACTACTAAGATTTTTATTACTGAAAAAATGATTAAACATAAAACATGAAAAACTTTATTTTAGATTCCACCAATAATAAATGTATAAATATCAGTATAGGCTTCGATTAATACAATTCCAATTCCTATTAATATCAGTAGTAAAGACGACGAAGTTTGCACCTAAAATAATAATAAAATAAAAGTTTAAATAACAAAGACACAAAACAAACCAGTTAAATCATAATTTAAAGATGTTATAATATAAAAAAGATTTTAAAGTGCAGTATATTCTCTTTATAACGATATTAAAGGGATTTTACGATTTCAGTATCAACGCAACCAATTCTAAACATGCCTTACAGCTCAGGAATACAGATTTTTTTCGTAAGACAAAGGACAAGGATGGTACAAATATGTGTACTTTTATCAATGAACTAGTTTCTGTTACATAACGCATCATTATTCGTTTTTTGGTTTAAGAAAATGTAAAATAAAGCTTTCTTAAAAGGCCGAAAAGTGTTGGCAAACCAGCCACGTGCAAGGTACTCCAAAACAAGTGTTACCGATAAGAACTTATTTTGGAACACCGACGTAGTACTTAGTACGCGATGTGGCTGCAGAATTGGTCATAAGCTTAAGTAGTACAGAGCAAATAATTTCATGAACGGTTTGATTAGCGGAAAATTTCACTCAGCTGGATGCCAAGACTTCTGAATTTCGAGCAGAAATTCGCACGCCGAGGAGTTTGCAAGCGTCTCCACGAATTGATTTGAGAAACATTGGAACAGCTACTTATAGACTGCGATTCGAAAGCAACGAGGAGCAGAGCAATATGAGCGGAAAAGTAATAAGCGGAAAATTAAAAGCCATATGACGAAATTTTCTGTTCTTAGAAGTGTCGCATCGTTAGGGCCTGTATAATTAAGTGTTTGAATAATTGGGATTAGTCGAGCATTTGATTATAAAGGCCCTAACGAGGCCACACGTTCAGGAATAGGAAAATTATTCCTTGAAAAACGAAGCATTTAAGTAGCATTGAATTATGGAAGCATTCTACTTCAATTAAATATCGATTTTGCACACTAAACTTGCATTGCTGCGCTTACTTTTCTCTAAAGTTAGCATAGCAGCCAATTTCTCAAAAGCTTGTATAAGATAAAAATTTGTAATATGGCACTTAATTAGCATTTATTTTTCTGCTTATTTATTTCTTTGCCTGCTCATATTGCTCTACTAACGTTCCTCTGAAAGCTTCAGGAGATGTGACAAAGGTGTGTACAAAATGACAAAGATTATCAAGAAAAACTGTACAAAATTTTAGCTCTGTAACTGTAAATAGAATTAGTTATAGCAAAATTTTGGTTTATATTCGAACCTCTGTAATATTATTACATAGTAATTAATTAATGAAGGTCTTTCAACGTAGTTTGTCGTTTTTTCGTCTTCTATGACCTTAATTTATCTTGCAATCAAGAAAGATTTTCTGTAGCCACTGGACTATATTCATGTTAGGTGAAGAAATTGTGAAGGATTTGAGCTGCCTCCAATGCCCATTGAGAAGTTGGGACAAGTTCTGGCTCTGGATCAAATTCTTGGTCACTAATTTCATCTTTAATCACACAGACACCATTAAGGGTGTCTTTATCTTGAGGTCCAATTGTGGTAGCAACTGCTTCATCGATGTATTCATAATTCTGCAGCTTTTTATGTTCATACAGCTTTAATTGTCGAGCCCAAACTGCTAAATACAAGTCACTTTAATCCACTGGTCCAAGAAGCAAATTTTCTTTCTCTTAAGCTTAAAATCCCATTTCTTCTTCAAAAATTTGAGAAGTCATTCAAGTCAAGTTTTCTTTCTACAATACTAGTCATGTTAGCTGCCACTAAGACAGTGATTCTTCCCCTCCAAAACACTTTTCTGATTTGAATTTGAAAGTTTTGTTTGGTGTCAGTTTATAAAACAACGCAATTTCGTCAGCATTGAAAATTTCTTCTGTTGAATATCGAGCTTTCATATCAGTCCATACTCTTTCCAACCAGCCGTCTGTACTTAACATTTCTATCAACATCACGAGCCTCTCCACCGATTTACCAATAATTTATGTTATGAAGCTTTCCCTATCTTTCCAAATACAGTGGAAACTCGATTAACCGGACTAATTGTTGTCGTTAGGGATTCGGAAAATCGAAAGTCCGGATAATCGAAAATATGAAGTATAGCGGGTTTTGTGAAATAAAATAAGTTTAATAATAGTAATATTCATTAATAAATAATAATATTATCAATCAAAAATAATAATTATTTAATAATAAGTTTAATTTGGCTTAAAATATTTGGTAATTGGCATTTGAGGTAAGCTACTTTTTCTCTTCATTGCTGCTATATCACGAATTGTTTTCAGCTGTATTAAGCTCACAGTATCACTCTCTGTTTGTTTATCAAACCATTTGAGGCCTGAAGTGCTTCATCATGAGATGGTTCTACATCATTTTCCACGTCTAGATTTTCTTCTGTTTCATCTTCTTGCATTTCCTGCTGTTTATTTATCTGCAACATGTTTTTTACGATTTCGTCATCCAACAAAATCTAAAAGCCTTGATCATTATTGTAACAAGTGACCCACTCTTTGATATCTTATATTTTGTAACTTATCTCAATACTACTTAATGATTTAATTGGTCGCAGTTGATAGTCCGGATAATCGCTAATCCGTAACTGAGGGCCGGATAATCGAGTTTCTACTGTAGTAGCCACAGTGGATTGGCAAAGTCCTGCACATCGAACAACATCAGTCTTTTTTATATCGCTCTAATCAAAGACACTTTTTCTTTAATAGTAAAAATTGTACGTTTTGTTCAAAGCACATTAAAAAACAAATGAAACCACTAAATGCACAAAGAACAACTGGCAGCCGAGAGCTGATGTGAACAGCCAGACAGCCAGAAACAAAGATGTCTGTCGTTGAACCAGGTTATTGCGTTTTCTAAGAAAATTCCCAAATCTTGAACTGAACTTTAACGAATTAATCGTTGTAGAGAGAACTTAGTTATAGGGAGAATCGTTATAAAGAGAGACTACTGTGTGTTAAACTTTTAGATTTTTACTTGGAGGTCCGGTTTATCAATTATAATTTATCTGTGAGATAAAGTCTTAACTACCATCAGTTATTTTTGAAAATTGGGTTTATCGACAACAGAATGTGTTGTTTAAATTGTGTACTTTCAACTGTCAAATAAACCAGTTAACTGAAAGATAATAGAACAGCAATTTGAGGATTGGCATCTGAATCTAAATAATTGTTTTGTGAAATATATTTGGTTTCCGGTCTTTGTAAGCTTAGACAATTTTTACTGGTTTCTTATGAGCGAAACTTATTTTAAAGTAATTAAAAATACTGAAATTAAGAAGCCAGACAGCAATTTTACTCTCGAAGAGAGATATTTACCGTTGAGACCTGCTAACAAGCAGAAAAATAAACGAACTGATTGAACCTAGTGTGAGAATAATGTTAATTCCATTTCTCAAAATTATCCACACTACATAATAAGATCGTCTTTTTGTGTAGAAGATCAATCCAATATATCAAAATAAAAATTAAATGATGATACCCACTTAGTGATTAATGATGAATAGCAAACAATATGATTATTGTCCTATGGACAGTCAATCACTATTGCCAACATTGCAATTGATAATGATAATTGGAATAATGCAAATTACCAGCGAATAATTTCTCCTTTCTATATAACTTGCTGGCATGGCATCTTTCACAACAGGGAATTTGTCAATATCTTTGCAAGAATGACCGATCGTACTTTGAATGAGGTGTGTGGCTAAATCTCCGATAGCCAATGCAGCAGGTTCTCCACAAACCTTGGCCGTTTTTATATAGTAACAATCTACTATTGTTTTTGATATCCTGAAATAGAATTTCGATGTGAAATCCAAACCGAAAATAGAAATTTTCAAGATTCAATAAGTGTATAAATTGCACAAACGATGCGTTCCACTAAGCACTCGCGACAACCATGTTCATGACCACGGTTTTTCGCATTCCACTTAGTCCAGAGCGTTATTATCGTAAAACCCAAGTGGGATGGATTATCCCTTACGCTCCTGAATCTGAATTTTCCTATATATTCAGTTAAGAATTATTATTACTGGAAGTTTATGAGCTAATTAGGAAGATCAATTTTTTTCATATTTTTTTAAAATGACAATTTTAGGTATTTTAGGGACTATCACAATTGTGTAATTATGTACTACCAGCACAACTCACATTTTGTACCTAATTAATATATTTTATTATACAGTGCTTTTCAGATAAAAGTATCCACCTTTAATAACTTTTGTAATACTGGTATTTAGAAAAAATCCAAAAACACGTCAATTTATGTTGGAAGGGGCAAGCATTTTGGCTTATTTAAAGTTACTGGAAAAGCCACCCCCTCACCCCTAGCAGCATCCCCTTTATTTTTTTAAATTACTTTTCATATTTTTTATGTAAAATTTGGATACTCCTCTTTGAGCTGATTTCAAAAATGTATAATACTTGTAGGTTTAAGTGGTTAGTTTATGAGATAAACAATTTTTCTTTTAAGAGCACAAATTTTACTTATTATTTACTTTCACCTTATTTGCCTGTACTAAAATGGGTTGTACAACAATTCAAACTCTTTTTAACTGTGCTATTTATTATGAAGTTACAATAAGTGTTCAAAATGAGTACCATTCATTTCCATACAATGGTATAATCTATTTTGAAATGCCTCTCTGACATTGCTTAATACGGCTGGATTTAATTGTCGACATTCATTTTCTATCCTCGTAAATCATCCAGAGATTCTGGTTGGGTAGCATAAACTTTTGTTTTTAAATACCCCCATAAAAAGAAGTCTAGGGGTGTTACATCCGGTGGCCTAGGTGGCCACTCCATCATCTGCCCCCTTCTACCTATCCAACGACAGGCATAGCATAGTGTGGGGGAGCTCCGTCTTGTTGAAATACCAGTAAATCTTCGGAAAGGTTATCATCATTTTCTATTATTGTTGTAATACGTGGGTCAACCCCTTCCCTGAGTAACTCAAGATATGATTCACCATTTAAATTTCCGTTGATGAAGAAAGGTCCGACAATGTGGTCACCTAGGATACCACACCAAACGTTTAACTTTTGGGGATGTTGTGTATGGAATTCACGCATAATATGTGGATCACTTTCAGCCCAATATCTACAATTATGCCTACTTACTAAGCCATTTAATGACCATGAGCATTCATCAGAAAAGCAAATATTGTTTAATAATTGTGGATTGTTATTGATAATTTGCGTCATTGATTCGCAAAACTCTATACGACGATCAAAATCATCTTCATTCAACTCGTGCACCAACTTAACTTTGTATGGGTGGTACTTGAATTTATGTAGAACTCGGAAAACTGTAGAAGATGAAACACCGATCGCTCTACTTATTGTTGACAACGATTGGGGTTGTTGAGCCTCTAAGCTGACTTGCCCTAAAATTGCCACTTGGATTGCTTCGTTATTTACGAGTCCCTCTCGCTTATGCACTTTATTGCAAACAGACCCTGTTATGGTAAATTTCTCCATCAGTTGAATTACATACTTATGAGTTGCATGTCTTCCGTCATGTAATTCGTTAAATATTCTAGCAGCAGCTCTTGCACAATTATTATTTTGGTAGTATAAACCTACAATTTCAATTCTTTCTTGCAAAGAGTAAACCATTTCAGAAAAACAAAATAAATAATGTATCAAATTACACTATCAATAGTGACTACAAATTCTAGTTGACAATGTCAAACTTTAATAAAAAGTAGAGTTTTTTGTTGTTTGGATTTTTTAAGTAGAATAAATAGCACAGTTAAAAAGATTAAAGAGTTTGAACTGTTGTACAACCCATTTTAGTGTAGGCAAATAAGGTGAAAGTAAATAATAAGTAAAATTTGTGCTCTTAAAAGAAAACTTGTTTATCTCATAAACTAACCACTTTAACCTACAAGTATTATACATTTTTGAAATCAGCTCAAAGAGGAGTATCCAAATTTTACATAAAAAATATGAAAAGTAGTTTAAAAAAATAAAGGGGATGCTGCTAGGGGTGAGGGGGTGGCTTTTCCAGTAAGTTTAAATAAGCCATAATGCTTGCCCCTTCCAACATAAATTGACGTGCTTTTGGATTTTTTCTAAATACCAGTATTACAAAAGTTATTAAAGGTGGATACTTTTATCTGAAAAGCACTGTATATTATTGTACAATATTATATAAAATTATATAAAATAATCATTTACAGTTTTGATCTTTCTTTAAACACAAATAAACCTTACATTTATCACACTTTATTCTTGACCAACTTTGACAAGTTTCGAGACGACACATTTGGGGTTTTTTTGGTTCTCATGAACTGACCAATGATTGAAGCCATCAAATCTTTTGTCTTCAGGCGAAAGTGAAGCATGTCTAGCTTTCTTAGAACTCGGCCTCGGATCTTCTTTTCCTAGATTAGTGACTTCACTTTCTCTTTCCCTTTTTTTGTGCCACAAACTAAAAACTCTCTTAAACTTGGACGAAATTTCAAAAAATCCATCTTTGGACTTGAATTTATTCGTTACGCAATCATATTCCACCCAGCTATTAACTATGCATATATCAAATAAGCGAATAAATTGTTTTAAATGTCCATTTTCTGGATTTGAAAAAAGTTCTGTAACATTCAATCATTTGGTCAGACATTTTCTTATTATAAATTTTAACTAAATTCGGACAAGGTATTTCAACATGTTTCTTCGTATTTTTATCCCACCGCCTCACATTTTGTTCAGGAGCTATTCCAAAGGCCGTAGAAACCATAATATCGGATTTTTCATCTTTCCATTTTGTAGCACATATTTTTTTGTCACTTCTGACATACTTCTCTGCCTGTCCTCTTTCATTCTGTTAGACATTATCATCCCTTTACCTTCTACTTTTAACTCCAATAATTTATCAAGCAAAGGTAATGTTGAAAATTATCTGACAAAAAAAAACTGAGCTTACTTGTGGCAAAGTTTTTACTAAACGCAAAACGACTAATGGCCCCAAACCAAGCTCTTTGTTTTCCAGTGGTGTCAAGGATCCCCGAAAAACTCCTACAGGAATTTGGTTCAAACAGGTACATCCTGAACCTCGCTTTTAGCGACTTTCATATCTACTTACACCCAAAATCTTTCCTTGGAAGTCCACGCTTCAACCATTATGACGAGCTGGTAGAATATGTCACCCCATGGTTGAAAACATAAGCAACAATTTTCTATTAAGGCATACAAAAACTAATTTATAACAAGTATCCACAAAATTTCGGGAACTATATATAGAGAATTATTTGAACAGTACAAAAAATATTTTTCTTAGATATACGTTATAGTTGTCAAATTGTTATTGGAAAGTTTAAATTTTATTCCAAACGAGCCTCAAGGTACCGTTCGACCTTAATGTTGTTGAGGGAACCCATCAGACGCCTTCCTCAGGTGCGCTTCCGTGGGCATGAGGAAAAGGGCCGATGCAAAAACCGTTCAAGGCATAATGGTACCAAAGTCCAACCTGGCGAAATTCCAAGGACCTTGCATGAGCGCCACTTTCCGCCAACGGCTCTGAGCAGGGACCACAGAACCCACTACCCCCAAAGCATTGGTTGCTAGTGAGGTCGAAGCTCTGTCCGGTGCTTTTGACAATGCCCGATAAAAACGCCACATAATCACTGGTGCGGAGCAAAAAAAAAAGAGAAGACTGCCGAGACTGCTCAGGGATTAACGTTATCGGATACTAAAGTTTCCTCGACCACCAGCCTTTCCCCACCTAGAGCTTCCATCTCTTGAGATCTTGAAATCCAGGTAAAACTGCAACAAGTCGAAGAATAATAGCGGCTGGATCTCATTGACTGTGGCCATCTTGTGGACTCTACTCCACAGCGAAACCAAGCCATAGCAGTCTCTCCTTATCCATCTGATTAAGAAGAATTTCCTAATTCGTTGAAACGTTGGTGGCAAAAGATATCTGCCTTTGGTAATGTCACTTGGTGCTTATCAGAAGACCTTTTGGACGCCCATTATTCCACTATGAATTATAATATCTAGTTGGTGTTGGAAATAGAGGAAGAAATTAAAGTACGAGATTATTATACTAGGGAATATACAAGGGATGTTTAACGGATGATTTTACAGATTTTACAGAGGCTGATGACTTGGAGGAAAGCTATTACAAGTAAAAGAGTAATGGCGGAGACAAACATCCGTAAAAAGTGCTTTCGTCAAACAACCCTTGTACTTCAAATATTACTTGCATAATTGTGCAGCATCTGCTTCTTCTACCCAATCGGCTGGACCGTTGCAACTATCAAAATCTCGTTTTAGTTCATACAAACAGGGATGATAAACTTGATATTCTAGAAAGATTATATTATAAAATTATAATCGGTGAGAAAAGCATTTTGTTTTTATGTATATTACGCCTATAAAATCCAGTTTCGAAGCAGCATAATTTATCGTTTAAGGCTTGCAATCCAGTTATTAGTTCAACGTATAAACTTTGTGGATTTGCTGTCTGACATTCTTCATAATTTTTTCCAACAGTTTTCATGTCTTTTTCCAATTTACTGAAAATGAAAAACAGAAAGAAATGTTTGTCGTATTTGTTAGAATGAAAAAATATTTTTGCACAACGTTTTTCTTGCTGCTGGAATACCAACTTTAAGACAGTTATAGTGAAAATCACTATTTTTGTTTGTTTATAGTTCCAGCTGATCATTCACTCTCATCTACACTATCAATTAAATACTTTATCTTTATCTTAAAAATATTTAACGACCCGATAGAGCTCGATACACAATCTGACCTACGTGTTGACTTGCGCGGATCTATATGTTCCACGTTTCGACGATAACCAAGTTATCGTCTTCAGAAACTGCAGGTCCCTGAAGACGATAACTTGGTTATCGAAACGCGCGTCAAACAGTGTAATTGTGAGTGTTGGCGTAGTGGTGGAATGTTTAGTCCGAATATCACCTAAGATTCCAGAAATTTCAATTAAATTATCTACTCTATTGTGATTGGATAGCCATGATATCATGTGACAAAGGTGAACAATAGAAAATTTTGCTTTAATAGCTAGGAAGAAGAAATCCTGGTTCCGTAACATAAAAGAATGGACAAATATCAATGTCGGATATTGTTTCATGTTGCGAGGGACAGAGACGCATTCAAAAACGTGACCGCCAACCTTCAATGAGAACACGGCATGAGAAGAAGAAGTGACAGATAGATAGGGGTAAACCTCTATTTTTAATAATAAATCTGTGAAATATATACGCAATGCTACGAACATAACTTAAAAATGTGAAATTTTAAACATTGATTGACAATTCCTTGTAGTTGATTCTCATAGAAAGAAATTTATTAGGGTTTGGATTTTTTTATGTAAGAAGCAAGCACAAGAAGGTAAATCCTATCACACTCGAGGAGTTCGAGTGGTTGCCGTGTGGAGATGCCTATGGATACTTCTAAATGCTGTAATGTTCTGTAAGAACATGCCTTGGTAACTGATTCTACAGACTTGCTCTTCAAAGAAAAGAGTCTCGATATATCGACGTTCTAGGCGTCTGCAAGCGAACTCGGTGTTCATGAGTCACGTCTGCCTGTCAAGTAGGTCTTGCAGATGCTGCCCTAGGTGGGATTTTGTTAGAAAGCTCGGAAGAGCGTCTGCCGTGGTAGTATTGGTAAAACAGACTCAGGTCAGCGACCTTTTTACTATGCTCTAAGCTATTCAAATTTCTGGTTAACTATGAATCGCCTATAGGTCGAATTGCTGTCTTCTGTATTGAGTCGAGTATCCTCAAGGCATGTTTAGGAGCCGAGCTTCAAATGTGCGAGCAATATTCGAAAGATGGAAGAATCTGGACCATGTAGAGGATAAGAAGCTGTTGTGATAGGTTTTTGGTCTTGAAGAGGGCACAAAGTTATTTTGGAGCTGCAATAGCTGATTCGTCCACGTGACTGTGCCAGGTCATAGTGCTCCCAGCCCTAACATTCAGGCTATACCAAATCCAGGGTCGCAGTACCAGCTTTTATTGGGGCGGCTGATTTGAACGACGACACCGGTATGATAATGTAATTAAAAACATACCTGCATATGTCTGTTTCTAATTCTTCAATAGATAAAGTCAATATACTTTCAGGGCTGGAAACTTGAACGTTAGCCAAAAACGAAATTAGTTTCTCTTCGTCACAAAGTGAAATGCATTCACCTGAATTATACCTAAATATTAGTATACCCTCGGTATCCTTCTTGTTCTACTTACGTATTAAAATAAATGTAAAAATAAGTTGAATCAAACAAAATTTCAAAATCATTCGAAATATTGTTTAAATATTTATTTTGATTAAACTGTCATAAATTGGCATATTAACCAAATAGATGGTAATCTTATTTTTTCAAACTTCCGAAAACAAATGCAAACAATAGTAACGCATTCAAGTATTCTCCACAAAGAATTCTCTGTGGACAGTCCTTGGATTGCATTTACCTCATATAGTAGAGCGAAGCTATTCTCAGTATATTAATTTTGTCTATGGCTGTTCTAAACGTTACAAAATGCACATTTCAGTCATAGAATTGATATTAAAGATAGAGATACCGAAATATGTTCAAATTCATTCATTCATATTCAAAGAATATCTATAGTAAGAAACGGGAAGTTGTATGTCGATGCTCTTTTTCTCTTTTTCAATAGTGCCATTCCACACACTATGATTAACCACCGAAAACGAAATTTTACAAGTGTAGTTTAAATTTCAAACGTCAGTTTAAACGACAATTATAGCGTTTACCAACAAACTTGAGTTTAAATGATACCCCAGCTAGCTTTTTCAAATTTTTCACGTTTTTACGATACGTACTCAGAAGATGTTATCATAAGAGTGCTGTTTGAGTTGTTTACAGATACAAGTAAGTTCTATGGTCGGGATAAAAACTTTGAGCGCACCGTTGTGTCAATGTCAATCAGTGAAATACTGCAAACATTTTTATAAACATTTAATACAAAATGGTAATCAGGGATGTAACATGTTTAATGTTAATTATTGGTATAAATTACGCCAGATTGACCACGGCTTTTGTAACAGATCAGTGTATAAGCGTATGTAAAAATGTAAAATTACCTACACTAGATTTGGTAAGTACATTTTCTTTATTTTAAGATTTAATTTACAGCTTAATTTTAATTGAAGGATTTCTACGAACAAGTAGTTTGTCAGAGAGGTTGCAGGTTTTTTAATATTATAAAGTTTAAGGATGTACCTAATGTTAACCGAACAAAAAAAGAATGCCATTTATGTAAGTTTAATTTATAAAATATTCTTATGTCTTATTTTAAATGTTTTATTCAATTTAGCTTGTGGAGATTCTTATATAGTGAAAAAAGAGAAAGATGTATGTCAAACAGGATGTAATTTAATGGCAAAAGAACAAGAGGTAGGTATATATTACTGAATTATTAGTTTATTATGTGTTATATATGTATTTCAGACTTTTATTTCATCATTCCTGATTGAAACTGAAAATAGTATTGTTTTGGCAAGCCCGGATCGAGATATAGAGTTAGATATCCTCTCAGATCCGAGTATTAGAAGCCAATTGGAAATAGGATTCAATATTGATTACAAGATTCCAGCAACTAACATCAGAACTATGCCCATAGAAATTGAAGAAGAATTCAAAGTAAACGAGAGGGATTGGTTAGATTGTGCTTCAAAAAATTCGGGGATACCAAGGTGGATATTATTACTGGTTATTTTATCGTCAGTTTTGGTGGCATTGTGGTTGAGCTTCACTTTGGAAAAGAGAAACAGTGTAGATGAAGAAGTCCACGAGATGGATATTCCTGATGAAAAACTTATTCTAACCAGTGATGAAGTGAAAGAACAGAACATTGTGGAAATATTTCCTGTATATTTGAATGTATCTGAGAAAGAAGCCCCCCCAAAATATACAGACCGAACCGAGGACGTCTAATTGGTAATTAAGAATTTTTGAATACAGTCAATATCAAGTGAATGTTATTTATATTTTTTCTCCAGAAATTGTACATGAAATAATCGGCAATGTACATTCAACATTATTTCTATGGGAACTTGATTAATTTTTTAGTTATTTCTGGTTCACTCTATTTTTTGTAATAAGAACTTACTCCAAAAATTTTTTGCTGCATTTCAGATCCATTAGGGGGTTATGTTAAGGTGGGGGAAACATTTTTTAAGGGGTGATTGTGAGTGTGAGGCAATCCAGCCAGAAAGGGTGAGCTGCAGAGCACCCCAGACAGGTAGCTCAATTTGCAGTCATTGCTGCTTGACTGGTAAACAGTCCGGGGTACGTAATAGATTGATAGGTCAAAGTGTTAGCAAGGTAAATTACCCAATCGCTCATCTAATCTGATTGAAAATTCCAGTCTCTCTGCCTCTAAATTCACTCAAAACTATCCTCTATGCATAGAAACCACTTTACAAATTTAAATCACAAACAAATGTTTGAGAATCTCTCTCGAAAATAGGCATAATTTAACAGCTATAAATAGGAGTTTATGTTTGTTCAGACTACAAGGATTTTTTGAAGCTATGCTCTAAAATATCATATTCTGTATTGTTTATAACCTTCCAAGTTATTTTTACATATTGTACGTTATTGTTAGTCAGTTCTAGTAACCTTTTATAGCCGAATGACAAATTTTCACTTTAATGCAATTTTAAAAATTCTTTTTGTATGCTAGATTATAACATGTACATAATTATTACCAAATATCTTGGCTGTTCTATTTTATACTTGATCTCAGTCTTTTTTAAAGTGATTAACGATAACAGAAAAAAATTTTGTTCAGTACTTCCGCATACGCCAGGTTTAGAATCGTAAATACTCGCTAGTTTCGCGTTTTCGAGGTCGCAGATTCCATTTATCGAGGTCCCAGATGTCAGAATTTACTACTTCCCTTTTTTCCTTTGTATATATCTGAACCATCTAGCTTTTACATACTTTACTGTCTTAAACTCTCATCTGGTTTTTTACTTCATGGCTCCATAAGACCTAGGATTCTCTTCAGTATTTTTCTTTCTATTAATTTCAGTTTTCCTTTGTTAATTCCATTGGGAATTTTTATTAAAATTTCTAACTTCTAATGTCTGGTATTTCCAGTATAGTTTATAACTTGCAAATTTCTCATTTATATCTATACTTCTTTTGTTTTTTTTTATCTATCATGTTTCAATTTTCATGGTTCTGTATGGTGCAGCAATTATGTCTCAATTTCTATCAATACAAAATGATGTCCCCTGAACGGTTCCAGTATAATTTAATATTTAGATTCTGACCCCATTAAAGCTCTAGATTTTCTACTCCATCCACGATTCCACAAAATGGTTCATGTCCTGTGGAGGGTTTATCCTTATCTTATTCCAAGACAATATCTTATTGAAGTATATTGAATAATTAGCAATAGTATAGGAGTAGATCTATAAACTGGTGTTTTTTATCATATATACGAAGTGTGACTATTAAAAAACGAGACTAGTGACTATTATCACTATATAACTCCTCCTCTAACCCTACATAGCTCCATACGAATCTTCCATTCTTAGAAACAGTGCAGGAAGTCTTTTACTGTCACTTTCTTTAGGGCGAGCACAGCTTCAGCAGACTCAAATCTTGTTACTTTTAGTGCAGTTTTGACCTTAGAAAAGAGGTAGAAGTCACACGGTACAAGATCCGGCGAATTAATTGGGTAGTATAATACTGGGATGATGTACTTGACTAGAAACCTCTTGCCTGAATGAGGCATCAGTTTTGCACACACTTTTGGCATGTTAAATATTCATGTAAAATTTACCGTACACATTCCTATAGATTTAACAATCCCTTGAATAAGATTACAGACTTTTTTGATATTTGTTTTCGTTTTTTACGTGTAAGGGTGACCCGAATGCGAATAATTTTCAACATCTTTGCCATTTTTACGTCGATAATTTTTAAGGCAAAACAAAAGCAACGGCTACACTGATTTGTCACTGATTAAACATCGTATTCGAATAGTAGACTTTCGGTTAAACAGCTGACAGTTGCTAACCTTTTACAAAGACATGTGGCGCTACAGCTCAGGATTTGGTCCTATCTGGACATAAAATATCACCTTCAATACAAATTAGCTTGTTGGGTGTTAAGATTGGAGGAAAACGCCCTGGCATAATCACATGGTTGGATTAGCTGAGGCAATATCACAAAAACTTGGAACCCTCTTTAAGACCCAAAAGCTATATACCCCGTAACAGCTTCTAATCCTCTACAAGACCAAGATTCGACCATCTTTGGAGTATTGCTCGCATATTTGGAGCTTGAGGACGCTAGACTCAATACAGAAAAGTGCAATTCGACCCAGAATTTACCAGAAACTTCCACAGATTAGAGAGTAGAAGAAATGTCGCTGAACTGACTTTATTTTACCAATACTACCACGACAGATACTCTTCCTAGCTATCCAGCATAAGTGCAGCAGACTTGGTTCTTGAACACTGAGCTCGCCCATAGACGTCCAGAAAATCAATTTATCGGGACTCCTTTCTTTGGAGAAATCCATACCTGTGGAACTTGCTACCAAGGCACGTCTTTCCCGAGCACTACAATCTAAAGAAGTGTATGTCCACAAGGCAGTCACCACTCTAACTACTCGAGTGTAATAAGGTTAATTAACTTGATACCCACACCTCATACAGTACTTGATAAAAAATTTTTCTGTTATTATCGCTTTAGAAAAGGAAAAATTGTACTGAATGGTGTTGTTTGTTATCGTGCTTGTTTTTATAGGTATCATATACTCACGTAATTTTTTTTAAATTAATCTATACTAGATGTAATGTTTACCACTATGTGATTATTTGATTCACCAAAATAATAAATAAGCAATGTGTATGTTGTTCCATTCTTAATGAAATATTGATTAATGTACTGAATGATTTCTTCAAGAAGATAATTGTTGTAAACTTAGCCATAAACAATAAAATGAAAAAGAAAATTTTGAAGTTTTTTTCAAACCAAAAACTTTTCAACCGTTCAATCCTAATGGTAAGTAGAAGAAAGAGTAAAACTGTTAGAATACTAAGTTCTTCTTTAAGATAAATAAAAACTAGAGAAACCAAAATTGGAATTGATAGAACAATAATTCAACCAACAGTGACAGATGGCATATGACATATCTTTGTAGAAGCTAATCAATTTGTTAGATTACTTCACAGAACACACCCTTAGATGAATCACATGATTGAAACCATAGACATGTACATGTTCCAAGAATCAGTCGTAATAGTTGACAATTTTAAATGTCGATAAAGTAACTAATAGAAAATATGATTTGTTTGAAAGTTTGATAAAATGACTAATAGTGGACCTCCTATAAAAGTATGTTGCCTTTGTTAGATTGCTCCACAGAACATATCCTTGGTTGAAACCATAGATGAACCATATAGTTGGAGCCATAGATATGTTTATTTTCCAAGAATCAATCGAAATAGTTGACAATTAATTTGAAATGTCAATAAAATAAATAATAATAAAACATATGATTTGTTTAAAGTTTTATAAAATGACTGATAGTGGAGCTCATGTAAAGATAAGTTACCTTTATAATATTGCACTACAGAACATGTCCTAAGATAAAACCATAGATGAACCAAATTGTCGTACCATATATGTACATGTTCCAAGAATCAGTCGAAATAGTTGACTGTTGACAATTTTAAATGTCAACAAAACAAGTAATGAAAAATATGATTTGTTTTAAAGTTTAGTAAAATGACTGATAGTGAACCTCCTATAAAGGTAAGTTGCGTAAATAGATTTAATGAATTTAATTTAATATCAATTTTTAGAGATATAGGCGAGAAGAAAATAGTAATTCCGAATCTGAAGATGATTATGTTCCTTATGTCCCTGTTAAAGAAAGAAGACAACAACTACTCAAGTTAGGTCGATTAGGACAGGTACGTACTTCAAAAATTTTAAAATTTTCTATAAAAAATTTGATTAAATGAAATTTGTGAATTATACTATATTTGGCTTTGTTATATTAATTATAACAGTTGAAGGAAGCTGAACAGAGTAAACCAAAATCTTCTAGCGAAAACGAAACTAACGAAGATGAAGAAGAAGATGAAATTTGGGGAAGAAAAAATAATATTCCTCTACTTGATCAACATACAGAATTACGCAAACTTGCAGAAGGTATAAATCTATATAATGTAACTTTTTTCCTTTAGATCAGTTTAGTTATTCAATGTTGTGGGTGTAATATAAATATAAAATTATAATTTTTTACTCCTTTATTTAGCAAAAAAAGTTAGTGCAGTAGAAAAACAGTTGAAAAAAGAGGAAGAAATCTTAGAAATTGTTGCCGAAAAGAAAGCTTTAATGGGGGTATCAGAATTAGCCAAAGGTATTCAATATAGAGATCCCATAAAAACAAGGTAAGATTAATGAATATGGGAAGGGTGGCGCCCCAATCTGATAATGAATTTAGTTTAATTAGTTCAAAATAAACCAAAAATAGATAATCAATTTTTTGGATATATCATTTCGTTTTTTAAATTTTTTTATCTAATTTCTCCTGGGAGAGGCGGCCATTTTTATTAAACAGTGGTACATCGAATATCTTTGTACAGAATAGAGCGAGAACAATGAGACTTATACCTTTATTTTTCTTTAAAACCCCCTCTATGAATAAGGTCCTCACAACATAAAGTGCCCTTTTTGAAGACCTAGTTTTACAATGAAGGAATCAAATACAATAGCTAATGATTTTTATACTATAAGATATATTAAAATACTTACATATGTCACAATATGAAGTTTCCTCAATTATTTATAAATTTTTGAAAATGAAAATTTTTTCTTTCAATCTTGTTATTTGATCTTAAGCCAAGTTATAAAATTTTGAATTTAAGGTACATTTAATTAAATGACAATGCAATTTGAAGAAATCCTCATACATTTTTAATTATCAAATTTAACTTCAAGGTAAAACTGATGTATTACAAATATATTTATTATTTTTTGCACTTTAAAACTTCTAACCTGGAATTTCTAACACAACACACTTTATACTATCACTATCAGCCTTAGAGCCTTCAGTTGTTAGTTTATACCTGGCTTGACGGACCAGAATTATGATTTTATATTTATAGGGATAGTATGTTTAGTATATGAAGTTCTTTATTTAGCTGGCGTCCTCCTCGATACATTCTACAAAGACCTCCTACGATTCACGATAAATTGAGAAGCAGTCTACGCATTTTAGTAGAAGGAGAAGATATACCACCTCCATTGACAACTTTTAAAGAAATGAAACTACACGAAGGTATTATTGCCGCATTGAAAGAAAAACATATAAAAAAACCGACTCCCATACAAATTCAAGGAATACCTACTGTGTAAGCTTATTTTATTTTTTTCAAATATAGTTTTTTTTTTAATTTTAATATTTTTAACTGAACTATCTAAATGAAGTTGCTCTATTTATATTAAAATAAAATAATCTAGATGATTTGTCAAATTTATTGTAGTTTCTGAAAAAAAAGTTATTTGAGACAGTAAAAGTAGAAAAAGAGCAGGACCGGCTCTTATGTTTCTTATGTCAATATCATTTAATATATTCAAACATTGAAAGTTTTTAGAAAATATTAAAGTACAGGCTACTCAATATTATAAATAAAAGACAGGTTAGGAAATTTCTTCTGTCAATTTGTACATATAAACATTTTTATTAAAAAAAAAAATAATTTATTTTTATAATTAATTGTTATAGATTATCAGGCAGAGATATGATCGGTATAGCATTCACTGGATCGGGTAAAACATTAGTATTCGTTTTACCTTTGATAATGTTTTGTTTGGAACAAGAAGTAAAATTACCGTTCATCAAAGACGAAGGTCCTTATGGTTTAATTATATGCCCATCGAGAGAGTTAGCGAAACAAACTTACGACATCATCCAACATTATTCGAATAGTTTATCTAAACACGGAATGCCTTTAATAAGAAGTTGTTTAACAATAGGAGGAGTACCAGTTACAGAAGCTTTGGAAGTTATCCAAAAGTTCGTATGAATATGATACCATTTGTGTGTTAATATAAAAACTAGTGGGTTTTAGGGGTGTTCATATTATGGTAGCGACCCCCGGTCGTCTTATGGATATGCTGGGAAAGAAAATTGTGAAGTTAACCGTCTGTAGGTATTTGTGTATGGATGAAGCGGATAGGATGATCGATTTGGGATTCGAGGAGGATGTTAGGACTATATTTTCTTATTTTAAGGTAATTGCTTTGAAAATTGAAAACACTGGCCACCTTAAAAGGCAAAAACACTTTTCTGACATATTGTAAATTATGGTGTGATAGTGAAAACAATACGGTTATGTCTTATGTCTCAAAGAAAACAATATCAACAATTCTTTCCTCCTGCCATAGTGAGTATCTTCAGAGACTCTTGAATAGCATTGAAACCATAGGTTACTATTAAGCAATCAAAAATTGACTGCATTTGAATAAACAAAATTGTCAGATAATTGCTTATAACAAATTAACTATGCAATATAAAGGAAAAATCCTTTGTACTTTCAAAGATAATGTGTTTTCAAAGATATATTCAAAAATGTCTAGTCAATCTCACTCAATAAATAGTGTGACTAACTAAGAAAACCACATTTTTTGCCAAAAATCTAATGAAATCTTCTCCAAGAGCAATACAATCATTCCAACGCCAGGATTAGTCTTTTATCTCAAAATAGGATTTAATTTCAGCAATTTGTTTTTCATTTGAGGTAAATTTCTTACCGACGAACCATGACCTTGGCAATGGTTGGGACTAAAACAATCGAATTGTTAGTTCAGCTGCACAATTCTTCAATACGATTAGTGGCATTCCACTCGCTTTTTGATGTTCAAACCATTGAGAAATTTTGCCACATCTTTTCTCAAGTCCTATTTATCTTGGCCGACCTTGACAGACCAAAAAGACCTTGGTACATTTGGTAAATTGATAAGTTTATTGTGTATTCTTTAATTATATCATTATTTGTACTAGAATTCGAATACCGAGTACTCAAAGGTTTGTCTGCGGCTATAATCTCATTTTTGAAGTTCTAGGGGATGGTTTAAAATAAAAATCGATTTTTCAAAAATCTTAAGGTAGTCTAATGTTACAAGAGCGTTTTTTTTTCAATCGTTTAGAGTCACTTAAATAATAATTTATGGAAGGATAATGTTTGTGGATGAAATAAGTATTTATATTTTAGGGTCAGAGACAGACATTACTGTTTTCTGCAACAATGCCTAAAAAGATACAAAATTTCGCCAGATCTGCACTTGTGAAACCAATAACGATAAACGTGGGACGAGCTGGAGCTGCATCTATGAATGTTATACAGGTAATATGGTTTGGACAGACGTACCAATATTGTAACGTTTTTTTTTTTTCGCTATAATTGATACTTGGAATAATATTTGTCTTGACCTTTCTGTATTGCTAAACTGAACTGTTCATAATGAACACACTGTTTAAACTACCACTACACCAACACTCACAATTACACTGTCAAACGCAGTTAACATCTTCAAAGACTGAAGGTAAAAAGTTTACCTTTTACATTTATATTTTTTTTTTCAAAATCTTGTATATATATTAGGGTGGCCAAAAAAAAACCGATTGAAGTACTCGTGGAGCGACCTTTAAATATTAAAATTTCGACTTGAGTTTTTAGGATCTCCATACTTTTTGCTGTAATGATGAGAAAAAGAATTTTAAAAAAATCGATTTTCGACGATTTTAGAATTTTTGAAAAAATTGGAGTTACCCAAAAAGATATATTTTGACCTGCCGTTTGGAAGGTACTCTTAAAATATTATAAACTTACTTATTTTGGCACGAGATTCGAAAAAAAAATTTCTTGGGCTACCCTTATATATTATAGGCTTATATGCAGATTATGTAGGTCCATAGCCTTGTAATTTCTCTTCACTTCTTTCGGTCCCTTGCTTTTTCTCTCCAATTCTGGATGTTTTTCTCTGTAAGGGTATCTTCCACTATTTCTGTCCATCGTTTTTTTGGTCTACCACTTGCCTTCTGGTATCTTCCATACAACTCGTTTCAAGAGTCCTGTCTTTGTCCATTTCATTGAAAAGTGTGTAGGTTTCATGGTTTGATCTTCTCTCCCGTCCTAACTCTGTCTGCTCTCCTCCAAAAATTCTTCTTAGTATTTTTCTCTCCCAGATTTCACAGGCGTATGACTTCCTAAGGCAATTCTTAATTCGATTTCCTTTTCTTTTTGGCATTTATTATCTAGTAGCACGCCCTTATTTTCTTCTTCCTCTTTCAATAGAACCAGATCCTGTTCAATCCTGTACGTTTGGCCCTCTTCCTGGATCTTCCTGAGAAGCTGAACTCCAGCCCTCGTACCACCTCTTTGATGGTCTGCGTGTGTTCGGTCTCTGAGTTTTAGCCCACTTTGCCCATCTGTCTTCTGGCATTCTTTCCACATAGTAGCTCACCCACTTCCTCGAATTCTAATAACGTCCCATTATGTTTCTTCAAACTGTCTTCTGTTTCTTGCTATCAACGTCACGTCCAAAATATGATCCAAACATTTTCATAGATAATTTAATTTTTAACCCTTAAAAAGGTTGAATAGTACACATTAAGTAGTACCCTGTAGTCCAACGTTAGCGTAATCTTTAGTGTTGTTGTCTAACCAAGTGTTTTCCTGTAGAGTTATATTGAGCGCGTCTTGTAATTGTTTGGTCATTTCAATTGTGTCTGTTTTGCTGACCTTATCAAAATATTTTTTGACAAACAGTGATCCCAGTGCAATTCCCTTGTTGGAATTCACCTCCGTAACCCAAAACTGCCATCTTGGTGGGCTTTTTTTTCTACCAAACAAGATATAATAGAATACTCTGTATGCTTTCCTCAAAACATTCTTCTTAATATTTTTCTCTCCCACATTTCCAATTTCTGTTTAGGTTTATTCGTCATTATTCAAGTTTCACAGGCTTATGTCAGGGTGGATCTCAAAATTGTCTTGACTTTCATAGATCTGGATATCCCTTTGATGTTAATATTCTTCTAAGGTTGCCAGCGCAGCTGTTACTTTTGGAAATTCTTAGTTCGATTTCTTCTTCTTCTTGGAATTTATTGTCAAGTAGTACACCCAAATACAGGGTGCGGCAGCATAACTTCCTTTTTTAAAAAGTTCGCCATTTAGTCGGTAGATGTCGTAACGGAGTGCTAGTGGTCTCGTTCGAGAGGGGGGACTATAAAGTTTTGTCCCGGCACAGTTCAGTCGCCATCATGCGTTGGAACAGTGAGGAGCGTGCGTTTGCCGTTGAGGTTTACTTTTCGAGCGGATGTTCTGTGATCGCAACCCAGCGCGCCTTTCGGAATCGCTTTAATTTAGCCCCCTTGGCCCCTGTCCCGGACCGGAAATCAATTGTTACGTGGGTCGCTACGTTCAGACAAACTGCAAGTGTGACAAGACGAAGAACTGGAGTCCCTGGGCCCATTAGATCACCGGAGAACATTGAGTTAGTTAGAACTTCAGTGTTGCGATCACCACGGCGTTCTGCGCGCAAACATGCGTCTGCCCTTGGACTTTCCGATCGTTCTGTGAGGAGAATACTTCATGATGATCTTCATTTTCATCCATACAAGATGGCAATTGTGCAGGAACTTTCTGAACGTGACTTCAATTCTCGGAGGAACGCGTGTGAGGTTTTTCTGGAAGTCGTTCCTGAGGACGCTATTGTTTTTTTTAGTGATGAAGCCCATTTTCATTTGTGTGGATCCGTAAACAAACAAAACATGCGCTACTGGGCTGATACCAATCCTCGACAATTGCATCAACGGCCTTTGCATTCACCTAAAGTCACAGTGTGGTGTGCAATTTACTCACGTGGAATTATTGGTCCCTGGTTCTTTGA
Source organism: Diorhabda sublineata (assembly GCF_026230105.1). NCBI lineage: Eukaryota > Metazoa > Arthropoda > Insecta > Coleoptera > Chrysomelidae > Diorhabda > Diorhabda sublineata. The sequence continues at coordinate 13,582,781 of NC_079481.1, read as the reverse complement.
GGAAAATGAAGTCACAGTGACAGTGAATTCGCACCGGTATGTAAACATGTTACAGGAATTTTTTTTCCCACGGCTAGATGAGTTGGACTTAGGGGACACTTGGTTCCAACAAGACGGAGCAACGGCACACACTTCAAGAACATCGATGGCTGTTTTGAGGGAACACTTCCCAGAGCGCCTTATCTCAATTAGGGGCGATTTGGAGTGGCCAGCCCGCTCTCCCGATTTGACCCCTTGTGATTATTTCCTATGGGGTTTTTTGAAATCCCGTGTGTATGTGAACCGTCCAAGGACCCTACAAGATTTGAAGACGAACATCCAGGAAGAAATTGCCAACATAACGCCTGCTATGCTGGCAAGAGTCATGACAAACGCCAGAAATCGGTTTACTCAGTGTATGGAGAATGGGGGACGTCACCTAACTGATTTGATCTTCAAAACTCAGTAAAACAAAACTTTATGTATGTGCCTGTATTATAAAAAACGAATAAAAATTTTCTGATTCATACAATAAGTTTTATTAACTTTTGAAAAAAGGAAGTTATGCTGCCGCACCCTGTACATGAAATTAGTCCACTCGAATTCTATTAACGTCCCATCATGTTTATGTACTTTGAATTTGTTTTTTGCCTTGCTTCTACATTTATTCTTTATTTGCCTTTCCTTGATACTGGTTCTTCTTATTATGACTATTCCAAAGCTGGATAGGGATCGCCTTGTCTTAATCCTCGTTGTGTTTTGAAAGGTTAAATTTTCTTGTTATCAATTTTTACTATATTGGTTGTATCCTCTAATGACATTTTCACTAGTTGAATGAGTTTATTTGGAATTTATAATTCTTGTAATATTTGGATTAACTTTTTTCTGTTTACATTGACGGCTTCTGATGGGTCAAACTCTTGTATTAGATCATTTTCCTTGTCTGCTAGCCTTCTAATGTTCTATCTTGCTTTTTTCCACATCCTTTCATTTTCTATTCTTTTCTCCATAATATATTTGTCTTTTTGTTATCCTTTCTTCACCGCTTATTTCTTTTTGGTACTTTATATCAGTCATATCCGGTTCCACGCCATGTACAAGGACTCTTATAACTTTTATAAGGACTACTATACCATCTTATATTGATTAAAAATGGTTAGGTTAGGTTATGTTAAGTTAGGTTAGGAATTTGTTCCATTTTCCTCGTCATATCCGGTTCCATGCAGTGTACAAGGATTCTTAACTTTTATAAGGACTACTATTACTATGCCTTCTTATATTGATTAAAAATGGTTTCTGTTGACATTTTAGGAAGTGGAGTATGTTAAGCAGGAAGCCAAAATTGTGTATTTATTGGAATGTTTACAAAGAACCCCGCCTCCAGTATTAATATTTGCAGAAAAGAAACAGGACGTAGATGCCATACACGAATATCTATTATTAAAGGGAGTGGAAGCTGTAGCTATTCATGGAGGAAAAGGTAATTTGACAACATTTCAAGATATTTTATTTACATATTATTTTCGTCGACAGATTTTATGTTGATTTTCTTATTTTTTCCAAATTGCTTCTTTATAAGATCTTTTTTAGGTTTCTGCTAGTTATACCGCTATCAAATGTCATAACCTCAAATACCACCACCATCTCTCGTAACCTAACCTTCATCGTGTCGCTATATATATATAGGGTAGTTCAAATGAAGGTGCTAACTACACAACTACACAAAATAAGTTTCTGTTTCCAATATACAAATTATCGACACAATTATGATAAAACTAGTGGCAACATTGTATTAAAATTTTATACGAATATGTTTTAGAAATAACAAATAACTGCTTCTAATAGAGGGTGTTATATACACAGTTCGAAATTTGATGAAGAACATAACCTTTTCGTTACCTTGAGATGACAAGGTTCTAACTGACCATGTTATATTTTTGAGAAAAACGACAAATTTCTCTATTATTTTATCTCAGTTATCGAAAGAAATTAATTTTTCATTTTTTGCACATGGACTAGAAAATATATTGTACATTTTATTTATTTATATATGATACATACATTACCGATCCAAATTTTTCCCCACTCCATAGTTTGCCTGATAAAAACAATACGATCGGTTTTGAGATTTATATTTTAAAGAACATATATAGATAAGAAGTAAATTTTGGATTAATCGATGATGTTACCCCTTTTTGATTTTATTGTTTCGGTGCACACTTTTGGCATTCCCTCTAACATTTTCGACAAAGAATCGTCGTCTATTTGGTTCTATTCGTTTTGCTTTTTACAATATTCCAAAGATGTTAAATGAAAATAGGACATTGCTTTCTGACCTCGCCGTCCAATTTTTCCAGCTCCAGCTGCAAAATAAGATCAAGCATTTATCAGAAAGTACTACATTTTCTTTTTTTTGGCATTTTCTTCAAAATCCCTTTAATTTCTACCACGTCTCCAATCGCCCTTCCTCCAAAACATTCCTAAACCATCACCAAGCCTCTGCTGTGTTTCGGGATTACGCATGGATCTAATATCCGTTCTTCCTTTGACCTGCCGCACAAACACTCTTCCTTTAGACCTAACAATTTCAAAGTTTGACTCATCACTCTTCATGCGTCTAATTTTTATGTTCTTCATCCAAAATCTTTTCACTGTAAAAGGACACAAAGGCAAAGGTTTATCTTCAGCGGTTGTAGTTTTTCGAGGCTGCCCTAAACGTTTTCTTTTGTAAAACCTCCTAGTGGATGCATATTTTTTGACGGTACGCCCAAGTATTTTTAATTCAGCGACAATGGTGCGGTTACTTTTGCCTAATCTATCAAGATGTGCAATTAATTATCACAAATAATTCGTATATGAAAAGATGTATCGATTCAAAAAGTATAAATCACAGGGACTAAACTACAATCATAAACACCGGAGAAATAATTAACAGTTTAAGAATAATAAACAAATTAGTCGGTACTTACAACTTTTAACCTAATGTTCTTATATTTTTATAACTTAACCGCAAAACAGATTCAGTACAATCTCCTGGATTTAGAATACTATATTCTATGGTCCTTTTTCATTAGTACAAAACAAAACAAATTGTTAACTAGCTGAGGTGGTGAATGTAAACTTCACGGTTGGCTATGACATGTGTTCTATGATTAATAGTGGAAAAAACTGTTCTACTTCTCATGTTGATTCTAAATTTATTTTTCTTTTTAGATCAGGAAGAGCGATCCCGTTCTGTGGAAGCATTTAGAAAACAAGCCAAAGATGTATTGGTAGCAACCGACGTGGCGTCTAAAGGTTTAGATTTTCCTGATATACAGCATGTTATTAATTACGACATGCCCGATGATGTAGAAAACTATGGTAAATGGAAAAAAATCGAAAATTCCTAAGAATAAGTAAATTATCGTTTGTTTTAGTTCACAGAATTGGTCGTACCGGTAGATCCGGAAATAAAGGCTTAGCGACTACATTTATAAATAAATCGAACGACGAATCCGTACTTTTGGATCTCAAACATTTACTAATGGAAGCAAAACAAAAGGTTCCCACATTTTTGGCCGATTTATGCTCGGAAAGTGAAAAATATTTGGCGCTTGGAGGTAATAAATGGTTATTCTTTTTCTTGTATATCGTACTTCTATTGTTCCATTTATGATTTATTAAAATTTATTCCGCTACCTTAAAGTAACACGAAATAAGTGCAAAGATAATAAAATCCAGAATTTCTTTAATAAATGGGTATCTTTATAAAAAAATTCAAATTCTAAAGATTCCCTTATTTTCATCCTACATAGTTTCTTTCACTTTTATTCACTTATGCTTTTCTAATCTCTATTCTCCAACATTTTTTTGGCTCGGCTTCCTTTTTTGTTGTATTTTTTGTGATTTTTATCAATTTTTTTCCATTTTTTTTTTCAACAGTTAGTGTGTGGCTTTCTTCTCGACTACTTAAGTATGTCCATAGTATACTTTCTTTCAATATTTTCTCTTTTTACATAGTCCAAGTCGTATAAAATTTACTTAATCTTTGGTTTATTTGTTTTCTCTATTTTTTTATCCTAATTTTAAAAACTACCAGAAACTGATCCGTCTGCTCTGGTTCATCCCTAACGGAATAATAGAGACTTGTTGAAAGTTCCCATCATCAAAGAAGAAATCAGCAAATATAGGAATTAATATGAAGAAATATTGAGTGTGCCCCCCGTTGATTATAGGTTTTAAAAAAGATTTTTATTGCAAATCCTCCCTACATGTCACATTTAACAAAATTTTCACTTATTGATCCCTAAGAGGCACTGATTGTCAATTAAACTGGAGTTGAATAAAAAAAATTTCGCCCTAATTTCTTGTACATACGGAACATGTACACTCAAATAGTTAGTGTCTAACGTTTGATGTCTGAAGAAGGTAACTTTGTTAACGAAACGTATTTATGCTTTGTAGGCGAACATGGTTGCAGTTATTGTGGAGGTTTGGGGCATAGAATTACAGATTGTCCTAAATTGGAAGCTCTTCAGAATAAACAAGCATCTAACATCGGAAGAAGAGATTACTTAGCTAACACAGCTGCTGATTATTAGAAATATGGTAAATGTATTTTTTAATTCAAAATAAATGATTTTTATTGTTTTTTTTCTTCTAAAATTTATCTTAACATTTTAATCAGACGCTCCTTCCTTCTATTTCATTAAAATAACCTTTCAGAAAATTCCATAAATAAATTACAATCTTCTTTTTCCTATTTTGGTTATGTTCCTCTTATTAACAATTTAAACAGCCACTTTAGACATCTAAAGTGGAAGTGAATTACTCGCTTTTCAGGGAAAATGACATTCCAAAAGTTGGTAAATGTTACATATCAGTTTGAGATTTTGTCAGATGTTTTGTTAATTAAGTACTGTAAAAAATAATATCAGGCAGATATATTAAAGCTTTATGTTTACAATTTTCAGATTTATAATATTTAATTATTACTTGGAAGAGCCTTTTTGCATTGAAATAATGGTTACTTTATTGAAGTTTAAATATTTTATTAATATTTAAAGAAAAATATGCTTGCTACCTTACATATCATTTTCAACGACAACTTAGACATATGACATACATGAAGTTGGCTACTAACATTATACCAACTAACACTCCTCCTCGATTAAAATATTTCATACAATGATATATGAAAATCGCAACTTAACTACTTAGCAAACAAAACTTAGACTACACTTACTTTTCCTCTTAAGTAAATAAAAGTATCCTTAACTAAAGGTTTAGTTAATATATCAGCTAAATTTTGTTCTGTTGACACATAACTTACAGATATTTTTTTTTTCGTAACTAAGTCTTTTAAAGAATGATTCTTAACATCTATGTGCTTAGCTCTCTTAGAATTTTCATTGGACTTTGACATTAAAATAGAACTTTTATTACCACAATAAAGAACTGCGCCGATAATAATATTAAAATCACTCAAAGTACCTTTTATATTCACTAGGTCTTGAGAAGAATTAGACGTTGCCACATATTCAGCTTCTGTCGTAGATAATGCTACACAGTTTTGCTTCTTTGAAAACCATGATATCGGATTCATTACATACAGTATTATGCAACCACTTAATTCTTTCTGTCAGTCGTATCTGTTGCCCAATCAGCATCTGAATATCCCACTAGTTTAATTTCATCAGTAGTGTTTTTGTAGAATGTTAGCCCCATTTCTTTTGTTCCCTGCAAATAACGTAAGATTCTTTTCGCTACGTTCCATACTTCAACTGTAGGTTTATCTAGAAATCTACTCAAATAAGATACTGAAAAAGTCACATCAGGTCTGGTGGTTGTAGACGGGTACATAAGTTCTCCTATTATTTGTCTATAAGGCACTTCTATTATTTCGCTTTCACTTAAGTATTGAAATCCTTTGACCATGTGTTGTTTTCAATTTACATTCTTTCATGTTAAACTTGTCTAGCAGCTTCTCCATATACTTCTTCTGATTAATTACTATTTTATTTTCTGTCCTTGTTATATCCATACCTAGAAAATTCTTTATTTTATCTAAATCCTTTGCATTAAATAATTCTTCAATAAATTGACTACTGTTTCCACTTCTTTTTCTTCTCCGACTACCAACATAAAGATACATACTTTTCCATTGTGATACAAATAACAATCATATTTTGATCTTTCAAATTTGTTCTTACTTGCAAAGTCATTAAATGTATCATTCCATATTTTAGGAGACTCTTTCAATCCATATAAAGATCGGTTTAATTTTAAAACTGGTGATTGTGATGCCAGACCAGGTGGTGCATAGATATATACTTCATTTTCCAAATAACCATTAAGAAAAGCTGTTGGAATGTCCAACTGTCGTATTTTAAAATCTTGTTGCAATGCAATTGATAGATTCAATCTTATGGTTGACATTCGAGTAGACAGGTTGAAATGGATGCTCCTCCTTCATCTGAAAGCCTCTAACCACCACTCTTGCCTTCTTTGTTCCATCTTCCTTCGTTCTGTATACCCATTTAGTCTCAATTGGTGATTTTCCTGTAAGTAGATTCGATTCAAACCACGTTTTCAAATTTTCGTGCGAGTTCAACTCCTTTTCCATAGCATCTCTTTAATCTTTCACGTTCGCTGCATCTTCATATTGTACTGGATCATTATCTGATGATATTAGACAGTAGGCTGTGTAAATCTCGTACTCATTAAAATGTTTTGGCATATTCAGTTCTCCCGCTAGAGGTTGTATCTGTTCTTGGTAAATACTCTTCAAAATCATTTAAAACATCTGAACTTCCGGACTCTTCCAAAGTTATTTCTTCTGAGTCATTCTCTTCTTCAATTTCAATGTTATCTTCTTTATCCCTTAATTCAGTTTCTTCATCAAATCTTATTCTTATTTGTTCATTCACGTTTTTGTTTCGATATTTCTTCGAAATTCGTTTGTTTTTCATTAAATTTCACATCTCTTGAGCAGAAAATTTCACATTTTTCATTATCCCATAATCTATATCCAGCTCCACTGTACCCTACCATTATACATGGTTGTGCTCGTCTATTTAGTTGCCCCTGCCTGAGACCCAAAAATTCTCAATCTTGATAGATCGTTGTGACCATACCATCTTGTGGCTGGAGTTTCTTCAAAATTTGCCTCAGTAGGCGATCTGTACAACTCATATGCAGAACATAGAATTGATTCGCCCCATAACTCTCTTGGTAAGTTTCAGTTGGTTTCTGAAAACTTTGTCCTTACCTTATGTAAAAGTGTCCAATTCATCCATTCTGAAATACCATTCTGCTGCGGAGTATGCGGCAACGTATACTCCAGCTGAATCCCTTTAGATTTATAAAAAATTTTAAAGTAATTAGAGGTAAATTCTCCCCCTTTGTCTAATCTAATTCTTTGAGTTATAAGCCCATGTTTCGTTTTAATGAGTTTAATAAAATTTTGTTCGCTTTCATTTTTATCTTTCAATAGCTTAACAACTAAAAAATGAGAATTAAAACATAAAAATACTTGTAACCTTCTGGCGTAGAAGTTTTTACAAGACCTGCTATATCTGTACGTATCAATTCCCCTATTTTTGTAGTTTTCTTTCCACATCTATAAAAAGGGTTTCTAGGACATTTACCTTCAATACAATTTTTACAAACTTCTGAACTATATGGTAACCCTAATTTTTTAAAACTATATTTGTTAATATCTCCTAACCTCCTGTGCCAAATATATTTATCATCATTTCCTAAATCTACATTCAAAACAAATACATTGTTACAAGACTCACAGTTAAATTTACAACCATTTTTACTAAAAGTTGCACCTTTTATACCTGATTTATTATCGAAAACTAGTTTGAAATCATTCAACAATAATTTAGATACAGACATTAAATTTGTGTTTCATACCTTGTACTAATAGTGCATCTATATTTATCTCTTTCCCTTGACATACCCCTTTGGCTGTCCCTTTTTTCTTTGCATACAGCACTTCATTGTTCTTTGCAGTTCCTATTTTTATTTCTGATGCTAAATCCATCACATTTGACATGTAAGGCTCAATTTCACCCATTACCATATGCTGAGTGCACTCCGAGTCCAAAATAAACTTGTTAATACCTCTAACAGAAGACACTGTTTAAATGCAATTTCATTGGCGACATTTGCTTGACTTCCTGTACCTCGACTTTGACGTCTAAGATGACTTCTACGAAAACCTCTTCTACCTCTAAAGTTGCCTCGTAATGACTGATGACATTCTGCTAACTTATGAACTTATGTCCGGGTTTTCCACATTTGTAACACACATATTGTAATGTATTAAAGGATGCATCAGTTTGATTACTATACTGTCCTTATTTTGATTTTATTTTTAATTCTTCATCAAGCAAACGAGATTTCACAAAGTCCATTGTTACACTGGTGTTCATAGTTTCAATCGCGGTTAATTTGTCTTCATCATCTATTTTTGATCCTATTCCTTCTACTCCCTTATTATAGTATCAAACACATGGAAATGATCCTCTAATTTATCATTTCTTCTATGCTTCAAGGTGAGTAGTCTCTTTTTTAGGGTAAGTTTTGTGAAGACACCTTTTCTTTGGAATACATCTTCTAGTGAACTTAGCATTTCCTTAGCCGTTTTCGCATCTTTTATTATGTCTATAAAAGATAGATAGATGTTTGTCACTCACACATTGCACTATAATTGACTTTGATTTAGCATCGTTGATTTTGAATTCTGATATTTCTTTATCTGAAGTGAAATCGGCTATTGTTTTTTCAAGTGTATCTTCTAATTGTATTTCTGCAAGTAAAGCTCCTTACTCTAAATTTCCAATTGTTGAAATTATCTGAGTTGAACTGTGGTACCGTTGAAATATTCATCTCGATTTTCAATCAAAAAGTTTTACCTTTTGATGAACGTTTCCTTCGCTTTTTGACTGGCCGGCGTCTACTACTTACTAGTTTCCAGTATTACCTGGGCCTATAATATGTTTGATTATTACTTGGAAGAGCCTTCTAGCATTGAAATAATGATTACTTTCTTGAAGTTTAAATATTTTATTAATATACAGGGTGATTCATTAAGAATGTCCAATCTGTGAACTGTAGATTCTAGACCTCAAAATATGATGATTCTGCTCAACATGCCTTATGCAAATATTGCTAGTTTCCAAGATACGGGGTGTTCAAAGTTTAAATGTTGATTTTCGCAATAATTTTTTGTTTTCACAATTTCTCTTTGAAAATTGGCAATTTTACGTTTTTTGGCATGAGGAATCATAATTTGCACTCTAATTTAAAATTGATAATAGAGGGCGCTAGTTACACTTGTTTGTGTTAATTAAATCAAAGTAAACTTTTTTGGGCTAAACAACTAAAATAAAAAAATATTAAAAAGCGTTAAATTACACAAAAAAAGTTACTCTTATTTGATTCATGTAACTCAATTGATTATCGAGTTATTTGCTTCTAAAAAGTTCAATAAATTTTAATTTTTTCATAAAAAAATTTTATTATTTCTTAAATATGTAACAATAACAAATTTGTAAACAAAAATAAAAAACTTCAACGAGTTACATGCAAAGAATTTCTGAAGGACATTTTTAAAACAATACCATTGTATTTAATATCATAAACATGTATCAGCATTTATTCTATTTTTGTATCAAATAACGTAAACATGTATCAGCACTATTTTACTATAAATAAGATGTTTGTAAACAATTCGATGATATTTAATGTTTATAATTACTTCGATCTTGAGATTAATTGTATTCATATAAATATTCAAAAATAAAGTTTTTTAAAAATAAATTTCGAAACCCGAAGTTTATAATTGGCGCAGTCATTCGGATTAGTGCGGTCGCGAGTTTACGCAAAGTGCGATAAAGTTCCGGCTAAGTACTCCAGTACCTCAGCACTAGATCTACGTATTCAACGAGGGACAGGACTTCAGATAGCTGTAAGTGCCAAGTCTCCTTATTATTTTGATTCCTTATTATCCATCCTTATCAGAACTTTGAATAGGGAAGAGATAATTTAATAATTTTAAATATATTATTTTATGAACGATTTTGATAAATTATTAAATACATTCAGTGAATTAAACTTAAAAGATAATTCAGAATATATAAAAATGGCAACGTCAAATCCAAAAACCCTAAATGGGGATTTATTTAAATTAAAGTTAGAAAATATTAAACCTTATGATGGAAATAAAAATACATTAAATAAATTTATAAATCGATGTGAGAACCTTATAGAGACGTATTCAGTTTATAATGATCAAGATATTAATTATCACGTATTAGAATGCATACAAGAAAAATTAATAGATAAAGCCGAGTTAATGGTGGGAAATAGAATTGAGTTGAATACATGGTTTAAATTAAAAGAAGCCTTGATTCAGTGTTTTCCAGATAGGCGCGATTTGGATTGTATTTTACAAGAATTAACGAGAACACGACCATTTAAAAATGAAAATTTGATAACTTTTGGTAACAGATTGCAATTATTAAAAAGTCAGACTATACAAATTATAAGTAATAATTTAAACTTAAGAGAAATCGATAAAAGATGTCAAATTAATCACTGTTAGAAAACAGCTTTGAACACCTTTATTGCGGGATGTTCAGGCGTTATACGTAACAATATGTACTTAAAAAAGCCTAATTCTCTGGAAGACGCTATGGCTTATGTAGACGAGTTTGAAAATTTCGAAAAACTTTATGGTCAATTTTACGAACCTAAAGTTAAATATAATAATAATAATAATGTTCAAATGAATTCATCAAGAAATAATAGAAATAATCAACATAACAATTATAATTCTTTCTACCGACAACCTAATGATAACAATTATGACAAATATAATAATTATGATAGAAATAATAATAACTATTATAATGAAAGATACAATAATAATAATAACAATAATTTCCCTAGTCAACCTATAAACGTAAATCCAATACCGCAAAGAAGACAAAACTACCCAACGAATGCGCAAGTATTTGGTCCTAGGAAAAATGTTTTCCGCCCGAACCAAATACCTGTAAATCGTTTACCTAGACCTGAACCGATGTCAACGACATCAAGAAATTTTTCTGACAGACCAAGTAGACGTATAAATAATAATAATTATTATAATAATAATAATACAAATAATAACAAATATTTTAAATCACGAAATGAACCGAATTTTACTTCTGAAGAACTATATAATAATAATTACAAAAATAAACAAGAAGAAGAAGAAGAAGAAGAAATAATTGATTTTCACCATTTGTTTGAACACGACGAAGATAATGATCGAATTGTAAATTTTCGGAAAGAGCCTCGGAAAAAAGAATCAAACATAGAAGAAATAAATTTTACTGCTAATGATCCTTTAACATATTTTGAAAATTTCATAGAAATTAACGAATCAAAACCCAGTGAACAAGTAATTGAAATAAATTTCACATCTAATAATTCATCACCAAAAATTCAAAAATTAATAAAAATCAAAGAATCAGAATTAAATCATTGTAAAGAAATAAATGAACAAGTAGAACTAGATCTTAGTAAATTATTTGATAAAGAAGAAAAAGATAGATTAAATGTAACAGAAAAGAATTCAGAAGAAAATATTATAATGGTAGAACAAATGAATAATGATACAAAAGGAGAATTAGAATTATTTGATAAAGTGGAATTAAACAATATAGGATTAGATAAAATAAAAATGAATGAAAAGAATAATGAAATTGAAGTAAAAGAAAATGTAATAGAATTAAACAGAGAAATAAAAGAAATAAATAATGATATGACAAAGGACGAAAAAGATATAAATGATGTTATGAAAATAGATAATGATATATTAGAAAAAGAATGTTATCTTATAAAACCTGAATTAAATACAAATATATTGAATATACAAAATCAAAGTAATATCATTGATAAAAGAGAAATAAATAATGAAAATGACGAAGTTGAGATTAATTATGAAACAATTAACAAAGAATTTGATAAAAATAATAATGAAATAAGTTCAAAATATTTCAATAGAAAATTAAATGCTATATTAAATGAAAAGATAATAGAAGAACAATTTTGGAAAAATAGATATTATCATTCATTGAAATGGTACGCAATTCAAGAAATTATAAAATGGATTTTTATACAAAGACTTTTCTTTCTTTTTTATTATTATGTTATAAGAATAGATAAGATTTAGAATTAATGGATAAAAAATATGTAAAACATAAAAATTAAATATTAGTAAACTTTTAGAAACTATAATAATAAAAAGTTATTATTAATTAGAATATATATAAGAAATTTAATAATATAATCCATAACTTTGTTTATTCAACTAATGGGAAAAGAAAATAATATAAAAATTCAAATTATAATCAGTATAACACAAATGAATCATTTAAAACAATACCTATAACTTTAAATGAACCCCTTAAAGCTCAACCATTTGAAATAAATCAATACGAAATTCACAATTTTAATTATTCAAAAGAAGATAAAAAACTAATTAACGAAAATTATAATTGGCACGAAACCCTAAATTTATAATTAACGCTTTCGTAAAAATCTCTGATAATTATACACTTTCACGGTCACCTGGTTTTTTGGTTCTAGAAAATCGAAAAATGGATGGATTTTAATGATCTTGGTCTCAAAATGTTCCATTTTACGGCGGATTTATAAAAAAAATTAGTAGAAATAGCTGGAATGAAAATTTCTCATAGTTTTACAGTTTTAAATCGTAAAAAACAACGGTTTTGCAAAATAATCCGATCGGCACTGAGAACTTGGTTCATGCATTGTTTGGTGGGAGCAAGACTGAACCCAAGACGCATCAATGCTATAAGGTCCATCTGCAAAGTTTTATGAGTGCGTTTTCCTGCAACTTTGAAGTTCTTGACTCGGAACAGATTTGTCACGCCATTCCATCCATTCCTAAAGGTCTATGGGTATCTGAACTTCGCGAGAAGAAAATCGAGTTGACTGACTACAGAGAGGGCTCAATTGGCATTCTTGTTGGAGCGGACGTCGCGGGAAAGTTACTCACCGGGAGGCCCGAGGTATTAAGCTGTGGTTTGGTTGCTATCGAAACTAGCCTAGGTTGGACCATAATGGGCCGCGTTAATGAGGCTGAGACAAGTTGCATGGTTAACATCACTTTGCACTGCGCCCAGGAGTTCGACCCTTCTGATATGTGGAGGTTGGATGTGTTAGGTATCGAGGACCCCGCTTTGGTTAGTACCAAAGAAGAGACAAAAACGCTTGCGCGTTTGCACTTCTTGGAAACAGTTAAGATATTACCTGATGGACGATATGAGGTATGTCTTCCATGGTTGAAGGAACATCCCCCGCTGCCTCGAAATTTCGATCTGGTCCGTGGTAGACTTGAATCGACTCTAGCCATGTTACGTAACGGTCATTTGATGAAAGAATATGAAGCGGTGTTTCAAGAATGGCTGAAAGATGAAATTATTGAAGAGGTACAGCTTGATAAGTGGGATTTCGGACATTATTTGCCTCACCGAGCCGTGGTTAAGAAAGTCAGTACCACCCGAATTCGTCCTGTTTTCGACGCTTCGTCCAAAGAGAAAGGTAAGCCTAGCCTGAATATGTGTCTAGAAAAAGGGGACAGTTACGTAGCGTTAATCCCATCGATACTTCTACGATTCAGACTGAACGCAATAGGCGTTACTTCTGACATAAGAAAAGCCTTTTTACAGATTTCTGTTTCGGAAAAGGATCGTGATAGCTTGAGGTTCCTATGGAAGGACGAGGCCGAACAGATGAAAATCTACAGTCACAGGAGGGTGGTATTTGGGGTGACCAGTAGCCCTTATTTGCTAGGGGCCGTTATTGACCATCATCTCTCAAGGTGTGAGGAAAAAGTGGCTTCAAAAGAGGTTCCTTATGACCGATCTGTCATCTCGCAGCTGCGCAAATGCTTGTACGTTGATAACTGTGTGACTTCGGTTGATGATGAGAAGGAACTTTTGGACTTCATGTCGCAAGCCAGGGAAATTTTTCTGAAAGCATGCTTTGATCTTCGTGGATGGGAATGGAGCCTCTGTTAAGAGACCTATAATTCCTCGTCTAGAGCTTCTGGCTGCAACAATATGGGCGCGAATGGCTTCTAGTATTGTAAAAGAGATTGGCGATGTAGAGTGTCATTTTTGGTCAGATTCTTCCACGGTTCTGTGTTGGATCAAGAAAGAGGAACCTTGGGGAGTATTTGTGTTCAACAGGAAATTCGTTCTCTGACTGATCCTGATACGTGGAAACATGTGCCAGGGGCGATGAACCCAGCAGATCTCCCTAGCCGGGGTTGTTTTCCTGAAGAACTTCTTGACTCCAAATGGTGTGAGGGGCTGCGTTCTGAATAGCCTAACTGCGATGTCCCTCCTGATGAAAATGAAGTTCAAATAGAAAGAAGAAAAACGCCTTTGATTTCAGCTTTATCCCAAGAACCAGGCGTGCTTTGCTGCTAAAGATTAGCCCGGTACTTCTTTTTTTATCACCGGATCGTTCGAATGGTTGCATGGATGGTTTCTGTGAAACAAATATTCAAAGAAGGAGAAGCGCTCTGGAGAGCTGTCTTTGTCGGAAATCGCAAGAGCTGAAAAGGTGGTTCTGAAATCGATATAGGATGGTGCTTTTGAAGGGCTAGGTGATAAACAGCTCAACAATTTGAAGCCACACAAAGATAAAGTCGGACTTATGCGTTTGAGAACCCGTATTTGGGCGAGAAAAGACCCTGAAGACTTCCGTGCATCCTATATTCTTCCTTTCCAGCATTTCATTGCTGACAGATTGATCCACGACTTGCACACGCAGAATGGACACATTGGAGGGTAAGGTCTTCTGAACCTTCTAAGAGAAAGAGAAGAATTGTGTCTGCGTGTGTGATATGCAGGCGTTATAGGGCCAAGGCATTGGAAGTCGAGTCTCCACCGCTCCCGGAAAATCGGGTAAGGGACGCTCGTGTGTTCGAAATCAGTGGTACGGATTTTACTGGTCCACTCTACCTTAAAAATGGAGACAAGGTTTGGGTGCGCATATTCAACTGTGCTGTTTATCGTGCTGTTGCGCGTTGGGGCAGGGAGTAGCATCCCGCGGTTTGATGAACCAAATTGAATGGCGCTTCAACCCACCCACAGTAACATGCTGGGGCAGGTTCTGGGAACGCTTAATAGGAATTTTGAAAGTTCATCTTCGCAAAATTCTGGGACAGGCTTCACTCACTTTTGAGTGTACTGCTGTACTATCAGTGAGTGTGCTGCTTATATCAATTTTCGCCCCATCACCTACACATCGGATGACCCGAATGATCCGGTGCCTATTACTCCCCAAATGTTCATTGGAGATATTCAAGAAATGGGTGTCCCTGACTTGGACGAAGTTGATGCGAAGAGTCTACACAAAAGAGTTAGACGTCGCCAAGATACCAGAGACAACCTAAAGCAGCGTTTCCGGTCTGAATACTTGGGCCAGATGTTCATGACTTCCAGCAATTTGAAGAATCCGAGAAAACCCAAGGTGGGAGAAATAGTCCTCATTGGCGCTGACAATCAGAAGCGGATGCATTGGCTGATGGCAGTGGTTGAAGAACTGATTCTTGGTGTTGACGGTAAGTGCCGAGTTGTCAAGCTTCGAACGCAGGATAGCCAACTGACGCGTCCTGTCTAGCGAGTTTTTCCCTTAGAAATTCCTCTCGAAGAAGAAGGCCAGCTTTTAGCAGAGGTCGAACCAGAAAGTGATTCTGGTGGTTCAGCTACCGGCGGTTCTCCAGTTGATTCACAAGTCAAGGTCGTCGCTTCACCACCCCAAATCCAAGAAGCTCAGCCTATTAATTCTGAAGACCCTCCGATGAAGGTTCATCATGTGGAAACCAGATGTGGAAGGAAGGTGAAAGTTCCAAGTCATTTCTCCTATTTCCGTGAGTTATTTTCAGTTCAAGTGTTTCAATTTCTCAAAGTTTGAAATCGCTTTCAAGTGCAGTTTTTGTGAGAAATTTAGATGTCCTTAAATTTAGTTTGATAGTTGAGTCGCTATTCTCCTCAAGGTGGGAGGATGTGGAATTAGTGTCTGTCATGGTTGTAATCGCTTTAGTGAAGTAAGTGGTTGTTGTTGTTGTCGCTTTAATCGCATCGTTAGTAGCCTCGTGTCTTGTCAAATTTGATATATATAAAAAATTTAGTTAAAAAGTTTGTCAGCCAGTGTAATCTTCAATAGTTGCGATTAAATAGTTTTCGTTTCTTCTGTTAAGTTCGTATGTTTGCTTGTAGCTGGACCCGATTTCCCAAACACGAGTAATAGGTCATTTTAGAATGACTTAACAACCAGCCGTGATATTGTCTTGAGATATAAACATTGCGTTATTTACATTTAAATTATGGTTATATTGGTGCTTCATTTTCGTTTTTTGGCCAAAGATATTCATTTCATTAAAAAAGCGTTCGAAACAATTTACTAAAAGCCTTTATGTATCACTTTAAGTCAACAGCCGTACAAAAATTACAGCATGGCAACAATGAAAAACATCTGTCATAATTCTCGTAAAGAATAGTTTCATAAACTTCCGTACCATATGATGTAGCGCCACTAATCAATGTTTAATCTTTGAGGTTAGAAAAATTAATTTCAATTTTTGGTTTTTTTTCAATACATAATAAGAAATTGAAATGCTTACATGTTCAGCGAAATGTGGTAAAAAGGCCGTTTTAAAAGTGAGCAGATATAATATATAATTTACATCGTCCGACGTATTTATATTTTTTCAGAGGCCTAAAACTGGAGACGTTTTATGCAGGGAATGTTTTTTCGAAGCTTTCGAAAATGAAATACACTTTACAATTACTAAAGCTAAATTATTTAAGCCAAATACTACTGTAGCAATTGCGGCTTCTGGTGGTAAAGACTCCACTGTATTAGCACATGTAATGAAAACATTAAATGAAAAATTCAACTACGGACTAAATCTAGTGCTTTTATCAATTGACGAAGGAATAACTGGATACAGAGACGATAGTTTAGAAACAGTGAAACAGAATCGTGATGATTATGGGATGCCTTTGAAAATTATGTCTTACAAAGATTTATATGGTTGGACAATGGATGAAATTGTAGCGGAGGTCCGTAAAATTTTATATCAGTATTTTTATCGATTGTGTAATTGGAAACTTTATAGATTGGTAAAAAGAACAATTGTACTTTTTGTGGGGTATTTAGACGACAAGCATTAGACCGAGGAGCAAATTTATTGAAAGTAAATTATTTAGCTACGGGGCATAACGCTGATGATATAGCAGAAACTATATTAATGAATATCTTGAGAGGGGACTTAGCTAGATTAAATAGATGTACTTCTATCATAACGGTAATATAGATATTTTTTTAACTAAATAATTTAATTCATATAGTTGTTTACTTTAGGATAATGGAGATGGTATACCAAGGGTAAAACCTTTGAAATATTGTTTTGAAAAAGAGATAGTAATGTACGCTCATTTTAAAAAATTAGTTTATTTTTCTACAGAATGTGTATTTGCGCCCAATGCATATAGAGGACATGCAAGGGTACTGCTTAAGGATTTAGAAAAAATTGATCCAACTGTGATAATGAACATAATTCATTCAGGTAATTTTATCCTTAATAAATATTGTATTTTTTAATATAAGGTAAGAGCATTGTAGCCAGAGAGTGTACCTAAAGCTGACACTTTCTAGTTTGATCCTCAAAATAAAAAAAAACTATCATTGTCTTCATCTATCTGTTAATAGGTACTTTAGATATAGGATCCTCTTCATGTACTTACCATGTGAAACAACTTAAATTAAACCAAAAATAAATGAGATGGCTCTATTTTACAGGTTACAACTATACAATATAACTAAAATTTTTCCGATATTTTTAAAGTTGAATTGTTCAAGAAACTTATATAAACAAAAATGAGTAAAGACAAAAAAAATCGTACAATTTTCATGAAGTAGTGCTTTTGGTTAACCTTTTGAGGAAATACAAAGAAACATTTGAATCCAAAAGAAGTGATACAATAACTTTGAAGAAAAGAACAAAAATTGGGAGGAGTTGACAAGGGAATTTAATGATAAAAATAACAAAAACTGAAATTTTTTCTATAGAACTACAATAAATTTAAAAAGTGGGACAATTTAAAGATTCGTTTGAAAATAAATAACTTTTCCTTTTTTCAGGCTGTCAAAAATGTTGATAATTTCTGTAATATCATCGTTGAGTTTATCAAATATTCAATCTTTCTATCAAAACCCTTAATAATATTGTGAAAATATAAACAATTTGAAAAAGAAACGTTTCAATCCTCTGTTTCACGTTAAACAGAAGTTTAAACTACCTCCACTAACGTTTAAACTAAAGTTTGTCAGTAAACGCCTATAAAATGTGAAAATATAGTTTAAACTGACGTTCGAGGTTTAAACTTCACTTATAAAATAGGGCCTTAGTGGAGTAACAAAACATGTATGGGTTGATGTCAGGTAAATCATGATATTTTTGTGATTTCTATTAAGATTTTGCTACAGTGAGCACTCTTCAATACAGATTTTCAAATTGAGAGTATATACTTGATATTTTTAGTTTTCTATGATTTTAGAGTAATAACCATTCAATTACGGAGCTTGAAATCAAATCTGGGAAGTGTAGTGCTTGGGTACACATATTTTGGATTCGTATCAGTGATCAATTTATTATATTGACTATAGGTAAATTGAAGAATAGGTTGTACACATAAATAAATTCGAAAATACGAACAGCTTTGTTTAATTTCACATGCTTAAGATTGGCATGGAGCAAGGAGCGGATGTATTCAACTCTACCTGCCTGCAGAAATGGTATACCTCTAGCAATTTCTACAAAACAGTTTAATGTACCAAGAATCACTCTTTGGGGAAAATTTCAAGGCAAATATCCTGAGTGGAAAAAAATAGGAGTTTCCCCAACGTTTCCTCCAAACAAGAATAAAAAATTGTTGGATGGATTAAATTTATGGCAAAGAGGAAATTTGTAATAACAAAGATTAATTTAATATTGTGTACTAATAAACTATAAAGATATAAATATGAAAATTAATAAAAATATGCATGAAATTTCAAATTTTCTCCTAAAATAGAACAAGATTTTCAAAAACTCAATTTATAGTTTTTCATAAAATAATCTATAATTTTCTTCAACTTTTTACTTCTTAGACCTTCTTGAATGTTTTTAGTGATGATTTGTCTCAATTTTGTGTCATATTCTCTATAAAAATCAATTTAAAATAAAATAAAAATTTATCTTTCTCTGGAATTAATCTAGTTTGATTGTGTATAATCTATTTTTTTTCAGGTGAAACTATTAAAGTGAACACAACGGCAAATATGCCAAAATTAACTAATTGTACTCGATGCGGATACGTATCATCTCAAGAAATTTGTAAAGCATGCATTTTACTGGAAGGTTTAAATAAGGGATTACCCAGATTGGGAGTCGGAAAATCCAGTAAAGTAAGAAGGATACTTAAGGAACACGAGAATAAAGGAATTAGTACAGGGACAAATCAAGAGAATTGTGTTGATAGAGAAGATAAGAAATGTTTGTGTTCTGGAAAACAGGATTTGAAACAAATAAATATCGAACGAATTGTACTGGAAGATTTAAAGTAGTGAATTGTTGAAATAAATTATTTTTCATGATATATGTAATCAATGATTATTGTGGATGCTCCAAGAAAATGAGGAAATTGGTAGTTGAGTTGAAACCGAATTTTAAAACTTCTAGGTAGTTTCTGATTGAGATTTGTAGCTGTAGGTAAGTATGCCTTCTCTCATTTGAATTGTTGAACTAGATCATTATAGATAACAATTACAATGACATATTTATCTTTTTAAATAAGTGACTTGGTGATCCTCAAAAAATTCCTGATTGTTTTAATTTTTTTATTAATGAAGGGTATTCAACAAAGAAAGAAAGATATATGTTATGTAATCATCAAACTAACTGGCAGTAGTTCAAAGATACTATCAAAAAATCAACTTAAATGTAACAATAAAGATTAAAGAAGAATTAATTAAAAAGAAATTGAAGATCTGATAACAATAATACAATAGAAATAAATGCAACTAAGTAAATAATAAGATTGTTGAGAAGAAGCAGCTAAGGAAAACTTGGAAAATTACAAGGCACCTGGATAAGAAAGTTTGATCAAGCAGTATGACTATTAGAGAATTTGCTAAAAGAATTTAAAAATAATGGCTTCGAAGAATACTTGCAAAACCGTCAATACAAAGTGAATATATTCTATGAAAAGCCACTAAAAATATCAAACAACCAAGACAACAATATCACCCATAAAAAATCAAATAGAAGTTGGACAAGAACGGATAGAGAAGGAATCGGTGTTTGGAAACTACTTATAAGAAGTCCTATTGTGTTCTTCATATATATAAAAAAATCATTTGATTGAAAAAATCTGAAAATTTCTGTGTTTTAAAGATTTATTTTAATACAAAAATAACACGTGTTAACCAAACATTATTCATTTGAAATATATAACACTTAAACACTCGTCTGGTAAAATTAGATAACATAAAACAATTTTTTTTATAATTTATATCACATATGCAACATTTTTTTTATCGATATGCGTTCTACAAATTGGACAACTTTCGGTAATATCCACAGCACAATCTTCACACAAACAAACATGTCCACAAGGTAACAAAATAATCTAAAACAAAAATAAGCATTAAGTAAATTCTTCAAAAACAGCTCCAGTATTGATGATTTTTTTTATCTTCAAAATATTTTTACTTATTCATGTACTTTGGAAACTGGAATAAATGGATGTTTTTATATCACTTTCGAAAAGAATTATAAATTATTATTAATATGCAAATTGTTATAAAAGATCAAATATGAGTGTTTTATGGACACAGTTTCAATGTTCTTCATTGCAATGCTCTTAAATCAACTTTCAAAGCACTTTTTTCATTCTGGCTGAGGTAATTTCTTCTTCTGGTGCCGGAACAAAAACAAGTCATTGGATACTCATCAATTTAAATTCAATTAAGAGAGAGTGAAAAGCTTTATTGTCAAAAAATGTTTGTCCATTTCTAAACAAAAGCTTGTAAAAAACTAAGAAACAAACATACAACTAACTAAATAAAGTAACAAATAAATTGAACACCAATGTGAGAGATTAATCCTTTCTTTGAATATTTCTAAAGTTCCCCTGTGGAGTTGACATAACCTTATTCTTGTTTAACCGGCGCTACAGTCCTTTGAGAACCAGGGACTTTTCAACAATCGACTCTCAATACTTTCTGTCTTGTGCATGGTGTCTCCAACGTCAAACCCTTAGCTGGATCTTGTCCACCTCAACTGTTTTTTCAGTGCATATATAGAATTTTTTTATAAAAACTAATTGATCAAATTATTAAATAGATCATCTTTACTTTTTGTCATCTCTAAATTATGTCAGCATAGGCCTGGGCCTCACGGGATAAGGAGTAAATCCATCACTGAATATACCTAATATTACTTAACTAAGCAGTCTAATATGTGTTATTGTTATTTTTGAAATGTGTTAATATTGGTGTGTATTGGTAGTGTTTAGTTTTAAACTAGACGTTTTTGCAAAAATTTTCATCTAGTAGAGCTGAAACAAACTTAAACTTGAACTGTTTACATACCTCTTTAGGATTTTCTCTACAAACAACACAAATTTGATTCTCAGGTAAATCCCCATCTCTGATTTCTCTCCGCCTTTTTCTTCTTGACAATTCCAATTGAAGTCTTTGCCTTTCTGCTTCATCTTTTTCACCTTTTATTTTCAAGTATTTTCTTACGATAAGTCCTGTTAGCACTAAACCAATCGATCCAAACAATATACACAGTAATCTATAATTTTTCTTAGATCCGTTTAGTTTTTTTAAAAGAGAAGTTACACGCATATTCGTCAAGTAAAAAGGTCCTCCATTGCTCGGGGGTTGTAACTTCAATTGACCATCTTTTCCCGTAACTAATTCTCCTATACCTGTAGATTTAACAATAAGAAAATATTCTATATGATGATAACGAAACGATTGTAACAGTACCTGTTATCACAGTCCCTGTCCTAAGCATTTTCTCTGTAGATTGTACCCCTCTTTGTCTAACTCCAGCAAAGAAGCTCCAAATATGATCTATAACACTAGGTACTGTCGGATGAAAATTATCAGCAATTACGTCCATATCTAAAATTATTATCAGATCATTAAAGCAAAATACAATTTAGAAACAATAAAATCAAAATGATCAAAATTTTTATAATTAAACAAACCTAAAACATCCGCAGCTAAAGGATCACAAATTTCAATTAAAATTCCTTTGGTTTCTAACGAGAAAGGCATAACATTATGTACTTCTTGGATAACTCTTTCAGAATCTGCCCAAAACCCTGCAGTGCTTCTTTGTATAACGTGCTCTTTAATCCTTAATAATTGTACTACTCCCGAAATATTCGGATTTGAATTGCTAATGATGGGGTTTCCTAGAGGTTTGACTGTACCTCTGATAGCTACATACGACAACTTCCCTTCAGGATGGGTATCTACTATCTCTTTAAGATCTTTGTTAATTTCTAAATATGGAGCACCTTGTATTAAAGCCATCGCATTTTTATTTTTGTAATACTGTTTTATACAAGCAACTAAAATTAATGAATCTATTCCCAGCGCAATGCTTTCCGCCAAGTACTCCATAGTTATAAATTTACTACAAAAAATTTTACACTAATTTCTGAGGGAATTACTTATTATACAACATAAAAATCTTATTGTATTTTAAACACGTTCCATTTATTTTTATATGTCTTCCTAAACATTGTCAATTTAAAAAAAACATTACGTGAACTATCGACTCTGACATGATTGTCTTCTTCTTTTCTATTTTGGCCTCTACATAAACAGTATTTGGCCAGCGCTAGTTATTGCTTTGATTTATTTGAAACCAAAGCTTATACTTTTTCTGTTTCTTTTTTAATGACTTCTATTCTTCTTGTGAACTAGACATGTTAACAAAAGACAATCACAACAGAGGTTAAAACTCTTCTCGCTCAGGAGCAACGCCGAGCATTTCACACATTTGGGATGTTGCCTCAGTTTGGAAAAATAGGACCAGGGTCTTAATAGGAAGGATTCTTTTTTGACTTATTTTCATATTTAGTTTTAAATGTATATATGTATTATAATTATTATTTTTGTTTATATATCAATTTTGTATATTTTGATAAACTTCATGATTAGATTTATAATGTAGTTTTGTAAAAGGTCGAACATAATTTTTCTTCGTTTTGTGTCAAAATCTTTTTCTTTTATATACACAGTTTACGGCTAGGCTTATTAATATAACTTTGACATAAATATATTGTAGAATCTATATAATTATAACAATGTTTTAAGTAATTGATTAAAAAGACTTCTTATTTTTCCAAATATAACTCCCATTGAATTAAAATTACTTTAAATTTAATAATAACTCCAAATGCATGCCGGCATATGTCATTGTGTTTCTTCTTTAACTAAAGTCAACGCACTACCTATGTAGTTATTGTTAACCTTTGTTTTTCTTGTTCAGGATTAATTACTTCCAGATTATGAAAATATATATTTAATACTATTTGCATTTGTTTTAAATTTCTTAAATATTGTTCTTTAGTATATAATCTTCAAAGTAAAAGTCTACACTATTTATGTTGAGTAGTTTAAATTAAAAAGAAACCTCTATAGTTTATACTTTTTCTATGATGCATAGATTCCCGTTGCCTAGCAACTTTCATCATAAATGTTTCATGTGACATTGTCTAAATAATTTTAATCGCGGGATATACAAAAATTTAAATATTGTTTTATTTATTTTGAAATAATTGTTGAATAATCTTGAAGAATGGCGGAAGAAGAGAAGAAAAAGGAGGACGAGTCGAAAAAAGTTGTACATACTTATCCCCTTGTTAGAGTGAGTCATAATATTGATTATACAGCAAGAATAAAAACTGACAGAATTTCGGACTTCTGAGTTACATATATATTTTCAATAATTTTTTTGGGAATTCGCAAATTATTTAAAATAATTATGTCGCGATAGTTTGGCTATGTATGAGATAATTATTATTACTTTTAAATTAGCGCCAAAAATATTTAAAAAATTTGTTTTACATAAACATAGAACTTTAGGTGGTTGTCAATATACAATAACTAACAAAATTAACGTATATTTTGATATTTTTAATGCAAAAACTTTATTTAGTTGATTTTTTGTTACTTTTGTGAAAAACGCTTTTATTTATCTCGATTTGTAACAAAATATTAGACCATACACAGTTATAGTATTTTTCATTTTATGTATTGGAAGCGCATTGTACAGGGCCGTACGATTATAATTATTTTCCTAACAGTTTAAAGAGAGATAATCAAATTTTATAAAATTTAATTGGTCTTAATACAAGGTACATTTGGTTTAATATTTGTCTACATATACCTAATGAATTTTTTACTTGTTGAATACAGTTTCTCCAGTTTTCAGCGGTTACATTTTTAACTTTATCAACTAGATCACACTGTTTAAAGTAGGTACATTATTGTGAGTACGTATATTAGACTTTAATTGAGGTCGTATCAACTTGACCGGATTAAAAATACAATAATATGGTGGGAAACGAATTACTTTACCTGTTTCCTTTGCCATGTTGTCACAAACGTATTCCTTTGAAAAATCATAACTTTCCATAGTTTCTAAAAATTATTGAACATTATAACTTTATTGGAAATATATGATACGTTCGCACAAAAATTCGTCTTGTAGGTATTTCAATTTTTCTATTACTGGAACCTGGTATCTTTTTCTTTTGACGATTCCCTCATGTATAATATTTATTCGTCTTTTTTTGAACCATAAACATTGCGTCTGTTTAGTGTCTGTATCCATTCCTTCGGCATCGATTGAGTATTGGGCATTCGCATTCCATCATAGCGAATACATCGGCTTGGAAGACGGTAGCGTGTTCACCAAGCTAAAAATATTCCCAAAGTCCCAAACTTAAACATCAATTTTGTAGATTGATGTTTAAATTTGATCATCTTAATAAGTTCTTCGTTGATATGAATCACCAAACCTTCTTGGTTTAGAATTGTAGATTCAGGGGTGGGAGGCCCAGTAGGACGTCTAGGGTCCTACGCATGGTACTTGTGATACTGAGATACGTTGGACTCTGTCCAATGGCACTCTTGTTTTCGGTTTCTCCATTCAGTGGAGGATCTTAGGTGAAAGACCGACACTATGTATAACCGAAGATATTAAATTCCCTTTTCATATAATAAATAATGATGTGATTAATTTTTTTTCTGCTATGTTGGTAGTATGAATTTTTAACCTTTTACTTAGTAAAATAATTGTTTACAGCATTCTGATATGCCCGAAGAACAACGAATCGAATCAGTCGAGTTGGTAGTAACGGCATGTGAAAAGCATTCTGCTAATAACGAGGTAATGAAAAACAAATGAAAATTCCATTCGAAAATTTTTATTTTTATCTTAGGCGGCTGCAAGAATGATAAAAGAAGAAATGGATAAAAAACTTGGTCCTCCATTTCACGTTGTTGTTGGTGAGGGATTCGGTTTCGAAATATCGTACGAATGCTCGAATTTGCTCTACATGTTTTTTGCTGGAAATTTAGCCATAGTTATATGGAAATGTTGAAGTATTTTTTTATCTAAAAAGTTTTTGAAGATCCTGTAATACATATTTGGAGCAAATGAATATTTTCGATGTCGTTTGTATTAATATAATGGAAGAATTACATTTAATGGAAAATGGATAATTATTTCAATAAAATAAATGAAATTAAAGCATTCGTATGTTTGAAATTATTATTTTTTTATTGTGCGGTTATAAGAGCTAAAGTCAAAATTTTGAAATCTTCAGGAGTACAACAACAAAGTTTAAAACATACAAAATCTTTCTTCTGTATTTTGTAAACATTTTGACTTAAACTCTTTTGACTCCTCATTTTAAATCGTGGTCGTTAAGACTTGAATAAAAAATTTTTAGTAGAACAACTGTTCAAAATATGTAAAATCTTCTTTCTAACCTAACCTAACCAAATTATTAGACAACTCCCTGTTCATTGCCAGCTAGTCTTCACTGGAACACGAAGTCTTCGGTCTTCTTCCTTCTAGGTTATTCATTTCTTACGCTGAGTATATGGACTAGTGTGCGAGCAAAGCTTGTGGCGCAGCCGTACAAACACCGAGCTCTATGAAGACTCCAGCCTGGTGACAGAAGTCAAGAGGACCAGACTCAGATGGCTAGGCCTCTTGGAGCGTATGTCTGAAGCGCGAGGGGTGTACAGGACAGGAGGACTGCCTGGGTGACCGCGGAAAACATGGCTGGATGATGTCGAAGAGGATTTTGGAGAGCTAGGTGAGACGCCAAGCGTTGGACCGTGAGAGGAATGTGATGGACGAGGCCAAGACTCTTTGAGGGCGTAGTGCCAGAGGATGATGGTGTTAGAAGTTTTCCTTGTATATTTCTTAGTATGTTCATTTCAACTGTTTTCATCGTCTTTAATGACCTACTTGTATCTGGTCTTGTTTCTATTGCGTACCTGGTACCCTTTACAACTAACTAAAACTAGTTCCCTTGCAACTGTTTACCTTTAGAGCCTATTGATTGTCTGAAATTTTACTTGAATATTAATTACAGTGGCATATCAACCGAGCCATAAGCTCTTAATCTTTTGCTGATTTCTGAACTGAAATGAGAATAGAAGCGAGTACATTTCAAATAGAAAACTGACTTCTTGATATTTTTATTTTTAAATTTCTAGTACTTAATTGACTCGTTTTGTAGTTTCTGACTGTGAACACCTGGTTGACATTTGTTCCACAGGTCTTATTACCATTATGTATAGCCATAGGTTCACTTTTAGATTGAGTCCCAAGGTTTATTACAGAATCTGCTCACTATTAAAACCTTGTCAAGGTGTGCTCCCCACATCAATTTCTAGTGAAATATGATTCCGAGGTACTTTATTTTTAATACAGTAAAAGATTTGTATCTGATTAAATTTCTTATTCAATAGAAAGCTGGTTGTTTTTTTATGAATTAACCTCGCCACACCATTCATCTTCTTTTTCTAGTGTCTTATGAGTTCTTTATGAAATTTATCGGAATTTGTGGAATTATACTAATCGATTGTTCTAAAGCACTTAATTTCTGAATTAAATTATTAAATCAAAGTATGATATAGGAGACTTTTCAACCTCAACAACGATCTAGCTTTGATAAAAACTATAAAAAGGTATCTATACAATGGAAATAACTATCTTATTAACAATATACTTTATTTTTATCTAACTATATATATATATATATATATATATATATATATATATATATATATATATATATATATATATATATATATATATATATATGTATAAAACATATTTCGATTGTACGAAGGCAATTCAGAAAGTAACCTGCTGGAAAGAAACTTAACACAAAAAAAATATTTACAGGTACGAATCTCTATTTTTCAAATAATCTCCTTTTTATTTGAGCATTTGTATCATCTGCATAAAAAGCGACCTGTTGTGATTTTAATCAATGTGTAAAACAGTGTTTTTAAGTTCCTCATCATCATCCTCTTTCTTTGATCGATCATCTTGATTGTTGTATTGTATTCCCATCTGATAATATATAGATATTCATACACTGCCATTACACCAACACTCACAAATACTCTGTTTCGATAATTAAGTTATCGTCTTTAGAGTCTGAAGGTAAACTTTAGCTTTGCTGGAGTGGTAGTGTAAACAGTACAAACTGTTGTTTTGTCTCATCAACAGGAATAATGATTTTGAACAAGTGTACCTCATCAGTATGGTACTGGATTCTATGGTAGCTCCCATTTGATTTCGGTAACTCAACTTCCGGTAGGTTATTTTTACTATGACGGTCTTTCATTGTATGATTCGTTATGGATATTTTTTGTTCTTTCTTTTAAAACCCATATTGTTCGGCACATGTATGGTGTTTTGACATATTTGAAATTATTTAATTTTAAAAATATTGCACGAACGTAACCTAGAAAAAGATACAACCTTTTGTGTGTAAATTAACTCACCTCCTGATGGGAACCATTAGGATCTGTTAATCATTTGGTTGAGAGATTATTGTATATATTAAGATTTATGGTACACCATCCTAATGGGGACACACGTTATAGTTAATTGGCTCCAAGTGTTTCTTAGGCACTTGAAGTTCTTTTAACGTACTTATTTTATATCGATGTGACTCTAACGACCATACATATAATTAATTAAAGCATTTTGTACAATTCAAGCTGGATATTCTCCATCAGCAATTGTTTTACCCATATTTTTATAAAAGCACACATTTTGTTTTTATTTTCACACTTTCACTCGCCAACTGAAAGTTCACCAACTCATATGTTAGACTGAGGGCGCTGCGAATAGTAATTCCAACGCCACGCATAACCGGCGGTTAGTTTCCGATTTCCCCTCGTATATAAAGCTGTGGTAATATTCCTATTAGTAATAAAAGTTCAGTCGGTTGTTACGTTATGTACAGATTATTTCGTAAAATACATTAAGGCATGAAACGTTAATTTTTGGTGTTCTGTTAACTAAAATGATCAGATCACAAAACCAGAACCATCTGTCTGAAGGCAACAGCAAACTAAATTCTAATATTCTACTTAGTGAAGCTTCTCCTTGTTTAGGTTTAAAGATTTAAAATTTAGATTTAACACCTAGACATCACCTATTGGAAGAGAACTGGAAAACCACAGACAGTATTTTTGGTGTAAACTCTCCTTGTTTGAGAAGAAGTTGTCTTGATTAGAGTTTATTTTTGTTTATTGGAAATTGAGGGATGATATTTGGATCTGATTCAGTTAGATACCAAACAGAGCAAATCAATTGAATTGAATTTGATTGTGTCCAATTAAATGATGTAAGAGAAATTTCGTATTCACTAAAAACATTTCCGTTAAGTGAAATTATCAACTTAAAAGACAACAGCAAACCAAAGACAGTATTCTACCTTACGGAGAAAGGTTCTCCAAGTAATTTCAGGTAATTTTTATTATGAATTGAGGGATGATTTTTGAATCTGATTCATTTGAAAGTCAAACAGAGCAAGTCGGTTAAATTAAATTTAACCAATTAACTGATGTGTGAGTATTGACTACAATTGTCAATAAGAAACAGTCTAATTGAATGTTTGTCATTATAAAAAAATATTCCAAAAATGATTAAAAAAAAATATAAAATTGGAATATTATTACGAATAAAATGATAACGTTAATGATTAGATGAATATTTGGTTATTATATCTTTTGTAAATTTGGCAAGATGAAATGCTATGTCTCTAATATTACAAAAATGTAGTTCGGTAGATTTGACGTCATTATTTTTATGGGATGTTTGTAATGCCAAACACTCCGGTTGTAATCTGGATACTAATTCTAACATGAGTTTCATTCGTTCACCTTCGCTTTCCTAAAAATACAACAATTTATGTAATTAATTGACAAAACAACAATCTTAAATATCCCAGAACATCAAAACAAATACATCCCAAATATAGGTAGAAAAAACATTTTTCAGCTAAACTTAAATAAATGAAAAAAATGACTATTAGGGGAAAAGGTACCAAAAACATAGAAACATTATCTAAAAGGAGACATTACAAATATAGTTGTCTTATTTTTTTCTAACTTATTGACAGTTGCTTTACTTGTCTTAGTATCATAAGGGTCCATTCGAAAGCCTCGAAACCTTATTGGGTCTTCTATTTTTGGACCTAACAATACAGGACAGCATACAGGCTGCATATCTGAATATTTAAACAAATTTTAGATTCGAAAAATATATTTTTGTATTAGAAAACAAGGATGTTTTAAGATTTTTAAAAGCTTTGATCATTTTTTCTACCTATTAAAAACAAAACGAACATAGATAAACGGACTTCTGGTTTATTTGACGATTTTTTTTGGTTTTTGGAGCGTTTTTGATATATTTTGAAAAAATGAAGATTAATATTCGAATTAGGAAAAGTATATAGGAACAAACTATGGATTCTTTTATTGCTCCTAGAAATTTTGGAAAACATTAATACATTCACGTACTAGAAAAAGAAAAAAAGAATCGATTCATTTTGATCTATGAATAAAAATCTAAACAAATAGAGGGTTTTCGATTTTATTTGATACATATTTTTAAAAATCGATATATTTTTTGCCAAAAACAAAAATAGAACCTAAATAAACAGTTTTAAGAATTTATTCGACAAATTTTGGGTAAAGTCAACATTCTTTTTCTATTAGAAACAAAAAAAGTACTGTTAAAAAAATATACTACAAATAAAAGATTTTTTTTGAATATTTTTGAGAAATTTTGAAAACATTTTTTTGTCCAAAAAGCTAAAGGGGGAATCAATAAATGATTTTCCGAATAATTCTGAATAGTTTTCGAAAAAAAGTTTTTAAATTTCGTTCTGTTAACAAAATCATTAGCAAATAAAAGATTTTTGGAATGTTTTTGAAAAATTTTGAAACAAAAACTAAATTTTTTTGTCCAAAAAGCAAAAGGTGGAGTCAATAAATGATTTTCCGAATAGTTTTCGAAAAAAAGTTTTTGAATTTCGTTCTGTTAACAAAATCATTAGCAAATAAAAGATTTTTGGAATGTTTTTGAAAAATTTTGAAACAAAAACTACATTTTTTGTCCAAAAAGCAAAAGGTGGAGTCAATAAATGATTTTCCGAATAGTTTTCGGAAAAAAGTTTTTGAATTTCGTTCTGTTAAAAAACTCATTAGCAAATAAAAGATTTTTGGAATGTTTTTGAAAAATTTTGAAACAAAAACTAAATTTTTTTGTCCAAAAAGCAAAAAGATGAGTCAATAAATGATTTTCCGAATGTTTATGGATAATTTTCAGAAAAATAATTTATATTTTCGTCCTGTTATAATCATTAGAAAATAAAATATATTTTTGAACTATATTTTATGTCCTAAAAACCAAAGTATAAGCCAAAAAATGATTTTCCGAAGATTTCTGAACAATTTTCAACAAAAAATTTGTTTTTTTGTCCCGTTAACAAAATCATTAGCAAATAGAAGATTTTTGAAATTTTTTTCAAAATTTCAAAAAAACCTATATTTTATGCACCAAAAGCAAAAGTATAAGCCAAAAAATTAGAAATTAGAATTTGGTTGAAAATTTTTCACTGAAATTCTTATTTTCCCCAAAATATTTTCAACTACAGACTTTCCTAACGTCAAACAGGGTGAAACATATTACCTAAGCTATTAAAATTGTGTGAAAAAATCAACTTTGATCAGAAGAGATTAAAAATCGATGCCATGCAAGATTTTAAATGAATTTATGAACAAAAATAATTTTGTTACCTTTGGTAAGAACGAAGCCAACTTGCATACAGATACTTTAACCTTTTCAGAACTGGTGACGCATTCTTCTTGACCCGGTTCTTGGATAGTTTTACACAAATGTTGAATAGTCCTGGTTATCTGTTCAGTACATTGCAGGATAGTTTCCCTATTTTGTGGAGAAGAATAAAGGCTTTGAGTGCCCCTCGAATCTGACTGTTTTAGCTGGAAGTAAATACTGCGTATGAATATTTTATCAATATAATACAAACAACACAATGAAATATGAGAATAGAATATTTAATGTTCATAACCGGAAAAACGAAAAATATGATTCGAAAAAGATGCCTAGTATTGAAAACTACAATTTACTATTAGTCGTTATTTTCGAAATAAAAAATCGTTTCTATAGTTTTTTGTCCTGTAGAAATTTTATTTTTAATTCAGAAAAATAACAATTTGTTTGTTTGAAACGAAATTTTACCCATACAAATGATCATAGGTATAATAGAAATATTTTTGTCACTTTTAGAAAGTCAAAATTTGGAAAAAAATTAATTAAAAAAAGTTTGCATTCATTTTTGTAATACATACAAATTTAAAACAAATCATATTTTCAATTATTTCTAGTGAAACATTGGATACAAATGTTTTCAAAATGGTTCGTGTTTGGATTAGTACCAACAACCGATTCTTTTGGAGATGACTATCTGTACTTCAACAAGCAAATTTTAGCTTGTGGAAAGATAAGCTTCCCAAAATTCGTTTCGATCCATTTTTGAGGTTGTGTTTTTATCCTGGGAGCCTTTATAATGCTGAAAGTTGCATTAGAATCCGTACCGAATGTTGGATCTCGTGATGTTTATCGTCTTTGATAAACTCTTCACTTGATAAATGTTACTGGTTCAATGTATCCTATATTGAATGAAACTATTGGTTGAATTTCAACTAATTTACTGGCTTTTATAACATGTTAATACATTCTACTGTTGTAAGGTACTGAGCGTTTTTGCTCCCTCACCATGTCTATCGCCAGGTTAGACGAAATATATTTTACAACGTTGCCACATGCGGCCAATGTATAACAAATAAAATGAAAACATTTATATGGTTATAAAGTAGTAATAGGAAATAATGAAAGAATAATAGGAAAATAAAGTAGTGAGATTCTACACCGAGGGCCTTTATCCACGCGGAGACACGAAAAAGCGAGCACTTTTCTACATAAACCAGATAAAACTAGATAAATCGTTCATAGCTCCATTGTGAGACTATAAGAGCGAATCAAAAACAGTGATTTTTTAGGTTTTTCTAGAAAATATTTTTGATCTCGATGGAATTTTGTACTAGGAAAAAAATAGAAATAAATAACTGGGTTTTCTTTTTTTTCATAAACTGATAATTTTTTTTTACTAGGAAATTAAATACAAAACAAATAAATGGTTTTTGAATTTTTTTTGTACAAATATTGAAAAACTCGATGCAATTTTGTACTAGGAAGTATTTGGTTTTAAAAAGAATGATACAAAACTTTTAAAATCTGTCTATTTACTTCTATTTGCTTTCCTAGTTCAAATTTTATAGCTTTACTTCTTGCATTGATTTTTTCCAATGTTTTACAAAAAATACAAAAATAGTTTTGTATTTAATTTTCTGGTTAAAAAAATTATAATTTTTCCTCTAAATTTATAAAACGAAATTTGAAAAACAGCATTTATTTCAATTTTTTTTCCTTTTTACAAAAGTGGCTATTTTAAAATAGATGAATTTTTATATTAGAAAAATATAAGGAAATAAACGGTTTTGTGAAGATTTTTCCTTCACTTGGTAGTACAATATAATTTTTTTAATCCAAAATCAATAATTTAAAAACTACCCCATGTTCAAACTTACCTGATTTTTAATAGCATGAAAATACGGTACTTTGCTAATACCTTCCCTCGTTTCATACATACTCGATGGTCTTTGACTCCGTTTATTTTTCCTTAAATCGACATCATCAGTTGTTACCCCATTGGGCAACGTTTCCTCATTATCTCTATTCTAAAATAACAATTAATACAAAACAGGACGAAATATTAAAAAAAAAAAGAATCAACAGGATATCTACATACCTCTGGAATATACTCCAAGGAATCAAAACCGCTATCACCATTTGCTCTTGTAGTTATCTTACCATGCGTTAATCTACTTTTAAGTTCCGAATTTTCCGTTTGCAAAACTTTCACTTGTTGTCTCAATTTCATTACTTCACTTCTAAGGTCAGTTATCGTACTATCGGAATTTTTTAACTGTTTGGTTAATTGTTCCAAAATTTGATTAGTTTTGTTAATACTGTCCAACGATAACTTGTTTTCTTTATCAACCATATGAGACTTTTCATTTTTTGGAGAAGATTTCTACGAAATAAATTGTTAGTTTTTATATACTTTGTACATGCATTGAAAAATTTTTAATGTACTGGAAATTAATCATTAAATCACCCATGTATATGTCTGTATACTTGATGGAGTGACAATTTACCAAGACCCATTCTCCATTCAGTTTCTACTCCAAAACTAGTCCAGATCTTTTAATACATTATACTGTTTAGATAAATCTTTCCAAGCCCTAACATTCTGTTGTCCACAAGTTTGTGTTTCCTTTTACCATAAAAGGGCTCTGGTCCACAGAATGGTATTTGAGCCTCATTTGTTTCGGCTATTTCGTTAATTTGGTGAAATACCCGTAACAGGGTTACTATGTTATTCATCCCCAGTTTGTTAAGTACTGCTAAGCATTTTCAACTCTTTTGGAATTAATTACACAAAAAAACTCAGTATTTGTAATAGTTGCTTGACTATCCTAATTTTGCTTTCTATGTTTGTCATTGATACTGATATGGGAGCATGCATCTCCCCATTCTTTATGCCATTTGCTTTCTTCATACTCTTCTTATTGAATGGGATTTTTTCCTTGTTTAGTAATGGTGCTTTGAACACACTCCTCTTCGTAACTCTTTGTACTGAATTCCTTAAAAAACTTCTTCCTCATTACATCCTGTGGCATGTTTCAGGATCTCTTTTTACTAACTAGCGAATAAGAAGTTTTTTTTAAATGTCTTTTCTACTCAGTGTTGCCGTTATTTCTGAAACCCTTCCCACTATATCAATATCATTAGGTCATGTTTTCATAACTTTCATGTTTCAAGCAAGAGGAATTGTTTCAGTACAATTAATGTTGAGTTCTACCTGTTTACAGTAGCTATTGGATTGAGGACAATTCTGGAGTTCATCAATTGTCAGAATTCACCTTAACAAAAATGTTTTTTTCCCCTGCGGAAATCATCTACTTTTACTAATAGAGATGATTTCTTCCTTATTTTTGCTGCCACTACTTTCTTATAGGAGTCCCACAAATGACAGGTTTCAAATTAACGAAGATGTGACTGTTCCCTGATTATACAGATAGAGATGATTTTTTCATTTTTTTTTGTATAAGCTACTTCCTTGTAGGTGTTGGATTTCACCTTAACCAACATGTTATTTCCCTCCAGAGGAATCATCTAATTGTACTGATAAAGATGTTTTCTTCTCGTATTTTTACCTCATATAAGTACTTCTAGGAGTATATCAACTGTCAGATATCACATTAGAGATGTTTCTGCTCCATGTTGATATCCTCTGGTTATCCTCTCCTGTTTCTATCCTATTTCTTTGTTATACAGTATGACCCAGTTAAAATCAACGCAGTCTCAGTAGACCTACTGCACAGTAAGCTTGATGAAATTCTGTTATCAATTGTTTGAAGGATAAATTATCACTGTAACTGTGAATAATCACAGTATGATTGAAGAAAAAGCGGCCATTGAGGGAATTTAATATATGACTTGATAATTTGTTAAGATTCTTATTAGATGGAGGCTATTAAATCAATGAAATAAAAAGTTAGGTTATGTATCATATTGTAGTATTAAATTATATTCAAATAGGCAATACCTCATCATCCGGTACAATTGCGTAGTCGTCATCAGAAGCAACCGAATCATACAAGGGATCTTCATCTAAAGACGAAACTTCTCTAAGTAGTAGGATGTTATCTAAAAAAATAAATATTTATTTTTTATACAATTAAGTTGATCCATGTCTGTCTAATTATTTATATGTTAAAAAAATATCCAAAAAAATAAAAAAGTACTGTATAATAATCTAGATTACAAAACTTTCTAAGAATACAGTTAAATTGATGATTTTTGTTAAAAATATTTAGAAACGCAATTATAGACGTAACAATTACGAGGGTGGTTCTAAAAGTATATCTTTCATAAAAAACATAACTAGTTGTATTGCAAAGAATATGGTCAACCATCATTGGTTAGTTCAAAGATACATTACATAATTTGTGCTCACTATCTATGGGTGTTGCATGTATGTTTTACTTTACTTTTATTTCCAGTTTTTATCGTAACCGCTTTTTCACGTTTTACAATGTTTTCTTTGAGCGCCCCCATTTAGAGATGCTCATATCTAATTTCACTGAAAACGGCTGCCAAACAATTATTTTTTACAAATTTTGTACTTGAAATGAACTTAAACAAGGGAATTATATGGGGTAATAGCCCCTTTATCTTCATGACAGGGTGTCTAGACCTGACGTGCATCTCAATTCCCGCAGTTTTCCCGCTTTTTCCCGACAACTTTTTCTAATTTTCCCGATATTAGTAGTAAACCAATTTTTAGTAATATTCAATAAACAATAGCATTCAATACAAAAAAAATAATTATCGCTTTTTTATTGTTTTTTCATAAAGAATGATACATATTAGTTACTCATAACAAAATATAAATGAAATATATTATTGAATTAATGACTACTTATATTAATAGCGAATCACAATAGGTTCATTTATTTATTCTTTTCTAAATTTTTGATTTGGTCATTTAAAGCTGATGTTTGTCGAGCCAGAAATTTGGATTCACACAAGTTATGTATTTTGTAAGTTTATACAATAGAGGTGATCATTCTTGAATTTTTTTAATAATTTTAACGAAACAATTCTTACAATCAATCATGAATTTAGTCAATAATTCACCAGAGGGCTTGATTTTAGCATTCCTCAATGCGCTCTTAGTTGAAAATCCTATATCAATTTTGCTAGCAAATTATGTATTGAAACTACAACTTTCTGTGCATTTCTCCGAAAATTCCCGATCTCGAAAAAAAATCCCGTTGTTTTCCCGTCTTTTCCCACTGCCAAAAAATTCCCGCTTTTTTCCCGCTATTTCCCGATGGCTAGACACCCTGTCATGAAAATAGTTTCTGCTTATACCTCATAATGTAGAGGCTAAAGGTTTTGTTCTCAAGAAATTGTAGAACGTTCTGGAATATTCAAGAACACCCCATATCATTGTGTAACACTCTCGAATGTTACTAAAAATTGTGGAAGATTGTAGGGTATTGAAAGTATTTTTTGTATGATAGTGGTATGTAAAGGTAGATCCAAGATGATTTCTATAACATCTCCTGTAAGATTCTCGTTAGTACAATGTTAAATTATTAGATCATAAAAGCGAAATGAACAGATTTAAAGAAACTGTACAATTGCCATCTTCATTAATAATTAGTGTTACATACTTTTATCGGGCACCATTTGTCTTCGTTGTGTATCAACTAATATGTCGTATACTAAGCTTTTCAGTTCTGGAGTAGAAAATCTGGCTAATTTCTGTCTACCCTGATTTCTTGTCGTTGATAAAGTGTTGTCAACTGGGAGGAAGGGAACATCGTTCAATTCTGTAGTATCCGCACAACTTAACCAGACTAAAAATGGAATTAGTACATTTTCTAATTCGAGGCCCAACTAATACCATTTTTTTTGTTATGTTATAACTGATATAATACTTACTCGCTTCTGTCTCTCGTCTGTCAACTTCATCGTATACATCCATAGCTAGTTCTTCAAAAACGTGATTACTTAACTGCAATTTGAAAATAAATGTAGAGCCCTGTATGTAATGTATAACGTTTTTATTTTTTTTCTTCAAAAACTTTGTTTATTATTAAAGATCAGTAATGACGATCAAAAGGTATATTTCTGAGCAAACTAATGATGAAGTGACTTACTCAGTGTGGATTTTGGGGTTTTTAAAAAGTGGGACATTTCTAATGGTGGTGTGGAATAACAGATTTAGACATATTCGAAAATAATTTCTTTAGTTTCTTAGAATCCTTTATCTTTTAGATAAGACAACTTTCAAATATTTTGATAAAGATCACAGTAAGTCGAAGCATAACATTTGTACCTGTTATTTTGAACTTATTTTCTATGAAAAAAGACCTAAAAAGACGAACCCTCAAGAAAAACGAAGAAAATTTTGACATTGACAGTTACCACAAGTAAAATAAATTTTAAGGTTATTGATATGGACATTTATCGTAATTAATCAATTTTGACAGTTTCAGTAAAAGCAGGACTTTTTAAGGTTAATTTTGACATTGACAGTTATCGCAAGTAAACAACGTTTTATGGTCAGTTTTCAAGGTTTATTATAACACTGACATATAGAAGACATGTTAAGGTTAATTTTAGCATTGACAATTATCAAGAGTGAGAATCATTTTGAGGATAATTTTTATTGATAATAAATAAATTTTGTCATTGACAATTATAGAGAGACAAAGAAAATTCAGGGTTAATTTCACAATGACAGTTTGTTATCATAACTAAAAGACATTAATATTAACTCCGACAGCTATAGCGAGTAGAAGATATTTTGAGGTTAATTTTGACATTGACATTTATCGAGAGTGAGAAGAAACATTTTGAAGGTAAGTTTTATTGATGTTAATTTAATTTTGACATTGACAGTTATTGCGAGCGAAGCAAATTTTAAGGTTAATTATCACACTGACACTTATAGCATCTAAAAGTCATATCAAGGTTAATTTTGATACTGACAATTATAGATAAAAAGAACATTCAGGTTTAATTTTAATACCGACAGGTTAATTTTTATTTATAATAAATCAATTTTGACATTGACAGTTATAGAAAGATAAAAAAAATTCATGGTTAATATTACACTGAAGGTTATAGCGAATAGAAGACAGTTTAAGGTTAATTTTGACAATGACAGTTTCTAAAGTTAGAAACATTTCAAACTTAATTTTTACACTGCCAGCTATAGCGAGTATAAGACATTTTAAGGTTAATTTTGACATTGACAATTATATTAAAACAAAGAAAATTTAAGGTTATAGTTATGTACCTAAAAGACATTCTAAGATCTAAAATCGAACAAATAACTCCACAAATCACACAAAAAGTTAAGATAAGAAAAATTTTATTATTATTATAATTTATAACAAAAAACTTATGGAACAGGTATATTATGTTGATTATGACTGTTTTGAAATTTCAACTATTCATTCCTTCTGTTATTAAACAAAAAAGAAACTGTGAAAATGAAGGACATATTAGACATAACTGAAATATGATTTATCCTTTAATTCAAAGGACATACTTACCTTTTGTAATTTCGTTAATGATTGAGTGTTTGATTTGAAACCAGTCTGTGGAATAAAAAAGTGTATACCGGCAGTATGATCTGGTTTTTTGAGAGATAAATAATAGCTAAAGGTGTCGGTTACTTCATACTGACTCTCTATTAATCTATTCATCATATCTTTATTAGGAAGAGATCTGAAACAAATTGATAGCAATACAACAAACTTCACACTAACCACTCCAACCAAAGGACAAGAAAATATTCATATTTATTATTCATATTATACAATAAGATTTTTTTCCCATTGTACTGTTTGTAAATTGATATATGGAACATATCATCAAATGCTTTATATGGTTCAAATCAAAGTTCAATATCAGTACAGTTTTTCCTATAACGTAACCATACTGTGAATTGTAGCGGTTACCCTAAATTTTTATAAAACAAACATCAATTAAGGGACAAAAACATTAAAAAAAACCGGTATTTCAAACTAAGATAGGATGGGGTGTACATGAGGTACATTGGTCATCGTAGTGTGCTGAAATGCTCTGTCTGCTAGTCAACAATGTCTTAAGTACACACTGAAGTTATAGAGGTAATTTTACTGAATATATTATAATTGACCTGAATTGGCGTCAATAGATATCAGAAGTTATCAATTAACATAAAGTTACAATCAACCTCAATGGACTGGTAATCAACATGACCTGACAAAAGTAAACAACATTTTATAAGAATTTATGTGACTCTTCCTCATTCAAAGTCAATAGATATCATTGAAATCAAGATTTCAGGATTTGTTTAAAATGTAAAATTTGAAAGAACTCAAATATATGACTTGTAGCTTGTTACCCTCTTCCTCTGAGCCCCTCAATTGAAATTATAGTAGAGTGATATTAATAGTTCATTTTTTATTATAAACCTAGTACTAATGTTAATCTAAACAATTTTTAAAAATTTAGATAAAAAGTGGTTTTAATTAAATATAAATAAATGTATTACTTTGCATAATCAATGGGAGTTTTTCCTTGACTATCAGGACAAGAAGGATCGGCTCCATAAACCAATAACAGTTCTACCTGCAATTTCTGATCAGATTTAGTTGCCACATGTAAAGGTGTTGTTCCTTTTTCCTAAAACATGGGAATGCATTTATTTTTATATGTTTTTGTATATAAGTGTTGGAAATACGTACATCATGAAAATAATTAGGATCAGCTCCGAGAGCTAAAAGACGAAATGAAGTTTCTAAATTGGGAGTTCGAACGCTGGCATGTAATTGTTTACCCAGTTCGTTTTCAACACTCATGAGACCATCTTCGTAGTTTTCACGAAAAGCGTACATACAATGTAAGTGTTTTTGTTTGATGTATTCTTGTTTAATGCTACAAAATAATCCTCATACAAAAATTTGTGAATAAAGATTATTATTATGAAGAAAATAATCAAAAACTAAATATTACCTGTAAGTACGAAATTTTAAGGTCAAATACAAAAAATTACCTTATAGAATCTTTGGCAGTGGGTTTTTTCTTCATCAACTTTGCACCATTCTCAAGTAAAACATGTTCCCAAATATTATTTGCACCGTTATTATTTAGAGTACATACCATCTAAAACAAAATAAATATCTAGTAATGTTTATAGGTAGTTTAATGGTGATAAATACATTGAGCTCGTTAGGATGCCAGGGACTCTTCAATAAAGATTTAACTTGCGAAATGTGCCTTCCTAAACTTCGATGTATACTGCAACATTGAGTACATAGTAATATTCCTTTATTCACTGCAGCCCAA
Organism: Diorhabda sublineata; assembly: GCF_026230105.1. Lineage (NCBI taxonomy): Eukaryota > Metazoa > Arthropoda > Insecta > Coleoptera > Chrysomelidae > Diorhabda > Diorhabda sublineata. Next base: position 13,542,034 of record NC_079481.1, on the reverse strand, counting down.
GTAGCATCTACGAAACGGATTGTTACATTCAATGTTGTGTACGAATTAATTAGTTATACCTAAAGCTCCACAATCTCCACATACTTCTATATTATTGTGCTTAGATTTTGCTCGTGACATTTTAATAAATGTGTGACAATAACCAACGATAAAAAAATTAAAATCAAACAAAAATATTAAATATTCTCAAATACAATTATAGACTCTATACCCTACACCATTTTTCTTTTTCATTTGTCAATCACTTTGACATTTAACAGTTTAAATCAAAATGCTAGCATAGATAAATTATAGAGGTTAATTCGAAATATTATAATAATAATAATAAATAACCACAATGTTTTTCCATAGACAAATGTGAAATAATTTAATGGGGTTCTTTTTTACTAGAATAATATAATAATTTTCGTATTTTTACATCTACTTGTATCATTTGACTTACTACGAACAGATTTCTTTATTGGTAAGCCGCATAAATTAGAGCAGGGATTATAGCTTCAAGCGGACCATAGATGCTTGCAAGGCATGATATAATGAGAAAGTGTGGAACAAACTTCTCAATTGCTCGAATAGATCAATGTATTTCTTGTCTCTCTTTATAACTCAAAAATTCCTCCTTTGACTGGAGAATATGGGCCAATCGCAGTGACCGCAAAAGATAAAGAATCTTGGATCGCGTGTTTGCTTTAAATTCAATTATCAGATGTGGAAAAACTTCTCGAAGACATTAATAAAGTCACTGACCCCGATGGAATATCTCCAATCGTATTGAAGGAACGCGCAACTGTACTAACAAATCCTTTATGAGAGCTCTTTTCTCTGTAATCTAAAAGAGGTCTCTTTCCTCTAGATTGGAAAATTGCTCGAGTTCAGTTCAGTTCATACCGAAAAAAGGAGCAAGAGGCTCTCAACAATTACCGTCCTATTGCTTTAGTCCAGACATTGCCGAAGGCATGGAGAAAGTCGTTAACCAGCAAATCTTGAGATATATTGAGTCTACTAACATCATCAGCGACCATTAACCCGGCAACCCACGTATGTACTGAAGCTATGGGATATATTGGGAAACCAGATCAATCGCACTGGACATAGTTGGTGCCTTCTTTAAGACCAAAAAGCTATATACACCGCAACATCTTCTTATCTTCTACAAGATCCAGATTCATCCATATTTCGAATATTACTCGCACATTAGAATTTCGGAAGGTATGTTTAGGACCTTGAGGATGCTCGATTTAATAAAGAAGAGAGCAATTCGACTTATAGGCGATCAAAAGTTGACCAGAAACTTGACAGTTTAGATCATAGAAGAAACGTCACTGACCAGATTTTGTTTTACCGATACTACTTCGACAAATGCTGTCCAACATAATTCCATCTAGAGATGTTTTTGCAAGATCTACTCGACAGGCGTACGAGGCTCATGAACATCGAGTTTGCCCGCAGACGCCCACAATGTTAATTTATCAGGATTAATGTAATAGTGTTTATCCTTTTGTGCTTGTTTTTTACATAAAAAAATAACTGATGTTTTTATACGTTGAATATATTCAACAAAAACCAATATATTGGAGCTTGCAGCAAATTTTGTAAACTGTGACTCTTTATTAAACTAAGAATCCAAGCTTTTGGGAAGTATTCTTCCCATCATCGGTGAAAGTTCAATTTGAGAATGAATTCCTAGGAGTTTTCATAACAAGGTAAGTCATGGCAAAAGATTGAGATTTGCCCTCCACTGCGAATTAGAGATAGATCGCTAAATATCATACTTGTGTATCTTGGAATTTCATATTTAGTAATTGTATCACATGTTGTTTTGGGAAAATATATCCATTATTTAATGAATAAATCAACTTCAATTACATATATTAAAAGTTTTTACTATCCAAAAATTTTTAATTGTAAACTTCTTTCTAATTTCTATACTTTTCTGTTTTTAATACTGGAGGAAAAACGATAGAGAAAATATGCTTAGTATTCATAACACTGTTGATACAATAAATTAGGTGATAAACGAAACAAAAAAGAATAAAAAGCGCGGTTAATAGTTGTGCTTAAAAAGATGCGCGGTAAATTGAATTTGATCTACCGCGTAAACTTGTAGAATATGAGAGAAAAATCATTTTGTTTTTGAAATAATTGAACTCCGATCTTAGATATTATCGTTCGGTAATTGACTGTAATTCACTACGTAATTTAATTTTTTTTATAATTAAGTAAAAATAAATGACATTTTTGTTTATAACATAATATATGATAATTAAGAAAAATACAGTATCAAAACAGCCTCGAGCTATAATCATTAAAATAAAAAGGAAGATGTACCAAACCTAGTTTAAAAATTTTTTTTGTACTTCATTTAACGTATTGTTTATCTTCTTCTTCCTCCTGACTCTTGCTACTTGTTCTAGCCAAGTTTTCCTGGGTCTTACTTTCCTTTTCTTTTCTTATATCTTTTTGCACCAATCACATTGAGTCTTTAAGGTGTTCCTCTCTTTATGTGCCCCTACCAGTTTGACTATCGGTACCTGTTTGAGCTTTTCTATAATTATCTCATTTCTTATCTTTTCTATCCACGTTTCCCCTGATATGTTGTTGTTTCATCTCAGCTGTCGTCATTCAACTCTGTGTTTTTTCTCATTTCCCAGGTTTCCCTTCCAGAATAATTATTATGAATGTAACTTAACAACATGAATTTAAAAAAAATGAATATTTTAAAAAAAGAATTGATGTTAATTAAATAATTTTTTGGATTGATTATAGTCATAGATAAACCTAACAACTAGAACTTTTTTTAATCAATTGGTCTAATATTGTCTTTATTTATTTATCAATTAAAATCAGTAGAATGTTATGAATACGTAAATATTATTTATTATTACATATATTTTGTATTATGCTTCTAAAAGTTCTTGATTTTAGGTCTCTTCTGATTTGAAATTAGTTTCTTTCATAATTTTTCAAAGACAAAAAGTTAAAACAAATTTCTTCTTATATAATAGGCGGTGTCAATATCATATTTTCAAGAAGTGTAAACGTCAAAATTTTATCTGTCTTTAAAAAAAAAAACTAGTTCTTAATTAGAGAGACCTAAAATCACGAACAGCTAGAAGCATAAATATATCAAACTTCTAAGAAATAAGAAATTAAAGAAATTTATTTTGTGTTATTTCTATCATCATTATTTATATATCTTTGGTTTAAAAACAAATACATCAGAGATGAAGTGTATTAATTTGTGTACTGTTATTGTTCTCAATTCAATTCCATTATGAGTTAATTTTCGTGCGAATTTATGATTGAATAATTTGAAAATATTCAAATTCTATACCATATAGGAATAAATTACGAAAAAATCAGATTGTCATCTTTGTTCATATTCTACAATTTACAAATCTCTTTTTATGTTCATTTTTTTTCTTATTTTTCAGCTTCTCAGGTTTTCTTTTCAAAATATCAATACATTTTCCTAAATTGAAAGAGCTTACAATATTTTTCTTGACTACATTAGCTGCAAATACGGTTTTATCCGAAATATCTCTCGTGGTCGAAACGGATTTTCTAGGATCTATTATCGTGTCTATAGCGATTCGTCTTTCCATTTTCCAGGCTTCTTGTAGTCTGTTTCTCAAAATAGAGTCACCCAAACAAATATTTCTCCATCTAACATCTGCTCTTGTCGTCGCTAGAAGAGATTTTGGATCTAACAATCTGAAACAAAACAAAAAAATTAGCAAATAATATAAAAACGTAAATAAAATAAAACTTACCTCAAAATAGTTATCCACAATTCCACTGATAAACCAGGTAAATCGAAACAGGAAACTGCTATCACTGGTATAATACGAAACATCTTGAAACTCACTCACTGAATCACAAAATTAAAGTGATTAAGACGATAACGAACCGCCCTTATATAAACTAGTTTACGCGGTTGATCTATTTCATTTTACCGCGAATTACTTAAAGCGCGGAAGTTTACCGCACTTTTTATTTAATTCGCGGTAATTAATTAGTAATGAATTAGATCTACCGCATAAACTTGTGTATAAAAGAGCGTTTCGCTAGCATCTTAATCAGTTTAGTTTTGTTATTCAAAGAGTGAGTTTCAAGATGTTTCGTATTATACCAGTGATCGCAGCTTCCTGTTTTAATTTACCTGGTTTACCAGTGGAATTGTGGATAACTATTTTGAGGTAAGTTTTATTTCATTTACGTTTTCATATTATTTGCTAATTTTTTTGTTTTGTTTCAGATTGTTAGATCCAAAATCTCTTCTAGCGACAACAAGAGCAGATGTAAGGTGGAGAGATATTTGTTTGGATGATTGTATTTTGAGAAACAGACTACAAGAGGTCTTGAAAATGGAAAGACGATTCGCTTTAGACACGATAATAGATCCTAGAAAATCCGTTTCGACCACTAGAGATAATTCGGAAAAAACAGTATTCACAGCTAATATCGCCAAAAAGAAAATGGTAAGTTCTTTTAATCTACGAAAATCTATCGATATTTTGAAAAGAAAACCTGACAAGTTGAAAAATAAGAAGAAAATTGAGCACAAAAATAAATTTATAAGTTGTAGAATATGAATAAAAGTTAAATTGTTACTAAAATATTAATTTTGATTATTTCAATATTTTGAAGTTTCACATCATAAATGATAATAATATTAAAATTTAGTTCGATGTGCTTTGAAAGCGTGTTTTTAAAATTTTTTACACTATATTCATTTTTCATTTCTTAGTTTCTTAATTGATACCACCCGTCTATAATTGCCTCACTGCTTATATACCTACACCTCATCAAAAACTTGTATTAAGCATTAACAATGTACAGTAAGACCTCGCTTAAAGCTGTTCCAATTTAGCGATCTTTTATTTCAATTCGGTATTTCCCTTAAAGTATGTGCAGTTCTAGGTTTCCAAATATGTACATAATAGGTTTGTTCCAACCTGTTAGTTTGGACGTTTTTGGAACGGTTATTGGAAGCGTTCAAATGATATTTTCTGCACAATCTCCGGCTATACTTGGTACTGCTATCGACCAAGTATCGAAAAGTCCTTCCCGGAAATGGTCAACAAACTATAACACGTAATCTAAATTGTGCAGAATCGTCACCATACCAAGAATGGTTTTTTAATTTTGATTTGTTGACATCATTGTAAGTAAAAATTTATTTATACAAAAAAAACAAGAAAGAAGAAGAATGAAGAAAAAATACTGTCATCGACATCTACAGCTACGTCAAGCTCTAAAACTAGAATTATATGCCTTAGGAGAAGTGGTAAAAGGACTATTTGTTTGGATTGAAGAATAAATTGAACACCAAATACTGTAAAGCCATTTTTTCATATTGAAAAAAGGCTAAGGCTAAGGCAAGTGAAATTTTCATAGCTAATCGAGGATGGTTTAATAAATTTAAACGTAGAAATAATCTTTACATTATAATGATCAAAGGAGAAGCAGTAAATAGTGATTAGAAAGCAACGGCTGAATTTCCAGCGACATTAAAAGGCCCGTTTTGGAAAAGAGTGCCAAGACAATGGCACTATCTATCCCATTAAGCGAAACGAGCATCAGGAATTGAAACTGCTAACGATTGCTTAACACTGTTTAACTATTTGACACCATCCTTTTTCTGTCCAATCCTCTTCTTCCTTCTATCAAGAGTTGAAGCAAATGGTACCTCTCGTTCCCTGTCACATGTCCCAGATATGCTGTTGTCCTACTTTTATCGTACCCAGCAATTCTTCTCATTGTCTGTTTTATGTTGATACTGATCCTATAAGCCGACTGTGTATTCCAATTATGTCCAGGAGCATTTGGATGTCACTCATGTTATCGATATCTAAATGTTGATCTTTGAATGCTTTTTGAAAGATGTCTTTTCCAATGCCACACCATGTAATATCTTTTGGTTGTCGAATAATACTAGAAGAACCATAGTTTTATTACCCATTACAATTGATTGGATTATGCTTTCTTGGTCCTCGTGGCAAAGCTCTAAAAATCGCTCGTAACATTCGACTTGAAGCTTCTCGTCGTCTTTCATGTAGCTTCCTTAAAACATTTCTTTTGGAAATGCCGATCTGTGCAAAAATTTATTCTTTGTTTTTAAACGCCGGTCTCTTAAAACTATTTATTCCATTAGTTTAATGCTCTCTGGAGTAGTTTCCGTTACAGCACCTCTCGCACGTGGGACATCTTCTAATGATTCTTGTCCTTTGTGAAACAACTTAGATTAATTTTTCATTATTGAAAATGATGTCCTAACCTCACCTAACTTCCATTCTGTTTTGGTGTTAATCTTCTTTTACACAAAATTTTTATATCAGTTTTAAATTGATTATATTACGTATTTGGAAGGCCTTTAACGCTGAAAAGAATCGAAGTAGCAAGTTGAACCTTTATTGAGACTCTCCGAGATCAAAAAGACTTCATAACGTTCTGTCATTAGACGAGGGCTTGTCATGTGTCGGTTGGTTGCCAAGTAGCCACACCAATGATACCGAGCAAGGTGTGAAGTTGTAGTGAAGGAATAAACACAGTCATCAACAGAATTGTCGCAAGGATATTTTTGGTGGAATAAAACAGAAAAAAACCCGTAAAGTACTAGTTTGTGTTTTTGGCTGTTTTTTTTATTTGTTATATCATCATTTTCAATGGCTAATTTACAGATTGATTGCTCGTGGGCTATTTTTTACCGCATCTACTGAGCTTTGTAATTAGAAACCATAATTGAAAGTTTTTCTTTTCTTTTCAAAACTCATTTTCTTTGTGTGAACAATATTGTTTTCATTTAGAAATCGAAATAAAATTTCTTTTTTTAACAAAATGTGACGCCCCTTGACATTCCTCGTACTAGCTACCGACTATGCGGTTTGCTAGTAAATCCACAATTGCATATTATTAAAATGTTATATTAACAATATATATTACGAGTTGTTAACAACAATGGATCGATTTTTTGAAAATATAATAATATACAATAATAATAAGTTGACTTATATTTTATATTCTACAACTTATAAATATCTTTTTATGTTCCATTTTCTTCTTATTTTTCAACTTCTCAGGTTTTATTTTCAAAATATCAATAGATTTTCCTAGATTAAAAGAACCCTCCAATTTCTTTTTGACGATATTAGCTGTGAATTATGTTTTTTTAGAATTATCTCTAGTGGTCGAAACGGATTTTCTAGGATCTATTATCGTGTCTATAGCGAATCGTCTTTCCATTTTGAAGGCTTCTTGTAGTCTATTTCTTAAAACACGTCCAAACAAATATTTTTCCATCATTCATCTGCTCTTGTCGTTGCTAGAAGAGATTTTGGATCCAACAATCTGAAACAAAACAAAATAATTGTTTTTTACATAAAAAAATAGCTGATGATTTTATCTTCTTTTTTAATGCTTATCTATTAATGGATGTTCGCGACCACATTTTTCATGGCTTCTCTATCTCTAGCGGTATGGATCAATGTCTGAATATCTTGTATACCCGTCCACTGCCTCCCGTTCCGCAACCATGATATCTCTTCCGTCCCAATCCTCTCTTACCTTCAATCTTGCCCTCGACTATCAGCTGAAGGAATTGATATTTATGGCCTCGCATTATATGGCCAAGATATGCAATCTTTCGTTTCTTCACGATGTTAAAGAGTTCACGGTCTTTATTGATACGCCTGTTTTTCACCTTAAGGGTCCAACTCCATCCCGTGAAGAAGCACTGACCAAACGTAGCACCGCAGTCTAAGATCAAGATCAAAGTGGGTACATGTAAAAACATTTTTAAATTTTTTGGGTTTTATACGTTGAATATATTCAACAAAAACTAATATATTGGAGCTTGCACCAAATTTTGTAAACTGTGACTCTTTATTAAACTAAGAATCCAAGCTTTCGGGAAGTATTCTTCCCATCATCGGGGAAAGTTCAGTTTGAGAATGAATTCCTAGGAGTTTTCATAACCAGGTAAGTCATGACAAAAGATTGAGATTTGCTCTCCATTGTGGGTTAGAGATAGATCGCTAAATATTATACTTGTGTATTTTAGAATATCATTTTTATTAATTGAGATCACATGATGTTTTGGGAAAATATGTGCATTATTTAATGAATAATTCAACAAGTTTTTACCATTCAAGAATTTTTAACTGTAAACTTCTTTCTTGGATGGCGAGAATAAATTCAAAAAAACTTTTCAAAATGATCTTTATTTATATTGTGTTTACATCTGTCTGACCCAAGTCTCTATCAGTGTTACCAACCCAACCTTTCAAAATTCCCTTTCTAGAGCGTGAAATTCGAATTAAAATATAAAAATGCTTACATAACTCAATATTAATAACAGCATGCATTATTAATGTGAAATCTAATTCCTCAATCTTTTGCCATGACTGACAAAATGATATTTTAGAAAAAGATATAATTTTTGTTTATATTCTACAACTTATGAATTTATTTTTATGTTCAATTTTCTTCTTATTTTTCAAATTTCCAGGTTTCTTTTCACAATATCGATACATTTCCCTAAATTAAAAGAACTTACCATTTTTTTCGAGACTCGAAACTCACTCACTGAATAACAAAACTAAACTGATTAGGAAGCTAACGAACCGCCCTTATATACACAAGATTACGCGGTAGGTTAAATTTTAATTTACCGCGCACTTTTTCAAGCGCAAATATTAACCTAGCCTATTTTTTCTTCAGTTGAATATATATTTTTATTCAACAATTTCGTATGTATATCGAGAAATAAATCTTCTAAATAAATATATTCGATGTTTTAGTCCGATTTAATCGATTATATCAAATGAAGCAATGAACTAGTTTCACGGACTGAACATGGTTGGCAACTTCTAACTTCTATACTTTTCTGTTTTTAATACTGAAGGATAAGCGATAGAGAAAATAAGCTTAGTATTCATAACACTGTTGATACAATAAATTAGGTGATAAACGAAACAAAAAAGAATAAAAAGCGCGGTTAATAGTTGTGCTTAAAAAGATGCGCGGTAAATTGAATTTGATCTACCGCGTAAAATTGTAGAATATGAGAGAAAAATCATTTTGTTTTTGAAATAATTGAACTCCGATCTTAGATATTATCATTTGGTAATTGACTGTAGTTCACTACGAAATTTAATTTTTTTTATAATTAAGTAAAAATAAATGACATTTTTGTTTATAACGTAATATATGATAATTAAAAAAAATACAGTATCAGAACAGCCTCGAGCTATAATCATTAAAATAAAAGGAATATGTACAAAACCTAGTTTAAAAATTTTTTTTTGTACTTCATTTAACGTATTGTTTATCTTCTTCTTCTTCCTGACTCCTACTACTTGTTCTAGCCAAGTTTTCCTGGGTTTTACTTCTCTTTTCTTTTCTTATATCATTTTGCACCAATCACTATACCATTTAGGAATAAATAACGAAAAAATCAGATTGTCATCTTTGTTCATATTCTACAATTCACAAATCTCTTTTTATGTTCAATTTTTTTCTTATTTTTCAGCTTCTCAGGTTTTCTTTTCAAAATATCAATACATTTTCCTAAATTGAAAGAGCTTACAATATTTTTCTTGACTACATTAGCTGCAAATACGGTTTTATCCGAAATATCTCTCGTGGTCGAAACGGATTTTCTAGGATCTATTATCGTGTCTATAGCGATTCGTCTTTCCATTTTCCAGGCTTCTTGTAGTCTGTTTCTCAAAATAGAGTCACCCAAACAAATATTTCTCCACCTAACATCTGCTCTTGTCGTCGCTAGAAGAGATTTTGGATCTAACAATCTGAAACAAAACAAAAAAATTAGCAAATAATATAAAAACGCAAATAAAATAAAACCTCAAAATAGTTATCCACAATTCCACTGATAAACCAGGTAAATCGAAACAGGAAGCTGGGATCACTGGTATGATACAAAACATCTTGAAACTCACTCACTGAATCACAAAATCAAAGTGATTAAGACGATAACGAACCGCCCTTATATAAACTAGTTTACGCGGTTGATCTAATTCATTTTACCGCGAATTACTTAAAGCGCGGAAGTTTACCGCACTTTTTATTTAATTCGCGGTAATTAATTAGTAATGAATTAGATCTACCGCGTAAACTTGTGTATAAAAGAGCGTTTCGCTAGCATCTTAATCAGTTTAGTTTTGTTATTCAAAGAGTGAGTTTCAAGATGTTTCGTATTATACCAGTGATCGCAGCTTCCTGTTTTGATTTACCTGGTTTACCAGTGGAATTGTGGATAAGTATTTTGAGGTAAGCTTTATTTCATTTACGTTTTCATATTATTTGCTAATTTTTTTTTGTTTCAGATTGTTAGATATAGAATCTCTTCTAGCGACAACAAGAGCAGATGTAAGGTGGAGAAATATTTGTTTGGGTGATTGTATTTTGAGAAACAGACTACAAGAGGTCTTGAAAATGGAAAGACGATTCGCTTTAGACACGATAATAGATCCTAGAAAATCCGTTTCGACCACTAGAGATAATTCGGAAAAAACAGTATTCACAGCTAATATCGCCAAAAAGAAAATGGTAAGTTCTTTTAATCTACGAAAATCTATCGATATTTTGAAAAGAAAACCTGAAAAGTTGAGAAATAAGAAGAAAATTGAGCACAAAAATAATTTTATAAGTTGTAGAATATGAATAAAAACTAAATTGTTCCTAAAATATTAATTTTGATTATTGTATTTCAATATTTTGAAGTTTCACATCATAAATGATAATAATATTATGTCTTTTTCACTCCATAAGGTCATTTTATGTGTTTTTCTATGAATTGATAGAAAAATTGTTACAAAAATACAATAAACAATAAATATTAAAAAATAATTTAAAAACACGCTTGTAAAGCACATAATTAATTTTTTTCAAATAATGAATGAAAAATACTACAACTGGAAATATAGAACAAAGTGCTCCACAATTTTTTCACAAGAATTCTAATATTTTTCATTCATTATTTTTTTAAGTGTATTTTAAAAAAAATTCATTTCGATGTGCTTTAAAAGCGCGATTTTAAAATTTTTCATACTATATTCATTTTTTATTTCTTAGTTTCTCAATTGATACCACCCGTCTATAATTGCTTTACTGCTTATACACCTACACCTCATCAAAATCTTGTATCAAGCATTAACAGTGTACAGTAAGACCTTGCTTAAGACTGTTCCAAGTTAGCGATCTTCTATTTCAACCCGGTATTTCCCTGAAAGTATCTGCAGTTCTAGGTTTCCAAATATGCAAGTAATAGGTTTGTTCCAACCTGTTAGTCTGGATGTTTTTGGAATGGTTATTTTAAGCGTAAGATATTTCCTGGGCAATCTCTGGCTATACATGGTTCTCCGATTAACCAAGTATCGAAAAGATCTTCCCGAAAACGATCAACAAACGATAACTAAGTCTGTTGGAACACAAAAGAGAATCGGTAACACGTAATCTAAATTGCGCAGTATCGCCACCATACCAAGGATGGTTTTTTGAATTGGATTTGTTGACATTATTGTAAGTATAAATTTGTTTATACAGAAAAATAAGAAAAGAAAGCAAGTGATTAGAAGATAAGATTCTGGTGAACTGCAATCTAAAATTAGTGATGCAACTTCAGCAATTGTTGTTAAGAATAAAGAAAAAATACTGTCATCGACATCTACAGCTACATCAAGCTCTAAAACTAGAATTATACGCTTTAGGAGAAGTGGTAAAACGACTATTTGTTTGGATTGAAGAATAAATTGAACACCAAATGCTGTAAAACCATTTTTTCATATTGAAAAAAGCAAGAAGGCTAAAGCAAGTGAAATTTTCATAGCTAATCGAGGATGGTTTAATAAATTTAAACGTAAAAATAATCTTTACATTATAATGATCACAGGAGAAGCAGTAAATGGTGATTAGAAAGCAACGGCTGAATTGAACATAAAAATAAATTCATAAGTTGTAGAATATGAACAAAAATTATATTTTTTTCTAAAATAATCATTTTGTCAGTCATGGCAAAAGATTGAGGAATTAGATTTCACATTAATAATGCATGCTGTTATGAATATCAAGTTATGTAAGCATTTTTATATTTTAATTCGAATTTCGCGCTCTAGAAAGGGAATTTTGAAAGGTTGGGTTGGTAACACTGATAGAGACTGGGTCAGACAAATTTAAACACAATATAAATAAAGATCATTTTGAAAAGTTTTTTTGAATTTATTCTCGCCATCCAAGAAAGAAGTTTACAGTTAAAAATTCTTGAATGGTAAAAACTTGTTGAATTATTCATTCAATAATGCACATATTTTCCCAAAACATCATGTGATCTCAATTAATAAAAATGATATTCTAAAATACACAAGTATAATATTTAGCGATCTATCTCTAATTCACAATGGAGAGCAAATCTCAATCTTTTGTCATGACTTACCTGGTTATGAAAACTCCTAGGAATTCATTCTCAAATTTAACTTTCCCCGATGATGGAAAGAATACTTCCCGAAAGCTTGGATTCTTAGTTTAATAAAGAGTCACGATTTACAAAATTTGTTGCAAGCTCCAATATATTAGTTTTTATTGAATATATTCGACGTATAAAACCATCAGCTATTTTGTTATGTAAAAAACAATTATTTTGTTTTGTTTCAGATCGTTAGATCCAAAATCTCTTCTAGCAACGACAAGAGCAGATGAAAGATGGAAAAATATTTGTTTGGACGTCTGTGTTTTAAGAAATAGACTACAAGAAGCTTTCAAAATGGAAAGACGATTCGCTTTAGACACGATAATAGATCCTAGAAAATCCGTTTCGACAACTACAGATAATTCGGAAACAACAGTATCCACAGCTTATATCGTCAAAAAGAAATTGGCAAGTTCTTTTAATCTAGGAAAATCTATTGATATTTTTAAAATAAAACCTGAGAAGTTGAAAAATTAGAAGAAAATTTAACATAAAAATAGATTTATAAGTTGTAGAATATAAAATATAAGTCAACTTTCAAAAAACCGATCTATTGTTGTTGATCACTCGTAATATATATTGTAAAATAAAACATTTTGTTAATATTCAATTGTGGATTTATTAGCAAACCGCATAGTCGGTAGCTAGTACGAGGAATGTCAAGGGGCGTTACATTTTGTTAATAAAAAATTTATTCCGATTTCTAAATAAAAACAATATTGTTCACACGAAGAAAATGAGTTTTTAGAAGAAAAGAAAAACTTTTAACTGTGGTTTCTAATTACAAAGCTCAGTAGAGGCGGTAAAAAATAGCCCACGAGCAATCAATCTGTAAATTAGCCATTGAAAATGATGATATAACAAATAAAAATACAGCCAAAAACACAAACTAGTACTTCACGGATCTTTTTCTATTTTATTCCACCAAGAATATCCTTGCGACAATTCTTTTGATGACTGTGTTTAGTCCTTCACTACAACTTCACACCTTGCTCGGTATCATTGGTGTGGCTACTTGGCAACCAACCGACACATGACAAGCCCTCGTCTAATGACAGAACGTTATGAAGTCTTTTTGATCTCGGAGAGTCTCAATAAAGTTTCAACTTGCTACTTCGATTCTTTTCAGCGTTAAAGGCCTTCCAAATACGTAATATAATCAATTTAAAACTGATATAAAAATTTTGTGTAAAAAAAGATTAACACCAAAACAGAATGGAAGTTAGGTGAGGTTAGGACATCATTTTCAATAATGAAAAATTAATCTAAATTGTTTCGCAAAGGACAATAATAATTAGAAGATGTCCCACGTGCGAAAGGTGCTGTAACGGAAACTACTCCAGAGAACATTAAACTAATGGAATAAATAGTTTTAAGAGACCAGCGTTTAAAAACAAAAGAAATTTTAGCACAGATGGGCATTTCCAAAAGAAATGTTTAAGGAAGCTACATATGAAAAAATGGCTTTAGAGCATTTGGTGTTCAATTTAGTCTTCAATCCAAACAGATAGTCGTTTTACCACTTCTCCTAAAGCGTATAATTCTAGTTTTAGAGCTTGACGTAGCTGTAGATGTCGATGACAGTATTTTTTCTTTTATCTTAACAACAATTGTTGAAGTTGCATCACTAATTTTAGATTGCAGTTCACCAGAATCTTATCTTCTAATCACTTTCTTTCTTTTCTTGTTTTTCTGTATAAATAAATTTATACTTACAATAATGTCAACAAATCCAATTCAAAAAACCATTCTTGGTATGGTGGCGATTCTGCACAATTTAGATTACGTCTTACCGATTCTCTTTTGTGTTCCAACAGACTTAGTTATCGTTTGTTGACCGTTTCCGGGAAGATCTTTTCGATACTTGGTTAATCGGAGAACCATGTATTGCGCAGAAAATATCTTACGCTTAAAATAACCATTCCAAAAACGTCCAGACTAACAGGTTGGAACAAACCTATTATTTACATATTTGGAAACCTAGAACTGCACATACTTTCAGAGAAATACCGGGTTGAAATAAAAGATCGCTAACTTGGAACAGTCTTAAGCGAGGTCTTACTGTACACTGTTAATGCTTGATACAAGATTTTGATGAGGTGTAGGTGTATAAGCAGTAAAGCAATTATAGACGGGTGGTATCAATTAAGAAACTAAGAAATGAAAAATGGATATAGTGTGAAAAATTTTAAAAACACGCTTTCAAAGCACAATTTTTTTAAAATACGCTTAAAACAATAATGAATGGAAAATATGAAAATTCTTGTGAAAAAATTGTGGGGCACTTTGTTCTATATTTCCAGTTGCAGTATTTTTGTTTCATTATTTGAAAAAAATTAATTATGTGCTTTACAAGCGTGTTTTTGAATTATTTTTCAATATTTATTGTGAAATTTCAAAATATTGAAATACAATAATCAAAATTAATATTTTAGGAACAATTTAATTTTTATTCATATTCTACAACTTATAAATTTATTTTTGTGCTCAATTTTCTTCTTATTTTTCAACTTTTCAGGTTTTCTTTTCAAAATATCGATAGATTTTCGTAGATTAAAGGAACTTACCATTTTCTTTTTGACGATATTAGCTGTGAATTCTGTTTTTTCCGAATTATCTCTAGTGGTCGAAACGGATTTTCTAGGATCTATTATCGTGTCTAAAGCGAATCGTCTTTCCATTTTCAAGACCTCTTGTAGTCTGTTTTTCAAAATACAATCACCCAAACAAATATTTCTCCACCTTACATCTGCTCTTGTTGTCGCTAGAAGAGATTTTGGATCTAACAATCTGAAACAAAAAAAAAATTAGCAAATAATATGAAAACGTAAATGAAATAAAACTTACCTCAAAATAGTTATCCACAATTCCACTGGTAAACCAGGTAAATCAAAACAGGAAGCTGCGATCACTGGTATAATACGAAACATCTTGAAACTCACTCTTTGAATAACAAAACTAAACTGATTAAGATGCTAGCGAAACGCTCTTTTATACACAAGTTTACGCGGTAGATCTAATTCATTACTAATTAATTACCGCGAATGAAATAAAAAGTGCGGTAAACTTCCGCGCTTTAAGTAATTCGCGGTAAAATGAATTAGATCAACCGCGTAAACTAGTTTATATAAGGGCGGTTCGTTATCGTCTTAATCACTTTAATTTTGTGATTCAGTGAGTGAGTTTCAAGATGTTTTGTATCATACCAGTGATCCCAGCTTCCTGTTTCGATTTACCTGGTTTATCAGTGGAATTGTGGATAACTATTTTGAGGTAAGTTTTATTTTATTTACGTTTTTATATTATTTGCTAATTTTTTTGTTTTGTTTCAGGTTTTTAGATCCAAAATCTCTTCTAGCGACGACAAGAGCAGATGTAAGATGGAAAATTATTTGTTTGGGTGACTGTATTTTGAGAAAGAGACTACAAGAGGTCTTGAAAATGGAAAGACGAATCGCTTTAGACATGATAATGATATTATTATTGTATATTATTATATTTTTAAAAAACCGATCTATTGTTGTTAATCACTCGTAATATATATTGTAAAATAAAACATTTTGATAATATTCAATTGTGGATTTATCAGCAAACCGCATAGTCGGTAGCTAGTAAGAGGAATGTCAAGGGGCGTCACATTTTGTTAAAAAAAGAAATTTTATTCCGATTTCTAAATGAAAACAATATTGTTCACATGAAGAAAATGAGTTTTGAGAAGAAAAGAAAAACTTTCAACTGTGGTTTATAATTACAAAGCTCAGTAGAGGCGGTAAAAAATAGCCCACAAGCAATCAATCTGTAAATTAGCCATTGAAAATGATGATATAACAAATAAAAAAACAGCCAAAAACACAAACTAGTACTTTACGGGTCTTTTTCTGTTTTATTCCACCAAAAATATCCTTGCGACAATACTGTTGATGGCTGTGTTTAGTCCTTCACTACAACTTCAGACCTTGCTCCGTATCATTGGTGTGGCAACCGACACGTGACAAGCCCTCGTCTAATGACAGAACGTTATGAAGTCTTTTTGATCTCGAGAGTCTCAATAAAGTTTCAACTTGCTACTTCGACTCTTTTCAGTGTTAAAGGCCTTCCAAATACGTAATATAATCAATTTAAATCTGATAAAAAATTTTGAGTAAAAAAAGATTAACTCCAAAACAGAATGGAAGTTAGGTGAGGTTAGGACATCATTTTCAATAATGAAAAATTAATCTAAGTTGTTTCGCAAAGGACAAGAATCATTAGAAGATGTCCCACGTGCGAGAGGTGCTGTAACGGAAACTACGCCAGAGAACATTAAACTAATGGAATAATAGTATATTATTCAACAAGCCTATAATGATTGCTATTACCCACAAAGATGAAATTGCAACACGAGCCGGAGGCGAGTCTTGTAATATCTGAGTGGGTAATAGCCATTATGCGCGAGTTAAATACTATACTTTATCCACAACTATATATATAAAGCTTATTGAAATAATCCAAAATATATTTCAAATGAACATTATTTTTTATTAATAATAACGTTGTTAATACACAATAAATTTATGTTTATTTACCTACATAATAATTATTAATAGTTACATTATACAATTTTTAAAATTCATGCCAGGGATAACTTTGTCAGCCATCTGAGTCTGATTGATAATCATGGGACTTGGACTGGCACTAGAGCTAGTACAAGGTTTTTCATTGTAATTAGAGCTAGTATAATGTTTGTTAATTTCGTTTGAAATCTGATTTCCTCTTTTTATTTTATTAGTTATGTTGTCATCTATATAACCTTCGGCAACTGTGGTTGATTTCCATTCTCCTAACTATTTTATTGCTGTAATGTCACTTCCTGCGCTAACGCAAATGGTTGCAGATGATCTTCGGAACGAATGTCCTGTGTACAATTCGGGATTTTTTAATTTTAAAAACATAGCAATATGCTTTCCTATAGAAGATAATTTGTTAAAGCCTACTCTTTGAATAGTACATTTGCCATTTTGATAATTTAAAAATAATGATGGGCATTTTTTGCAAATATCTTAAACTTTACCTGATACAGTAAATGATCTAGGAATTGGAAAGTTCTAAGCCGAAAATTACGTTATTATAAGAATACCTTTGTCATCAGATAGGTATGATCTGGCGCTTCTTTAATCAATTTACTGACTTCTTCGGGAGTAAAATCTTAGATTTTTTAGGTCGACGGCCCTCGGACTGACGTTTTAAAAATGCCTGTAAGTGTATGTAAGTATCTAGGTGGATACTATGGTGAATATTCAATGTACTTTTCAGCATAGAATAATATGCCCACAATGATGATGACTTGTATTTTTTAGCATGTTTAACAAAATACACTATGATAACATTTTCAGAAAAAGACGATGTTTTTTGTGCCAGTTGTCAATCCATAAAATTTTTGTACACCGTATCATATTTACCTTTTGACTTGTTATGTAGATTTGCTGTAGAGCTAGCCGCTAATTTTAGAATCTCTGGCGGTGTACAAGACAAATCTTCTAAATACTATTCACTATTAGACATTTCTCTAATGATACCAGAGATAAGAATGTTCGCACCAAATAACTCACAAACCGACTGACAGTATATCTACAAATACAATGACAAGTAAATTTACAAATTGTCAAATTTGACGCAACGATTGAGTGATATTATTCCATATAACTGTCATTATTATTCAATTCTATATGGTAATGCATGGCATTACTTGATAATAATCGCATATTTAACAGATATATTAATTAATAGTTGTGGATAAATAGTTTTAAGAGAACTGTGTTTAAAAACAATAGTTATTTTCCTAACAAGTGCGGAAAGTGATACTTTCCCGCACGCGATTGCAGTTGTCCCGAACGACGCGGAGCGGAGTTCGGGCAAGCAATCAAGTGCGGAAAGACACTGTACGCATTAACTAGGAACATTATTTTTTCTACGACCGTATATACAACGGCCCATTTTTTAAAAATTATTTTATTCCAACAAACATAATAATATACAAAACTTTAACTAAAAACTACTAAGTATTATAAATCTTAATATTGAAAACACAATTTGTTGCATTCTGTAGACTAGTAAGAATTGCCGGTCCAATGGTGTTATTTGGTTTAATGTGGTTTAATTTAGAAGAAGATTGTACTTATTCGGTCACTTCCCAGACGTTTTGAACAACTTTGACGTTTTAGTAACAATTACACACCTGGGTT
This sequence comes from Diorhabda sublineata, assembly GCF_026230105.1. NCBI lineage: Eukaryota > Metazoa > Arthropoda > Insecta > Coleoptera > Chrysomelidae > Diorhabda > Diorhabda sublineata. The sequence goes on along the minus strand of NC_079481.1, from coordinate 13,523,329 downwards.
GTCATAGCAACTGCTATCAAACCACCCGGGTTTGATAGCAGTTGCTATGACATTCCTTTGAAGAATGTACAAGGTTATATAAAAAATATCTTCATTATTTTATATTTTCAAAAAATTAAAAATGCTACAAAAATTTTATTTGATGAACTATTTCGTGAATATTTATTTACCTGTAGTAACAATAGTTATAACCACCGGAGTAAAAAACTATCTAATGAGGTCAAAATATGCATAATTTTACTTTCCCGCACTAGTGACACTTTCAAAGCTAAGATACGTGCGGGAAAGTGGGTTAAAACGCTCGGTCGTAGAGAAAAGTAATTTTAGCACAGATCGGCATTTCCAAATATTTTAAGGAAACTACATGGAAGACGACGAAAAGCTTCGAGTAGAATGTTACGAGCGATTTTTAGAGCTTTGCCACGAGGACTAAGCAAGCATAATACAATCAAATGTAATGGGTAATAAAACTATGGTTCTTCTAGTATTATCCCACAACCAAAAGATATTACATGGTGTGGCATTGGAAAAGACATCTTTCAAAAAACATTCAAGAATCAACATTTAGATATCGATAACATGAATGACATCCAAATGCTCCTGGGCATAATTGGAATACACAGTCGGCTTATAGGATCAGTATCAACATAAAGCAGACAATGAGAAGAATTACTGGGTACGATAAAAGTAGGACAACAGCATATCTGGAACATGTGACAGGGAACAAGAATTAATATTTTAGGAACAATTTAATTTTTATTCATATTCTACAACTTATAAATTTATTTTTGTGCTCAATTTTCTTCTTATTTCTCAACTTTTCAGGTTTTCTTTTCAAAATATCGATAGATTTTCGTAGATTAAAAGAACTTACCATTTTCTTTTTGGCGATATTAGCTGTGAATACTGTTTTTTCCGAATTATCTCTAGTGGTCGAAACGGATTTTCTAGGATCTATTATCGTGTCTAAAGCGAATCGTCTTTCCATTTTCAAGATCTCTTGTAGTCTGTTTCTCAAAATACAATCACCCAAACAAATATTTCTCCACCTTACATCTGCTCTTGTTGTCGCTAGAAGAGATTTTGGATCTAACAATCTGAAACAAAAAAAAATAATAAATAATACGAAAACGTAAATTAAATAAAACTTACCTCAAAATAGTTATCCACAATTCCACTGGTAAACCAGGTAAATCAAAACAGGAAGCTGCGATCACTGGTATAATACGAAACATATTGAAACTCACTCTTTGAATAACAAAACTAAACTGATTAAGATGCAAGCGAAACGCTCTTTTATACACAAGTATACGCGGTAGATCTAATTCATTACTAATTAATTACCGCGAATTAAATAAAAAGTGCGGTAAACTTCCGCGCTTGAAGTAATTCGCGGTAAAATGAATTAGATCAACCGCGTAAACTAATTTATATAAGAGCGGTTCGATATCGTCTTAATCAGTTTAATTGTGTGATTCAGTGTGTGAGTTTCAAGATGTTTTGTATCACACCAGTGATCGCAGCTTCCTGTTTCGATTTACCTCTTTTATCAATGGAATTGTGGATAATCAAAATCTCTTCTACCACGAAACGAACCACGAAATATCAAAAAAATTCTTGGAACGGAATCTCATAGACGAAAAAGAGAATTTTCATCTGTCTTTGAAAAATTACAAAAAAAAATAATTTCAAATCAGAAGAGACCTAAAGTCAAGAACTTTTAGAAGAATAATAAAAAATATATGTAATAATAAATAATATTCACGTGTACATAACATTCTACTGATTTTAATTGATAAATAAATAAAGACAATAACTATAATCAATCCAAAAAAATTATTTAATTAACATCAATTCTTTTTTTAAAATATTCATTTTTTTTAAATCATGTTGTTAAGTTACATTCATGATAATTATTCTAGAAGGGAAACCTTGGTACTGAGAAAAAACACAGAGTTAAATGACGACAGCAGAGATGAAACAACAACATATCTGGGGAAACGAGGATAGAAAAGATGAGAAATGAGATAATTATAGAAAAGCTCAGACAGGTACCGATAGTCAAACTGGTAGGGGTACATAAAGAAAGTAACACCTCAAAGACTCAATGTGATTGGTGCAAAAAGATATAAAAAAAGAAAAGGAAAGTAAGACCCAGGAAAACTTGGCTAGAACAAGTAGCAAGAGTCAGGAGGAAAAAGAAGATAAACAATACGATAAATGAAGTACAAAAAAAATTTTTAAACTAGGTTTGGTACATCTTCCTTTTATTTTAATGATTATAGCTCGAGGCTGTTTTGATACTGTATTTTTCTTAATTATCATATATTATGTTATAAACAAAAATGTCATTTATTTTTACTTAATTATAAAAAAAATTAAATTTCGAGGTGAACTACAGTCAATTACCAAACGATAATATCTAAGATCGGAGTTCAATTATTTCAAAAACAAAATGATTTTTCTCTCATATTCTACAAGTTTACGCGGTAGATCAAATTCAATTTACCGCGCATCTTTTTAAGCACAACTATTAACCGCGCTTTTTATTCTTTTTTGTTTCGTTTATCACCTAATTTATTGTATCAACAGTGTTATGAATACTAAGCATATTTTCTCTATCGCTTTTCCTCCAGTATTAAAAACAGAAAAGTATAGAAATTAGAAATTACCAACCATGTTCAGTCCGTGAAACTAGTTCATTGCTTCATTTGATATAATCGATTAAATCGGACTGAAACACAGAATATATTTATATAGAAGATCTAGTTCTCGATATACATACGAAATTGTTGAATAAAAATATATATTCAACTGAAGAAAAAATAGGCTAGGTTAATATTTGCGCTTGAAAAACTGCGCGGTAAATTAAAATTTAATCTACCGCGTAAGCTTGTGTATATAAGGACGGTTCGTTAACTTCCTAATCAGTTTAGTTTTGTTAATCAGTGAGTGAGTTTCAAGATGTTTCGTATTATACCAGTGATTGCAGCTTCCTGTTTAAATTTACCTGGTTTACCAGTAGAATTGTGGATAACTATTTTGAGGTAAGTTTTATTTTATTTACGTTTTTATATCATTTGCTAATTTTTTGTTTTGTTTCAGATTGTTAGATCCAAAATCTCTTCTAGCGACGACAAGAGCAGATGTAAGATGGAAAAATATTTGTTTGGGTGATTGTATTTTGAGAAACAGACTACAAGAAGCCTTGAAAATGGAAAGACGATTCGCTGTAGATACGATAATAGATCCTAGAAAATTCGTTTAGACCACAAGAGATATTTCGGAAAAAACAGTATTCGCAGCTAACGTAGTCTCAAAAAAAATGGTAAGTTCTTTTAATTTAGGGAAATGTATCGATATTTTGAAAAGAAAACCTGGAAATTTAAAAAATAAGAAGAAAATTGAACATAAAAATAAATTTATAAGCTGTAGAATATGAACAAAAATTATATCTTTTCCTAAAATAATCATTTTGTCAGTCATGGCAAAAGATTGAGGAATTAGATTTCAGATTAATAATGCATGCTGTTATTAATATTGAGTTATGTAAGCATTTTTATATTTTAATTCGAATTTCGCGCTCTATAAAGGGAATTTTGAAAGGTTGGGTTGGTAACACTGATAGAGACTTGGGTCAGACAGATGTAAACACAATATAAATAGAGATCATTTTGAAAAGTTCTTTTGATTTTATTCTCGCCATCCAAGAAAGAAGTTTACAGTTAAAAATTCTTGAATAGTAAAAACTTGTTGATTTATTCATTAAATAATTCACATTTTTCCCCAAAACATCATGTGATCTCAATTAATAAAAATGATATACTAAAATACACAAGTATAATATTTAGCGATCTATCTCTAACCCACAATGGAGAGCAAATCTCAATCTTTTGTCATGACTTAGCTGGTTATGAAAACTCCTAGGAATTCATTCTCAAACTGAACTTTCCCCGATGATAAGAAGAATACTTCCCGAAAGCTTGGATTCTTAGTTTAATAAATTGTCACAGTTTACAAAATTTTTTGCAAGCTCCAATATATTAGTTTTTTTTGAATATATTCGACGTATAAAACCCAAAAAATTTAAAAATGTATTTACATGTACCGAATTTGATCAGGCGTATCAATAAAGACCGTAAACTCTTTAACATCGTGAAGAAACGAAAGATTGCATATCTTGGCCATATAATGCGAGGCCATAAATATCAATTCCTTCAGCTGATAGTCGAGGGCAAGATTGAAGGTAAGAGAGGATTGGGACGGAAGAGGATGTCATGGTTGCGGAACGTGAAGCAGTGGACGGGTATACAAGATATTCAGACATTGATCCATACCGCTAGAGATAGAGAAGCCATGAAAAATGTGGTCGCGAACATCCATTAATAGATAAGCATTAAAAAAAGAAGATAAAATCATCAGCTATTTTTTTATGTAAAAAACAATTATTTTGTTTTGTTTCAGATTGTTGGATGCAAAATCTCTTCTAGCAACGACAAGAGCAGATGAATGATGGAAAAATATTTGTTTGGACGTGTTTTAAGAAATAGACTACAAGAAGCCTTCAAAATGGAAAGACGATTCGCTATAGACACGATAATAGATCCTAGAAAATCCGTTTCGACCACTAGAGATAATTCTAAAAAAACAGAATTCACAGCTAATATCGTCAAAAAGAAATTGGAGGGTTCTTTTAATCTAGGAAAATCTATTGATATTTTGAAAATAAAACCTGAGAAGTTGAAAAATAAGAAGAAAATGGAACATAAAAAGATATTTATAAGTTGTAGAATATAAAATATAAGTCAACTTATTATTATTGTATATTATTATATTTTCAAAAAATCGATCCATTGTTGTTAACAACTCGTAATATATATTGTTAATATAACATTTTAATAATATGCAATTGTGGATTTACTAGCAAACCGCATAGTCGGTAGCTAGTACGAGGAATGTCAAGGGGTGTTAAAAAAAGAAATTTTATTCCGATTTATAAATGAAAACAATATTGTTCACACAAAGAAAATGAGTTTTGAAAAGAAAAGAAAAACTTTCAATTATGGTTTCTAATTACAAAGCTCAGTAGATGCTGTAAAAAATAGCCCACGAGCAATCAATTTTTTATTCCACCAAAAATATCCTTGCGACAATTCTGTTGATGACTGTGTTTATTCCTTCACTACAACTTCACACCTTGCTCGGTATCATTGGTGTGGCTACTTGGCAACCAACCGACACATGACAAGCCCTCGTCTAATGACAGAACGTTGTGAAGTCTTTTTGATCTCGGAGAGTCTCAATAAAGGTTCAACTTGCTACTTCGATTCTTTTCAGCGTTAAAGGCCTTCCAAATACGTAATATAATCAATTTAAAACTGATATAAAAATTTTGTGTATAAAAAGATTAACACCAAAACAGAATGGAAGTTAGGTGAGGTTAGGACATCATTTTCAATAATGAAAAATTAATCTAAATTGTTTCACAAAGGACAAGAATCATTAGAAGATGTCCCACGTGCGAGAGGTGCTGTAACGGAAACTACTCCAGAGAACATTAAACTAATGGAATAAATAGTTTTAAGAGACCGGCGTTTAAAAACAAAAGAAATTTTAGCACAGATCGGCATTTCCAAAAGAAATGTTTTAAGGAAGCTACATGAAAGACGACGAGAAGCTTCAAGTCGAATGTTACGAGCGATTTTTAGAGCTTTGCCACGAGGACCAAGAAAGCAAAATCCAATCAATTGTAATGGGTAATAAAACTATGGTTCTTCTAGTATTATTCGACAACCAGAAGATATTACATGGTGTGGCATTGGAAAAGACATCTTTCAAAAAGCATTCAAAGATCAACATTTAGATATCGATAACATGAGTGACATCCAAATGCTCCTGGGCATAATTGGAATACACAGTCGGCTTATAGGATCAGTATCAACATAAAACAGACAAAGAGAAGAATTGCTGGGTACGATAAAAGTAGGACAACAGCATATCTGGGACATGTGACAGGGAACGAGAGGTACCATTTGCTTCAACTCTTGATAGAAGGAAGAAGAGGATTGGACAGAAAAAGGATGGTGTCAAATGGTTAAGCAGTGTTAAGCAATCGTTAGCAGCTTCAAATCCTGATGCTCGTTTCGCTTCATGGGATAGAAATGATTGTCTTGGCACTCTTTTCCAAAACAGGCCTTTTAATGTCGCTGGAAATTCAGCCGTTGCTTTCTAATCACCATTTTCTGCTTCTCCTGTAATCATTATATTGTAAAGATTTTTTCTACGTTTAAATTTATTATATCATCCTCGATTAACAATGAACATTTCACTTGCTTTAGCCTTCTTGCTTTTTTCAGTATGAAAAATGGCTTTACAGCATTTGGTGTTCAATTTAGTCTTCAATCCAAACAGATAGTCGTTTTACCACTTCTCCTAAAGCGTATAATTCTAGTTTTAGAGCTTGACGTAGTTGTAGATGTCGATGACAGTATTTTTTCTTTATTCTTAACAACAATTGTTGAAGTGGCATAACTAATTTTAGATTGCGGTTCACCAGAATCTTATCTTCTAATCACTTGCTTTCTTTTCTTGATTTTTAGTATAAATAAATTGATACTTACAATAATGTCAACAAATCAAAAGGAAAAAACCATTCTCGGTATGGTGACGATTCTGCGCAATTTAGATTACGTGTTACCGATTCTCTTTCGTGTTCCAACAGACTTAGTTATCGTTTGTTGACCGTTTCCGGGAAGGTCTTTTCGATACTTGGTTAATCGGAGAACCATGTATAGCCAGAGATTGCGCAAAAAATATCTTACGCTTAAAATAACCGTTCCCAAAACCTCCAAACTAACAGGTTGGGACAAAGCTAATATGTACATATTTGGAAACCTAGAACTGCAGATATTTTCAGGGAAATACCGGGTTGAAATAAAAGATCGCTGGAACAGTCTTAAGCGAGGTTTTACTGTATACTGTTAATGCTTGATACAAGATTTTGATGAGGTGTAGGTGTATAAGAAGTGAAGTAATTATAGACGGGTGATCTTAACTAAGAAACTAAGAAATGAAAAATGAATATAGTATGAAAAATTTTAAAAACACGCTTTTAAAGCACATCGAAATGAATTTTTTTTTCAAAATACGCTTAAAACAATAATGAATGAAAAATATTAAAATACTTGTGAAAATATTGTGGGGCACTTTGTTCTATATTTCCAGTTGCAGTATTTTTCATTCATTATTTGAAAAAAATTAATTATGTGCTTTAAAAGCGTGTTTTTAAATTATTTTTCAATATTTATTGTTAATTGTATTTCTGGAACATTTTTTTATCAATTCATAGAAAAACACATAAAATGACCTTATGGAGTGTAAATTTGAAAAATACATAAAATTATTATCATTTATGATGTGAAACTTCAAAATATTGAAATACAATAATCAAAATTAATATTTTAGGAACAATTTAATTTTTATTCATATTCTACAACTTATAAATTTATTTTTGTGCTCAATTTTCTTCTTATTTTTCAACTTTTCAGGTTTTCTTTTCAAAATATCGATAGATTTTTGTAGATTAAAAGAACTTACCATTTTCTTTTTGGCGATATTAGCTGTGAATACTGTTTTTTCCGAATTATCTCTAGTGGTCGAAACGGATTTTGTAGGATCTATTATCGTGTCTAAAGCGAATCGTCTTTCCATTTTCAACACCTCTTGTAGTCTGTTTCTCAAAGTACAATCACCAAAACAAATATTTCTCCACCTTACATCTGCTCTTGTTGTCGCTAGAAGTGATTTTGGATCTAACAATCTGAAACAAAAAAAAAAAAAAAAATTAGCAAATAATATGAAAACGTGAATGAAATAGAACTTACCTCAAAATAGTTATCCACAATTCCACTGGTAAACCAGGTAAATTAAAACAGGAAGCTGCGATCACTGGTATAATACGAAACATCTTGAAACTCACTCTTTGAATAACAAAACTAAACTGATTAGATGCTAGCGAAACGCTCTTTTATACACAAGTTTACGCGGTAGATCTAATTCATTGCTAATCACTAATTACTAATAAATTTTGGCGCTTGAAGTAATTCGCGGTAAAATGAATTAGATCAACCGCGTAAACTAGTTTATATAAGGGCGGTTCGTTATCGTCTTAATCAGTTGAATTTTGTGATTCAGTGAGTGAGTTCCAAGATGTTTTGTATAATACCAGTGATCGCATCTTCCCGTTTCGTTTTACCTGGTTTACCAGTGGAATTGTGGATAACTATTTTGAGGTATGTTTTATTTTATTTACGTTTTCATATTATTTGCTAATGTTTTTGTTATGTTTTAGATTGTTAAATCCAAAATCTCTTCTACCACGTAACGGACCACGAAATATTAAAAAAATTCTTGGAACGGAATCTAATAGATGAAAATATCTGCAGTTCTAGGTTTCCAAATATGTACATAATAGCTTTGTCCCAATCTGTTAGTTTGGACGTTTTTGGAACGGTTATTTTAAGCGTAAGATATTTTTTGCGCAATCTCTGGCTATACATGGTTCTCCGATTAACCAAGTATCGAAAAGACCTTCCCGGAAACGGTCAACAAACGATAACTAAGTCTGTTCGAACACAAAAGAGAATCGATAACACGTAATCTAAATTGCGCAGAATCGTCACCATACCGAGAATGGTTTTTTCCTTTTGATTTGTTGACATTATTGTAAGTATCAATTTATTTATACTAAAAATCAAGAAAAGAAAGCAAGTGATTAGAAGATAAGATTCTGGTGAACCGCAATCTAAAATTAGTTATGCAACTTCAACAATTGTTGTTATGAATAAAGAAAAAATACTGCCATCGACATCTGCAGCTACTTCAAGCTCTAAAACTAGAATTATACGCTTTAGGAGAAATGGTAAAACGACTATCTGTTTGGATTGAAGACTAAATTGAACACCAAATGCTGTAAAGCCATTTTTTCATATTGAAAAAATTAAGAAGGCTAAAGCAAGGGAAATTTTCATTGCGAGGATGGTTTAATAAATTTAAACGTAGAAACCTTTACAATAAAATGATTACAGGAGAAGTAGTAAATGGTGATTAGAAAGCTACGGCTGAGTTTCCAGCGTTTTTAAAAGGTCTGTTTTGGTAAAGAGTGCCAAGACAATCATTTCGCGGAAGTTTACCGCACTTTTTATTTAGAGGTTAAAAATGATCACAGTCTTAATTGTTAAGTAACAACAGTTTTGTTTTCTTACTGTGAAATATCTTTCACTACTTGTGGTAAATTATTGATATGTATTAATTGGGATTGTCTTGACGATATTCTGGTACAGAATAAAAAGAGCGGGAAACTTTCGCACTCAAAGTAATTCGCGGTAAAATAAATTACTAATCTACAGCGTAAACTTGTGTATAAAAGAGCGTTTCACTACCATTGTAATCAGTTTAGTTTTGTGATTCAGTGAGTGAGTTTCAAGATGTTTCGTATTATACCAGTGATTGCAGCTTCCTGTTTAAATTTACCTGGTTTACCAGTAGAATTGTGGATAACTATTTTGAGGTAAGTTTTATTTTATTTACGTTTTTATATTATTTGCTAATTTTTTTGTTTTGTTTCAGATTGTTAGATCCAAAATCTCTTCTAGCGACGACAAGAGCAGATGTAAGATGGAAAAATATTTGTTTGGGTGATTGTATTTTGAGAAACAGACTACAAGAAGCCTTGAAAATGGAAAGACGATTCGCTATAGAGACGATAATAGATCCTAGAAAATCCGTATCGACCACTAGAGATATTTCGGAAAAAACCGTATTCGCTGGTAATGTAATAAAGAAAAAAATGGTAAGTTCTTTTAGTCTAGGAAAATCTATTGATATTTTGAAAAGAAAACCAGAAAAGTTGAAAAATAAGAAGAAAATTGAACACAAAAATAAATTTGTAAGTTGTAGAATATGAATAAAAATCATTTTTTTTAAAATAATCAAACTCTGATCTTAATTATAAGTATTCGACAATTGAATACTGGGTACTACTAAATCTCTTCTTTTTTAAGTTTCCATGTCATAAATTGTCACAAAAAAGAAAAACTTTATAACAAACTAAAGAATAGTTTTTGACAAGATCTACTGTTATAATGAAATAAGAAAGTTCTTTTTTATAGTAACGACTTAGCTTTAGAGATATTTATATGTAAGTCTCCATTTACGACGTATTTATTTTCAAAGACGTAAAGATGACGGATCGCTTGAAGCCAAAACTTGTGTAGAAAAACCATTATTTTATTTTGTTACATTCAAATCTTCATAGTTCTTTTTTTTTTAAAAAAAAACTTACATTGTTAACGTTTATTTTTGCGTGTGTTATAACTGTTTTATTTCAAAATAACCTAGACAACACGACCTAAATAGAACCCTATAATTGTCATATATTCCTACAACTGAATCAGTCTCTTTTTAAACGTTCAACCCCACGCGTACATATTAATTTGTATAATAGGCAAATGATTCTAAGAACATTGCTGAGCTTGTACAATTGTTTTGTAAATAACAAAAGAAGCTTCACTTAAACGTCTGTCACTTTTTTCTGACTAATCTAAATGTCATGAAATTTGACACATAGTATTTTGAAAGTTGGTACTTTATAAACGTCATATGGATTTGTCAATGGCAGCGCCATCTGTGTGTCATTCACACGACTTATTGAGTCATATAGTTAGTCCAATTCAATTCTTTTCAATATTCGTTTTTGTTTGCTCGCTGTTGTCAAGTGGAATCACTGTTGATTCCTTTGGAATGTTCTAAAGTCTGTTTGAATAGCGTTTAGTAAAGGAACTTTTTCTTCGTCAGAATTCAATTGAAATCTTGTTGAGTATATGTGATATTTGACTGCTTTCTCCCAAAATTGGATCCCATAGGGTCTATAATAGCTTGAAGCTGACTTTATAAACCAGAAGTTTATTTTGTAATATAAATTTATATTGACGTCCGGCTGAAGATTGAATATTGGCGCTCTAAATAATTCGCAGTATGAGTTTGATTTATCGCGTAAACTTACGTATATAAGGGCGTTTCGTTAGCATCTTAATCAGTTTAGTTTTGTGATTCAGTGAGTGAGTTTCAAGATGTTTTGTATCATACCAGTGATCGCAGTTTCCTGTTTTGATTTACCTGGTCTGCCAGTGGAATTGTGGATAACTATTTTGAGGTAAGTTTTATTTAATTTACGTTTTCATATTATTTGTTAATTTTTTTTTTGTTTCAAATTGTTAGATCCATGATCTTCTGGCGACAAGAGCAGATATAATATTGAAAAACATATGTTTGTTGTATGTCCGCTTGTTCTTTTTTATTCTGCATTACTGTTTTCTTCCCCTCTTTATATGCTAATTTCAGTAAGCAGGCTTTTTTTCGCTGTTTAATTACTTTTTCCACTATTATGTTAACTTGCGATAATTTTTCTACAACGTTTATTATTTTTTCGGAGTTTTCTGTGTCTTTTTGTATCTCGATTTTTTTTTCATTTTCTAGCTACTTCAATATATTATCCAAGTTTATCATAGTCTTCTCCAGTTTCTCATTTTCTTCCTCTGATTTCCTATTTTTCACTCACCTAAATTCTTTTTGTATCTCCAATGATTTTTCAATTTCTCTCATTTTTTCCATTATTTCAGTATAAAACTCAATTTGACAAAAGTATTCTTCGAAATTGATGAGGGAACCTCAATACTATGTAATTATAAAAAACCTAACCAAATTCATAAGTATGTTTATATTTATTCTATAGGGAAAATTACAATTTATTTATCAATTTAACAATGTCATTCAACTGTGTTATGCCACTTATATAATATTTAGGCTTGTATTCTTCTGGATATTCCCAGTTGTTCACATCGACAATAGATGTAGCTCCACTTAATACAAGAAGTTTTTGATATCCACCGACTGTCGCGAATCCCATATCTTCGTTAATTCTTAAACAAGAAACATGTTATAGTTTCCAATTCATTAATTCAATCTAAACACAAAAAACTGAAAACACTCCTATGGAATGAAACTGGGATTGTCTTTAAAATAATAAACTTCATCGAAGATTGGATACGAATCAATGTAGTATATGTTAAATATGAAGAAAATGATATGATAGAATTATTAGGGATTATAAACGATGAGGAACTCGCTAAAGTACAATGTAACTTGACGCAAGGACTCTTTCTTTCATTAAGTCATAGAAGTTTATGTTTTAGACCCCATTAATGAGAATCTAAGCACCTTAGATCTAGATATCTGAGAGGCCAAATAAATAAACTTTCACGACTTATCCACCTATGTTTGATCTGAACAATGCCGAACGTATATAGAATATGGATCTGTTGTATCCAACGAGGATTCGTTTGAAACCAGTGCTGCATATTATTGAAATTTACTTTAACATTGCTATGAAACGTCAGCCGTCACCCGTCACCCGTCACCCGACAGCGAGAAAATGGTGGATGACCTTTTGGGCGTCACTAATTACGTAGTTTGTTATCTAAGTTGGTAATTGTAAGATTTGTTACGTGATTTATATGATTTATTTTCAATGTTAGGTTTATATTATGTAGATAATGCCATGTAGCGGTATAACGCCATCTAGCATTCACGTTGCTAATTAAATTTCTTAGAATTTGTATATTCTGTATTGGTAGATAAAACCTCTTTTAAGGAACATTCAGTTCATAAAAATCGATTTAGCAGAATCAGACTTAAAGTTACTTTTTCGTTATCCTGGAGTTGGCCACTCACGATACTGCAGCGTCGTAGGATTTGATCGCATCCAACGAAATTGAACGCAAAAGTGTCGTAAAAATCAAGGAAACCAATCGCAGAAGACGAATAATTCTCCATCACGACATGTCAGTTCAAACAAACAACGTTTTCATCAGTCAAAACATCGAATTGATGAGTCAAAATTAATTGCGAGGTTACTTGCATCTATTGCATCATGTCAAGCGGTTTTAAAGAGAAAAGATATCAAACAATAATCACAGTTTTTAGCTTTCTTTCTATATTTTTGGGTCATTATGTAATGAAGAATCAAGAATTTATATCGTGCAAAAGATCTAGTGAAGTATTCAGCCTTAAGGCTGCTTGACATGATGGAATACAACGTGCAAGAAATTGCATCCAATTTCCTAAAGGCCGTTTGACATGATGCAATACAACGTGCAATGCAATGCAAGACGCAATATTTCTTGATCAAAAGCATGCGCAGATGAAGTTCATGATTGTATCATACAAGATCTCGATATTATTGGTTTTGTACCGATTTTATTGCATGTAATCTGCAAGTTATTTTTGGCTTAACAGATCAGCTGACTAAAACTTAGCTTCGTTATTTTCATTGTTAAACTATTTACAAAATATTAGAAAAATAATTTGTTTATTCTGTATTAGTGGACAAAAAGCTCTTTCAAACAACATTTTTGTTGTTTGTTGAAATTGAAAGCAAAAGTGTTCGCAAAAATTAAGGAAATTAATTGCAGATGACAAATTATCCTCTACCACAAACAACGTTTTTGTTCAGTCAAATCATCGAATTGTTGAGTCAAAATTAGTTGCGAGGTCACCTGAAGAAGGTGTAGCAAAAGAGAAGTTGTCTATCTCAAAAATTGAGTAGCAGCCTTCGTTCATTTATGAATTTATGAATCGATTTTTGATTGTTGGATCAACTTACCCATCACCTATGAATAGAACTCGAGTAGGATTCGTTATATTCAGTCTCTCACTCACGAAGTTGTTGAAAGCCTCTGAAGGTTTTGCTAGTTGTACTGCTTGTCTTCCACTGACATATTGTAAAGCAGCGTGATAAAAGTAGTTACCTATAAAGATAGCTTTTAATATAAAAAAAAAATATTTATGCCGCGTTTCGAAATTAGGTACCGAAATTTTTCCTGTTTTTTATACACAAAATTTATTATGATTACGTAAGCTGGTTTGATCTGACTGTTATCGTTGGTTGTCAAGACTATTTAGAGTACACACTATGCGTGTTTATGCTCTCTTAAATACTAATCCTATTGTATATAGAAGTTATAATTAATTATATTTATGGTTGTCACGTCACATTAATAAAAAATTAGAGGTAAGTTATTTGATAAGTTAATGGAACTTCAACTGTCTAAGGGACGTATGGAACCGCTTAAGTAAGACGTTGAGGGCGGTCAGTTTACAATAAATCTTACAATACAAAACGAATACAATAGTAAGTAGGTAGATTTATGATTCTTCACAGTCGCATAAGACAGAAATTAAATAATCTGAGACAATACGTTAGTGGAGCATAAAATAAAAGACATATTGTATAATTTAATTTATGGTTAACAGATCTTAAATGGTTCTCATCAGGAGTGGCGAGATAATTTGAGTAAAATGCAATTACTATGTTCGATTGTAATCGTAAAGTCGATCAATATCGAGGATTTTTATTTCATTAAAACAACAAATGAATTAAATTAAAAGTGAGTTTAATAAGTTATTGTTGGTATTTCTAAAGGCTGCTTGACATAATGCAATACAACATGCAAGAAATTGTATGCAAATCTCTGTAAACAGTAAAAGTAAACAAATTCCTAATCTCAAATTTTACTTAATATTTTGTACATAGTTTAACAATGAAAATAACGAAGCTAAGTTTTAGTCTGCTGATCTGTTAAGCCTAAAGTAACTAGATTGCATCTTGCATGCAATAAAATTGGCACAAAACCGATAATGTCTAGATCTTGTATGAAACAATCAAATGAACTTCATTTGCGCATGCTTTTGATCAAGAAATATTACGTCTTGCATTGCATTGCATTGCACGTTTTATTGTACCATGTCAAGCGGCCTTAAAATGGCTTCCAATTTCTTGAACTTTGTATTGCATCATGTCAAACGGCCTTAAGGCTGAACACTTCACTAGATTTTTTAACGAAATAAATATTTGATTCTCTATTAGATAATAACTCAAAAACATAGAAAGAAAGCTAAAAACTGTGATTATTTTTTAATATCTTTTCTCTTTAAGACAGCTTGATATGATGCAATATAACGTGCAAGAAATTGCAAGCAATTTCAAGCCCGCTGGACATGATGCAATACAACGTGCAATGCAATGCAAGTCGCAATATTTCTTGATCAAAGTATGCGAAGATGAAGTTCTTCTGATTGTTTTATTCAAGATCTCGCACTTGCAACATTATCGATTGATGCTACGTTTATTGCATGCAAGCTGCAATTCTAGTGAAAAGTCTAGTTACTTTTATCGTAAAAACTAACCTGTTGATCAAGCTGCAAAAGCGAGACAGCGGTAGATATCATTATTGCCAATTATTAACTGACCACTTTTCTCTTGACTATTTCACTTAGCTTTGTTACTTTCATTTCAAACCTGTCACAAAATATTAAATAAAATTTGACGTTAGGAATTTGTTTAATTTACTTATTACTAATGTCAAACGACGTACAATAGAAAATCTATGAAATAATTTGACTTTTGAAAAAATTGCGTCCAATTTCTTACGATTTGTTTTGCACCATGTCAACCTAACAGTTTTTAGGAAAAGTTGACAATGCGGAGGGTAGATTAGTTTAGGTTAGGTTAGGTGAACGTGTACCTTCAGTCTCTGAAGACGATAACTTGGATATGGAAACGTGCGTCAGTCAGTGTAATTGTGAGTGTTGATTTAGTGTAAACAGTGTATTCAGTATGAATATCGCTAACGGTTCCAGAAATTCCAGCTTAGTCTGAATGAATTACTTTGAAACAACAAATATATTTACCAATTAATGGTCCGTCCGGTCCCACGGGGAGCTTTTTGTCACCAGCGGCGATTAAGAATAAACAATCTTTTCTTTTTAAATACGTCAGCGCTTTCTGTAGTTTGAGGAATGTGAGATTTACATCGAAATCGTAAATAACGGCACCAATTTTTTCGTCGTCTTGGATGTTTTGTATAATATAAGCGGCCGATTCTTCAATTTCTTGAGGCTAAACGAATGATTAATTGATTAAAATACATTTTATTTAAAAACTATTTGACCTGACCGGCTTCGTACTGCCTTAATCGATAAAAAAAAGACCTAAACTTTTGTACAAAATGAACTTAAAATAAACAAATAGAATAATTTTTTTATTGAAACAAATTAAAAAAATACTCGGTATGAATGAAGTTTTATTATTATTTTCGATTAATCACACATGATGTTTGATTACGCAAACTTCCAACTACTGGCCTTGCGATTTATTTATGGTCATTGCAAAAGCCAAACGTACCGGAAATTTTAAACGTTTAATGGTAAATTAGCTGGAATTATCGGTATACGTAGGATCAAGACATGCTTTCCTTTATATTTTTCCTTTATGATTGTGGCCTTAATGACGTTATTCATCACCTTTTTCACAGCCAGTCTTGTTCCAAAAATTGATGTCTATGAAAACCGACATTACACATATGAGATGCCCTCTGTAGATTGGTTTCAAAATGTTTGAGTTGAAATACCTTAGGAACAATGTAGTAGTTGACACAGGATATGGAATGAACAAGTTCTAGCATCGGTGAAGAAGACGACTTATCATCAATATTTTCAGAATACAGTACAACTTGAGCTGCAGCAACTTTATTTGTTCACGCAAAATCCAAAGAGGTTGTCATCGACGAAGACATAAAAAAACTTCACAGAAAAATATCGGAGAGTAGGAATCCTGAAGATATGTTCTGTTCTGTTCAAAATATTTACTAGAGCTTTTTTGTGCTTGTAATGCGCATGTGCTGGTTCAATGTGGAGAATAATGGAATGATTAAACATTTAATTTTACTTTACATAACAACAATAACATTAGGCTTTAAGTTGAAGGTTTGATTTGGTTGATTTACAATTTTCTCAGGTTTAATTCGAAAATACCGGTGGACAACGGAATGAGTTTCACTTGTTGATCATGAACTGAACTATGGCCACCTAAACCTTCCACTTCAGACGTTACGTACGTAAAGGGCTGATTGGCTGGTGACTTTTCTATGCCATAGAAAAGGGAACAAATCTCAACAAGTACAAAACTTATAACAGCAAAAAAAATTTGCAGAAAAAAACTCTAGTCTATTCTCTACTAGACTAATACAGCTGAAACTGAATAGTTTTGAAGATTTTTTAATCAGCTTGCTGATAGGTTTTCATTCAAGTATCTCAAACATGAGTGAGTACTTTTTAAAGTTACAAAGTGATAACTGAAAGTGATAGCTGAAAGATGAGAAGATCTTTAGTCATAATCCTGGTAATTTTCCCCCAGTTTCCAATAGACTTTTTTTGCACTTCTTTAAGTAATATAGTTCTAGTATAAAACAATCAATAATTTAGAAGTGGAAAATAATGTTTACACCCCGTATAAAATTGGGTAAATATCTAACAAACCGTCAGTCCACGTGGACTCATTATCTCCACTGTTTACCAATGAAACTATCTAATCGTAAACATAAATGCATTTCTATTGGCCGAAGCTGCCGGAAGGCGTATGTACATAATTTCTTCGAAATATTCCTGCTAAAAAGTCTGCGATAAGCATTGGCGTGGCTCGGTGAAATTAATTTGATTCATAAATTTCTTTAAATAAATAGAAATAGAGCGTTCTTTAGACCATGGGAGAATGAAGACAATGGAAAAGGAAAATATTCAGAAATCTGATAATGCAATCATAATAAGAATTGCTGAATTAACTAGAGGAAATAAATTTTCCATTAATCGAGTAGTCACGAAAGGGGTTGCTGTGGATCATTCACAGAATCGAAAAACATGTAGAGAAAAAATGAAATCAGTTGACAAAGCTATTCAATATTGTATACGTAGGACAAAACAACAACAGGTAGCAGATTGTCCAGAATACAATTATACAAGTTTAGAAACATTACGTCAAGTTTTGTCAGCATGTGGTTAATTATAACTCCCTAACAAGCCATTTTGCACTGCAAATAATAAGGCCTAAATAAACCCACAAACAGTAACTTACTGTTCACCCCATACGGCCATTTTTAAATGATTAACAGCTGATTTTGATGATTTGTTAGATTACTCATTTACTGTGCCTTTTTTGCATCCAAGCGAGATGGAACATAATATGATAAATTAATGACCAACCGCAGGGTAGCCTCTGATGTTACTTCATAAGATATTTGAAAAGTGCGCGCTGACTAATCAATTAGAGGAAGTGGGCGTGGCGCTGGAAAATCGCGTTCTACAGTGCAGAGTTCCCAGCGGCCAGTGTTGGTGTAGAACGACAATAAAGATCGAATTTGATTGAATAAATACTCAACTTACAGGATCTTCAGCTACATCGAAACCTTCCTTTCGTAACTCTTGTTTATAAGCTTTAGAAGCAATGGCAAATATTTTTTTTTCGAATTTTATTTTCCTCAAGTAATCAACCATACCCATAAATGGATTGATAATTTCATTTATATCGACTGTGAATTTATTTTTATTCAATCTTCTGTATGTTTCTTGTAGAGGAGCAGCTGCGTAATTTGTAATAAAATTTATTTTTTTGCCCAGTTTTCTGAAATTGTCGAAACATTCTGCTGCTCCTGGAAATGGTACCCATAATGTCCATAAGACTCCTGAAAATGATATTTTTCTTATAAGGATAATAACGATGGTGAATAGACATGAGAAGTTTTATGAATTTTGAACTCGTCAAATTTTGCAACTATCTATAACCTGTGAAGTTAGAACTCAGATTATATAACATGTAGTAAAATATCAGTTTTGTCCATATTTACTTTCACAATATATTTGTCTAAATTTTTTATTGTAATCTTTTTGCTCTGGCCTCAGCTTGACCATACAGTACTTTGATCAATGCATTCATTCTTCTCTTCTACTCGTTTTGCTACTGCACTTCTCTGAAAAACCTCCTTAGTACCTTTCCCTTCCGTTTTCTTTTTTTGTGTTCATTGGTCACTGTCATACAACACATACGACAGTGAGTGTCTTGTAAATGCACATATTTTTTATACTTTTATACGTTTCTATACTTCATATTTTGTTCACTTTCAATTGTTTGCAGATATTCAGATCCCTTTCCATCTCCATATATTTGGTTTATTAATGGTGGGTCACCTTGCTTTAAATCTCTTTTTGTTTAAAAATTTCCCGATAGGCCACCTTCTTGGTGTTTACCTAATGTAGTATTTTCTTAGGTATTCCTAGAGCGGCACACCGCTGAAATAAATGTTTTTACTTTAAAGAGGAGCTTCAGGTCCAATTCTTTCTCATAGTTATTGTTCTGGATTAGATTCAGAATGAAAATTTGATCACTAGTTGACCTGGTATTTGCCCATTTGTTCATCCAAGTATTTGCCTAATCCATTTCTCATGATTCTTGCTAGGACTTTGTATACCCCATATGACAAAGTTATACCTTCATAATTCATGCAGTCTGTCACATAACCTAATTTCTATTGGAATCTCATTCTTACCAGAACTTGTGCAATTCTTCATGTTATTTCTTAGTTTCTCTACGCAGAATTATTCATTCAGCGTTTCTTTTTCTCAAAATTCGTCCTCTTCGTTCCATTCTGTTCAATCATTCAGCAGTTCATTGTACCTAATATTCCCTCCAACTGTCCAGTTTTTTCACCCATCTTTGTTTCTGTAATATTTCTTCTTTTTGTCTCTGCACATTTTCTATGTTTTCCTCCTTTTCTGTACGTATTCCTGTTTAAATTCGTCCTTTGAGTTAACCATTTATGTTCTGCTTGGGTTCTCCCATCTAATGCTTATTTGCGGTCTTCATCAAACCATTATATTTGTCTTCTTTCCCGATATTCCTAGATGCTGCTTTGTCACAGCCTTAATTATTTTCTCAATCTCTGTCCACTTCCTGTCCACATCCTCCCACGATTGTTTTCTGTTGTAATACAACTTTTCATGACGATTTATTTTCATATTAGGTTTCTTTCTATAGAAAATCAGTTCAAAATAACATTTAGTATAACCCTGTATTTTTCAGTTTTCTGTCTGTCCTATAGACTGGATCAACTTTTTTTGAAACACCTTGTGTATGAATATCAATTCTCTGGAAAGTAATTTTCTATAAATATTATCAACGTATAAATAACCTTCAAATCCATCCTTGAGAATTTTATCAACATTTTTTGTTTTAAATTGGGTATGTGCATGAAAATTTACAATTTACTCACCATCTATATCGGTTAATACGTGATCAAAACTGTTTATGAATTCTAGTTGTTCCTCTTTAGACACTTCAGCGAGATTTTTCATTGTTGCGTTTATGTTAAAACAATTTTTTGTTAAATTTCTCTATATATATATATCACATTCTTGGTAATTTTGAATGAATTTGCAGGTCAGGCTCGTAACTTGAGAAAAAATAATTAAAATATTAGTGCGTAAACAAAATTGATAAGATACGAAATTAATAGATAAATGTTATAGATACGAGGGATCATTAATTTGCCACGAACTTTATCTATTTGAAAATCAGAACAACTTTTAATCATTATGAAACATTGAAATTATTATGACGATATGACAACTTGTTTTTTTATTAGGAAGCTAATATATATATATATATATATATATATATATATATATATATATATATATATATATATATATATATATATATATATAATACATTATTTAATAAAGAAAAATAATTTAAGTAGGAGTCACATGAAAAAAATTATAAAATAAATGTAACTTCACTATCTGACACAGCTCAAGACCGTGGTAGACCTGATGTACAGTTTTCTGTCGACTCTACTTTTAAAATCAAGAAAAAATAAGGGGGGTAAAATCAAAATATCATCAAAAAAGTCGTGATTTGGGGTTATTGGACACTATCTTTGTCACGAAACCTTCACCAAAATCGACTAATCTAATCTAATCTAATTAAATCTTGGGATTCGAGTTTCTTCAATATTTGTACATCATCAACAAAGGGTCGTGATTTGGGGTTGTTTGTCATCTTTTAATCCACGTCGAAAGACGATTTAATTCCATTATTTGACCAAGGCGGATGTTTCAAGTAAACAAATCAAATAGCAACCCTCGTGTGATAAATATTTCATAATATTTCAGGAGATATTGGAGGGCTGGAAAATGCTTCAACTATTTCCTGTTTATTTCAATATGTATTTCCATTTGTTTACATTAATTATTTTAAACTTTGAATAATGATATCTCTCTGTATAGCAATTTCCTGTTTTTTGTGAGAGAGATTCCTTACAAACTATTGACGTGAATATATTGTGTGAAACTAAATACATTCATCATAGAACTATCTTTCAAATGTAAATTTACTGCTTTGTGAATTTATTTATTAACAGGGCCGGTTGCAATTGCTGTCAAAAAATAATAATAATATCCAACATTTACACACCCAACTATTTACTATAAATCCAATCCCAAAGCAAAAACACAGTGATTAAAAAATGAATCTTTCATTCTATATATGTTTGTATCATCATATTTCGGTATAAAAGGAAATATTCCACATTATCTTGCAATGTATTTTAAAATAAATATAAAAGTGTGCCTTATGTTATTTTTACAAACTCATCTCCGCCTTGGAGCCGGTCCTGCTTGGATATTATGGAATTCTAAAATTCGGCGAAGGCGACGTCTTGGACGAAGTACCCGGAATTCGTTCGATCTTTGTTTTTATATCAGTTTTTAAAGCAAGCGGTTTATTAACATTGATTTGAATAATTCCTAGGAAAGTCTTTTTATTTGTTTCTTCATTTATCCAGAAATATTGGAATTCTTTTGGGATAAATATATAATGAGTTTTTGTAGCTGGAATTTCCGGAACCGTTGGCGATATTAATACCGAATACACTGCTTACACTACATCAACACTCACAATTACACTGTCTTTGGAGGTAAACTGTTTACCTTCAGTCTCTGAAAACGATAACTTGGTTATCGCAACACGATTCACACAGTGTAATTGTGAGTGTTGTTGTAGTGGTGTAAGCAGTGTATTGAGTATATGTAGCGCAGTTGAGTTCAGTTTATAATAAATAGTCGTAGTGAACAGACCGAAATAAAAAGTAATGCAAGAATTTAAATAAATTTGTTAGTTAAGTGATAGTGATAAGTGAATTATTATAAGTTAGTTAAATGTAGTGTATAGTATTTAAATAAATCAAGAATGTGAGAGACTGTTTATTAATTCACCCTACGAATAAAAATAGTACAAATAAATAAGAAAAACATTACGTTGTGTATTCATTACATTTTGTTTTTGGTTGTTTTAATAAACTTCCGTAGATTTGTTTAAAAATAACTCAAGGTCGTTAGTGTGGAAGAAATGGTCAATCGACTTAATACAAACCTTTTATTTAACTTTTTATTTAATAATATAATAAACCCGGTATTATTTACCTCTCTTGGATACAAAGTATTAAAAGGATTTGTGTTATTTTATGTCCAGACAGGACCAAATCCTAACGAAACTAGAAACCCTAGGGGCCAATTAATTCATATTTCATATTTTGGGTATTCCATTTGCATATTTATAAGTAACGTATTCTACGAAAAAGTTTTATATGGAATATTCTAAAATGTACAAAGCCTCAGTTGCTAGTAATATGTGCTGCTCATGAGTATTATTAAAAAATATCTATATACGGGTTTTATAATAATGTTTGAGATTCAAATGATCGCTTTACCGTAGCAAAAATAACACATTATTTCAAAATTTTAAAATTTCCGTTGTATTATCTTCCATATTTTAATGTTAAAGAATGCAAAATGTATTTTAACTAGTACTAGTGGGTATGTAGACATACATGTTTACGTGTATTTTGTGTTGTATACCTTCAAGTCTTGTCATGGTATCCCGACCTAGATCACATGTTTTGATCTACAGTTAATACGAGATCTGTTGTATTAGCATGTAATTGAGTTCTAGCTGACATAAATTAGGGTAAGTGGTTGTTTTTAATTGATAATTACTTTTATTGTTATCATTATCGAAGGTTAATTATTCCAATTGTTGATTTTTAATCACATTCTAATGAATAAATACGTTGAAATGTGACACTTAAAGAGAATAAATTTATGTATATAAATTATTTCAAATTCGAGACTCTGCTTCTATATAAACATCAGAGTACATTTATGAGAATATATTTTTTGATGTGTTAAAAAGTAGAGCATGTATTGTGTAATTTTCTTTTTTTTTAATTTTGTATTTAGTCATCTAGAATTTATTTTGCTTAAAATCATTTTTCGTAGCGCCTTAGTTTTTTTAATTTTATTGATATAATGCAATTTTTTAATAACAAAAATAGTAAACAGTATTTTGGTTAAATTTCATTTTTCATGCATATATAAGTGGAGAAGTAAATAAATAAGATTTCAAAAATATGGACAGTAAATTATACTGACAATTATTATAAAATATACAGGGTGAGCTTTGTAATGCTCAACTTCGCTATTGTAAAATTTATCTAACAAAGTTATTGATAAAAATTGTAGTCAACGACATGCTGCCTATTTGGAAAATATGCTGATATGTACAGGATGGCTCATGAGACATAATAACAATAAAATTCGTAATAATTCGTAATTTAGATATAAGAATGGTCATATCTTTCCAAATATCTCATATAGAATGCGGCTAAATTACGTAATAAATTTAACATGGCAACGTAATCGTTAATTTTGAGATGAACATTTCCCCTATAAGTTTAAAGGCTTCTCTTTTTATAATCCATAACCAAAGCTAACATTTTTCAACTGAAAATCTTTAAAAAACAAAATATTTTTGGTCTTTCGCATTCTTTATAACTGCTTTTTTGCTTATGAAGTACGGACAAACCGTCTCGGGTGTATCCCTAACCCCCTTTTTTATTTTTCTCTGTGTTTTTAGAAATACTTTCACTAACTTAATTTAATCTATCAATCTAATTATCTCCTCGGTCTCCCGTATTTTTTGTAGACAGAAAAGGAGTTCACTTGTTCGTTTGGGTGTGTTTCTAGCTTCTTGAACTGCTCTTCTTTCCTGGCATCTATTATATCCAATACTTTTCATAGTCCCGGTTCGCCTACATTTAATTTTGACGCATTTTACATAGGGCGGAAATCTCAGTATTTAAAAAGGGATATCAATACGATAAAAAAAACTGTATTAAAAAAACATGAAATATCAAAAAAAAACATATGTACTTCAGTTCATGAGTTCATAGTCATGAAAAAAACTGTGATTATTTTTTAATTTATTCGGTAATTGTAATAGTATCGTTTAACTCTCGCAGCTTGGTCAGATTAGGTTAGGTTAGGTTAGTTTGGGTTAGGTTAGGTTAGGTTTTTCGTATTCAGAATGAATATATTCAATAAAAATTCATATTCGTGAAAATATAGTTTGGGGCGGGGGAGGGGACTTATTGGTGTTAAAAGTTTGAAACCAGTATTGAAATTTGGTCTAAATTTTTAATATGCACCCACACACTATTGTTTTTTTAATTAAATTTAATTAAAATTGAAATATCGTAATTCTTAATTAATTAATATCAGTAATCTTTATTGTTGATATATTTATATAAATATTTGTTTATTGTACTTATTGGACCATAATTTCGGTCCTAGACGATAAATACATAAGTATTCGAAAGCTTGGAAATATATTAGAGTTAGTACACTTTGGTGTTTAATTTTGCCACAATCCCACTACGAAATGTATATAATTGGGAATGTCATATTTTGATAAACTCCTAAGTAGATCGAAACGTCAATATTTTTACTTGTTTTTAAAACTAATTTAGGTAATTTTATACTTTCGTGGTCCCCTCGTTTTTTGGCTCTATAAAATCGAAAAATCATCGTTTCGATGAATTTTTTTTTAAATCTTCCTTTTTACGGCGAATTTATGAAAAAAAATATGGGAATGAAAAAATTAAAACTTATATTGGTAAGGTTAAGTTAGGCTAGGTTATGGGGGGGCTGCTAAAAATTCAGAACAAATGTTCACATTTGGTTTACTCTTTGAATACCCCCTCCCTCGCCTCTCGCCCCACTCCCAATTTTCTCTAACAGTCAACTTTAGTAAAATACCATTTTTTTAATAGTGAGAATTTTCAATTATTTGGAAAAAAGTTATCAACAACTACATGTGAATGAGTGCATTTTCATGAACATTTAAAGCCCTAAAACCAATATAAGTTTTTATTTTCTAGAGCCATAAAACGAGGGGACCTCGAAAGTACAAAATTACCCCAATTTACATTCAGAAGAACCCTAAAATTAAAATAATGTAGTATAAAAATTATATTTATTTATTACCTATTTCTGAACGATTCTAATGTTTGTATCCGATTTTTATTAGCCTCTATGAATGAAAACACCCCATAAGCGAGAACTTGAATTAGTTATTAGACAAATTATCGTTTTTTTAATTGATCAAATTAGATCAAGAGTACAATTTCAATTACGTAGAAATCATAAATTAATAAAATTCCAAGTTGCTGTCTGTTGAATTTATATACCAAATATAATAAAATGTAAATATTTGATTTTGCATGATTATCGTTGAGTAGATTCTGTTTGTATATTGTATAATATATAAAGTACATTCCAAAAATTTCCATTGTTGATAAATACTATTTATATTTCATCTCATTAATATCACACTGATGTTCTTATTATTAAAGTATGATATAAACATCAATAATCCATCTTGTTAAAGTCAAATAACGAGGCTACTTCAATTACGAACAAAGGGCGTGCGTATTATTGTTTAAAAGAGTTCCGAAATAATCAACATTAATTGTTAATTGTATTTTCATCATACTTGTATATGCTTTGTCAAAAATACAACGAAATATAGGGCGTTTGATTTGAGAAAATGTAACTTCAATATGGCACAGCATTCTGGAACACTCTGTAAAATTGTAAATAAGTTTGAAGGTTTTGATACCTTCAAATTGACATCTCTAAGAACAAATAAATCAATCACCTTGTATGTTTGCTGTTGTTTGTTATAAACATTTTTAAAGTATTTTTTCAGACCTTTATAATGAGCTTTTACAAAACCGTTTAGCATGAAAATTAAGCGAAAATAAGATAAGTAACTCGAATTTGAAAAAAGAAAAAAATATCGGTAAATTTGACAGCATGTGCGGCAAAATTAAAATTTTTTTTTAAACTCACGTAGCTTGAAAATTAAACGAGATATAACCGTTTAAACTATTGATTTCAATACTAAGGAAGGGTTTTTTTACCCTTTAACATCAAAATTCTCTAATGAAAAGGGCCTAGAAGGGTTGCAACTCTTATGGTTTTGTAGCTTATGAAATTTCCTACAAAATGATGTATAGATGAATGCAAAAAGCTAAAAGGGAAGCCGAGTTATTATTAAAAAACCGAATACATTTTTCTAGATATAATACTGGAAAATTACGAAACGTCTAAGTTTTGATCTTTTTGGAAGTATTTATTATTTTATACATGCTGTGTCTCCTTTGTATTTATATTTTATTATATTTTTTCCATTCTGAGGGGTGGTTTTTGGTGGTTGTATTATTAAAAATATTGAGGGTCAGATTTCTTATACTGAAGAAAAAAATCTCCTATTACGATCCAAAATAAAAAAATTTCATGATTTTTACCACATTTTTTAAACAATCTTTGTATGAAGGGTTTTTTTAAGGTTAGGTGAGCTGTAAAATATCAAAATATTAAAGTCATGATACAAAACAATCAACATTTATTATATTTGAACATAACTATAGCCAATTACCGCTTTAATTCACTAATTTTACAATTTATTGGAGTAAAAAATAAAAAGCATACTTTGCGACTAATTCAGGTTTGAAGAGGAGGATAAGTTGAACTTAATTCCAAATTTTCAAGAAGATCGATGAAGGCGTGTGCTTTTTTTACAATTTTTCGTGTTTCGTCCATTGTTAAAATGAAAAATAATGGGCTTAGATTATTCCTTTACTTTATCCCTTTTTTTCACATCAAAACCATCTGAACCTCGTTCATTCAGTTGCACTTTGTTTTACTTTTTTATAAGCGCTTCTTCAAATAAGATTTTAACGTAAAAACAAAAATAATCATTGAAATCGGAGGATTCATCGAATTTCTAGATCCATAAAACGAGACGACCTCGTTAGTATAAAATTACCATACAGGGTGTTCCCTGACTTGTTACAGAAAAGTTGGGAGTGTGTAGATGTGACATCAGAAAAATTCATCTCGTTTTTGAGTTATAGGCATTTGAAGTTGTGAAATCACTCCCGAATTTTTCGTCCCGGAGCACCCTGAATATTAAAAGACGCTGTATAATAATTTGGTTATATGTTGATATAGTTTATTAATTCTAGTTTTGATAATTTGAAACCAATATGACTGTCGCTCAAATAGCAGCTAATACAACTGTATTAGCAGGCGCTGCAGTTCTAGCTTACTTGGGATTCCAATTTTTCCAAAAGAAAAAGAAGGAAATCATACCGTGGAACTGGGAAGAAGTGGGTAGTTTATCACATCTGTACATATATCCACTGAAGAGTGGACATAGAATGGAAGTAACTAGAGCAGAATGTACCGAAGTTGGTTTGAAACAAACAGAAGAAGATGAAAAAGTTTTACAATTACGGGATAGGTACGTCAAAAACAAAATAATATTCAACTTATTCGTTATATTGATAACATCGACCTTAGAATTGAATCCTATTTCGTCTAATTTTAAAATTATTTTGAAATACGAGAGCTATTTGAGAAGTTTCCGAATCTGAAGAAATTTACAATTATCAATTGTAGATGAAACCTGGGTCCACCATTGCACCCCTCAAACCCTTGCAAAGGTCGAACCTGCCTATCATCTTGCTTGACAAGTTAAAGGGAAAAATTGCAAAAAGCGACGTCATTTGCAAAAAAATTCTTTTCAATTAGGACCATGCACCTTCTCACACTTCTTTGATCGACATTTGGTTAAATTTATTAATTGCACTTCGAATTGATTGAACACTCTTTCCTGTTTTCTAACCTCAAAGTTGTATTTGCAGGAATAGAAGAAGACGAGTGTAGACTTAAAAGTACTATGTTAAAAAATAGGTTTTGATTTTCAAAAATTTAACGCTAAAATAAGTTATGACTGAAATGTAAAATAGCTTCGATAGTTTAATGGTTCTGGTATGAGACTTACATTCCTATGGTTGCTAGATTGAATATAATTAACGATGTGATTAAAAAAAGGCAATTTTTAGTCTTAAAATATTCATATTTATACAACGAGGTTCTTAAGTTTCTAGCTATTTTCTTAGTTTTCTTATCTTTTTCTTCCCTAATAGTTTCCTGCATGTAGATTAGGGATTGAATCGCCCTACACCCTATACAAATTAGTTCTTGTTCCTAAAATATTGACCTCCTTTCAATTTAATTATTTCTCTTGTTTTACTTCTCTTCTTAGCTTCCGCACATTTTTCTTTTGTTCTAGCATTTCCCTAGATGTAGATTTGAATATACGTTGCCTTGCAATATGTACGAATTAGCCAATATACAAGTCGATGTATATTAGGGATTACATCGTACTAAATCCAGTACAAATTAGCCCTTGGTACCAGCAATACTGAAATTTCTCCAATTTTTTTTCGTCTCTTGTTATATTTCCAATAACTCGGATCCTTTTTAGCTTTTTTCTTTGCTTTCCCACCTTTCTCTTCCTTTCTATTATGTTCCTAGATGTAAATTAGGAATCACATTGTTCTCCATCCAGTACAAATTGGCCCTTGGTACCAGTTTTTTTGAAATTTTCCTAATTTGTTTTTGTCTTTTGTAGCAAAATCATATTGATATCGTTTACTCACTTCAATATATCAATTTTATGGAGTGGACATCTTGACCTTGAATTTTTTACTAAAAGCAATTTATTTGGAACGAGATCATCATCATCATCTATCAGCCATCTCCATCCACTGCTGGATATAGGCCTCCTCTAGTTTAAACCATCTATCTCTATTTTGAGCTGTATGTATCCAATTTCCTGCAATTTTCTTTACATCGTCACTCCATCTTGTTGGCGGCCTGCCTCTACTTCTCTTATCCATTCTTGGCCTCCACTCCAATATTCTTTTCGTCCATCTATTATCCGTCACTCGGGCTACATGGCCTGCCCATTTCCATTTCTTTTGGGCTATGATTTCAATAATGTCCTTAACGTTTGTTCTTCTTATGTTCTCATTTGTAATTCTATCCCTTCTCGAACGAGATACTGACCTATTACCACATTAATACCCAATATTATAGAAGATTCCGATGACAGTCACTAATGACTTTGTTATTATTTGATTAATAATTTTCAATATGTTTCAGAGGATTAGTAGTTTACGCTGAAAGAAATAACGAATTCAGAACTGCTAGGACGTATCCCCAACTGATGCAAATCGATATTAGTGTCCATGATGAAAAACATTTAGCAATAGATGCACCTACTATGAGGACATTGTATGTCAAAATTCCAAATAACACTGACAATAAGGAAATTAAAATCAAGTAAGATACTAGATCACATTAAATTAATAGGTTTTCGAAAAAGTCGGAGAGTTTTGAGGAATGATCCGAATACAGGCAATTTCATCGATCATATTAACGACGTGGTAACAAGTGTCACTATACCAACTTTGGCAATGATGAAAGGGTCCAGCGTTGGAACGCTTGACGGGTTAGGTTACCGGAAGGGTTCAAAAGAAGCGTAGCAAATCCCAAAAGGAGTTGGGTTCAGGATTAATTCAACCCAAAGAAAAATATTCAAGATTTTTAGGACTCCTTTGGGTCGTTAACCAAGGAAAGAGTTGTGACATTTGTCACATCTGTGGAAAAACTTTACAATATTCTCCTCAAAGAAAGTTGCCTTCAATTCAAGTAGATCGCAAACAGACTTTGGAACTTCTGAAAATTCCATAGACAAAGCAGTAATAGTGAAACTGCGGTTTTCTTCAACCATTCTGTCAATTCGTTGAACCAGGTCATCCGATTTGCGTCATGGCCCCCTTCATCATTACGGCCATCTTTAAACTTTCGACACCATTTACGCAAAACACCATCACTCATGAAGTTTTCCTCATACGCACGACTCATTGTCCGGTGGTTTTCTGCAGCACTATGGCCTTCAGCCTGTAGAAAACGAATCACATTTCGCAAATCACACTTGGCAACGCCGACTGACGCCTGAATGTCAGTAATGTGTAGTGCGAGCTGCGTAGTCGCCTATAGCGCATAACCATTTCCTTTTGCCCGTGTAGCGTCTGCACGGAGCGATCGGAGGTTGAAAAAAAATGGCCCTCTTATGTTTGAATGAGAATCTCAGTGTCGTTTTGTGTTTTTCATTTGAATTCACCTCGTGAAATGGTGAGAACTAAAATCGAAAATAAAAGAGAAATACTTTTGTATTTGCTCGGTTTAGAATTATATTATTGACGTTTGCTGGTCGCAGATTCCATTTGTCGACTTCCCAGATGTTGGAATTTAGTTCTTCCGGTTTTATCAATGATTGGAATTGGTTGATTACTTCGACTTTCTGAACTGATTTCACGGATTACAAAAAATGGTAGCGCCTCTTAACCTAACCTAAGATAAAGTAAACATAACCTAAGATAAAGTGAAATTTACCTAACTTAACCAGAAAGTACGAGGTCTGGCTATTAAATAACGAGACTGGTTACGAAAAAGAATTTTATTATAAAAATTATTCTACATTCGAATGCTCCCTTTCAATATACTTCCCTGTCCTCGTCACACATCTTTCCATATGTTTTTCCATTGACTGAAGCAGTGCTGGAAGTCTTCTTTGGTGGTGGCCTTTAGGAGCTCTACTGTTTGTGGATTTACCGCTTCCATCGACTCAAATCGGGTCCCTTTTTAAACTGATTTTATCTTCGAAAACAAAAAAAGTCGGACGGTGCCAAA
Organism: Diorhabda sublineata; assembly: GCF_026230105.1. NCBI lineage: Eukaryota > Metazoa > Arthropoda > Insecta > Coleoptera > Chrysomelidae > Diorhabda > Diorhabda sublineata. The sequence goes on along the minus strand of NC_079481.1, from coordinate 13,492,375 downwards.
TCTGGTGAGTATGGCGAGTGTTCGAGCACTGGAGTGCGCTTACTGGCCAAATACTGCTTCACAGATAGCATTGCTCTCTCGGGCCTCACTAAAGCGCTTACACCACTCAAACACACGCGCACGAGATAGAGAATTGCTCCCATAGTCTCGTTATTTAACCAGATTTAGCCAGACCTCGTAGATCATTTTCTCACTTTAGTAACACGAGGCAGTTTCCAAATCGAATGTTAATAAAAGTTAATAACAATGATTTTCGTTTTTTAAAAGCTTTTCCTCAATTCATGAATCCCGTTGAAAAAACTGAACAGGAAGTTAACCTTTTCAATTATTTTTAAACCAGTCAGTACTAGTTTTCGACATCCGGGTCTGCGATAAATGGATTCTATGACCTTGAAAATGCCAAGATAACGTGTTTTTATTATGATCTTTAACCAAGCAGAATTCGTAAATATAACCAAAGTTCGCATTAACTGCGTTTTAAGAAAAAAAGTTATATAGGGTGTTCCAAATAAAATTTCTATCCATAAATATCTCGAGTTATGTTTATCTGTAAAAATTTGTACTAGAGGATTTCAGTACAGTCGAAACATTTGTTAAGAAATTACAAGTTACAAAATGAAACTTTTTTTCAAAATTATATATTTTTCAGTTTTAGGAGACAGAGCGTTTATATTTTTTAACATTTTTTTAATGATACATTCAAGGTAAATGTACTGAACAAAAAATATAAAATTAGATCTGGATTATTATTCCAACAAAAATTGGTTGAGTATTTATTCTTTCAGGGTGTTATAGAAATTTTGAAAATATTAGATCACAGATACTTTGAACATCCTGTTTGGTTAATTCAAAACTTGATATGGAAATGTTTTTTTCGCATTTTAGACTTCACAAAGGTGAAGAATGTTATTCTATCGATTGTGGAGACGAAGCAGCCTTATGGTTTTCGAGATATATACTAGAAAAAGACACTGGATTGCGCCTAGGATATCACGACGGTAGTCAAAGGAGAGATATCACGAAAACTCATAACAAATATTTGGAATTTTATAAAAATCTAACAAATTCATCTATAGTAAGTTATAAGTGATAAAGCGAAATAATTTTTCCACTATTTTTATAAATTTTCATCATTTCCTGATATATAAACTGATTATAAATTCCAATACAAATTTTTTTCTAATCTATACAAATTTTTGTGAGCTGAATCATCACACGTATCATTATGCATTCAATTCCAGGATTTAATTGATTTATTAAAAACTAATCAAAATATTTATCTAACTAAACTAATAAATCTTATAGGTCAATGAGCAAACTTCTTTTTTCCCAGTATATCTATCTACGTCAATCTTACAGCAAAGTATTGAAAAATAAAATACTAAAGAAGCCAGTCAAGAATTTAGCCACTCACCTTGTATTTGTCGATATCGAAAAGGCCTACGAAACGGTACCGTTGAAAACGCTGTTCGATATATTGACGAAATCTGATCTCAATAATGTGTATGTTCGAGCTAATCAGAACAAATACTGAAAGTTGAAAGGTTAAGTAAAACTACGACATTCAGGTAGCTGGAGAACTAAAATTGCGAGAACGAGAATAGATCTAGAGGATAAGTAGTTAACAACCAAGCTTACGACGAGGACGATGCAGATTATGTGCCAAAAAAATTGGACAACGAATATGCAAAAGAGAATATCTGCCGGTTGGAACCACATAAGGAGACCGAATTTCAAATAAATGAAGTTGGACGATGTAGACAATTCAAATACCTAGGAAGTATAATTTCAGAAGCTGGAACAACCAAAGAAGATATTGGATATAGGGAAAAACTGAACAAATTCTGAATCCCATTGCTTTGATCAGAAAAAAATTACCTTTTTTGGTCTCCTGATGAAACTTCTCCATTGAGGTCTTATTTGAGATCAATTGGCGAGCTCCGTTTCAGTCTTCTGTTGTTTGGTTCTTGGGTGGCTGTAGTCGTAGATTAGGATGGCTGTCCAGCTTCTTTCTTGTACTGTTCCTTTTATTATTGAAAATAGAGTTCTTGATGGATCGATTTATTTTTGACGTACCATGGTGCATTGACTAGTGGTCGAAGGATTTTAGATTGTCCTCGTTGCAACATTACCTTTTTTGGTCTTGGGAATGTCCTGATGAGATTTCTCCATTGAGAAGGTCTTATTTAAGACCAATTGGCCAGCTCCGTTTCAGTCTTCTGTTGTTTGGTTCTTGGGTGGCTGTATTAGTTGATTAGGATGGCTGTCCAGCTTCTTTCTTCAACTGTTTCTTGTATTATTGGAAAACGGAGGTGTTCATGGATCAATTTGTTTTTGACGTACCATGGTGCATTGACCAGTGATCGAAGGATTTTAGATTGTCCTCGTTGTATGAGAGGAATACTAGATTTGGTGGCACATCCCCATAATTCTATTCTTTAGGTCCAGATGGGCACGATAACTGCCTTATACGAGTATAATAAGATTTTATTTTGTAGTGAGACTGGTGATCTTCTACCTAGTAGCTAATATAGTTTTTGGAAATTTTTTAGGGTCTGTATTCCGATCTGACAAGCCTGTTATTGGTAAACCAAACGTCTGTGAACGATTTGAAACAAAGAATAAGTAATACCACTATTTCCGCTAACAATTTTCGACCAAATTTGGTAGTTGATGGACTGGATTTGAAGCCGTATACCGAAGATAATTGGGAATGGATTAAAATTGGTGACGTCGTATTAAGGAACGTCAAGGATTGTACAAGATGTACGATGACGACTATCGATCCTGATACAAGTATCCGAGATAAAAATAGGGAACCTCTAGCTACACTAGAAAAGTAAGAAAACTTTAGATTTTTTATATTAAATTTTATTATTGATAGAACTGCTATTCAGGACCAAGGCTTTCTTCAGAAAGGGTTCATAGCTTGATACTAGCGTCTTTATGGCATGATACCAAGGTCTTTACAGCTTGATACCAGAGTCATTATAGCATGATACCAGCGTCTTTATAGCTTGATACCAGGGTATTTATAACGTGATACCTTTATAATATGCTACCAGGGTCTTTATAGCATGATACAAGCAGCTTTATAGCAGGATACCAGCGTCTGTATAGCATGATATCAGGGTCTTTATAGCATGATACCAGCGTCTTTATAGCTTGATACCAGGGACTTTATAGCATGTTTATAAGCTTCCTATGTATTGACGTCACTGCACTGCCATAATGGTAATGAGCGTTATAGCAGAAAGTTCAAACCAAAAATTTGATTTTAAATGTAATAATATATAAAATTTCGAAGCACTTTATCAAAATTTGTGAAATACCGTATCGTCGAGTTATATAACGAAACAGAACAATTAATAAAAAAATTAAAAAATGTGATAACCGCCAAAGTGTAACAAAGAAGAAAGAATGAGTTTTTTATTTCTATTAGTTTTTTGAAGTTGATTTTAATATTCATGGATTTTAGGTACAGAATGAGTAATGGTCCCGATGCGTTACCAGTGATGGGAATCAATTTAGAAGTCAGAAAAACTGGAATTATAAAAGTGGGAGATAAAGTTTTGGTATCTAAGAAATAATAGATTCGGCAAAATTGATAATTAGTTGTTTTAAATTAATATAGTTTGTGAAAATAAACAAAAAATCTCGTTAATAGTATTTTTGTTACCAATTTATCCACTTCAAACAGACAAACTTACGGATATGTTGACACTATTTGGTGGTAAATTAGAATTTCTGGATTCGTTGGTGATATTCATATTGAATACACTGTTTAAATTACCACATATCTACACTGTGAGTGTAGATATGGTATATTTCAAAGTATTCTTCCTGAGATAAGATACACTTCTGCCAACGCCGTTTCTACTGTTGATAACATCATTGAAAGTCTTCATTTATGATGCTGTTCAGTTGCCGTGTCATTTCTGCCTTGATGACTTCCAAATCTTCCAAACACCACCTCCAAAGCACCATTTTGAATTAAGGGAACAAGAAGAACCATTTTAACTTGTTAACGGTTAGTTCCTTCAGAGAATTGTCTATGTAAGTACTCAAGAATCTCACGGCCATTGTTGCCTAGCTTTGTAAGAAACTTGGTGCGCTGTACCTCAATAAGAGAGAGCTCCATGGGGATGACAGGTAAAAAAAATGTAATTTTACACTTAGAGTGCTCTGATTAGAACTAAGCGTTGATGGGATTGGTTATAGCAGCAGTGCAACCTCTAAAATAAAGTTGTTATTCAACTTTAATACGTATTCTCCGAACAAACCTCGTATATTTATTACCGAATAGAATTATCTAATCAATTTCTTCAAGGTTTTTCATGTTGTGGTTTGGTATTTAAATTAATACTGATCCAATTCGTATAACTTTATATTTATATTTGCGATTATTATGTTTAAAGGAATTAGATTTACAGAAAACTTAATTTAGCTAATATCTTATAAGTTGTTTATGAGTGTCTGGAAAATGTGCGACATAAGAAAAATTAAAAATTTCGCGTGCGCTACTAAAAAGGAACAAATACATTTTTTTGGATCATTTGATTTTGTTATACTAGATTTAGATGGTAAGTTCTCGATTAATGATTATTTTTTTAACTAATTTCTCTTAGGAACTTACCAACAATTTTATAGTATTAGGAAGGATTTGGTTGTGAGTTACAAGGATGAAGGAAGAGGAATTGTAGGTGAGCTAATGGGAAGACAACTCCTTGTATTGAAGACCGAAATAAAGGGAAATTTAAAATTCATTTAGATTAAAGAACGATGGAAATTTGTGTAGACGATGTAACAGAAAAACCATTTAATAAAATGTTCAATGGTTTGGCATAAATTTTGAATTCAACAAATCCTATTTTACGAGTTCTGGTTATTAAAAAACAAGACATTACGAAAAAGGGTTTTATTATAAAAATTATTCTACATTCGAACGATCCCCTTTGATATACTCCCCTCGCCACACATCTTTCCATCTTCAGTGCTCTCTCGGTCATCACTAAAGCGCTTATACCACTCAAAAACACGCGTACGAGATAGAGAATTGCCCCTATAGGTCTCTTGCAACAACTTATAGCACTCAGTCCGAGTTTTTTTTTTCAATTTAACGAGAAGTTTGTTTTTCGTCACACATGGTTTTCGGCACGAGAAAAAAAACACGCTTTTTAATTGGTTCCAGAACTTTTTCCTGGTACCATTTTTCGGTGTTTTCATGTCAGGCAATGTAAGTGTGAGTGAAGATATGATATCCTTCAAATTACTCTTCTTGAGACAAGATGTACTTCTGCCAATGCCGTTTCTACTGCTGATAACATTACTAAAAGTCTTCATTTACGATTTTGTTAAGTTGCCGTGTCGTTTCGGCCTTGTTGGCTTCCAAATTTCCCAAACGCCACCCCCGAAGCACCATTTGGAATTCGGACAAGAAGAAGAAATCACAAGAAGCAAAATTGGGTAATTAAGACGGGTGGTCTTTTCTCTTTTCATGTCTCAAATACAATGTATTTTTTTAATTTGAAATATTTATTTTTTAACCTTATTTCAATCGAGTATTCTCCCGTCAAAATATGAACTTTTTTTTTTAAAAAGTTGAGTTTCTTAGTCTTTGAAATCTCTATTTTCTGATGTTGTAAAAAATATTACCACCACCATGGTAAATTTTCTCTAAAAAGGCAAAGAATAAAGAAAGAAACATTTTAGAATCTAATTACACGTAGAACTTGCAATTAAATGTTACATCATAAACCATTGACAAAGTAATTAAAGTGTGGAACTTTTAGAAATTTATAAAAGTTTTTTTTTTCGTTTTTTTGCCTTTTCCGAGAAAATTTACCTTAGTGACGTTAATATTGTTTTACACCACTAGAAAATAGAAATTTCAACGAACATAAAACTCTTTTTAAAAAAACTGATATTTTATAGGAGGATAATCGAGTGAAAATAAGGGTGCTTTTTCGATATTAAATCATAATAAAGTTAAAAAATAAATATATTAAATCAAATAAATTACAGTATTACAGTAATAAATTACAAACAAAGTTTCGTGAAAAACAAAAAGTTTTATGTGAAAGATATTAATAAAAAATCAAAGATAAAATTATAAAAATTATGTTATCACAATTTTTCGCATAAATTTTGAGGTTATGGCCCCCTTCTCCAATGGGTTTCATCCTACCATTATTTTTTCACTTGTTATCATTTTTAAAGGCTTCTACTCTTGTTTAATTATCATCTATAAAAGAAATAAATTTGTTGTGAAAAAGAAACATATTTAATTACATTGAATTGCAATTACCTGTTTGACTAAGGAGTTCTTGAATGATAAAATATCGTCAATAATAAAAATTTTGTCAATTTCAATAGGTGTAAATTCAATACGAAGAGTATGATCCACAGTAACAATTTTTTTTTGAATTTTCATGTTTGAGTAAGGTTGTAAAATGTTATTTTATTCACTTTTTTCTAATTTTCGGAAGTTACTGAAAATTTGGTTCCCCTTGATGCATAATATGAGATTTTTTTTTAAATGAAGCCCCATTAATGCCAAGAATGGTATAATAATAATTTTTCTAACTTTGTATTGAATACATTGTTTACACCACCACTCACAATTACACTATCTGACGCGAGTTTCGTTAACCAAATTATCGTCTTCAGAGACTGAACGTAAACGTTTACCTGAAGATGATAGCTTGGTTATCGAAACGTGCGTCAAACAGTGTAATTGTGAGTGTTGGTGTAGTGGTGGTATAAACAGTGTAATAGTAATACCATCTGGCACCTCTGCTGCTATAGTGAAATTTTCGGACTTTTCCTCATTAACTTTTGTTTGGAAGGCTCTGTTGGTTAAGTAAGCATAAGTATAGCAGCCCTTGATGACACATTCTGCCAAAAGCCTGTCAGATATCAAGGAACAGCAAAGCAGTATTCTTTGTTTTCCATCCAAATTGATGACAGGGAATATTTTCCGGAAAGTTAAATGGTAAAAATAAATAATTTTTTCTGCGCAAAAACGTATTTACATTCAGTAATTTGGGCGTCTCAAATTTACGTAATAAGTATTTTACGAAAAAATGTGTGATAACATTTTTTTATTTTGTCCCGTTAACGAGATATTAAAAAAACTGAACAAAAACTTTTGTTTTTGCCCTAATTAGTTGGCATTTCCATAAACGATGGCCTTGAAAATATTCATCTTAAAATATTCGATAAACAAGTTTTATTTCTAACCATAATTGGAATGAAATCTTTCTTGAACTATCAATTTCAGCTCTAAAATTTGCCACTATTTCCAGGAGTTGTATGGATTGGTTTCCAACCATTACCAGGAGCAGTGGATTGTCTTAATAACTTGAAAAAATTAGGAAAATCCGTGAATTTTGTCAGTAATAACACTACCGCGTCACCCGAAAGAATGGCTGGCATTTTGATAAAAAGCAATGTCTTAATAAAAGTAGAAAATATTTTCACGCCTACGCTCGCATACATAACTTTTTTAAAAAACATAAAATTCAGTAAAACCCTTTTCGTGATAGGATTTAAAACGCTTAAAGAAGAATTTAAGAAAGCTGGATTCAAAGTAGCAGAAAATACAGTAAGTAGCCTTAGAGGATTCCAACGAATTTTTCTAAAGAACCCGTACATCGCATCATATATTTTTTTGTTTTATAAAATAAAAAACCAAGAAGTTATTAACTTTCGCTTTCTCTCCAGTTGTGGATGTTTTTCTCTCTTTAAGGTCTTTCACCGCGCTTCCCTTCATCGTGTTTTTGGTCTACTTCTTTTCCTCTTGCCCTTTGGTATCTTCCACTAGTTTCAAGAGTCTGTCTTCGTCCATTCGTTCTAAGTCCTTCTTGTATTTATAAACGCCCTAATTGGTACGTTTATGCTTCTTCTTTCGCGTTCTAGTCCACGTTCTTGCATGTCACAGGGCTAGTTTAGATTAGGTTAAGTTAAGCTAACATGGACTAAACTACAATTATAAACAACGAAGAAATAATTGCATGTTTTAACTTGTCGCGCTCATCGTCAAAATATAATATTTTTGGTTTTGATTATTTTGACCTTCGCTTGACAATATGAAAGAGAAATTTTGTATATAGTACAATGAACCAAGCAAATCACCTCGCAATTTTAAAAACCTTCATGGATTACATAGTTTGAAATTTTGATAGAAGCTGACAAATTATGCAAATAACAAACCTGATTTGGTGCCAATGTATGTTTCTACCCTAGGGGTGAATGCCACCCTTAATCGGGAGTGGCAATTTGAAATTTCAAAATAACACAGTGAATCGATAGAAAATTTCATGAAGAAAATGTGGAATGAAGTTTTTAATATAACTAAATAATTTCTGAGTTATTCGCGATTGAGAATTAAAAAAAAACACGTTTTCAACATTTTTTCATGAAAAACTCGAAAAAATTATTCTTATCAAAATTGAAGCTTATAAAAAAACAAAGAAATTTGTCATTTTAAGTTAAATTTTTTAAATAATATTCAGCAACTTGAGTTACTGAAAGTTTTTCTTTTTCGTAAATTAATGCAGAGGTTTGAGCTCAAATAACGGAAAAATGATCAATTTTTCATAAAGAATTGTGAAAAACCTTCTTGATTTTTGAGACCTTCAAAAAGAGCTTTTACAAAACCGTCTAGCATGAAAATTAAGCGAGTTATGACGAAAATAAGTTAAGTAACTCAAATTTGAAAAAAAAATGTCGATAAATTTGACACCATGTGGGGCAAAATTAAAATTAATAGAAGTTCATGTAAAATTATCTTTGTTTAAGCCCTAACAACACGTTCCAAAAGTATGAATGATTTGGAACACGTATATTTTGAAAAAAGTTGTTTAATGTGAAGTTGTAAGTAAAATTTATCTCTTATTTCACTGAACATTTTGCTTATTTTTAAACAAACGTAGCTTGAAAATTAAACGAGATATAAGCGTTTAAACTATTGATTTCAATAGTAAGGGAGGGTTTTTTTACCCTTTAGCATCAAAATTCTCTGAAGAAAAGGGCCTAGAAGGGTTGTGAGTTTCATAGTTTTGTAGCTTATGAAATTCCCTACAAAATGATATATGTATGAATGCAAAAAGCTTTAAAGAAAGTTAAGTTATTATTAAAAATCACGAAGTCTAATTTTTGATCTTCTTGGAGTATTCATTCTTTTACACATGCTATGTCCAAAATAAAAAAATATGTTTTTACGACATTTCTTAAATAATCTTCGTTTGAGGGGTTATTTTTAAGGGTGGGTGAGCTGTAAAATATCAAAATATTAAAGTCATGATACAAAACAATCAGCATTTATTATATTTGAACATAACTATAGCCCATTATCGCTTTAATTCATTAGTTTTCAATATATTGGAGTAAGAAGTGATTTTCACCTCTCAAAAAAAGCATACTTTGCGACCAAGTCAGGTTTGAAGAGGAGGATAAGTTGAACTTAATTCCAAATTTTCAAGAAGATCGATGAAGGTCCTTAAAATTGCGAAGTTTCGGTCGATTTTAAGCTTGAATGGCTGTACTAATATTGTAATTTAATGAATGGATTATGGGGTGAGCAAAAACGTTTGACTGGGAGCATATATCAAGATGTGAATTTTTTCAGCCTTACCCTATCGGCGAAGATGTCGAAAGTATTGCAAATAGCGTGGTTGATGACGAAGAAATTGGAGCTGTTATAATGGATATTGATGTAAATTTGACTTACATTCAATTACAGAAAGCTTCAACATATCTTAAAAGGAAAGATTGTCTGTTCATAACTGGAGCTGGAGATAGAGCTTTACCTTTCCCTAGGATTGGACCTCTGATTGGTGAGTGTATTTAAAAAAATAATTTGAAAAGTTGGTAAGTTATAAATTAAATGTTAAATTAATAACTTTCATGATAATGGGCGTTAAGACTCCAAAAATTATAGAGAGAAATACTTTATTGACAAAAAATTGTTACAATTCGTAGACAAAAGCTTGTAAAAACTAGAAACATAAAAATAATTAACTAAAAGTCGTTTACAGAGTAGAAGGCACTTTCCAGCAATTATTGCGAAAAGTCGGAAAATATTATATCGATTTAATTTCAAATGGCAAGTGATTGTGCATTTTTTCGCATTGTAAAATATTGAGCTCTTAACTAATTCTGAACGTGGAGTTCAGAGTTTCACGTTCCTAAGTGGATTCCTAGTCCGGTCGTTTTCAGTTGCCCACCGGGTATAATAAATGCTGTGTTTGTACTTACAAATTCGTTTCAGGTAATTATGTCTTTATTGAAACAATTAAACAAATAAGTGGAAGGGAACCTCAACAATTGGCAAAACCTTCAGTAGAATTTTCGAATTTTATCAAAGAAAAATTGTCCATTACAGACCCACAGAAAGTTTTGTTCATAGGAGATTCGTGAGTAGTTTCAGTTTTTAATTCAATATAAAAAAAAACCCCAAAACAAAATTAAAGCTAATTTTATAGCGTGAAAATTATTTTTTACAAATTTTTTATAGGAAGAGATAATATTAACATTATCAGATATTAAAAATACTTCAGATTTTTAGTTTTTATATAAATATTATTTGGTTTAAACTTATGCCTTCGTCCACAAAGATAAACTAAGGATTCCCCAGTTTCCTCATATTTTCTGATTAGTCCGGGGAAATTATCTCAAAATTTCTTTATATTTGAAACAAATTTTTTCGTAACAAATCATTTGCGTCTTTGTATGAATTGTTTACGATGGCATGATTCAACAATTGATTTTCAGGATAGATGATGATATGAAGTTTGCAACTAACAGTGGATACCAGAAATTAATCGTCCTTACTGGGGTAACTAAGAAAAAAGATTTAGATAATTGGAAGAAGGACGAGATCGACAAGCCCCAATACTATATCGAAAGTTTGAAAGCCTTGAATTTAATTCTTGAAATGTTACAGAATATTAAAGATAATTGAATACTTGCTAAAGATTTATTTTTGTAGAATTCCACCAGTAGAATATTTTTAATAAATAATTTTATATTCGAAATGTTTTTTTGTTTATTTTAAAATTTCCACATTAATCACAAATATATCCATAAACTACTGCAATTGAAAGAATTACACCTCTTGTGACATCATCATATGGGGATTTTTTACTGTTCTTGTTCTTTATCAACAAGGTGTTAACCTATTCGATTGGCTAAAGTCTCAAATAGGATCACCAGCACCATCAACGCGTTAATACGACCACCACCAAGACGCCAATACCCAACTCCCCCAATGGCAGTTTCCTCAACTAAAGAATTTTAAAACTTATCAATATAATAAATACAAACTCACGTAATATTCTAATCTGACAGGTCTGTTGTGGTCTTTGGCGGTGGCTGCAAGCACTTATGACAATTCAATTACTTATATTCGTTTACGTAGGTTTCTCCTACGAAAGTTAGGGCGAACTGGTGGAGAAACTTTTCAGGACTACAACTTCGGAAACTTTTCTCCGGATCTTATCTGCTCCGTAGGCAAATATTAGAGCTACTACCGGTGCTTCCCTTCTACCAAGCTGCTTGATGTGCACGGATTCCGGTTGGGATTTGGTAATGACGGCGGTACAATTTCCCATCTCGACCTGGTACCATCTGTTTTATTTCTGGTAGCAGCTCCTTTTCTATAGCGTTGTAAAACATTGGGTTAAGGTTCCTTAAGTTTCGTAGCTTAGTAGCATGGCAAAATATAACCCTTGTAATATATATATATATATATATATATATATATATATATATATATATATATATATATATATATATATATATATATATATATATATATATATATATATAATAACGATATAAATATATATTTGATATTAGTAATACTGATACTTTTGCATATTGGAAAAATGGTTATTTCGTTACAAAACCAATTTTGATATTTATTTTTTGCGAATCTGGTTTAGGATAAAAATTCCACTAAAATATTTTGTGAAATACGAAGTGTTGATGTCGTTATAATGGAAGGAAATTATATTAACTTTTTACAGGGCCTCCGTGGCGCAATCGGCTAGCGCGTTCGGCTGTTAACCGAAAGGTTGGTGGTTCGAGCCCACCCGGGGGCGGATTTTTTTATACATAAAAATAGTTTATATAATAAGTATTATCAGAATTAAACTATTTAATTCAATAAAAAAATTTTCAAAATTATTAAAATTTTATTATAAAAATTATGTACGCCCCCGGGTGGGCTCGAACCACCAACCTTTCGGTTAACAGCCGAACGCGCTAGCCGATTGCGCCACGGAGGCTTGTAAATCTCCGCATATATAATCTATAAGCACCTTCACAAATGAGTAGCAGATTTAAAACACATTTTTAAAAATTATTCAATAGTCTTATACGAAATTAATTATTCTAATATATTTTACTGAAACTATAAGAAATAACATCAAACAGAAGAGATTACGTTTTTATTTAATGTAAATACCAGCAAATTAAAATTTTTCTTGATAAATCATCTTGTTTTGGATCGCTTCTAATAGAAAATTCAGAGCAAGACAAAACCGCTCATCTGGAAAAACTCTTCCAGAAAGTACCACCAAATAAACGGAGCTCTAAAAATGTCTAAGGAAAATTCTAAATTGACTTCAATGAAAGTATAACCAGAGGAATCTATTCTTCTACATTATCACCTATAGCTTTTTCTACGAGGATATACAAATTATACATACAGCCTCCTACGATTTTGATGCAGTCATCTCAATCTTCTCATTACTCACATTTCGATTATCTCGAAAAATTTTATGAACTGAGCGAAAATAATCAAACTGAAAACAACCGACAGAAGCAAAAGTGAATAAACTAAAATGGCTGTTAACATTTTGCGACAGATGCTTCCAAGCCATTTTCTTTCATACACACTGAAATGGCGTTTATTTTGTGATTAAACATTTTCAAAAAATTATGTGGGTTATGTACTTTCGAACATTAACATAGAATGATTTATAAATGCGGAGTGTGTATAAGCCTCCGTGGCGTAATCGGCTAGCGCGTTCGGCTGTTAACCGAAAGGTTGGTGGTTCGAGCCCACCCGGGGGCGACCTTTTTATTTTTACAGTAAATTGTTTTATCTTATCTCTTGTACTGGTTCAATATGTTATAATTTTTAAGGGACTCTAATCAATTTCTAATGTTCAAAATTTATGAACGGAAATCAGAATATAATTATGAAAATATGGAAAACAAATTTATGTTGGAATTATTAGTCTGGTTTTTAATTGATTCCTAATAATTAGAAACGTTCATATTATTTGATTTGTGAGTTGACAAGTGACAGTTTCAGAGAATTATATGTAAAATAAGAAGCTAATTGACTGTACAGAAATTTACAAAAAAAATATCTTATAAAAAAGTGATGTTTGCTCGAATCTAAAAAATTTCATATTTAGATGGTAAAAAAATACCGCCCCCGGGTGGGCTCGAACCACCAACCTTTCGGTTAACAGCCGAACGCGCTAGCCGATTGCGCCACGGAGGCTTGTTTTTATTTCATATAACACCAACTGATATGAATTTCTATATAAAAATGTAAGATAATTTAAAACATTAAAGCAAATATTTATATTTCATAGTATAGACTATGAAAATTTACTTAGTATAGCTTAGGTTTTTTTGGAAGAATTAAGGAAGTTTTTCATGTCGAGGAGGGTATTTATTGGTTAGGTTAATGCACATGGCCTTGACATTGTAATTACTTTGCTGCAGAGCTGGAGTTATTTTGTCTTAGTTGTTAATCACCCGTTTATACGATAGTCTTTATAGTCCAGTAAATGAAGTGTCCAACCTTGAAAAAATTCCGTAGAATGCTCAAGATTTAATCAAGAGATTCTGAATAGTACTTTGAAATTTGAAAGTATTCTGGAGAAAGTGGGCCTCTGAAAAATGAGCTGAAAGCTTAGAAAATACGTTTTTTCTCAATATGTAAAGAAATATGGCGTTTAGGAAAGAAATGAAGATCAGTTCTAAAGAAGAAACAGTTGAGGTTATTTTTTGAATATGAATTTTTCAATGCTGATACTATTTTCGGAACTCTTCAAGATAATTTATTGCCAATGTTAGGTGAACTGTGATAACAAATATTCATACGAAATTGTTTTTTTAGTTGAAATTTTGTATAAATTATATTTCTCAAGAATATCTCCACTTACTGAAACTTAATTTCCTTTAGACTGAAAGTGATTTTCGAAAGTTCTAGATCAATTTCTTACACTCACCTTCATGTTATAACTCTTAAGATATGTTCAACCAATGAATTTACTTCAAACATTTATATCCAAGTGAAAAATCATGTTCGCAATTCCAATAATTGTTGAGATATCAATCATGTCCGGGGTTATTCATTTGTCTTTATGGTTCAAAAACATAGCCCTCAGTGTGATTTCACATGGCTCGATCTCAAATTTTACAAGAAACTGCAATTTGTTTGAGTATAAATATTATGGATTTTAAACCCCCGTTTTTGCAAAAAGTATTTATGAATGACGAAATTTAGTAACATTTTTCTAAGAACATTGGAAAGTGCCAGTTGGGATCTAGCAGTTAGAACTTAAACGACCATTACAGAATTTACTTAGCTTAATCGTTTTTTGAATTCATTTCCTGGACTATTACCTTAAAAACATGAATTGTATATTGATTGTTTTGAGCGGTGGCGTACTCTTCTGGAGTTTTATGAGACCACTATAAGCACTCTGCTTATAATACATGATGTTTATTAGTTGTTATAGCTAGTGAATACTAGATGGCGAGACAAATACCAAAATGGTTCATTCCTTCAACAATACAGTATAGATTAATCAGTGGCCAATAAATTAATACAAAAACATTAATTAATTAAAAGATATAATAAAGCATAACAAAGAAAATAATTTAGAAAAGGCAATAATAGGTACGAATGACTTTATGTTTATTATTTTCCATCTATTATAAGTTAATTATATCATATTTAAATGATATACAGGTAATGATGTAAAGAATTTTCGTCTAGATTCGAATAAGTTAATTTCAATCTTGTCGTAATTAGGAGTAATATTGCAGCAATCGTTATTTTGAATATTTCAACAAGATTGAGTTCTTTCTATGAGGGTTTATGTTATTATTAGAAAATTTAAGAAATATTAACTGGGATGAAACTTTGTGCAGAAGATAAGCTTGGTATTTCGTAATTGGATCGGCAAAACCTCTGGTTATTGTGAAGCTCAATTTATAAATTAAACAGATTACAGATGAACAGTTCATCAATCAATCATTTTCTTTCAATTTACCTTGAAATATACCAAAGGCATACAGAAATCAATGAAGATAGATGTAAAAAGATAAACAGCGAAGCGGGGATACAGATAAGGAGACAGAAAGAACACAAATGGATACAGGAAGCTATTTAGACTAAAAGATACACAAAAAATGCAGAAAGCAATAAAGATGGATAGGAACGTGGAAAGATAAACAGAGAAGCAAGCAAATGTAGAGAAACACAGAGAGATTTACAGACACATTGAAAGACAGACAAAAAGAATTGAAATGAATATTGGAAGCTATTCAGTCAAAGATATGCGTCAAAATATATAGAGAGACCAAAAAAAGACAAACAAATAAACGGGAATACAGGCAGAAAGACAGACCTCCAAAGATATTGAGAGACAGAAACATTGAATATTGGAAGCTATTCGGATAGAGAGATGTATCAATAGACATACAGAAAGCAATGAAGATAGATGGGAACGTAAAAAGATGAACAGAGAAGCAGAGACATGTACATGAAGGTAGAAAGACTCACAGGCACATTGAAAGACTGACAACAAGGAATGAAATGAATATTGGAAGCTCTTTAGTCAAAGAGATGCGTCAAAATATATATAGAGAGCAACAAAAGACAAAAAAGAAGCAGGAACACAGGCAGAAACACCTCCAGGGACAATGAAAGACAGAAACATTGAATATTGGAAGCTATTCGAATGGAGAGATGCATCAATAGAGATACAAAAAGCAATAAAGATAGATAGGAACGTAAAAAGATAATTGAGAAGCAGAGACATATACATAAAGATAGAAAGACTCACAGGCACATTGAAAGACTGAAAAAAAGTAATGAAATGAATATTGGAAGCTCTTTAGTCAAAGAGCGTCAATATATATATAGAGAGCAAAAAAAGATATATATATATATATATATATATATATATATATATATATATATATATATATATATATATATAGGAAAAAAAATACACACAGGCAGCAAGACAGAAAAACCTCCATTGAGATTGAGAGACAGAAACAATGAATATTGGAAGCTATTCGGATGGAGAGATGCATCAATAGAGATAGAAAAAGCAATAGAGATAGATGGAGAAGCAGGAATTCCATTCTTGGTAATAAATACGTTAAATGTAAAATCAATTCGAGTGTCTAATCGATATCAATCATGATAATTATGAAGTGGAAAACACCTGTACATTCGTTAGAATTTACAAGATTTCCACACGAGATTGTTAGCACACTAATCTATTATAATCAAGGAATAATGGAAGTTGGAAGCGATACTTTTCTTTTCTATAACATAATAAGACGTACAAACACAATGAGAACCAGATTTCAGGCAACATCTATCTCCTTATAATGCTTGCTCTGAATATTTCATTGAAGCGATTTAAATATTAAAGGATGGATTAGCTAGCAAGAATTAATTATCAATTTCCCAAAGGAACTCCGTTCATATCAATCAAGCTTAACGTAATAGCTATTGTGAATTTATTATCTATAATTGTATAGATGAACAGTAGCGTAGAAAAAAGATTTTTGTGGAAAATCGTTTTTGATTCATCTCAAATACGAGAGAGACTTTTTAATAAAAAAAAAGGAATTAGTTAACTTTAAAAACATTATGTTGTGCGTAAAAACCAAATTTATTTTTTAGTAATGCTTCTAAATGTTCTTGATTTTAGGTCTCTTCTATTTTAAAATTATTTTTGGAAGAAAGATAAAATTTGAGGTTTCGAGTTTTCTTTATATCTTTATCAAAATATGATATTGACACTGTGTCAAAATCAAAAAGATTTGGCAACATAAACATATCAGAAAGTCTAAGAAATAATAAATTAAAGAAATTTATTATTTACGTTACTATATACAGAGTGTGACGCGAAGTTTTTATTAAAAGTAAAGGCGGATACAGTTAGTTAGTTGAAATTACGAAACTGTCGGTTTTGGATGACAATGAGTTCAAATATAATGTTGTCTTGAATGTAGCACTCCGATTTTGCCGGATGTAGACGTCAACTTTGTTATTTTGATTACAAGTTCGAAAACTTCATACACGTTGTATATACGGTGTTACACTGGGACATGTCGATTAATATTTTTTAATGCGCATTTGTTACAAAAAAAAATTATACAGTGTGTGTCTTGTGACAGTGACCTATACCAACTTATTTATTTCAAACGCAACCCCCTTTATAATATTTTTTGGGTTTTTGAGACATAATTAATGGTCGTATTCATCTGTTTCGGAAAAATTTAGTATTTTTAGAATTGGTACAAAAATTAACGCTAAAAAATGAAAATTATTCTATGTCACGAATACGTTAAGCTGTGTCGATTGACACCAAGCAGCTTTGTCAAAGGCAGTCAAATTAAAAACGACAATTGGACGTGTCACTTCTACCTCAGTTTGACTTGCTAAAAACGAATTTTAAGACGCATTTGTCACTCTTGATTATCCCAGTTAAGATTCACGCTGATATCATAAGAATGTAACAAAACTTATATCCTAATTCCTGCGTATATATCATGGTTTCAGCAAGTTTGAGCACCACCCCAAATTTTTCCTAATATGTGGATAAGGCAGCGTTGATCTCCTGATCTGATTTAACATTCTTTTTGTGGGCATATCTTAAAAATACTGTTCACAAAACCAAATCCCTCAATTTAGATGAGTAACATTAGACATTTCTATATCAGATTAGCAAGTTGCCAGAGAATAGTGGAAGAACAATGGAAAAAGAATTGGAAAGGGAGGTAGGAGCAAAATCAATTATTGGGACAACCTAAAGAGACTGAGACAGGCAAAGAATCTTCTGGGAAACTATAACCAGAGAAGATCTGCTGAAGATACTAGACCTAGTAGAAGATGAAATCTCTATCCACATTCTCTTGAAATGTAAAACACTACGAAGCTCCAGTGCACTACACCTGGGAGCGCTTGAAATAGAATACGAAGATCTCTGGCACTTACAGTCATCCTACATTCTAGACTTTTTAAAAATAGTGGGGTTAACGGATTATCTGTAAACACTGGGTTCTCTAGTATAGAAGCATACATACAAATCAAAATTTGGGGGTCCAAAGTCTTTTAGATCGGTCTGTTCGTGACGAGGCTATTCGTAAGCATTCTGTTGCTTTAAACATTTATAAATCAGGATTATTTCACATTTTACATAAAAATTTGGGGCTGAAGTCTTCCAAAATTCAGTTGGCGCAAGAATTGAAGACTCAGGATGCTTGGCTTCGTAAACCAGACGATTGAGCGTTTTTCAATGTTTACCATCATCTTGTTTACAGAAAAAGCTCATTTTCATCTCAATGGGCACGTTTGGAAGGAAAATTCCCGCAAATAGAGTGCAACAAATCCATAACACAAAAATAGAAATCTCTACATTCGCTTAATTTGACCTTAAGGGCTGTGATGTCAGCGCGAAGGATCATAGGCTCTTACTTTTTTGAAAATTAAAGGGAACGTACAGTTACAGTAAATTAAAAGCATTATGTGCAGATTTTAGAGGACTTCTTCGTGCCTTTACTACAAATAACGTGGATCCAGTAGGACGGAGGAACCTCACACACGTCCAGTAGATCTCTGCGACTTTGTGAATTTTATCTTGGCAAATTGATCTCCAGGAGATGTGACATAAGTTGGCCTCCAATCAGTCTCGACTCAATATCTATGAACTTTCTCCAGTGGGGTTAAGTCAAATGTAAAGTTTACGCTAACAAGCCAACTTCACTGGTACAATTAAAAGGGTGCTGTGATCGAAACGGTTCCTACTTGAATGATGTTATTTTTACGAAATAAATTTTCAAGCAATGAATGTAACATTCTCACATTTTTTGAATAAACCCCTTACGTTTTTTTGAAATGTGTACTTTCTTTTGAGACACTTTCTAAATAATAATAGTTCACGTGTGCATATCTACAAAAATAAAAAAATTGAAAATTTCTCCAAACAAATTGACTCACTAACTTTCCGTTGATAACACTATTATGAAGAGCTCTTGCAAGAATAATGACTTTTTGTACGTTAAATATTCATGTGAGCAGTATACCGGCAACGATGAAATTCGCCTAATGTGAAACTGGGTTGATGGAAAGTCTTAATGGAAACAGGAACTGGAAGAGATATGACTAACGAAACAATGAATTTTTTGTTAAAGGAACTTTGTTTTATATTTAAATAATAAATTCACAAATTGTAAAAGGTATAATATTACATCAACATTGTATATTTCATTTAAAAAATTTATAAATATGATTTGTGAAATATTTTAAGTTGAGATAATTTTCGAGATTTTCGATAATTTTTGTTATCACTATGATCACTGTCATAAACAAATCGATTTCTTTTTAAAAGTACAAAGGTAGCTGCTGTCACCAATGCCCAAACGGCACAAGGGTAAGGAGTTATCTGTTTTTAGGTAGTTGGGCAGTTTTCTTTTTGAAAGTGCCATGAGTAAAATAACAGAGAAAGTGATACTGAAGATTTTGCTACGATTACCACAACAACATCGACGAACTACTCTATAAGCTTTACATTCCTCTGAATTTCTAGCTTCTAGTAGTTCGTCATACATTAGCGGACTTATAAAGGAGCCTTGAGGTACCCCTTCAGTGATCCTGTATTTTTAATGATCCTTAAGCTTGCAGTAAAGTTTTACATGATCATGAGGGTTTGCAGTAAAGTTTGACAAGATTCTGAAGCTTGCAGTGAACTTTTAAATGACCCTGAAGCTTATAGTGATCGTTTAAATGATCCTGAAGCTTCCAGTGAAGTTATAGATAATCAAGTGGCTTTAAAGTAAAGTTTTACAAGATTCTGAAGCTTGCAGTGAACTTTTTCAATAATCCTTAAGCTTGCAGTGTAGTTTTAGATAATCATGAGGCTTTGGAGTAAAGTTTTACATTACAAGATTCTGAAGCTTGTAGTAAACTTTTTTAATGATCCTTGAGCTTGCAGTGAAGTTGATGATAATGAGGGTTTGCAGTAAAGTTTTAGATGATTATGAGTTCTTTCATTGCATTTTTCTCTGAATAAATGTTGTAAATTTCACGAATTACATTATTTTATCATATTTCTATATATTTTATAATCAAAATTACCGGGCTTACCTGATTAGTTGAACTTATAGATATAGGTAATCAAATATCTCACATTCTAACCTAGGTATCGAAGGAAATGTAGTAATTAGATACATATTAATTCTATGTAAAGTGTTTCTTAGAATTTTATAAGGTCTCCATTTTAGAAGAGAAATAAGTGAAAAAACGAAAAATTTATAATAAACCCTAGAATACCATTTCAAATCCACATAATTTGCGACGTACATATTAGCAACATCTCTTTGTTTTAACAAATTATATAAGTAATTTACGACGCAATTGGTTTCTAGTTCTAGCAACATCGGCTTAAAACAGAGACTCGCTACTTTCGTAGTATTCAGATAAATCGGGTTTTTCTTTTCCATTTCGGGTAATATCAGTTTTTGGACAAGATATTCTGCTATTTTTTTACTGGTATCTAATGGAGGGCTGCAGATGTTGAATCTGAAACAAATTTCATTATGAAAAAACGAGATCCCGGTGAATAAAGTCGAACAATCAAACTTCATTTTTTCATAAATAAATTTGTTTTGTTACGATGCAATAATGCCTTTTATTTTTTTAATCATATTGATGACTTTTCAATCTCTTTTCTCAAGATTGAGACATCTGTCCTATATCAACAGCTTCACAATTTCATTTTTAGGTGTTTCGAATTGCTGAAATATTTTGATACTGCTTAATTCAGGATTTCATAGTTTTTTTGTTATAGAAATAATCCTTACAACGTAAAGACAGCAAAAATAGTTTCTTCAAAATCTTTCATTACTGATTGTTCTGTAATAATTGATATGGATGAAACAACCTTATTAACAGAATTGAAAATGAGTTAAATAGTAAATTGTCAAATAGATTTATCGATTACAAAAATAAAAAAAGGTTCAGTCCCTTCGATTGTTTCAGACTTGTGGTTTTATTCCATGTTTTCTTCTCATTGTTCCACTTTTTTATGACCATGACTTTATAGCTTTTTTGGAAAGGATAGTTTGGAAAACTTTCATTCCTTTAGAACGCTGAGATGCTGAGACGGCTAGCTTAATGCTCTGTTCCTTCTATGCTCCACTTTTTATGAAGGTCTGGACAAGTCTAAAATGAGTGGTAGTGCTGCATCGGCTACCATATGGAAGCTGTACAGCTTACGATGGTCACAATTGAAATAAGCACTATCAATTCCACGTGGAAATATTTCATGCTAAACATATACTTCTAAGGCTTGCTATTTAGCAGATTGCATTCAATTAATTTTCTTTTAAATACGAAAAAAATATACTACAATAAACAATAATAGTATATAAACAAATGGATTTAATTGAAGTATCGAGAGGAAAAAATCATTATCATCTTAATCAATTGCTGAGTTGTGAGGTAGACCCAAAACAAGTTAAAAACAGCAGCAAACAGCAACAGAAAACAGAAATTACTTAGAAAACACTTTCCAGTATATATTTCTTCAAATTATTGCGAAATATAGGTTATAGATTTGATTTCAATTGGCAAATGATTGTGCATTTTTTAGCATCGCCAAGTATTGAGCCTTTAACTAATTCTGAAAGTGGGATAGGTAGATAAAGATCGTGTTCCGTATTCCTAAGTGATAAGATGTGCAATAATGTTTCTAAGATAGTAGAAGTGTCCTTACGAATTAGGCCAACCAAATCAAATATGAATAAGGGAGGAAGAATCAATATTTTGAATCTTCTAAAGAAGTTCCGGCAGTGAGTCCTACTGTTTAGTTTAACTAAATCTCTAATAGATATTGCAGAAGATTTGCTCAAATTGTGTCGTACGTACCCCAGAAGGGAATAGTAAACTGTTATAGCGGATTATGTTGGAAATGGTGGTGGTATCTAGTACAAAAGGCGGCAACATATTGTTACATAACGAAACTATGGTTTTAACGGTGATTAGGTCACTAGATGTGGTCTTATAAACTGTCGTTAGAACAGGGTTCCTCCAAACTAACTACCATCGTCTGCAAAAAGACATATTTCACCATTAATGTTTAGATAGAGGCAATTTCGTTGATAAACAGTAGAAACAACTTGAGCCTGAACCTTGAGGCACTTCACATTCTATTGGTTTCCAAGAAGACATCGACAAGCTGATTTCTGTTGGTAAGGTATGACTTAGGTGTTCCTCGGAAAGTTTAGTACTGCAATTCGTTATTATTATTATGAGTAACACAATCAAAAGCTTTAAAAAAATCGTTGCAGTGCATAGATACTTGTTTAGGCTGGTTTTCTTAATTTTTGGGTATTCTATATTTTATAGTAAATCAGAAATGATACACCGTCTTTTTGACTGATATTTCTATGATCTTAGATAAGGAAGGATTGAAATTGGGCGATAATTCGATGCTTGATTCTTATCTCTTCTTTCATGCAAAGCTATAGTTATTGCCGTCTCAAGACAATATAAGGAAAAGAGAGAGACTACGAAGATCGTGGAATGGGGACATTTAGTGATCTATGAAAAAGCAACTACTTTGACCTATGAAATAAATAGAATAATAACGATTAGCTATTTAGAATATATCAATATAGTCCTTACCTTTCTTCTATTCCAAGTAAGTATCCCATAACCCTCCAATAGTGATGGAGACCTTTCCAATCTTCTTCGCTAACAGCTTGGAGACCGACGAATTCTGCTCTTATACTACCCAAACCAAAAAAAGCGAATTGAGCTACTGCCATGTCTAGTTGTGTAAGTGGATTTAGACTTTTATTTGAACTTCCTTTACTCACTTTATTGTGCTTCATTTTGATTTTCTTGAGTGTCTTCCAAGCACTATAATAGACCGATATTAACTGTTGATTATTTATTTTAACAAAATGAGTGCAACAGACATGAATAGTTCATATAAAGAGTGTCCAGCTACACAAAAAAACTGATGAAATTTTAAATTGAGTTCATCTCTAATTAACCTCTAGGATGATACCCTTAAGGTATAGGTAATTATTATAACTCTCCGTTGTCTCCTCCTGTATAAGATAATGAAACTAATTCGACTCTACTTACTTAGAATTTGGTCTTAAGTCTGAATAATAGAATGATTGTATGTTTAGATTTGTACGCAACTGTCTAATATGCGTTTCGTACAATTTAAATGAAGAACCAGTTGCGGATAAAGCCACATTTAGTGCTGTGGGGATAGAATAAAGAACCAGAACCCCAAAAGCATGTATTAGATCCATGGAATACATGTATTTTTTATATAATTCTTGTCCCCTGAAATAAAATAACAATCAAAGTTATAGCGACACCAAAGATTTGGTAAAATTCAACTGTTACAAGTTTTTTGTCCTGCAATAAAATCAGGTCAATTTCCAGATATTGGAATTATTCTATGAATTATTTCTGAACACCTCAACTATCAACAACATTCTGTTATTTAGAGTGCAAAATTTCGATCTAAGATCATGGCATTTTGGATATATACTATCAGACAAATGTTTCTCCCATCCTATAGTTTACGTGATACAGATTTTAGTACATTCTTCTGTTCCGAGTTTTTCAAATACACTTTGCCTAGTTTCGAGGAATGTTTGAGATCGTTGTCACGCTGGAACATAATTTAACTGACCTTGGTCAGAATTTTTCTTTAAATTTCTTATAGCCTTCTCTCTTCAAAATCTAATTTTTACCAGTCCGCTCTTTCCTCCAAAACATCCCTAAATCATCACCAAGCCTCCGTCGTGTTTTACAATCGAGACTACACATGGATCTAATCGTTCTTATTTTGACCTGCGCATAAACACTATTTTTTTTCAATCCATAAACCTCAAACTTTGACTCATCACTCCATAAAACTCTCCTCTACTCTTCATGCATCCATGTTTTATATGTATTATTGATCCAACTTTTATTTTGACGTCTTGAAATAGGTTTCTTCAATGCTACCTTTCCAAAAAGACCAACTGCTCTCAATCTCATTTTCGCTGTAGAATTATTCAAATGCAGATCCCTAGATTGATACGAGCAAAATAAGATGTCTAGGTCCAAAAGGTATAAATCACAGTACGTTTTTGGAACTCATAGAGTTAATTGGGACCAAACTACAATCCTAAACACCGAAGAAACAATTAACAGTTTAAATATGAACAACAAATTAGCCGGTACTTGCAAGTTTTAACTCGTCGCACTCTATAAAGATGCGCTCGTATAAAGTAAACAAATAACGGAAAATATGATTTTTGTTTAGTTTCAAGTGTGGAAAATATGAAAGAAAATTGACGATACATAATAATTGTCAGGGTTTATAAACAAAATCAAAATCTGAAGAAATCGTTTACGGTTAATCATCTTAGAAGAATTGAAACGAGACAAACAATCCACGATCCAGATATTTCGGTTGAAACGAAGTTAGGTTGAGATACAAAAACTGAGAGTCAGTTTGCAAAAATTGGGCAGAAAATTCAAAATCGATAAGATATATGTGAGCTACATCCTAAAGGAACAGAAACGGCGAATAATAAGACTTATTATAATGTTAGAAAAGCGAGGTAGTAAATTTAGAAGGTGTTTTCAAAAAACACAAAAAGTTCAACTCAAAATTCTTCTCGCTTTTCGTTTTACAGCAAATATTTGTCCTTGTGGAAATGAAGTAACCGCCATAATATATAAATATATAAAAAACAGTGTGTCAGATCTAAATTAATGCAGTTCTAGTAACCTCACCTATATTTATCACATTCTCACCTTTTATATAATATTTGGTTATAATAAGGTGGGAGGCAGTCTCCTTGACTACGGAATGTTTCATTTGTAGTATCACAAGCAATGTTCGTACCTTCTGATAGTAATGCATCAACGAATTCTTCGGCTGAGATATCTGAGAACAATAATAATTAATAACATTGTTTGTACTGATGATAGTATATTATTCACGAGTATATAATGAAGGTTATTATTCACGAAGTGAAGTTTACTGTGAAATAAAGAGAGCTGCTGCAGCTCACAAAGAAATATGTGAAGTTTATGGTGCTGATTGCTTAACAGAGCTGATTGGTTTTGAAGATTTTTCCCTCAAAGATGTGGAACGTTTTGGTCCGCCTACTGCAGTTGGTGATGCCCAAATCAATGTAATAATTGTAGAGGATAGTCATATTGAAAAACGCTTGAAATGGCTAATTAAGAAGGGTACCTCACGAATTGAAAGAAATTTGCGATATGCACCTTAAATCAAATGAAACTGAAACTTTATTGAAAAGAATCATCACTGGTAATGAAAAATAGATTCGGTACAGTAACATAGTTCGAAAAGATCATGGAGCAAACTAGATGAACCATCACAAACCACATCGCAATCTGAAAACAACAACAAAATCTCATGTTATTAGTTTGGTGGGATTAGGAAGATGTTGTATTTTTTGAGCTGCTTCAAAGAAACCAAACGATCAATTCTGATGTTTACTATCTATAATTAAGGAAAATGGATGAAGCAGTCCAGGAAAAACGACCAGAATTGTCTAATTGGAAAGGATTAGTGTCCCACTAGGCTTCACACATCTTTGGCATTTCATGAGAAACTATTGGAGCTTGGCTGGGAAGTGGTGCCATATCTCATATACATCCCTGATCTGGTAGTATTTGATTTGTATTTATTTCGAAGTTTGGGGAATTCTTTGAATGGTTAAGCTTTCACAAATGTCAATGACCTTCAATCGCACCTGGTTCAAGATGGCAAAATGTTACTAATAATTCCTTTTGCCAGTTTCATAAAGATTTATAGGTCTTATTATAGAATTTCCTCCACTTTTTCAGCATTCATTTATTTTCCATACCTTTTTGGTTGATTTTTTTTAATACAATTTAATGCAAAATATCAAATCACCGAGAGATCTATGCAAAATTTCATTTTCTTTCACTTCTTCAATTTATAAAGTGTTTCGAAAGAGACGGTGTATTAAGAAACAGATGGCTCAATATAGATGCTCCATGCCATCCAACTGCAGGTGCTGGGTTCGAATCTGGCTTAGGAATATCCACTTTTTCAAGTGATTAATTGATTTCTAATCACTGTCGTGATTAATGGGTATTATTAAGGTCTATAAAACAGACGTATAATGGGTGGGATGAATACCGTATAAGTATTACATTGATGTCAAAAGTGAGATATTATGAATAATGAGGTGTTTTTTTTTCTGTCCCATCGTGAAATTTCGTTAAAAAATTCTTTATAAGTTTGGGCTCTTAATATTAATATTCCTCGACTGAGGGGTGTAATAATATTCCCTTGAAAACACAACAACTATGATGTTTATTTGTCAATTTCTATAGAATTATTTTGACCATGGACGACTTTTTTTACAGAGTTGAATGCTGTATAAAAGTATCAATTTTCGAATTTATCTCGTAAACGACAAGATCTACAAGGAAAATGTGGTAAACAAACTTGTAAAAAATTCAGTTTTTCACAAAAAAGTCCTAAAATCTAGTCGCTAAAATCAGTATTTCCGGAGATATTTAATGATATATTTTTGGTTATTTAAAATTTTCGAATCAATCAAATACATCAAACAATCGAAAGTATATAACTACTAACTTTTTTTTCAATAGATCGGTGGAAAAACATGAATAGTTGAAAATATGTCATCTTATTTGTAAATGTAAACTTTTTTTCTTACAATCTACATCAACATACAAACGCTTCAGCTCATTCATGCCTAGATTCATATCTAATGAACAAGATTTCATATACTTAATGATTTCGTGAATTGAAAGACAAACCAAATTGTTTCCATAATTAAACTTATCTTAAATAAAACGTTATCTCTCGAATTATGAAAATGAAATGTTATTGTGATTTTTTCACATAGTACATAATAAGGATAAAATTGAATTTATTCCATACAAATGGAACGCATTGTATGTGTCATAACCTTAATTCTAATCGATTCATGGCCTGAATTATTCAATGAACTCGTTTAGACAGAAAACGAAATATTTTCAAGTTTTTTACGAGCTGTATAAATATTGAGAAGATGAAAACAAAAAATTTATTATTATTTATATTTCATATAGAATTTATTTTATTTTTAGGTTGGGTTATTATTTTTTAGTGATAATACCAAATATATCATTTAATAATAAAATTCCAATATGCATTTAAAAATAAATGTATAATGATTATTTAGAATCGAATGGGGATCTTTGACCTGATTTAACTACAATATACAATCTCCTATTAAGAACATTAACAAATGTTATATTTAAATATTAAATTATGAAGAAAATTCATAAAGTAAAGAAATTTTTACTAATTTTCAGTACAGAAATTTATTAACTGTTCATCTTATATGGTAAGAAAATATTCAAAACTTACTTTTTTCCTTATCTGTATGCATTTTCGAATTTTATCTCACTGCGTTCAAGTTGTCGTTAAAACAAAATGTATATCAACTGATGTTTCAAATTTAGACCTTTGCCTCGATAGATTTCAAAAGGAAAAGAAATCATAGGCGTGTGTTTTTAATTTATAAACAGGGTGTTCCTATATTCGACTGCCAACACTATTATGCCTATCGGGATAGGAAACTCATCCACTCCAACATACAAATAAAAATATAAAATAAAACGATTTTTTGTTGATAAATTTCAAATGGTGTAATCTATTGGTATTGAAACTTTTTAACGGTTATCAGGTTGATGAACTACTTGTTTTGACATGAATAGATGATTTAAAGTTATTTCTATAGGAGTGCACCAGGGGTCAATGACCCTTTTTTCACCACTTCATTCACCGCAACTGGATAATATGTTTTTTTTCCAATTTTTGAATTCTACTCATTCTTAAGAAAAAGTAAGAACACATTTGACTACGCTCAAATTAACCGTGCAAATAGTTTTCATAGTGGGATTGTCGCAAAATTAAACAAAGTGTACTAATTCTAATATATTGCGACTCTGAGACTGAAATTATGGTTTACTACAATATAAAAATATTTATAAAAGCAATAAAATAATAAAATTTACTTACAATAATTAGTTAAGAATTAAGACGTTCTAAAATTTTTTATTTTTTTTTAAAAATTCATCGATGTCAATAAAAAATATCCAAATTGTCATTTGAAGGAATATTGAGGTTATTGATTATGGCGGTTATTACGTTCTGATCTGATCTGATAGTTGGATAAATCTATCAGCCAAACTTCTTATCATTGATCTTTTTTCTGTCTCGAATCTGTATCTTGAGGACGAAGTTTTGAAGTCATTACGTTCAAAAAAAAAACCTTTGATAATTCGGATTAATACAACTTCACATTTTTCCTACTTTACAACCCTCTAACTAGACTTTTGCCATGGAAACTGTGTGCAGCCAAAGCTAGAATCCAGGCAAGTTAGTCCAGGCAATCAACACCTATGCCACATCTGTTTTAACGTACTCTTTTGGAACCCTGAAGTGGACGAAAACAGAGCTAGAGGGTATTCAGAGGTTGACACGAACAATGATGACATTAGAACAAAGTTATCACGAAAAGTGGGCGTGAGAGGCTTGATCGACCTTCTCAACTTGCACTCTCGACAGGTAACGAAACTACGTGAATTCTTTCATCAGAAACCTCAAGTCTACACCGGATTATATCCAAGAATGAGGATTACTCAACCCTCAACCTCGCATCACCAGTATCTGACTTAGAAATAGTAATGGACACCGAGAAGCTGGAAGATTGGTCGCGAAAGTCATTTCACGGCAGCATGTTGACAAGGAAGCTTCAAACACATAGCTTACTAGCGGCAATCTCTTTCCAGAGAGATAGTAGGCTTCATGACTATCCAGGAGCAAGTTATTAACTCGGATAACTACAAGAAAAATGTTGTTGAAGATCCGAACACTCAATGTGACGAATACAGAAAGTGTCACCAACCATGTAGTGTGTTAGTTAATACCATTGACCATGACAAGTGTGCAGCATCATCCACCAGAAACTGACCAACAAGTTCGGTCTTCTAAATGCGTAAACATCGTATTATAGCCGCAGAAGGTGCTCGGAAATGAAAATTGTAGACTCTACTATGGTAGGTCTATTATTAATGATGGATAGTTTACGAATAACAGACTTGACGTCGTGGTGGTTGATAGAAGAGTCAATTTAGTCTTTCTTGTCGTTGTAGCTATATCGAACACTCAGAACGTTCTCAACAAACACCAGAAGTAACTGGCGAAATACGCGGACCTCGCAATTGAGATTAAAAATTGGGATTACCAAAAAAACATCCAGAAGGCTGTAATATTGAATACTTTTGATACTTTGTATCCAGCTCTAAGCTGAATAGTGCATAAGCATTAATAATAATAAAGGATGATGCTTTTAGATCGATCGACGTTTTCTGAAGGAGATGTAATACTATATTCTTCGTGGTATATTACCAGGAAATTGATTGTTTATCCTTTAAGGAACGGTCAGATTAAATGACATGTTTTTATTGACGTTTCGATTAGGTTCTCACCTTAAACAATTCTTCTCTTAATAGATGAAAATATTGAGCCGAACACGATGATTATTTTGAACTAACCACGCTTCGCAGTGATGATTTATGTTTTTCGAATTCTCATCTAAGTAATAACACAAATTGAAACTTTCATCGCTATAAATCTCAGAATGCTTAGAGCTCGCAGGGCTTTTATTGCAGTCTTTCCAATGCCCTAAATTCTATTACGACAAGAGAAATGTTTTAAGGTTTTCTTTAGCTTTGATAGTAGTTCGATAATATATTTTTTTCAAAGCAACGACCACTACTAGGGTAGATTTATGTGTTTTTTATGGATTATGTCGAGATCAGTCTTTCGTAGTCGACTGTTGTTAGAAAAAGTAATTACGGAATTACTTTGGTACGTATAACTTTTGCTTGGATGCCCACAGAGATTGAGTGGAATTTTCGACAACATCATCCACTTTTATCATCGTCATTCATATCTAGTGACTCAGCTCAAATTTTAAAGTCATTGCCAGGGTTCTGAAGATCGATTTTTCATCATTGATTAGTTATTCATAGTACGAGATTTGCTTCTTAAGTTGTGGGATAGATAAATAAAAACGAATACCTCAAAATATTCTCCATGGAGATCAATACATTTTCGCATACGTTCAATTTTCTTTGAACGCATTAACCGCTTCTTCAGTTGTAGAAAAACGTTGACCTCGCAATTTGGTTTTGACCTGCGGGAAGAAGAACAGATCATTGGGTGCCAAACATGTTTTGACTGTTCAAATCGGTTTTGTTTGAAGTGCTCTGTGATAGCTCACATTGTCTTCTGCGATTGGTTTCCTTGATTTTTCCGAGAACTTCTAGCAAACAAATGCTGGTACATTTTCAGTTATTCCAAAAAAATAAAGGACCATTTGCTTCGAAGTTTTTCGCGAACAGCTTTTGTTGGATTTGACTCGACTTGTTGTTGTTTAATTTGGGGTTCTTATACATAGATTCATGATTTGTCTCCTGCTATGATCTTGTAGACGTCTTTTGAAGCACCACGATTAAATTTTTTCAAAATTTCTTTGCACCAATCGATACGAGCTTCTTTTGAGCGATTGTCAAATTATGCGGTAACCAAATGCTCATGCAATATTTGAAATAAATGAGTGGAGCTAATACCCAAGTATGCCTCAATCTCACGATCTTGAGATATCAGTTTATGCACTGCATTTAT
Source organism: Diorhabda sublineata (assembly GCF_026230105.1). Classification (NCBI taxonomy): domain Eukaryota; kingdom Metazoa; phylum Arthropoda; class Insecta; order Coleoptera; family Chrysomelidae; genus Diorhabda; species Diorhabda sublineata. The sequence goes on along the minus strand of NC_079481.1, from coordinate 13,461,308 downwards.
ATTTTCTAGTACAACACCTGTCCTTTACTAACTTCATCCTATACCGAAGTGTGACCACGTTTGAATTCAGAAAACCGGCGAATCACTTTAAGTCGAGATGGTGCTCCATTACCAAAAGTCGAAGCGATTTGATCGGCACACTGCTGTTGGTGTAATCCACGTTGAAAGTTAGAGAAAATCATCGCACGAAAATTTCGACAATTTGATTCCATTTTTTGACCAAGATTCAAGTATCTGTAGCAATGAAAATTGAGTTGTATATAGCTTAAATTATTACCATTCAAGAGAGGTAAGTTGATTTACATCAGTCGTCAAAGGCAACTGATACCTTTTTGGTAATTGTCGACCTGGAAACAGTGTAAAAATGTGTTGGTAACAAAATAGAGAGAAAGGAAACATTTTGTACAGAAATTTTTTTTCCGTTGCAGTACAGACTCAAGAAAGTTCCTTGAACTCAAGCTCAAAATCATGATAAAGTCGATTAAAACGACAAGAAAGTTAATTAAAGTCATGATAAAAATTATGGAACTGACGGTAAAGTTCATTGAAGTCATGAGGAAGCTCATGTAGTCATGAAAAGTCTGTTAAGGTTTAGTGAAAGTGTGGGCGCGTTCCGGCATCAGGAGACTTCACGGATTATGTTTCTGTAGCAAGCTTTCCTCAAGAGTTTTTTAGTGTATATTATATGTATGTCATAGCGTTTATATCATACAAAGTCATACTCAAAATTGGAAATCCAATGAAATTCATAGGAAGTAGATTGTAGTAATATAAATCCTGAAAACTGTCACAAACGGAATGTTGTAAAAAAGTTTTTTTCGAAATTATTAGAAGCAAAAACTAGGGTTTTTATTGGATCGTAAATTCGGGAATAAAAATGAATTCCCTAAACACGTGATTAAGGCTGTAACTATGAGAACGAGATGAAGTTTCTATGAAAGAAAAATAATTATCATTATTATATTTTTTCAGACTATGACTTCCTACAAAAGGAAACCCGGTGGATACAGGAGATTCAAATCCTAGATTCCTTGGTCTGTAGATATTTGGTCCGGGATTATTTTTTAATGATTCAGTTGATGAGGAAAGATATTTAGACTTGTCCAGAAACAAATTGGCGCTTCTTTTAGAAGACATATCCTCAGCCATTCGTCGTGACATATTTTTACAACATGATTGTTTTCTGGCACATATATTTTGTGAATCAAATATATCTTGCTAGGAGGATAGGACGCGGAAGTTTATTTAGTACTAACTCAGACCATTAGACTAATCTTACTAAGATTTTTATGGGGCTGAATAAAGATGATGTATTTGAAAGAATACGACAGGCAGAAATTAAAGCGGCTGTCCTATCCATTCTGATTTTATGTATAAAAAATGACGACATTTTGAACACCTAGGGTGGCAATAATTATTTGTTGATTTTTGGATTTGTTACAAGGTTTATTATATTTTAGTTTATTAATATAAGTGGTTATTCGCCAATTTGTATGAAGTGATCCGATTACGTGGCCTCAATATTTTTATTGCTCAATTTGAATGCCCCAATCTGCCTATTCTTTGGAATTTCACCGAGAAAATGACGCGATGGAACAAAAAAAAGTTTTTCATTTCCTCGTGGTTTATTTTAAAAAATGTTACAATTTATATACTTTTTTCTAAAGATACGTATAGACAAAGTTTCTATATTAACTTTTTTATAATATTTAACCAACTAAATAACAAATTTGAAAGTTGAACAAATAGTATTCAAAAAGTTGGTTTCGTTATTGAAGAAATTGTGAATCAAATGATTGATTCAATTCAATTGTTTCTTATTCTATCTGAAATTTATGCTTTAAAGTCAAAATAAAATTTTGTTTTGACCCCTGTAATCTTACGTAAGATGATTCATTTTGGTCACAAAGTACGGATGTAAAACGGAATTCACAAAATCTCTCGATCACTATTTGTTTACTTTTTGTTCCAATCTAATTAACTTAGCTCACAAACACAAGAGGTAATTTATCTCAAATTGCAGTGGAATATTCGGAAGCTTAAAGTATACTACAGCGCAATACCAATGTTCTCTATGTTTACCAAAGAGAAAAACTTTTTCGAGCTGGAGCGTTAATTAAAAGTTAAACATTCTCGTTGCAGTCAATCAAAGTGCAGCTTTAACCAAAAGCTTTATACATGCTATGCATTTGGATTGCTTGGAGTAAATTGGGATAGGGCGACCGTAAAATTTTCTGCTTACATTGACGATAGTTGATAATGTGTTTGTTTGGTATTATAATTTTTATTGGAAAACCGCACTTCTGATGATCAAATATTTTTTCGTGAGCAAATGGTTAGCTCAATTTACAGAATGTAATAATTCCACCAAATGGAAAAAAATGTCTTTACGATGCATAATATGGAAAAATCTAGAGCTATAACAACATTCTAGTTCATTCAACTCTCCTTCTTACTAATATAGGAATTCTTCAACTAAAAAATCCTTCGATTTCATCCTTTATACTGATCCCTACTGGTGTCCATGTTTCTATATCCGATTCCGTTCTTGTAGAAGTTCGACGGGTATGTGGTTAGTTTAATCTTTGAGAGGTCTAAACCTATGAAAATCAATTGGATTGATGTCTGGACTGTGAGGTTGATCAGATGGTTTTTTTCAAAATAATCCCATCAGTTTCTGTTGCATTGCAGCTGGATTATGAGAGTTGACGTTGTCGAGGAGGAGTGACATCTCGCGTATAGAACGATTTCGATTTTTTAAACAAATTTCCCATGTGAACATCGAGGCAATCCAGATCCTCGACTTCACTATTAGTGTAGACTTTATGTTTGAGGTTTCCCCAGAATGGACGTCTTTTAAAAATCTATTTCAAAAGCATATTGGAGTCATTTGACGTGTAGCTGTTAATGCCGTCTCCTTGAAATGAAGTCCTAGAATCCAGAATCCTTAAATTTTCAAGTTCCATGTTCCAAGTATCTGTAAACAACTCAAATAGCATAACACGTTCTGAGTACGTTCAACATTGAAAATGTCAAACTATATGATGGCAATATCAGATTTGGCATGTTCTAATCGATGTTGCCATATCTCAATAGCATCTCTCGTATATAAAAATAAAATAAATTACTTTCCCTTTTCGAGCATGTTTTTTATTCGCCGGAATATTTTCTAAAAAGAGTTTTTGTGATTATCAAGTTTCCTAAAACCAAACCTGTTCAAAATATACACGTTTTTTTTCTGGGTTTTCCTTTCATATGTCCCCAACGCAATTCCGGAACACATTCCATGATCATTTTCAAGATCTACGACTAATAGCTCCTCATTCTTCCCTACGTTTCCACCATTATTGTTTTGAGACAAAACAGGAAATGTCCACAAGGGAAATGACACAAATGAACACCAGAGAATAAGAAACGTTTCTCATTAAAAATAAATGCAGAATAGCAGATAATCCTAAAAAACAATTATTTTTTTTTGTTTTCCATAAATATAGTTGAAATATCAACGTTTCCATACTTGATTTTCAATATACATATGATTGTTCCTCATATTTTTTGATATTATGCAAGACTAGTAAGTGTTTAATTCAATTCCGAAAGGAATTACAGCAAACAGAAGATCATCATCTTTTCAGATAGCCATGAAGTTACTAGAAATCCAAGCTCTAATACCATAAGATTCAAAATGGCTTGAGGAAAATTGGGAAAATCAATAAAAATACTCTTTAATTGGATTAGAGGCAAAAAAACGTTCCTTTGTAGGACTTGAAAGATAGTTAGGTGGAAAGATCCTTATCAAGGAGAGAAGGAGCGAAAAGAAAAAAGGGCGTCCACGGAAAAAATGGATAGAAACATGTAGAGGAGATCTAGTTAGAATATGAATAGAGAAAGAGAGGAAAAAAGCAGTACAGCAACTTCAAGTCTTGTACCTATAATTAGTACTAGATTTCTTCTAGAACTACTATGGTTGCTTTTGCAAGTTTCGTCTACACGTGGTTTTAATCCAGAGTTGTCCTTCTACACTTGAACGATTTTTACTTTCAATAACAACAACAATTTGGACAGTTTTCCTATTCTCATTTATCAATCCTAGCGTGAATTTTGGTAAAATGAATTGTTCACCTTATATCTGATTTGGAGACTTCTTTCGCTATAACTTGGAGGTGCACTCTAGCCATTATTTAGTGATGAATGAATTGCATAGTCGCAGCTGGCCCCTCGTGCTTCGGTACCAGAAAACCTTTACTATATAGCATCTTCAGTACACTAGTACAAACACAATCAGCTTCAGCTTTACAGGATTGATCGCTTTTAGTACTGATTTGGTAGTTAGTAAAGATAACAAGCTATGACAAAATGTCTTACTAGCTTGAGTTATATAGAATTGAATGCTTCTAGTGCTGATAAGTTTCTTTCAACCTTCTAGTTTCTTCTCCAGCTTCATCATAGTTGGAGGATCTGTCCTTTTCTGCAATTAGCGTCTTATCTTACGTCCTATGCGTCTCTTTTATGTTACAGTGATACCGATTTGGTCATGATTTGTACGAATATGTATAGAGACAGTAGTTTCAGCGAGACGTCGCAGCGAGACCATCAAAAATGTGAGAATAGTTGTTTGCTTTATAGCTCTTTTTCTTCATCGACCTTTTAACTATAATTATAAGAGTATTAGAAGTATATAATAAGTTCAATTATACAGAATTTTCTTTGTAGGCAGTGTCTTTGTTCGTTTTTTGGGATAGTCATGGGATTGGGTGTATCGACTATCTTCAAAGAGGTAAAATTATAATAGGAGAGTAGTGAAGGGTGAAATTGAAGCATTTTAAGCAAAAAAAGTGCCTTTTCTTCAGACAAAGCACTTTCTTACATCGGTGATCACTATGTGCACTAGATCTGGATCCTAGTGACTTTATTCGGTTTCTAACCTCAAAGTTATGTTTCTTAGCTTTGACTTTATGGATTGGCAGTTATACAGTTTTCGTCAATTTGATTATTTTAATATACGATTTATGTATTTAGCTTTTTATCAGATTATTCGTGGCTACGGAGTAATTTTCATAAATACCTTCCGGGAAGTTTAATGTCTGCTGCAATATCGATGCTTCGGCCAGTCCGTTACTAATAGCCACGCATTTTTTACGATCTTTACTACCCGCTTCTGACGTTTCGCAAAAATCGCAGCCATAAACAGCAGAAGTTCGTCAGTGATAAATGTTTAGTGATTTTGGTGTTTGCAATGTGGCACTTCGTCTCAATGAAATGCCGCTTATGTGCCTCGAGGTAGACGAAATTAATCCCTTTACGTTTTTCCTGCAAACCGCCCTTCGAAGGCGTTTAAAGGATGAGAGAATATTCGGAAATTAACAGTTTCACGAAGTAAAAAAATCTCGTAAAACTTTTTATTTCTCCAGAATTATAGTAGAGGGTCGGTCAAGCTTGAAAATACAAATTAAAATGTTAATTTGTAATGAAGTAGTTTTCAAATTTAAGCCTCGTCAGGACAGGATTCAAAATAATCAATTTCCATGCGGTTAGATCATTGATTTGAATGTTATTCTTGATTTTTTTTAACGCTACATATTACTCAAAGCAGTTGCGTCAAAAAATTATCCAAAAAAGACGAGAAAAAAGTCAGTCAAGGCGAGCTTGCTCCATAAAAATGCTCCAGTCTACACTGCTTTGCTTTCCAAGCTAACTATACACGAATGTGGTTTTCCAAAGATCGAACAACCACCATATAGTCTAGATCCGATCTCGTTCGACTATTTTTTGTTCGTAAAGATGAAGGCTGAGTTAATGAGTGAAATAGGTGGTATTTGAACTATTTGACTCGATGACCTTTATTTTTATGTTAGGTTAAGAGCTTATGGATCGCATTACATATCTCTTGTTATATTGGTTACCTTGATATTATATTCAATAGAACGTCATCCATAAAAGAGACGATTCAGAAGGAATTTCTCGACTGAAATATGATACCGAACAATATTAAGAGTCACTAGAATTTTGAAAATTTAAATTAATTCATTGATGAAATGTTTTGGATGTTCTAAAAAAATACCATTTTCATTTGCCTCTATAATTAAATTCCACTCAGAAATTCTTCAAAGAATAATTCAACGTATAATCAATCAGGTATAATAATCTTGAAAAATAATTTCATTATAATTCTTAATAATGAGCGGCTTTATAAGTCAGAAGTATATGCGAATATAATGAATATTGTCTACCATCTATCTACATAATATTTTTTTTCGATTATCTAGCTCACCGGTTAATTAACAATTTTCCGAACACCTGTTCGGAAGTCAGAGATCTACTTAAATCGTTCTCATCAGCACTTTTCTTTGTATTTATGTCGATTATCAGAGGCGTAGATTTCTGCATAATAAATATTCTATTCAAATCCTCTAAATATCAAGTTGTACATCAAAAACATTCCTGAAGAATATAGAAAGAAAATATAGTCCAATGAACTCAAATTGGTGTTATTTGAGATAGTGGATCTGCACCTTGTCCCACCAACGTAGTTAACACCAGTAATATTTACGGTATGTCCTGAAATTGATAGACCTTTGGCAAAGTATAGGCTTCCTGGAAGGCTATATATGGAAAACATCCACGGGGATGTCCTTCAGACTTCGTTGTAATTATTCTAATGTTGTCCAGGATCTTCAAATGTTGTCTTTTCAGCAATCTCTTGAGCTGTGGGACTAAAAGGGAATCTGGCAGCGCTGTATACCGACTAGGATATGAAGTTGACCTCGGTTTTCGTCAAGTAATCGGTCGTGAAGAAGACCGATTGAGCCCACGCATTGTCATGATGATGAAATTCAACATTAACGGTTTGCCTAGGTGGCAGGCTTTTTCCCGATCATCCCGGAATATATTGTGTCATTTTTCCATCATCCCCAAGTGCCTCATGAAGCGTTGCGAAAGTTTCCGCTGCTTTATCGTTTTTTCCGTTCCCAAGACGTGCCCTAATCCAAACGTGCTGTGTTTCAGGAGCGCGGAGCCTACTGCGGCACGGCAAGTTTCCAAGTTCCATAGGATTATGCCTGATCATTCACTGCAGTATTTGACGGATTATTTTCCTGACTTTTCCGTGTATATTGGAAAATGAACTAAGGAAGCGTGTAGTTTCAGGAGAATTGCTGTTTTCGACATCTGGTGCGACAAAAATCGCAACGCATCGTTAGATACGTCAACTCTGAAAGCATGGGCCTTGGTGGGCAACCAATGATGGTTTATCGGTGTTGGTTAAGTCAGTAGATTGTGCCTAGTCATTGTTTTATAGAAAAGCGAAAGCTGAAAACCTGGGAACAAAGCAGTATTCACACTGGAAATTTAGGTAACCCAGAACAAAAAAAAGTGTAGCTTGAAATCATTAGAAATCTGTGATGAATGAATTTAGTTTGATTTTGGAAAACCTACGCTGGATATCTAAGGGTAAGTTATCGCTAGTGATTGGAGAACTTAAAACTGGAGGAAGTAACTGTAAAACTGTAAATTTTCATATTTATTCACTAATTTCGAATGAATACAGTTGAATATTGACTTATCCTACTTTTACAAATCCCAGATTCACAATATTTGTTGCTTAATGATTATTTTGAAAATATGAGTTGCCTGATATTCATTAAGTTTCACATAATCTGTTCAAACTATAATGGGGTAGTTTGCTCGAACATTATTGCCAATTCCAAAATATCTGTTCTCTTTATTTTGAATAGAGGAAATTATGCGGTTTTTCTAGAGCCAAACGACGCTTCCAACGGCATCAAAAAGGTCCTAAGCTTTTGTTTTCCAAGCTCAAATTGCGTCCCCAATAAAAACGTTCCTTTTCGACTTATATTCAAAAGGAGTTTATATTAAAACAGGATTTACTTTTAATCCTTGGAGGATTTGTTGCAACGGCGATGTGTTAATAGTGCCTTTGTTTCCATCAATTTTATGGTATACGAAATTTCGTTCCTTTCACGACGAACAATTCTGAGTTTGCGGCTGTTACGCTATGGAAATTTCACATAGAATGAGGAAATTACTATATAAGCATATAACACTCCCATATTTTGGTCTTTCTTTAGAATTGAAAAGACTCCAAAAAAGCCCAAAACAAAGTAAAAATTAAAAGAACCACGTCGAAAGTCAACAGTTTGATATTTGACGATGTAAATCGTGAATCTAGTTTCAGACAGTGTAGGTGTAGTTGTGGTAAACAATTGAAGACCATACCTCAATGGGGTTAGACTGGAATCTATAAAACTGACAGAGAGACTAAACACAGACAATTTCTAGCAACGATAACTTAATGAGGATAGAGTTCATGATAATAAATAAGTAATTGATAATGATACGCCGCTATGATAAGGGTTGTTTTGGATAACTCAACTGTAGTACAAATAAAATGATCATTTCATTTTACAGAGTGAGCAACGAAAATAAATTTCTATGATAGTCATCGATGATCTGATTTTGAAGCAATGATGGAATTTTTATTGTTCAGATTATTAAGTAAACGGGCCACGACAAGTGTGAACGATGCACGGCGTTCGTTTGTTGTGTCTGTTTGAGGCAGAACACTGAGGCAGGGGCGTACGTATCGTCACCGCTATTTAATTATGAAATAATACAAAAATATTATTTGTAAGTTGTTATTTTGAATTTGGTAAGTTGATGTGTTGTTTAGCTCTCAAATAATTTATTTATATATCATATATTTCAATAATGAGTTGGATTAGTTAATTTTCTACTGAGTGGCATGATAATTTTCCATTTAAAATTATTTAAATTTAAAAACATTGGACAAATGTAACCCAGACAGAGATACATTCTCTTATTTGTAAATCTGTTATTTTTGAAGGACACAAAAACGTTCGGTATTTTTAACCTCTATGATCTCGGATTATCAAATTTTTGTCTTATATTAATGTGACTGTGAAGAGTCATAGCTACTTAAAATCAAAGTTTATTGTATTCTTTAAGATTTATAGTATACGATCCTAATAGGGACCCACATCATAGATGATTAATTTCATTAAGGTATCAAATTACGTCCTAAATTTTGTATCGATGTGACTCTAACGACTATACTTGTAGATAATTATAATCTTTCATACAATAGGTATTTGAGAGCGGTTTGTAAACAGATAGATGTCTTAGTATTAATTAATTGTTACTGAATTATACATATATCATTTAAACCAAAACTAGCACTACAAAGAAATCTCTTTTAATGTTAATTTCTCCGGAAAAAATTAGATATTCTCACATAAAAAACTTTTTTTTATTTCTAATATCAACGTCACTAACATTAGTGCCCAAACCTAGCAGAAATATGGTATGTCTCGAGAACTGTTAAGCGTGAGCATATTATTGTTCAAATTGATTTTCAACTTTGAAATTCCCTGACTTTTTAGGTCCCTATTAGAGCTCTTAGTAGTTAGTATAGTAAAATAATCGATTTAAAACGGCCATTTTTACATTTTTTGTGTTTTTCAATGGATATGATAAATACATGCCAGCTTTAAACGGTTATAGGTATGGACCGTCCACAACCTATGGCGAAACTTTGTTCAACGGAGCGCGAATGTGTCTAAGTTTTATTTTTACAGATTTTGGTAGGTGAAGTGAGAGGTGTATCATATTCAAATATTCGTATATACGTGTTGAATGCAGAATTCCATTTTTACATCGCAATATGCAGGCAATTTGGTGCAAAAATGCAAGAAGTTGAATACATTGAAGAAGATGTCCAAAATTTGAACATTTGACTGTATAGAAAAAGTTTAAATAAACTTTACACAGTGAAACTTTTGCTCTTTCTATGTACAAAAGAAGTCTTTACTTGTCTGCTGTATCAATATTGTTCATTTTTGAAATATGCTGGTAGACAGATCCACTTGAACCTTTCAAAGAACCTGAAATGTTCCCTAGGGCACTAGAAACTTCCCGATGTGAATTTGGATCATTTATTGATTTAAGCTACATAAAATCTACAAGCTGTACAGTTTGATGACTATTTTAAGCAGTTGAAGACATTTGACGGTATAGAAAAAAGTTTAAATGGACTATACAGAGTAAATCTTTTGCAGTTTCTTTGTACAAAAAAAGTCTTTACTTGTTTGCTGTATCAATATTGCTCATTTTTGACATATGCTGATAGACAGATCCACCTTTCAAAGAACCTGAAACGTTCCCAAGGGCACTGGAAATTTCCCGATGTTAATTTGGATTATTTATCGATTTAGGCTGCATAAAATCTACAAGCTGTACAGTTTTCTGACCCCAAAAAATAGTTGCTTTAACCTAACGGTTATTGAAGGTGACTTGGGATCATATCCATTTTGTCCCTGATTGTTTTAAAATAGTTTTTTCTGTTTTATAGGTTTTCCCTACATTGATATATTTCTCAAATGAAAAAGAAATACGCAACTTAACAAAATAGAAAAATACAAGGTGTTTAATTTAAGTTAAAAAAGTTAATCTCAAAATTTCACACTTGCAATGACATTTGACAGCTTTTATCAAAGTTTAATCGAAGCATATTGATTTTACTTTACGATAATTTTGATAAATTCAAGTTTTAAGAACCCAATCAAACAAAAAAATATCCACCACTTCGAACGAAAAAATATCAAAACGCCCATGATAATTAAAATAAAACAATAACTAAAAAAAACATACATCTACGCCTATGACTGCTTACGGCAAACCAGTTGCTGTAGAGGTAAAAAACAATAAGAAGGTAAATAAAAATTACGATGAGTGTTTGAATCGTTTTCGATTTTACGAAGAAGCAAAAACAACCACATTTTTTCCATAATAACACGTCATAACCTTCCCATTTGTTGAAAATTTCTTTTCCTCAAGTGAAACTTTAAGGTTACGAAGCGCTGGATGTCAGATATGGATAATACAGTTGATCACAAAAGGTGAGAAGGTGTGTTGTCCTCGAGGAAAAGCACTTTTCATCATCAAATAATGATGCGTGATACTCTCCTATAATTGTTTTATTTTTTTAAGATAGTCTATGAACACAATCCCATGACAGTCCTAAATAACGCTCATTACTACTCAACGCGATGAAACCATATCTTTCGAGCAGGTATATCATTTGCAATCCACCGTCTTGACTTCAAGATTGTAGCGGTGGATTCATTCATAGTTATAAATCGATACAAAACATTCATTTATTCAGCGTGGTTTGAAACAAGTGATATGCCGATAACCTCGTCTATTCCTATAACCCCAATCCGATGGTTTTCCAGAACTATCTGGTTAAATCTTTTTGGTAGGCAAGGGCGTATCTACTTCTTGATTTTTCAGGTATTAAACTACCCATTTCAGCATTCACAGACTCTCTTACTTCAAATGGAATACCTGATGCGCTATCTGAAAACATTTCAAGTAATTATTTCTGACTTTTTTTGAAAAATCGTTGTTTTCTTCCATAGTAACTATAGTTGAAGACCTGCTTCATCCATTTTTGCTTCCACATTAATATTTTCATTTGCAGACTCACTTACTTCAAATGGAATGTCCGATTCGCTATGTGGAGACATTTCAAGTAATTACTTCTGACTTCTTTTGAAAAATCGTTGTTTTCTTTCATAGTTACTATGGTCCAAGAGCTGCTTCATCCACTATTTGATTCCACATTAATATTTTCATTTGCAGCCTCTCTTACCTCAAATGGATTGTCCTAGTCCCTATCTGAAGAAATAATTTCTGGGTTATTTCGACTTTTTTTGAAAAATAGTTGTTTTCTTCCATAGTAACTATAGTTGAAGACCTGTTTCATCCATTTTTGCTTCCACATTAATATTTTTCATTTGCAGACTCTCTTACTTCAAATGGAATGTCTGTTCGCTAGCTGAAGACATTTCAGGTAATTACTTAGTTGTTTGCTTCCATAGTACAATACTTAAAGACCGTTGTCTCGGTCATTCCAAACGAATTTAACAAATTCAAGAAAGTGTGTCATTTACATTATGTTTCGAAAAACCGTCGGAGCTCGACGATGTGCTTTGCTGATTCGGCTGCGCTCGGTACTGGTTGTTCAGGAATAGTCTCGTCACAAATTACAGATATTACTTCACAACTTTCAAAATATTTAAACTGATTTAATTAAATAATTGTTATTTTATTAAAATAACTTCATACCTATTTGAAAGGATAGAAAAAACGCACAAATGAAAACGATATAGTCCGAATCAACATGTCTCTAATGGCGTAGAATTTCCCGAGTTTTAAATTGAATTGTTTTGTGTCCATTATTTGATAATGGTAACATTCCGCCGGCAGATGGCGATAAAATCAATACTAATTTGCTGTGGTCGTATGAAAATGCGTACAATTTCACAGGGAATGCACACTTTGCTAACAAATTATTTCTACTCCGTACCCAAATGGCACGTCAATAATTACCATTTCATTTTGTCAATTCGGTTATATACAGAGTGTGACGCGAAAACTTTCGATTAATATTAATTATGGATACGATTTTTTTGGTTTTGGATGACGTTGAGTATAAATAAAATGATTTCCTGGACGTGGCACTTGCATTTATACTAGAAGAAAATAGAGACTAAAGATAAACTGTTAACCTTCAGTCTTTAAAAAGGTTTTTTGCCACAGAAAAAATATTTTTTATCATGAGACCAAATAATCAATGCATATTTTTATTGCTACTATTTGATAGGGAAGGGATAAATCTCGAAATATAACACGAAGTAGACGTCGACCAAGGAAGAGGTGGAGTGACAGATATCGAAGAAAGAACATGAGTTAGATCTATTATGGAAGAGAGAAAAAGAAGAAGTTATGTGCTGTGGATTTTGAAAAAGCGTTCGATAGAGGATATGATAATATGCTGGAAAATATAAGCACTAATATCTACTGTTATTAGATACGTAATATTTGCGAAAATAGTGAAAGTTTCCCTGAGGTTGAAAAAAGAAAAAGAGTTGGACATTCTACATAGGTCAGTACACATTATCATTGTTGAAAAATATTCGTCGGTGGTTTGGGGAATCAACGATTCCGCGTTGTAGTAAAAGAAGCAATGATAGTCAAGCGAGAAGAAGACAGTTTATTATTTCTTCTTGGTTTCCTCTAGTAGTTAGTGTGGTAGTATATTGAACTTTCGGTCGTTTTCACATTTCATAAACCCAATTAAGAGATGTTTCGACAATTAATTTACTATTGTTAATTACTCAGATTACATCTAGTTATGTATGATACAAGTATGACCTTTTCTAAGAAGGAAATGGATAACTTCCCATAAAGGACAGTTCCAAGCTTGGTCGTCAAGGCAGAGCCAAGCTTGGTCACCAAAACTGGGCCATGCGTAAATACCAAAGCTGGGCCAACCTTACCTGCCAGGACGGGCCAAGGTTAGCTGCTAGGACCGGGCCAAGGTTAAATATCAATTACATAACTTTTTCTTTTTTATCTTTATGTCATTTCTTTATTTATTTTTTATGCAATATGATTTTTTTGAATTTAAAAATAAGTAAACGTAAATTTTTATATTTAATCTTACTCTTACTGTAATTAACAACATAATAATATCAGTTAATTAAATAAATAAAAATATTCACTAACTCAACCTACTTAAATTATGATTATTAAACGCTTGTAGATTGCACAAGTCTGTACCACTATCGTTAACCTCACTCACAGAGCTGATGTGCACACTTAAATTATTTAAGCTGTACCCGTTCACAATTGACTTTTTTTTCTCTATTCAATGCACGCCATCTTTGAGCTCGAAGATACGCATCAGATCGAAGCTTGGGTCTCCAATGAATTGTCAAGGCTGGGTTAACCAGGATTGACCCAACCTTGGTCCAAGTCTGGGTTGTTAACGAATGGCTAAGGCTGGGATATCCAGGCTTGGTCCAAGCTTGGGTAATCATTGGTATCAACTTCGTAGGATTTGTGCATTTTTTCTTGGATTTTTCTCGTTTGAGTTTTTTAACTTGAATATGTACAATGAAGTCACTTCTTTAACAAATTGATACTTTTTTGAGTTTTCCAAAACTCTTAATGACAAGAATAATCAGCTTTATGTATTTATTTATAATAATGATTAATTTCAAAAGATACGCCTGCATTTTCTTTGATCTGATATAAAAAATAAAATCAGCAGATTTTCAATCGCCTTTCTATCGACTTTTTCGGTTAGGAATGAAGCTTCCACTACTGCAGCTATATACGTGACAACAATGGTGAATCAAACCAATTTGAAATTAAATGAGAAATTATGGAGTTTAGTCTACCATTTAATTGAAAAACAATTGCAGCTTATGATATTAAAATCGAAAAATGGTCTACATTCCGTATGCAAGACAGATCAGACTCGAGTTTCCAAAAAGAATGGATGTAGATGGATTCTATTTTCCATTCGCGTTAGTTTTTTTTGTTTCTATAACCTCAATATCAAATGAAGTGTGAAATTACTTTTCCATTTTTTTTCTATTTGCGTGAAAATCTATGCTATAAAGCTCCATTTTGTATAGTGGTGCTTATACTTCATTAAAATGTATTCTAATAAAAAGTAATGGGATATTTGACAGAGATAAATAAATTTATATCCACTCAAATCCATCATTGAAAGTCCCAAAGATTATCAAAAGAAACATTTTTGTCGTTAAATTCAAATATTTCTTAAATTGAGTATGAGAATTTACCATAACAGTGAATTTTCCCACAATATTTTTTCTGTATGTGGTAAACTCATTATAAAAATAGATGCACCATCTAGAACTAGAATTTTCATGGAGTATAATCCTGCAAATAGAGAAACAACAGATGTAAACTTCATATTAAGACAAAAAAAGCAATAAAAGAAGATACACCTTTCTAGATCTTGAAAAAATCGATCGACAGAATCAATTGGAATGAAATATGGAAAACTCTATAATACAGAGGTGAAGAAAGAAAAGTAATAAACGATATACCTAAAGGCTTTATATAAACAGACGAAAAACTGTCAGTGTTTAGCAAGAGGTATCAAATAGGTGCCATACTACAAAAAAAGTGATGCAATTAAGGTCATCAGCATTTACAATAATGGTAGGACAAATTAAATATCGCAGATGACATTTTAATAGAAGCAGAAGATGAAAAAAGTTTAAAACCGAACTTAAATATATATAAAATGACACTATATAGATGAATATGAGAATAAACGAACACAAAAACCGATGATAATAAAATAAAAAGGTTAAAATTAGAAGAATAAAATATAGAGCAAGTCAACAGCTTTAGATACCTTGACATGACATCTACACTAGATGAAAGATTAGAACAAGACATAAACGAGAGGACTGAAGAAGCTGAAAGGAGTTATGAGAATAGAGAAAGATTGATAAATACGGAAGATATATGAAGCACAAACTATCGAAAAAAGGAAGACTGAGTGGGAGCTAGGTAGAAGAAATTAGAGATAGAGATGAACTTATCTTGTCAAAAAAAAATTTCACAGTTCTATGCACAAAGTGACACAATATCATATTATATAATAGGAAACAATAATTTGGCTTGATAATAATTATAATACAAATAATATCTCATTCCATACTGTACAGAATAATAAATTTTTTCTAGCAAAAATGACTTTTTTCAATTCCCTAAACTTATTAAATGTTTTCGTTAGGTGGATGATTGAATAATTAATGAAAATGGCAGGAGAAAATCAAGGAGTACGATGTAGAAACTGAAACAAAAGACACAGGACTAGAAAAGGAAAAGGGAATCCACGTAATGACGCAACTCCAGGATGTCTTACACCCGAAAAGGTAGAAAGTCTTTAGGATTAAGTAATTTTGTTGCATGACAAGCAGCTCATTATTGAAGCAGATTTAGAGTATATTATACAATGAGTTATTGCGAATAGAATACTATATTTTATCTACAACCATCGGGAAAAATTGCACTGTTCACACTACTACTACACCAACACCCAACACTGTTTAAGGCGTGTTTAGATAACCAAGACTTTAGGTAAAATAATTATCTTTAGAAATTTCAATTTAACATAATAATCATAATTATAGTGATATGAGTAATTATTAAAAGTTCTGTGGCAGTATTTATACTGGAGCTCTTTGAGTCTCACGATGTATTTTTCATTTCTCATCGGTCTTCAACTGCTTTTATAAGTTTATTTACGAGTAAAGATCCTGAATGTTTTCACTTTAATTTTATTCTACTTCTCTAATATCCTTTTGGGGACCTTGGTGAATAATCCTATTTACTCGCTTTCTGCTAATATAGCTCAACTTCTAATTCCTTGCATTTTCATGTAACTTATTACTGATGGATAATCATACAGATTATTCACACATGCAGTTTTGTTTTTTATGTATTCTATAAATAGTCTTAAGGCTGAATATCTGATCCGTTGTTTTTTCTTCTTTCTTGAAACCTCCTTGATATTCTCCCACTATTTTTTTTTATTACTTATTCAGTTGGATCCTAAATATTATAGCCCAAACTTGATTAATATTACTCTGCACAATCTTTTCTATGAGTATATATCTATCTTATCTGACGTATAGAATAATCTCTGCTGGTGTCTAATTCACTGCACTTTTATGATTTTTCAAATTTTCTTCCAGACCCACGTTTCATATTTCCCTTTTTTCATCTTTTTCCTAGTCCGGTTCTTCCTTTCTCAACTTTTTCTTATGGATCTATTAATGGCCTTCCAACGTCATCCCTGATATAAAGTACTTGGTTGAAATTTTTCCATTCTTTGTTTTGAAAGTGTTCCTCAATATTTTGTAGTTTTCCTGAATACTGTTTGTTTAGTTGTTTAGTGTCTTTTCAATGTTTTGAGTATATTCTCTTGATATTTATCGAATCAGTTTCTGCTACTAGATTTTCTCTCTTTGATTTCTTTTTATACTTGTTATCGATCTATCGTTTCTTGTTTGCTTTCTTCTTCTAGCTCTTGTTACCTTGTTTCCACATTGTCGTCTTCTTACATTCTCTTCAGATTTATGCTAAAATATTATTGCATCCCCTCTAGTTTTTCTATGATGTTACAACCCCTGCGTACCTTAATAGTACCGATATATAACAAAATAAATGACTCGTGCAAGTTCAAGATCTCCCTGTTTTGGAAATTTATTTGTATCCCGAATTTACCATTCCGATGATATAGAAAATGATAATTTGATATGACATATTTATCTCTCAACTTTGTGACAACAAACTCTGTCTAGTTTTTTTTTTATTTATTTCTTGACAATCTGTATTGATCTTTTTTAGAGAAATTTGAATAAATTATTAAAAGAGACGGTTAGAGTTGATGTTTGTTATTGGTTCCATATGATAAAATTTCTTACTTTGCAAGTTAAAAAATAATTGTAGAACTTTTTAAAATAAGTTCGTTTTTATAGTTTGATCATAGTTTTTCTTACTAAATTAAAGTATATTAAGAAACAATCGAAATAACGTATGACATTGTAGTTTTTCGAATGATTTCGATACAGTATTCATAAACTAAATAATAAACTACCAGATAATAAAATATAAAATCAATTATGAAATACTAACATGTGAATATGTTTTCTGAATCTTAGCAATAGCAATAATGACCCATAAACAAACACACTACATTAAGTATATTGAAGTTTCCGTAGAAACTTCATTCCCTTTAATTCAAAATAATGTTGAACGCGAAGTCCGAACATTAATGCACACATAAAATAGGAAAACGCCGGTACAAGAACACATTCCATCAAGTTTATGAGGCAGTAGATAATCGCGTTTATCGCTGCAGTTGTTAAAAGGTGCACAAAAGTGAAATAATTACATATTATCTTGCTCAGACAGTGTCAGATACACTAGTCAGTGAAGTGAATCAAAATAAAGATCCAAAACTATTTAATCCTACAGTTTTTAACAATTTAAAAGTTGATTCAAAACTTTTAACTGCTTTATAGCGATTATTTAATACTAATTACAAATCTGCTTTAAGTTGTTTTGTATCACGTAATGTTATTTCTCAAAACATTGAAATTCCAAAATATAGGAAAGCGTGATTTATTTTTTTAATGAGCAAATTTTATTAAACATATTAATATTGAACGCTATGAAATTACATTTATTTTGGTTTTTTAATGAAAAAAATCGACTTTAACAAATGACAGATCTGATTAATTGCTTGAAACTTTTTGACTGAAAGTTATTCGATTTTTTTCATTCAAGAACCAAAATAAATATAATTTCATAGCGTTTAATATTAATATGGAGTTTAAATGGTAACATGGGAAATCCTATGGCCGGTTTCCTCAGCAACATATGGTATATTATACACTTAAGTTCGCTCCATATGGAAAACTTTTTTATTGTTATTATCACGAAAAAAAAACCTTCGCAGTTCTATAGAGTTGAGAAACTAAAATACAACTTATAGATTAGAAAATTTCCAAGTCGTATACAAGATAATATAAAAAAAAGAATTCCTATCAATAGCTTTTTATAATATTGATAATTAATTGATTTATTATCAGAAATTTGAATTTGGAATTTATAATTCCAACATCTTTGTTTCAGCATTTTGTTTTAAAATGATACACATAACAAAACTTATTATTTTACAATTCAACAGGAATCAAATAATGAATAATAATTATGCAATTAATTATTATCTAACCATTACTCAATAAATCGTGTGACTAACTAACTTTGCAAAAAAAAGATTCTTGTCATCGACGTAATCTTCTTCAAGAGTAATACAATCATTTTGACTATCTTCTCGATGCCGTGCTTGTAGAAGAATTTGTCGTTTGCTTCAAAATAGGCTTCAGTTTCAGCAATTACTTCTTAATTAGTGCTGAATTTCTTACCGGCGAGCATTTTTTGAAGGCACTTGTGGCCATATCTGTATTATACGGTGGATAAAGAAGCAATTCGGAATATAAATCATTTAATTTAACCATCGTTACTATCGTCTTGTGAATCGGTGCATAGTCTTGGTGAAACAGTGTTTTTTCCTTCGACATACGAGTCCGTTTCTCCTCGATTTTTACACTCCATTAATCCAAAAACTCTATATAGTATTCGCTATTGATTGTCTCTTCCTTTTGGAAATTATCGATGAAAATATTCCATGCCCATCCCAAAATACTGAAGCTATAACCTTCCCAATTGACTGTTGTGCCTTCGGGCGTGGGTCACCAGCTGCAGACCTCTCAGATGATGATCGTTTTGAGTTTCGGAATGAATTGATGGATCCATGTTTCATCCATTGTCACATTTAAAAAAATCTGATTTATTACATGTAAACATGTCCAAACTGCTCTGAATCATTAACACGTTGTTTTTGATCGACTGTGAGTAAACACGGCATCCACTCCTAAAAAAGCTTTCTTATTGTCAAATTTTTTTGCAAAATTATGAACACACTGCCATTTGGTATCTTCACGTAAATCTAATTTACAATTAGATATAACGAATTTGTTGACTTTTTGCATGTTTTCTGAAGTAACCACCTACATTGGACGACCAGAACTTTCACCAAAATCGGTGTCTGTACAATTACGGTTAAATGCAGCACGTCAATAATAAATGGTTTTTATCGATAGACCAGAGTCCGAATAACTCTTAAGAAGTAATTGCTGAGCATGTGAAATATTTTTTCTCATCAAGAAGCAATTCACTTAAATGACTGTCATTTTTGTCTAATCAATCAAAACGTCATGAAATTTGACACATAGTCTTTTGAAAGTTGGTACTTCCTAAACGTCATATGGATTTGTCAATGACAGCGCCATCTGTGTGTCAGTCACACGACTTATGTAGTGATGTAGCAAAATCACAAAAAATGATAATAGCTTTTTTTTATCAAACCAAAATTATCTCAACGTACTTCCCTTTTTTTCATCACATATTCCATTCTAAAAGAAAATGTTAACAAATTTCTAATAAGTTATAGTCTGAATGGTTTCCGTAAAAAGCCTTTTCAAATGTTTAAAAACGGCACTTGTTTTAATACATTCTCTTTCAGCTAACCACAAAAGAAATGATAAAACGGGGTGACAAAGATGGAAAAAATATTAAATTATCCATATATAACAATTCCATTAAAAGCATTCTCCAAAAATTGCTCCATTTCCAAGGTACTATGACATGATCCCCTGTTCTGCAGATTGTTATCGTTCATATATTTATTGGTAATCAATGAATTGAGTTTATAACAAATTCAGATGTATTTTTGAAGTCCCGGAAAAAAAAAGAAACCTATTATTTTATCTTTGTAAATGCCACCTCGAACATTCGTTTCTAATGAATAATGTTGACGAGTCTTGATCGTGAATTTTTCAGACATCATCGTTCAATTTAAATCAAATGAAAACGTATGAACACATCATTTTCCTAACCATAAAACAACCGACATGTATTTTTTCATCAATAAAAAATTAAAATTCTATTCTCTTATCAAAGTCTCTAGGTTTTAATTTATATGGATGAAATTTATTCTCCTTCAAAATTTTCGAAATTGTACTTTTGCAGCAACAATGCACGTTTCAGGATTTCCACTAACTTTCTTTGTAATCCTCATTACTGTTGTCTGTCTTTTAACAAATATTTCAGCTGCTTCTCGATACGCTTTATAATTATCACCTAAAATTAACATAATTGGGTGATGAGGATTTTGCTTACGCAAAAAAATTGCTAGATTAGGATAGGATAAGATAGTTTTAGTTAGGTTTGTTCCTTTGAAAGATCATCCCGTTTTGTTCTATACTCGCATCTTTATCATTAAAAAACCTTTTTATTCATCAAATCTTCTCTAAATTGGGCCCTATGAACAGATTTCAATTTTGAATTTATCTCTGATCATAACCAAATTTTGTCAATCACTTTCTCATTCCATGTGCATTATGGATCAAATATTGGTGGGAAACTGTCTTACTAAAAATAGAATCTAGTTTTTTGCCTCAAAAACAACAATAGAAACGGATCTTTTCCAGTATCATTGAGAGGTAAGACATGAAGAAGAAGAGAACGTAATAAATAAACTTAGTTATTTCAACCACTCACTGTATGATTATGATTAAGTTATATTATTATTTGATAGTTAGGATTGATCAAAATACACGTCCGTTACATCAACCTTATCAAATTTTAATAAGTTAATTCAGTATTAGACGATTAAAGTTGTTTGTACAAGAAGCAGTAACAGTAGCGTCGATGCCATCGCTTGAACTTCCGCTTCCAACTTCCAACGACCCTGAAATTCATTCCTCTACTTCCGATTCTATTCTCCTTCCGTTTCCGTCTCTGTTATATTTTATACACTAAGCTGCAGTGCGCTAATTCTCTACTACCAACGAAATATTGTGTTGAAATTTATTGATGGAGATTTCTTTCGATCATTTCCGTTATTTCTACATGGGTGTTCCAAATATCAAAAGTATCAATTATAGTCTTAAATTATTTAGACAATTTTTCTAGTTTTGATAAGGGTAAGCCTTGTCCTAACCTCACATCAACACATACAAGGACAAACGCTGAAGAGAACATAGATCCTCCCTTCGCGAAATTATGTCTAATAGAGCTTCCGCGACGGTTTTAGAGGCAAAAGATAGATGAGGTTTCTTAATCGGTATACGAAACATTCCCTCTTCGACACACCTAATAGAATACATACATACATACATACCCAGTGTTGTATTAGGTCTCCATTTCGGGTCAAAGTCTACGTATGGATGTAAAACACGACATCACAACATCTAAAAATCTTCTTCGTATTTAGCATCACATACTCACGTGATCTCTAATCCAAAACTTTGATATTATCATCTACAGAATGATCTGAATGTTTTTATAAACGTATCTGAGCTAATTTAAGTTTGGAATGGTCAAAAGCCCTCAGTTATAAAAGCCGTATTATAAGATATATAAGACAAATAGTCGAAATTCTACATGTGAACATTCGAAAGAAATAGGCTCTCGTTGAAAAAGAATTCCAGAAAAACTATTTCAATTAAGAGAAATGTTAGTATGGAGAAGAAATTACTTGAGACTATAAAAGACAATAAAAGAAATGGAAAGGGAGGTTTTAACTTACACCGACTTACATCTAGTTTGAATGGTCTCACACATTTTTTAGAACTATTTCCTATGTATGCTTATGAAGGAATTTTTCGAAATATCGATTAGAAAAAAACAATTGCTCATTCATTCAAATTACCTCTTTTAACAAATAAGAGAGACTAGGAGTAGTGGATATGTTTTTTCTAATAAAATGGATATAGAGACCTAATATCAGATAATTCAAAAGATTATGAGAGACATAGATGCCTTACGAGCCCTAATTCAATTGCACAGTACCTTACGTTGATTATTGAAGGCTACAACGATGAAAAATTGATCAAAAAAATTATTATAATACTTTTTTCATAGATAAATTCAATGATCTAGAACAGGGATTCCCAAATCATTTTAGGCAAGAGACCCTTTTTCCTAACTAAACTGATATCTAGGACCCTTTTAATTACTTTATTATAAAATTTAATTCAATTAAAAAATTCTATCTTTTTTTTTCTATTGATACAAAATACTTACCAATTTTGAAACTTTGCGTTTGGTTAAGTGAGTGAAGTTAACATTCTTTTGTCATCAAAATTTATCAAAATAAATACAATAAATCTCAGTAAATATCAAGTGTAATTAATAAGTATTAATACAAGTTACGTAAGAATACTTGAGTAGGAATTATTTTTTGAAAAAACATTTAAATCGCAAAGTGAAGATAAAAAAATGAAAAATTCAGTGCGATGGATGAATCTGGTGACTTTTTACCAATCTAGCTAAATTCGGTTCAATATTGGTGAGTTGCAGAGTACCTTTGTTTTGTCAAAATATTTTTTTTGTGGAAAAATCGTGCCGACAGTTTCGAAGAGCATACATTATGTATATTGCCCTTTCGATTCACTTTTTTAGAAGCTCTGTACGACTTTTTTGCCCGAGAAACCTACATGATTATCATTCAAGTTCCGACGAAATTGAAAACGCAAATACACTTTTAACATAAGTGCAAACGTGTCCTATAGTCAAATATCCGGAGCATTTTTGGACTTCAGCTTTATTATAATCTCGTTCGGGTTAAATTGCGTATATGCGCCCAAATCAATGCAAGTCAAAACATGCTTGAAATATTTATACTTATTTTAACTAGTCAAATCATTCATCTTCTACTAACGTGTGCACGCTTATCGATTGAACTTTATTTTTATACTTAATAATCAATACTATCTTTCCAAAATCCAGAAAAAGCTAGGAAAGGCAAGAAGAGGACAATAAGGCACTCACGTTACTGAAGAACAGGCTTTTAAAAAATCTCCCTGTTGTCTCCAATATTCACCATTAAAGGGCTATTGCACGATAATTGTTAGTCTAATACTGTTCGTTGAATTCGCACTTGAAACGTTGAAACGTTAAAGTCGTGAAGTCACTGAACTATTTCGCACAATCCGAAATTTTGTTACGCACTGGATTTCCGTAAACGTTTAATAAAATCCACGAGTTGCGCGAATCCTACTGACTGCGCCAATTTTATTTTTCTTAACGAAAAATTTGTTTTTAAAAAATATATTTATTAAAGCAATTACAAGTATATTGTTAGAGATCTGAACAGAGAATGAATGATATAAAATGAATTTACAAGAAAGTAAGATTTATCTACATATGTTGCTAAGTAAGAATTTCTTAGAATGTATAATGTTTCTGCTGCGCTTTTAAGTTTTCTTTATAAGCCGCGTATGTAACTATTGTTAAGTTTTTTTAAAAGTACAAGAATGATACTTCCTACTAAAATATTAGTTATAACAAGTCGGTACCCCCAAGGGGTCAATATCGACCACTTTGGGAATCTCTGATATAGAGTCTATCAATCATGGTGTATGAAAGAAATTGATATTTTTAGATTTGTTTAGTATTTAATTAACTTACATTTTCTTCTATTTATTTCTAAAATGGTCCAACTATAATGCAGGATGTTAATTGTGAGTCGTACCGTAACGTCAAGTTTTTTGCCCAATTTAATTTGACATTTCTCTGTTTCAGTTTTTGTCAAATTCAACCATGGAGAAGTACACAATTGAGTAGCGCGTTAAGATTTTTGAAGCCTTTTACGAAAATGGGCGTTCTAATCAAAATGCACTTCGTGATTTTTATGGTCAGCATAATCGACCAAATTTGTCCACAAACGGGAGAATTATGCGCAAATGTCAACAAACCGGGTCTGTAGGAATGTGAAAACACCTGTGCATGCTCGCTCCGTTCGTTCTGCGGAGAGCATTGCTGTTGTTTGCGATAGTGTGGTAGAAGAGCCGTCAACCTCGACTCGTCGTCGTGCCCAACAATTAAACATCTCACAAACATCACTGATCCGAATTTTGAATAAAGATTTGAATTTTCACGCTTACAAGGTTCAATTGACTCAACAGCTGAAGCCTGCTGACCATTTCAAGCGTCGTCAATACGCCGTATGGTTGGTTGAACAGACAGAAATGAATAGTGACTTTACAAAGAAAATCATCTTCAGCGACGAGGTACACTTTCACCTCAGTGGATTCGTTAACAAGGAGAATTGTCGCATTTGGGCAAATGAGAATCCACAAGTGATTGCTGAAAAGTGGATGCATCCACAAAGAGTGATTGTTTGGTGCGGTTGATGGGCTGGCGGCGCGGCGTCATCGGGCCGTACTTCTTTGAAAATGAGGTCGGACAAGCAGTTACTGTGAATGGTGCTTGCTATCGCGAGATGATAACGGACCTCGTGTGGCCAGAAACTGAGGATACGGACCTGGATGATATGAGGTTCCAACAGTCAACGAAACAATGGTTCTTTTCTGCGAGAAATATTAACTGACCGCCACGATGTGATTTGACACAGTTGGACTTCTTTCTTTGGGGATATTTGAAAGAAAAAGTGTACGTCAATAAGCCAAGAACAATTCAAGAGCTAAAGAATGAGATAATTCGGCACATTAACGACATTGAACCTCATTTATGTCTCAAAGTCATTAAAAATATGGACCATTGGATAGAGGTATGCCACCGAAGCCGTGGCCGTCGATATTTTGTTTCACACATAATTGTCATAGATCCTTCTATCATTATAAAAAATATTAAGATAATTCTCTGAACACTTTTTACAATTAAAATCGTGTATTTTAGTTGGACCACCTTAGTTAGCTTCATATTCGAATACTCCTTCTTTTACTGCTAGCTATTGGATGTTGGAGATTACATTTTTATAGACTTTTCTGTCCACTGTTGTGTGAACCAGATATCTTATATTTCTCACCCCTATCAACTATCTTATGTTCTTCAACCTACCCTCAACAATGAGGTTATTTGGACCTTTAAGTGACCGAAAAAGGCTATTTCTTTGTATTTTCCCTTTTTTCTTAGGATCTCTTCATTTGTCATTATGTCAGTCCATGGTACTCTAAGTATTCGACTTCACATCCACGTTTCAAATTTATTGGTCACTAATATTTCAAGCTTCCATACCATAAAACAATATTGACAATACGTAACCATTCTTAGTTTCAAGCTTATATTTTTGTTGGTAAAGATATTCTTAGATTTGGAAAAATAGTATCGGGCCAATTAAATTCTCACTTTGATTTCTTCCTCATCCTTCTTGTCCTTGTCCAACTGAGGGGTCTGAAGCGTATTACCTTCTCCAATGTAGCACCATCTACCAAGAGTTTTGCATGTGTATACAGCACCTCACGTCTGCTGTAAACTACTGACACATTAAAATTATTATCCATTCATCTTACATTGGTTTTTGCGGCTACCTTTTTAATTGTTTCCATGACATACAGACTCCAGCTAATCTTTCTATTCAATTAAGGGTTTTTACTATCTTACAGTATGCATTTTTTTGATATGCAGATAATCTTTCGAACCTACTAAACCTTCGTCGGTTGTCCAATACCATTTGGTGCACCTTATCTATGATATCCCTGGTTGTTGTTGTTTTTGACCATCTTAAACGCCCATCGTCATTTATTTTGATTAGACCACAATCAAATTTAGCTGCCCAAGTTTCAAGATATTAAAAGATGGTGCAGATTATTGCCTTTCAAGAATAAATATTATTCAATGACAACTTCATACTAAAATTTTTCAAAACCATGTCAACTGCTAAATTACACGTTTGTCAAATGGAAAGTAGCGTTTAAATCTAGTTAGAATATCCCAAAAAAACATGCATATATTTCAAGTATTGATACAGAAAATCGGGATTTTGAACAAAATGGGTGTCGTTGAAAAAACAAGATATTTTCCCAATAGTGTCAGTCGGGAGGCAAAAAATAAAACACATTCTAGTGAGTAAGCAGCTAGTAGGAACGCCTAAAGAGTTTTCCGTGTATGATAGCAATCCTGAAGTATAAACAATATATTAATGCCACAAAAACTAGTATCAAAGTTTTTCAGAAAAGTTATCTTATGAAATAATAGATGCAAAAGAGAGCTATCATGCAAGAAATACTGTTTTGTTGGAAGAAATGAGGAAACCGCCATGGAATTCTTGGAAGAAGCTGGAATAGTCAGTCAGTTCTTCATTCATGTCTGTTGCATAAACGAAATAATAACAGAAGATGGAATGGAAGTTGAAGGATTCCTATCATGTATAGATAAAAACTTAGCTCTGCTGAGAATGATATATCGGTTCTAAAATGAAATTCAGTTTTATCTTTACCAACACCGAAGGAAGAAGGTAGATTCATCGAGCAGAATTTATTATCTCGCATTTTATACATGTCAAAGAATACTGATGGCATTATTGATGACAATATCTTGTTTTGATTTCGAACACTATTTTTGGTTTTGTCATTTAGAGAAAATAGAGGTTTTGTATATCGAATTTAATATAAAGAATATAAAATAAGAATAGAATAGAATTAGTACAGATGGTAATCTAAGTCACCTTAATAAACGTTGTGTGGAAACGTATTGTCATAGGGTATCTTCAGGTTGAACTTTTCGGACAACACCTGTATAAATTATACGTCCACAAGTAATGATATTTCTGTGTTCATCTCTTTTTCTATACATTATAACAATTTCGATGATAATTTCAACTTACCTACATAATTGTGCGTTAGTAGTCAAGTTTTAACTTTTAACTTTACTCGATAGCGGATTTTCCAATTAATTATTAGAGTAGTAAAGTAAAAGTTTCTATATGACAAACTTTTCTCAATATTTATGTACTTTCATATTCATAATATACTTTTTCAATTGTGTCATCATCAGTATCTGTTATTTGAATTATTTCAAACCAATTGTATTGTGATTTATACCAAAAATTACATTTTGTACTGAATAATGCTTTTCATTTAATTTGTCGGTGTAAATGAAAGAAACCGGAAATGCTATGATTAATAGACCACAGTGGTTGAACCATATCATTTTAAATAATATTCGTGGGTAACAGTCAATGATATTTTCTCATACAATGTTTTAATTCAAAATATAACTTTCAGAAAACATGAAAAAAGGTTTTCTACTTTAATGTTAGATAATAATTTGAAGATAATTGCAGTAGTGTTGATATTATTAGATGAGAATAATTGAAAAGAACGTTAGTTGAAATTGAAGCATTTTCAAGTACATTTGCTTCTGATTGTTCAATAATTTCTTCTCAGAAATGTGTCTAAAAACATCACAATGTTTCTTAGAAATTACTTATTAATTTTAGTTCAACGTGCATCGACAGTGCTGGTCATTGGCATACGAAAAAAATCATATAATACAAAGGACTGTTACAACCTGGCGGATTTCACAAACTCTAGAATTTTCTGGTATAAACTGGTATATAGTAGAGTATTCAGTGCAATCAGTGAGGATTTGCTAAACAGACTTAGGAACGTGACAACTTTGGTAGACAGGACGACATCAAATAGCCGTGAGAAGTATTGTGTGGTTGATGCGGACTCTTCTTATTGTTACAACTTCTCTTCTACTCAAAAAGCTCAGGGGAGGGGGTGATAAGTAGATGGGTGAATGTTGTATAGTGCTGCTCCAGATATCGCGCCAAGATTCTTGAATGAGTTTTTGGAGGTAAGTCTTCAGATCATTGGCAAGCTGAACTGGGTTTTCAGGAGGATTCCTCGCGGTTTCTTTGGGATGACGATCTGCAGATTCGTTTCCAGCGATTCCAGAGTGCGATGGAAGCCAGATGATTGAGATTGTTATATCCAGAGCAATGATAATTTGGTAGATATCATGAATATTTTGTTCGTAGTTTTAGTGACTGTACTCCGTCACCGGATTCAGCTTTGGAAGCATCCGTATAGAAAATTTTATGCAGAATTTCTAGGAATGCTTCCTAAAAAACGACGCTAGGCGATTTATGTTTATTGTAAACAGCAACTGAGGTGTCTACTATGGAAATAATCGTGTGTAATTAGCTTCAACATTGACACTAGCAGCTGGGCTTGAGTGAAAAGCACCAAAGCAGAGGCACAAGGGTGTTGTGTACAGAGTTCAATAAGTAAGTTCTAGAGTTGGAAGCGGACATAAAGATAAAACAACCATAGTCAAGCTTTGAGCGTATGAGGGCTCTGTGAAGTCTTAGCAGTATAGTTTTGTTGGAGCCCCATTGAAGGTGGTTGAGGGTTTTAATTATGTTCAGCCTCTTTATGGAAATGCCTTTTACATCATGAATATGATGATTCCAGTTGAGTTGAGAATCGAAAGTCATAAGGATTTTGCACTGATTCACAATATGTAGAGGAAAGTTATCAAGGAAAATTTGAGGTGAGTAAATTTTATCAGCATGGATTTGTGTCGGAAAAATGGTACTCCTAGGTAGGAAGATCTATCTTGTAGTAGAATTATTGCGTTTTGGAGCAGTTGGAATGAACTGCTCATCTTTTTAGTGAACACATATATGACCACTAGACACGAAGATCCAGAAATACACAAAACATGGAGGTTTCTACTTAAGTTATGAGATATGGAAACACTGATAGATTATGTCAAATCTGACATTGACATCACGAAATTCTACGTTTTTAATGGTGAACCTATTCAGAACGTGTAGTCGTAGTTGACTTGTTTACAGATATTTAGAACGTTACTAATTTTCGTGAAGGTCGTCTAAAATCGAATGTTATATCAAACAACATCGATGCTGTGCGAAAAATGATATTGGAAGATCTCAATACTATGAGATTGAGGCATACTCGGGCGTTGGTTCCACATTCAATACTAAATGATTTGGCTGTCAAAAATATATGTTCGCGTTGCATACCGCATAATCTGCTGAAAAAGCTCAATTAGGGTGCTACGAAAGTGGTCTATAAGATACTAACAGTCGAGAAATCATGGATCTACGCATATGAATTCGAAATTAAACAATAATCGATTGTATGGGTCTTTCAAGATTAAAAACAAGCTAATAAGCAACCAGATAACACAAACCTGATCAAATTCGACATAAAACAATAGAGAAACATGTACAGTCTTTATAATAGTGGGAAGATCGCAATCTGAGAGACGCTGAATGCAAATGTGAAAACTGTAATGAGAATGAAGACCAATATCACATACCGCTAGAAAATTACTGATAGCAAGACTTCAACAAGTGAGCCCACCAAAAAATATCGAAATAACTGACAAAACCATGGCCAAATGTCTAAACGAAAAATAATATTAAACGGTTTCTGGGATAGGTTCCGTTGACAGTAATTTCTATGGTTGTTGGATGGAAATGGCCTTGTGCCTGGTGAGCCTGGAGTCGTTTGCGACTGAAGGCATCAGCCGGGGGGCAATAAACCCTTCTTGGGCTCGCACACCAATCAATTCAATATAATAGTCGCGTGTTTTATCGGAATAACCGTTCCATTAGAAAAAAGTAGAACGGTCAATTCTGAATGATACACCAGCATTTGTTTGTGTTGGAAAAAAATTCAGACAACCAATCCCAGACACAGAGCTTTCATACATCAGTTCAAACAACCATCGTTATTGAATAGTCAAAACATTGATGGGTTACCCGCCATCAGTCCTTGTATGGCAACTACTGATTTTTTTCTTATTCCAGCAGCTCAAAAATAAATTGCGCGGTCAATGAAGGAGCGATTGATCTTAACAGAGAATATTTTGAAAGTTTGGCTAATCGTTAGTTAAGTCAGAGTCATCTAGCTAATGACATATTTAAGGTTCTTGTTAACTTAGACCCTACCGTTAATTTGATTGCATAAAGATTTTGGGTAGCTTGGAGAATGATAATTAAATTTTTATTCGTCTAAAGCATGGTTTTTTGATATGTGATCCTATGAAAGTTATAAATAAAACACTAGTTTATTCTGTATAAAAGTACAGTGACTGATAAGACGAATTTTGTTTGTCCACTTTGTATATGTATATCAACAAACTGTAAATGAGTTACAGTTATTTTAGTTGATGTATAAAAATATTTCATTTGAGTTTGCATCAATTAATCTACTTCAACGAATTGGAATTTACCACGACGCAACAATTTTCATAATTAAAACGTTCAAATTTGCATTTTACTTATAAAGTTAATCAAGTCTAAACCTCAGCTCAGATTGAAAATGGTGCAGTGGAATTAATAAGTTGCTGAAGAGTATATTCTACAAATGATAGTAATATTGAGGTTAATTCCAAAGAATAAAATTCTAAACACGTCTTTAGAAACAGACTAGTTCGCTAATAGGTATGGATGTCACGGCATTCGCTTCCAATATATACTATGAATTGAAACTATACCTACAATTGCATCTATATAAAAAAGTTGACATTTTGATTGTGCTCTTCTTATAAATCGATTTTCATATTTGACAGGCATTAACAGGTCGTGTAATGTACATAATATGTCGCTTTTAAGATCAATTACATATGGGAGATGTACAAAATAGTTTAAGGAATATATTTATATAAAACTGTCTCTTCAATAAACACATGAAGATGTTGAGTTTAGCAGAAAACACAACGTGCCAACTATATTTCCTAGAGGCCCAAACCACATTCTTTTAAAGTGCGAAACTTATGCTTTATGAAGCAATAAAAATATGAATGTATGAAATTTTTGCACAAACGGTAATGATATTTTTTGTGTTTCTACAATTTTTCTCAAAACCCAGCTGAATTTTTTTCGATCCGGTGTCTGGTCGCGACAAACCCGGAGCTAGAGTTATGCTACATTCTGAGTTTTATGATAATGGGATTAATAGAACAGCTGTTAACATTGAAGATCCTGGCACATCAAGAAAAGGACACACAACATATTGCCTTCTCTTTATCAGCGCCATCTATTTCGTAGAAATAAAGATCCTTTTAGTAATAAACAAACGTTGTGTTAAGCATCTTTTACAGAATACAGTTTTTGTCTTTGAAAAGTAATTCGATTTTCCAATTTTGTCATAGATAAACTCTTTGATTCTATAAAAACTATTGTTTCAAAATCAAGTATATATTTGGAAATCATTTTCTGTACCAAATTCTACTTGTTTAACAAGTAAAAAATCTAACGTTAAATAAAGAAATTTATTTTTTTCACAAATTCTCTGCATTGCACTGAAAACCTGATCAGTTATACTGATCTGATCTGATGATTGCCTCGAATGTCTTGGCAACATCTAAGTTGATGGTTTTGGTTTCTGTATATTCTCAAATAGAAGTCAAAATTGATGGTTTGGGCATATCTCAAAAAAAGTCCAATGGAGTCTCATCAAGAAATCATGTTGGCTATAAATCTATCGATTTGCGTCTCCCTATCCAACGTTGTGGAAAATTTGGTGCAGATACCGCAGGATATTGATTTCCGAATGGAGCAGTGCTTCATATTGCCGAAATCATATTATATTCGCAGGAACTTATAAGTTCACTAGATCAAGATTTATTTCTAAATTTTGGCAACGCCGGTGCCCGGCGGCGACTCAGTTTTCAATAGTGTTTTAATGTTTGTAGCACTCAGTCTACTACTATTTTGTCATAGTTAAACTTGTTGATTCTATAAAAAGTAATACATTTACTTCGTTCCGTATTGTTTCACAATCAGGTATATATTTGAAAATCACTTTCTGTACAAAATTCAACTTGTCTGACAAGTAAGAAATTTCGCAGCAATACTTCAAAAAAGTCCGTAGAATTCCATTCGTACCTGTCAAATCCACTACATATAAACTGAGGCGATGCAACGGTTTATGTGGTTTATGTAGAATTTCATTTCTCAATGTATATTTTCGATTTAGATATACAAAGAAATTGAAAGATTAATACTCTATAGCAGTACATACAATAAACAAAAGCAATAGATTTACGAGGGTTGTCTGAAAAGTTTCTTTACATCCGAAGATGTCAGTTTCTATCAACATAAACTGGAAAATATATTCGTGGATGGGTTGAGATATTTCCAATGAGAGTTTTGGTATTTTCGACCCCTGGATTCTGTACGTGAATTGTATAAACTAATTGTTGCGATAAATTTTCTAAAAATGGAAAAAATTGAATATTGAGCTGTTATTGAATATTTGATTTTGAAAATCAATTTAATTCTTGTGTCGTGTGAGGTTCCCCTGACGTTGAAAAAAAAAAATACTGTAGAAGCTCAAACTATTACGCAAAAAAAGTATTCAACTAAAATTAGCATTATGACATCTTTGACTAGAAATATATATATCTAGATAACTCAATAAGTCATATGAATGACACACAGATAGCGCTGCCATTGTCAAATCTATATGACGTTCTTCCTTTGGAATTTCTCACGATCTTCAGTTATGCGTATTAGATTTACGGCATCACCTACATGTACATGGAATCAATCTCGAAGGTTTTTCAACCATGAAAATTTTTTTCTACCTAGGCCGCCCCTGCCTTTTATATTCCCTACCATGATCAGCTGTAACAAGGCATATTTATCTTTAATAGATTGGAATTGATATAACCAGTTATGGAGACGTGATAAGAGGACAAGTAGCTAGTGCAAATGAGGTCGTGGGATGTCTTCAGAACGTGATATGGTGGAACAAACACCTGAGATAAGAAACAAATGCGAATTTACAAAGCTACAATCGGACCTATAATGACTTATACATTAAAAACCAGACCAGAAATATAAAAAACAAACAGACATCTTGGAGACCACAAAAATGAAAACACTATTAGATAGAGAAAGAAGCAAATGACAGATGATTGACTCGTAAGAATAGCAAGGGATAAATCTCCAATTGGGACACTGAGTAAAGGTCGACCACGAAAGAGGTGGATTGACAATCTATATGATGAGGAAGATATCGAAGAAAGAACAGGTGCTTGACTTATTACAGAAGATAGAAGAAGAAACTGAAGATATAATCCGGTGTAGAGCTGAAGTTTCTGATTTCCTGTGACGGAAATCTCTTAGTTTCATTAATTGTTGAGACTGTAGAGTGATACTACTCTCTTTTCGGGGTAATGTTGTTCAAATAGTGGATGATGTCGATTGGTGGTTGATGTTCTTCGTCATTACTGTTCATGTTAACATCTGAATACCTTCTAACTTTGTTGTTGTCTATTTCAGGATTCCCGAAGATTGGAGTGATGTGGTATTTACTAAATTACATGCGTTTAATTCGGACTTCATGATACAGTTAGTTTTATCATTTATAAATACTAATGTAACTTTTGAAAGAAACTATGAATGAAAAAGAAAAAAAATCTATTTTTTGGTTAATAAACTAGGAAGAAAAATTGAATTATAGAAATTTAAAGATATATTTTAGAAAATGATGAAGTACTTTTTATCGTCTGCTCAAATATTCCGTAGAACGTCACTGATACAGATAGTCGATGTTTTTTTCAGGAAGCTTTTATTCTGCACCATTACGTTTCAATCTTAGGCAAAAAATATATAAATTGAACAAGCATGCATACAAAAAGGTAAAAACAGTGACAAAGCTTCTTTCTCATCTGAAGTTATATTAATGTTTTGTGGCAAAGACGGGCTTAGATAGGCGAGAAATATTATTTACAAAAAGTTACACGTATAAAGAATGTCTGTGATTGTGAATACGTAGCCATTTTTCACTAATGACCGTAGAAAACGGTTATGCAGATTGAAAAAATTACGAATTGAATAGGATTTGTTCAGATATTTCGATTTCTGCCATTTTAAATTTTTTTAGTCTTATCACTAAAAGAAATGTTGAAACATTGAATTGTTTTTTTCGTCCAGTCAAGTGGAATGATATATAAATTTAATAAAAGCCGGAGTTCCAAAAACGATTGGCTTAAAATTTTTACTATATATTCTATCCAACACTAGATGATTCAACCTACAAGGGTTTTTAGCGTCTCATAAGGAAGAGCGGAGGGAAAAATTTTTTATTTGAAATAGGTTAAATATTTTTATGATAACCTTACATAGTTTTACAGGATAATTAATCATTTTTCATATATATATTGTCAAGAAAATAAAATATTTTTTTCATTTATTTATATTATTGTTGATATTGAGAAAGAAAATGAAACAATCACAATTGTAAATAGAGAATTAAACTATTATGCAAAAACGTCTTCAACTAAAATAAGCATTATGGCATATTTAACTAGAAATGTATATCTACATCACTCAATAAGTCGTGTGACTGACTGAGACACATATGGCGCTGTCATTGTCGAATCCCTATGACGTTTCTGAAATACCAACTGTCAAAAAAGTGTGAAGTTTCATGACATTTCGATTACTCATGAAAAAATGACAGCTAGTTAAGTGAAGCTATTTTTATTGTTATTAAAAGAATGGATTTAAAATAATTTCGTGTGTTAATTTATCATTATTTCTTGTTGAAGAAAAATACTGTATAAGCTCAAATTATTACGTAAAAAAGTATTCAACTAAAATTAGCATTATGACATCATTAACTGGATCCTGATAAGTCGTATGACTAACACACAGATGTCGCTGCCACTGCCAAATCCATATGACGTTTATGAAGTACCAACTGTCAAAAAAGTGTAAAATTTCATGACATTTAGTTTAGTAATAAAAAATGATAGGCACTTATGTGTAGTTATTTTTATTATTATTAAAACAATTGATTTAAACTAATTTCGTGTATTAATTTATCATTGTTTCTTGTTAAAAAAAAATACTGTAAACTCAGCAATAGCTTTATCGAAAAGAATCATTTGTTATTGATTGCTGAGTTAAATGTAGTCGTACATATACCGATGATGGTGAACGTCCAATTGAAGGTTACTCTAGAAAACATCAAAAAAATCAACAAATTGGTTATATCTAATTGTAAATTGAAATTTCATGAGGCCATAAAGATGTGTTTACAATTATGCATGAATATTTGACCATGAGAAAGCTTTTTTCAAGATTCCAATATTCAATCGCATTTTCAACTACTTTGGATTCCACTAAGTGACTCATTTGGCCTCTCACTTGGTACTTTGAGATACTATATGATTTGTATACCAATTTTTTACGCGTTACTGTGTTTTTAATTGGGTTCAGACGAAAAATCGTTTTAGTATGTTTTTGATTGAATAATTTCTAAGCCGGAACGTAACTAACATTGTGTACAATATAAAGCTCATTTTAATTAGGATATTATAGGTAATTTCTTGAGACAAATTTACATTGAGCGGTTATCCTAAATCAGAATAATTATAATATACACGTGTACTTGATTCCAATATCATTACAATCAACTCGGAGTTTACTGCCTATTATTGACAGGTATAGGATTAATAAGAGCCTCAATCGGCTTGTATTATTGATTCTGTTTATGTTTTGGATCTTGATGCCTCATTAAGCGGCGTAATGGATATTACATTGTTCTGCTGCTTTGGTCTTGGCCGCTCTACTGCTTATCTCTGATTAGTGACGATGAAACCCTCCAGCAGATTGCGGAATTCACGGTGTGCGAATAATTTAATTAGGAAACACAAATTTTTGTTTCTATTCAGTTTTGAGGAAACAAGAGTGTGTTGCTGGTTAGTTTTTTGCCTCGAGATAATACGATCAATTCAGCAGCGTACTGGGAGACTTTAACAGAAACTGAGATGCTTAGATATCAAGTAAAGGGAAAAATTATACTTCGTTTGGATGGAAACGATTGAATCACCTCCATACAGTGGAGTTTTAGCCTCAAGTAACTGATAACTGATAATACCTGCACGTTTTTTTCTAATCCAGTGGCGATCTATTTTGAAGAACAAATTCAAAAGCTGCTATCATGATACTATGAAAGTTTTATTATTATTATATGAAAAGTAAATGATCATTTTTCAAATAATTTTGCAAAATATTACCAAATTTTGAAAACGAGCCTAATAAGATACAAAAAAAATAACGAGAACTAGATTACAAATTACATTGGTTTGGATAAAAATTCTTTTGGAAATAACTGAATCCAAATATAAGTGCCGTTTCCATCCATCACCCACCATTTTCAAAGAAGCCCTGCACTTCTATTTTTACTACTTTTCCATAATTTTAAATATATGTACATTGATTTAATTTGAGAAGTTTAAAAGAACTAGCTGGGAGCAATTAAAAAAAATAAAGATAATACATTAACAACAACACATATTTTAGTCAAAAATCGATTCAATTTATCAATGTAATCTTTTACAAGAGGAATAGAATCATTCCAACGCTTCTCTAACTTCTCGATGCCGTGCTTGTAGAAATATTTGTGTTTTGACTCAAAATAGGCTTTATTTTCAGCAATTGCTTCTTCATTTGACCTGAATTTCTTACGGACTAGTATTTTTTTGAGATCAGTAGTCACTAGGGGGTCAGATCTGAGCTATACGGTGGATGAGGAAGTAATTCGGAGTTTTATTTATTCAATTTAACCATCGTTACCATCAACTTGTGAATCGCTGTATTGTCTTCGTGAAACAGTAGTTTTTCCTTGATTTTTGCATTAAAACGATCCAACAACTATATATAGTATTCGTTATTGATTGTCTCTTCCTTTTGGAGATAGTCGATGACCAATATTCCATGCGCATACCAAAATACTGAAGCCGTAACGTTCCCAATTGACTGTTGTGCTTTCGGACGTGGTTCACCGGCCGCAGTCCATTCAAATAATGATCGTTTCCATTCCGGAGTGAAGTGATAGATCCATTCATCCATATCGACACAAAAAATCTGATCTTTTACGTTATTATGCATCATTATTTGATGCTTATTTTCCTTCAATACCATGAGGTAGAGCTGTCTCACAAGCCCTACAGTTGCTCTACAAGCAAGCATATTGCTCAAGGCCAATATGCTTGCATTTCACTTTCCATAAAATCTCTTCTTCATCTTGTGTCTTGATGGAACCGCTCCGCATGTTCATTGGAAACTGCTCCTAAATTTTCAGAGAAGAAATCCAGGTGGGGGTGGAGGAGGAGTAAGCACGTTTTTTTTTATTTGATTGTTCAGTTAACGTCGAATCTAAAAAAGTTGTTCAATTTAGGGACTCAAAAAATCTCCTTCCATAGTTTTAACTTCGCTAAGACGAAGAAATCTAGTTGTCAAAAAAAGAAATACGTTGTCACCTGGTCCTTTGCTTTCACAAACTAATTTTGACCAATCAAATTACCATATGCGAAAATGGCATATTTTTCCTCAACACCAAAAGATCGTGGGCGATAGTTTCTGATCAGAGGTGAAATTTTCTCGCAGATGCCAGTTCCGTACTATGTAATGTTCATCTCGAGCTAGGCTCTCCCATTCATAAACTACATTGTGGATCGAAAAGCAACCATCACTTCTTGTGCTTGCAGAAGGGTTGTTGAGAAAACGTGGGATCTGGAACCCCTTGTGGTTAGATGATTTTCATTTAATGGCTACTTCAACTTAACATCTTCATATTTATCAATGAAAACTGCACAATCGGTTTCTTTTATAATTACGTTTCAAATGATCATAATTAATTTGGTATTGAATGAAGAAAACTTGATTTATTATAATGTAACTGTATGGTGGAGCGCGTTGCAAAGGAAAATAAATATCAAAGGCGTTTATAGGATCGTAGGCGATTCAAACTACCCCTACGTGAAACCCCCGACTATATACGCATAAAATCTAGCGGCCAAAACTATGATGAGGCTGTGATCACAAGGACTTTGAAGGGTGTTGGACTATTGGCTTGTGGCTATACTAATAAATGGATTTATAAACTTGGTGTTGGATATGACCAACTTCATAAACTTCAACTAACAGAATCAAATTTGAAGTTGTCTTTATTGATGGACGAGACAGAAAAAGTGATTGTTAAAATTATAAGCTGCAATTATGGGGAACTAATGTGATTTCCTCGACATCCCGGTATCAGGGAAAACAGGAAGGTAGAGGAGTTAGTTAAAAGTGGAGTCACTTCTCTTAATTTTCATGCCAAATAGTCCCATCAAAAGTGTAATGGACAAAAGAGCTAGAAAGCTAGCTCATTCAATTCGAAAGAAACCAACTAAGAGTTGATTATTGGCCACTGGTAGACATCAAAGCACCATAAATCGATTACGTGATATGTTCAGAGTCAAAGATGCAAAAAGGAGAAGGAAACTTCACACTCCATAATCTGGATTTTTTGGTACTGAATTACTGCCAATTTCAATTTATAAAGTCTATAGCAATTATTTTGGTAGTTTTGTGATGGAAACCAATGTTTTTATGGCATAGGTAGATAATGGGCGCTAATCGTTAGCGTAAAAACGTATTTGTCATGTAACAATTCCTGGTTGACGTGGAGTATCAAAATAACAATAAGATATTATCTAATTTGCACAGAATAAGTACGATCATGTTTGGTAATTTAAATCCATGCGAGCTCATGTATAATTTCAAATAGCGATTTACAATGAATTAAAAAACGTGTACTAAGAATCAACATAATTTATTTAATCTACTCACTTTCTTTTTATAGTTAAATTTCGATGTTATTAAAGTAAGCGGAATGTTTCCATCTTGTTTTAAGCTTCGTTAGATTTTTTATTTTTATACGATTTAATGTTGAACAACGTTAAAAATAATTATTATTTCCTTAAGATTGTAAAGGACTTGGTTGCCTGCATTACAACTCCACCAATTCTTGATTGCTTTGGCCTGTCCGCTTTCAGAACGCGGTCGGATAAAGAATTTAATAACTTCAATGCGGCTTTATATATTGAAATCTACTCTCGGTTGGTTTAACATTATTAAAACATAGGGTAGACTGAATTTTAGTCGTTAAATAAATAGTAGATGAGGAAAAAACTGCATGTACGAGGTATAAAAATTGTTCTAGTGAAAATTATAGCTTCAAAATACAGCGGAGCGGAGCAATAGAACAATAAAGATGGAGTTCAAGAAATTAATTTATTATATTAATACGTTTTTTTTTAATTATTTCATCACATTGTACGTGAGTATTCATAATAATTGTTGGACAAAATTCACATAACTATTCACGCACGCACGCGCAGTCCACCAAGAAACTTTAAATAACCAAATAAATGATAGTCACATAGGGACAAATCGGGACTAAATAGCCGGTCCACACATGTCCGTACCATGAATTTTATATTATATTTGATTAAAAAACGATTAATAGTGCATTGCGCAATAAAAACCGATGAATCCTTCTCTTAAGGCCGCTTGACAAGATGCAATACAACGTGCAATGCAATGCAAGATGCAATATTTCTTGATAAGAATCATACGTAGATGAAGATCAGCTGATCTTTTCAAGCAAGATTTCGCACTTGCAACAACATCGGTTTGGTGTCATTTTTATTGCGTACAAGCTGCAATTCTAGGAAGAAATCCAGGGTAGTGCAATAGGAAATAAATCTGGGGTGATTGCTGCCATTTCCTGGCGGATATTTTCATTAAGCTGACCCTCGTAATGTTCATGTAGACTTTATGTTTGAGGTGCTCTCACAAAAAAATCAAGAGGCGTCAAGTCAGGGCTACGTGGGATCACCACTTTTGGAAATTAGTCTTGCAGGAAACATCTGTCTTATAGAGGGACAGGTCACTCCGTCTTGTTGGAACTAACTTGTATTTTTGATCTCGCAAGTTCTGGAGTCAAATATCTATCTAACATCGCAACACAGTGATCGATGTTTCGACCTCGTGAATCTTCAAAGAAGAAATAATTCCTTTGCTTGAGATTGTTACCCATACCGTTTTTGATATTTCATTTTTGGTTTTTTTTCGGTCTAATAACGACAACTTTGTTGATTTACGAAACCATTCAAATAAAAATGAGTCTCATCTGAAAAAAAGGATGTTGTCAAAAGTGGAAAATCGACTAAGCATTTCTTCATCAAATGCCAACCTTGTTCCAAAGTCGGTATCTTTTAATTCCTGTCTTGAATGGAGCTTGTGAGGATACAGTTTAAGATCCAATTTCAAAATTCGCTGTGAACTTCGTCGCGACAAGTTTAAAGCCGCCGATCGCTTACGAGTAGACACATACGGATTTTCTCGTACTGAATCCTTCATCCTATCAATATTATCTGTGGTCCTAGATACTCCTGACCATCTTTTGCTGGTGGTTTAAGCGTGGAACCGGTCTCTTAAAAACACTTAATCCATATTTCAATTTAATTTGCACTCGGAGCTTCATTAGAAGATGATGTTTCATTAGAAGACGACGCTTCATTAGAAGATGATGCTTCATTAAAAGATGATGCTTCATTGGAAGATGATTCTT
This sequence comes from Diorhabda sublineata, assembly GCF_026230105.1. NCBI lineage: Eukaryota > Metazoa > Arthropoda > Insecta > Coleoptera > Chrysomelidae > Diorhabda > Diorhabda sublineata. The sequence goes on along the minus strand of NC_079481.1, from coordinate 13,420,599 downwards.
CATTGGAGTATGATGATTCATTAGAAGACGATGCTTCATTACAAGAGGTTCTATTGCGCAACCCTCACTTTTGACTTTCAACCCACCAATCTATCAGGCTCCAAAACCAAGGCAGCAGTAGAAATAATTATTGATAGTGATCCACTGATCACTCTTTCCCTTCTTTATTTATTTGTTTAGTTTTGTTATCAGCATTTTTTAAGCCGATCACAAAATATAGACGCAAATTTTAGGTAAGGCATTTATTTAATTCACTTTTCCAATTTTTGTTAGTGGCAACTATGATGTAATGGCAAGAGACTTGCATAATGTCAAACGACGTGCAATATTTATCTACGCAATAGTTTGATCACATATACATTTTTAACTATGTAATTATCAACATCATGTGAATTATTCTGAAATACCATTTGTACCAAAATTCAAACAAGAATTTTAATTTTTAACGAATTTTGGTTTCTAAAAAATTTATTTTTCACTTAATTTTCATATTTAAGTTAACTTAGAGGTTGGAATATTTTAACACAGATAGTCAGCAATTCCAAAACTTTAAAAATAGAGATAAAAATCCTAAAGTACCTCTAGAAAAATGTAGTTGAAATATTTTGGCGTAGGTAAAAAATTGTGATTATTATTAACAAAATAAGATAAAAAAATGGTATTAAGTTTTTCGTCAATAACTCGAAAAATATTGATATATGGACAATTTTCAAAAAAAAGCGCGTTGAAGAGGAGGAAATTTCCGATAAGTTTCAACTGACGGAAATTTATTTGCATTTCTTATAATTTTCATTTGTCGTTGAAAATAGGAATGCGCCCAACTTATACGGTATTCGTTCGTAAAAAAATTTTATAACATAACTTGTTAAAAATCCTAGTATCTTCTTCACATATCTTTCAAAAACTTATTTGATTGTTAACAAATTTTGGCATGAAAGGTATAAATAATTGGCCTTTAAATTATGAACTTCGTGGAGTTTCTTTTATCATTGAACTCATTAATTTGTTAATTATGATTTTTTATAACTATTGCAAAATTAATAATCTAAGAAATTTTTGAAAAGTTTTATTTCCAATTTATATTAATTATATTTTTGTTATTAATTTGTCCAGAGAAAATTATGATTTTAAAGAATTTTCCTTAATTTTGACTTTTAATTGTTCAGAATGGATTTTTTCATATTTTATATATTTTGAAATATATATTTTATATATGAAATATTGACTAACGTTTTTTATTCTAGAGCAGAACAAAATTAGTTAATCTAGGATCTTCTCGTAAATTCTTGTTTAATTTTCTTGTGAATTGTCGTATCGTTTAAATTTCATCATTTTACTGTTATAATCTTCTGATTTCATAATAAGAATTTTATTAGATTTATCTGCTTTCAAAATCTTGAGATCTCTGTTTTGAACGATAAATTCTTTGGTTTGCATTTATTGAAAAGTGATTTTTCTTCAGATTTTTATAGAATTTTAATAGAAACTACTTCACTTATTATAATTGTTATGTTTTTTAAGTCATTTTCTAATTTTCTTATTAGTTGATTCGGTAACAGATAGTTGCATGATTTGGAAAATAAACTTAGATAAAACGTGATTTTGATTTTCATACTGCAAGCGACTATTTGTAAATTATACATGGGATAATTTTAAATTTAGAAATGTAGGTAACAACTTATCATTTTGCATCTGAGTCGAAAAATTCTTGTGTGTGTGATGCTACTCAATTTGAGAGTGTTAGATATTTACTCGGACTGAACAGCAGGACTCACTGCAGGTACTCAATATTTTACAATGTAAAAAAATGCCAATTGGAATCAAATTGATATAATCTTTTCCCGCATTCTATTCTAATAATAATATCTAATTCCGGACATGCTGTATACTAGTTTCATTTTTGTTATGGACTTATATACTAATTTTTACTTATAATCACAAAGCAATTACGTGAAAGTAGTTGCAGCAACTTCTTCTTAGATCATTCATTTTCTCTTGAATAGAAACTGAATATTCATCCATATTATATATGAATTATTATTACATAGATGAAAGATGTCTGCCATCAATATTTTCATGCAAGAATAGATGATTTTCCCGTTGCGACGTTGATTAAAATACATTTTCTAATAAATCCTTCAAGATCATGTTAGTTAAGATTTACCAACTTCCTGTGAGACTAACGTAACTGGAGTACCAAGTTATTAGTAGGATGAAATGTACGAGGACTGATTATGTCTTGTCGAAATGAGAATAGGTATGAAACTGTTGATTATTCATCAATCCTCTTAGATCATTAGCTACCTGTTATTACGTGTTTGGTGTACATGAACATTTGAGAGGATGGAGGCGTGTGATAACTAGATCATCAACTCGACTTTGATAAACATTATTCGGGAATAATCTTTGTTGACTTTAGTTTTGATTTAGATATAAGAATCAATGGCAATTATCTAGATTAGGTTACATCCCTCCGATTTCGTTAAAATTATAGTATGTTATAAAGAAAATTACGCTGAACAAGAATATATATATATATATATATATATATATATATATATATATATATATATATATATATATATATATATATAGAGCGCGGAAATCATCCCTTTTCAGTGATTATAATATTTAAATTAATCGTTGAAACCTAACCTAACTTAACCTAACCTACATACTTCCCTACAAAATGAGATCCAATCACAAGTAGGGGTTGCTGTTATCGAAAACTCTTCCATGGTTTTTTCTTGATGAGATGGTCGACAGTAAATTAAATAAGCGATGATTCTACATACAGTAGAATTATTTTATATATAAATTGAATAAAGTATTTTTAAAAAAATTAAAAGTGTCTCTAAGAACATTTCTATACAGGGTGTCCCACGACAAGTTAAAACTATCTGTATATGGCAAAATACTTTTAGTGTTTAGTTTTCGGATACCATCTTTTTAACTACAATATTTTCAAAGATGGCCGACTTCCAGTTCTACCGAAAGTCGACTATAACTTTGTTGTTTTAAATCAAACACCCTATATATTAATAGATTTTTGGAATTTACATAAAATTTCAGTATGCTTTTGTCTGAGAACTTTTCTCGAAAAATGCATACTTTTTGAGTTAATAATTTTTTTGTAAAAAATTTGACCGTTGCAGACCCTTACAAATTATTTTTTATGAGAATAACCTCAAAGATATGAAAATGATTTCTATTTAATTTTTTCTAGCAAATTCAGACGTATTTGAATCTGTGTTGAAAAATTTTCCATTTTATACAGGGTGTGTATAAAAAGTGTTCAACTTTTAACTTCATAAATATCAAATTTCTTCACTTTTTTAAGTAGAGCCAACCGGTTTTTTCTATTTTAATGCATTCAGGGGTAAACATAAGGCAAATTCATGTATACTTTCTCATACTTAAACCTTACCATTATCCAGATATTAAATGTTTTCTGTAAATTTTAAGAAATCCAGGTGTGGTCTAAATTTTATTTTGACCCCTTTGATATAAGCACTAAGAAATAAAATAGTATTTTTCTTTATCATGTCAAGGTCTGTGAAAAAAATCAAATCAAATTGTATTCACTAATCCTATTCCAACTTTTAGTCGTTTTCGAGATATTTGAGGTTTTAAATTATTATTGTACTTTTTAACAAGTTTTAATTTTTCATGTATACTTTTTGTAGGCTATGTAATAAATGACACTTATTCAATTGTCATCACTCAATTGTTGATACGAAAGAGATAAAAAAACAAAATTTTTATAAAAAAATTTAGGAGCATTTAGGAGCTAATAAAAAAGAGATACGAACTTGATTTTGTATTTATCTCAAAGAGAAATTTGTAATAACTAAGAAAACCACAATGAGTAACAAAATGATTGTGCATTTTCTTTGTATTGTAAAATATTGAGCCCTCAACTAATCCTGAATGTTTAGTTTTAGAATCGCACCATGATTTAAGGATGATTGGGTCAGTAGATATGATCTATGAATTGCCGTGAGATCAGGGTTGCTCCAAGAGTAACTAGTATCGTCTGCGGACATATTTTACCACTGATGTCTAGATAGGCGATGTCTTTTATAAACAGAAGAAACAAAATAGGACCTACCACTGAGCCTTGGAGCACACCACATTCTATTGGTTTGCAAGAAAACATCGTTGTAATAACCTTCACGAGTTGACTTCTGTTGGTAAGAAAAATCATGAAAAGTTGTTGCAATGGAGTAATGGTTGTTTAGGGTAGAGTACACATCATTTAGAAGGGAGAATGTGTATTTGTTAATCAAAAACCCAAATTGATGGGTATATTTCTATGGCATACAGCCAAAATTGTATAAGGATAGTCTTGTGAATGAGCAATTCATTTAAAGGCTTAGCTGAGACTTATTCTTGAATAGCCAGTAATGAAAGTTTGCAAACAAGCAGATTTTCTTGACGTAAATGTGATTTGTACTGATCAACCAGCATTGAGGTTGAGACATTGAATATTTTTTTTATAATGAATGGTTCCTATTGTGAGAAATATCTTGATTGAACCACCAGCAATACAGTTAGATAGATAGATACCCTTCACTAACTAAAGTATAAACGACATGCAGCAAAAACCTTGACACTTTTCTTGATACCAGGAAAAAAATACTAGTTTCTTTATTTGTATTTTTAAGAATTTTCCAGTTGTAAAGAAATTATAGTATTCGACATGTGAGAAAATTTGAACTATCGCTAATATTTTCATTTAAAACTTTTCGATTTCCATCTTCCCGTTTTCTTAATAATATATCGATAAAATGTTTCATTATTTTATACAATATTTTTAGCTCACTCTGAAACAATCCTTTCATTTAAGATGAATCACTTGGAGGTAAATTAATTGTTCTACTAATGTAGATACGAAACGTAAACGCAACATAAACGAAAGGTCAATTGGCATCCAAGTAGGCAGGTGCAAACCGTTCTGGCGAGGAATGAGAGAGATGGGCAAGAAACGGACTAGTGGCCTTCGGTGATGTATTTAAGTGTGTGCGGTGATTTCCGGTGAACTCTCCTGCTCCTGATACTCGTACATGTTTTATTATTTTTATTACTAACATATATATCATCTCTTCTATATAACCAGACATGGAGTAGATAAAATAATACGTTTCACAATTTCTCACAATTGTATCAAGAAAATAAATCAGAGTATTGATGATAATTACACAAAAGGATCTCATAGAAATAAACACAGTTGAGTTTTGATGAGATGATACTTTCTATTCTTTAAAATTTGACAGTATCCAAACTTTGGTCACCTTTTTGTTCATTTTCATTTCGTTTTCTGTAGATATTTGGTTCCAGGTGTTTTAACTTTTTTTTCTGCTTTGATCTTTATATCATCTGCAAAAGTGCAGTAGATTGTAGATATCCAATATAGCCGTAGTTTCCTACACATCTAATTGATTCATAAATAAAAGATTCAATCTGCTTCCTTGTCGCACTCTTCCTTAAGTATACTGCTGATCAAAAAAACCCATTACAGGCAAATTGGCAGTCGATAGCGGAATAATACAGCAAGTATCAAGATTCAATTACCTGGGAGTGAATATATCTAGTGAAAGAAACCTGACAGAGCAAGACCAAAATGTATGAAACGTGTGTAAGACCTTTTTTCATATATGCCCCAGAAACCAGAGCCGAGAACTCAACAACAAAAAGAATAATGAGATCCACTGAGATTAAAATACTGCGAATCATCAAAGGAGTCAGGGCGTACAGGATGTGGTGATATGGGTCAGGGCACGAAAAAGATTCTCGAGGGATCACGTAGAAATATTGCCAGAAGACAAATGGGTAAAGTGGGCTAAAACTCAGAGTCCGAACACACGCACACCTGTAGGCAGGCTATTAAAAGAGGTAGATGACAATATTCCAACTACCAACGATACTCTAATCGCTATCTTCGCAGATGATAATGCAATAATGTTTACAGATATAGACCATATAAGAACATCAGAAAAGCTACGATACCATCTAAATGTTCTACAAGAATGGCAATATCAGTGGACAATGAAAGTCAATACTTAAAAATCTACACAAATCTCGTTCACCACAAAACGAGGTGTCTGTCTGCAATTGAGAAAAGAGAAAACAGAAGTCAAATACCTCAAACTACACTTGGACCAAAAATTAACTTGGAAGAAACACAAACAAGCTAAAAAAACACAACTAAACCTAAAACTTCAAAATATGAACTAGCTAATCGGCAAACGAACGCAGTTAACAATGAAAAATAAGATATTTATGTACAAAATCATCTTAAAACCAATATGGACTTATGGTATAGAGCTATGGGATTGCAGTAAACCATCGAGCACCAAGATACTGCAAACTTTTCAATCCAAAATCCTTCGCGTAATAGCTAGTGCTCCATGGTTTAGTTTATAAGCAACTAAACATTACACACAGACCTCAGTATTCCAACAATTAATAAAGTTATTCAGACATCAGCGATAAGAGAAAAAAAACTACAACAAAAACCACGAAAATCCACTGATTTTCAAGCTTTCCACTGATCCAGAGGAACAGATAAGATTGAAGAGGCACTGACCAGAAGATCTCGTAGACCCATCAGTGGATGGTGCCCGCCTCAAGTGATTTAGCAGGAAACCACATCATTTACTTATTACTCTGTATTTTATTGGGTATTGGCAATTGAGTTAAAAAAATAGTCTTTCTTATCATCGTTGATTGTACGTTTCCGGTTAATCCACTAACCATCGGAAAATACAATAAGGAAAAGTCCTTCATTGAAGATGTAGCTGTACTCAACTGTTATGATGAAAGAATTGTGAATAGGTTGATCAATCTCTATACGAAACCACATTTTTCCAAATCCAAAGTGAAAAATAATAAAAATTTGCCCTGATACCTTTCAATTTTCTTTATACAAAAGGGTTGGAAGGAATATTTAGCAGAGTGTATTTCAAATTGGTTTATAAATCTAACAACTGTTGAGCAATCCTAAAAATGGAGTACCAAGTTTTGGAAAGAGTGATATATATGAAATTAGCTGTGATGATTGTGACGGAAAGTATATTGGACAGACAAAGTTATTGTCCGGTTTACAGCTCATTTGAAATATGGACGGATCGTAAAATCGATTTCTGTATCCAATAATAAATTGTTGGATCCATTGAAATTGCTAGATGTGAGAGTAGCTTAAATAGGGACAAAAGGCCAATTCCTTACAGTCCGCTGTACAGTTTAGTAGAATGAATATGAATATTACTGCCAAGGAGTTTTTTCCCGCTGGAATTAATTTTTGTGGGAGAAGGTTTATTGGAAGGAAAATTTAGTATAAGACAGGTAAGTCAAGTCATAAGATTTTAGTTAACCTTCAGTCTCGGAAGACGATAACTTGGTTATGGATAACAGTGTATTCAGTATGAACAGTTCGAAAAATTCCAACTTAATTGTGGTTGATTTGCTGGTAACATTTTTTTGTTCGCGTTTTTTCATATTTGCGTTCGTAGGAAATAATCGAAAGCTTTTTACATGTCTAATGTCAAAATTATTTCTTTCATATTGAATACGTGATCTTGTGTGTCTCTGCTTTTCCAAAATCCACTTCGCGACTCTGTTTAAGTTGATTCAGTTTTAACACGCAATCTCTTTTCAATTATAGGTTATAGTTATATCCGTTCGCCAATTGTGAGGAATCTTTTCTTTCATCCAGATTCTTTTGAAAATATTCAAAATACAGAGTGACTTTTATGTATGGAATTCCTCAATTATTTCGAACAAGGCTTATAGGATTGTGGTAAACAAAGTTCATTGTTTATATAGAAAAGATCTGACAACAATCCGAAATCATTGAGTGTTCAATACATAAAACTCACTCTGTATAAGCATTAATGTGACAAGAGAGAGCGAAAGTTTCTAGAAAAAGAAGTTTGAAATAGATTGACAGAAATTTAATGAAAATATATTCGCATATATCAAAATCTAGTTGTTCTGTAAAAAATCGATCGAACATCTTTTATACAACTACGGAAATAAGTAAAAGTATTCGAAAAATAATAGCAAGTATCACGTGATATGGTCATTAGCCCTAATATCTAATAGGCACGTTGAGATTTTTCCGGATTCATTAGTCAGACGAGGTGTGAGGCGAAATAAATTAATCACCCTTGTCTTGACTAAATCAGCACGGCTTGATGAATTTACTAAATTTCCGTTGACGTATTCGTAAAAAGGGGGATGTTTTTCGTGATTTATACCCGCACAAAGTATTCGCGAAAGTTAATCAGTAATCATTTTGATTGGTGGGATAGACATATGAGATGTATACTTTCGAAATGTATTTCTTACTTTGTCGATGTGATTGTAGGATTAAATGTTAATAAATTATTCTTACTATCAATAATATATTGTTTTAAATGCAGAAGATAAACTATTATACTCTTCAGGACAGTAGTCTTAACGTGTACGGCCCGCGGCCCCGCCGGAAACAGCCCGTGGGCCCGACTCTCAAGTATACGGATGTTTATATTTGTTATAATAATTCAGTTCAATCTGGCCCGCCTACGAATTCAAAATATAATATATGGCGCTCTGCAAAATTAAGTTTGACAACTCTGGTGTGAATTGAGGCGTAAAAATTTTTATTTACGAAATTTTCATGATACATTCTCTTTATTTCCAGCAACTTTACGCGAGCTAAATTTCACCAACCTGAAGCTGTTAAAAGACAAATTAATAACGAAAAGAACGAGTTTAAAAATCTACGGGACTCTAAAGACCAATCGTAATTTGTGGCAGTGAGTGAAAGGTTAAGAATATTTGAGTGGGAGAATAGAGAAAATGGAGAAATTAATGAAATACTAGGTAATTAGAAATAGTTCGATTGATTTAAGCCCAGAGTTTGAGATGGTTTAGCAGAATTCAAAGAATGTAGGACAAGCGGATGCTTAAGAGAATCTTAAATGTCAAAATCTACAGTAGTAGAAAAAGAGGCAGACCACGTATCTGATGAACTGATCAAGTACACGCTTACAAACAAGGAATTTGAATGGATGGGGAATGTTGATGCATAACAGACCAGTTTGGAGGCGAATTGTAGAGAAGTCTAAGTCACACCAAGCTATATTGCTAATTGGTGATATAAGAAATTGCAAAATGGAAAAAACTTTTTACCTTTTTTTTTTCATGTCATTGAAGCGAAAACTAGGGTCTCATCTACGGATTTTTTACGATTTGCGATTTGCATGAAGTTTCTAAATTATGCTCGTTTTACCTTTAACTTCAAAAGTGGAAATGATCTGAGCTCCGCATATTATTTTTAAGGGGTGTAAACAACCCCTCAATGGAAACATTGACATTGAGATATTTTATCGCTAGAAAACGTGTTACCACTCTTGGAAACAACCACTAAATTGTAAAAATCACAAAAAATTACTTTGGTATGACATAAAAAGATTTAAGTATTAGTCCAAGAGCCTCAACCAAAAAAGTAGGTTCTGAAAAAAGTGCACGGAAACAGGTATTTTTTTTTGATTGTTATATAAATTAGGCGAGGCAAAAAACATGATACAAAATTTGCAAATCGCAACAAGGAAAGTTAGTCTGAAGTTCTGACTTATGGTGCGGAGACCCTGACATTAACTAGAAGATAAATACTTTCAATCATTGCAAATTACACAGCGTAAAATGGAAAGGGGAAAGGTCTATACTCGGCATCACTATGAGGGATGGGATAAGGAATGACGAATTGCGCAGATGATCTGGAGTTAAAGATATCATATCAATACAGACACAAAAATTGCGGTGGGCAGGATATGTTGCAAGGATACAAGACAAGCGATGGACAAAAAGAATTCTAGATATTAAAAGATGATATTAAAAGAATACGGACAGATTGGGTAGCAACCGCCCAGAGCAGAGAAAACTGGAAACATTCCCCTAGCCATATCCCCTGAGTGTAAATCCGAGTGAGTTTCATGTGGGGAGCTTCACTTCAGCCGCAATCTTGAAAAACACGTTTTATTAAATATCTCGCGAAACGCGCATCGTACTACAAAAATTGTAGAAACCATTATTGTAGATAATAATATTTTCTATCTTTTTTATTTGAAACTTTTTTGTATAGGTTTTTGCTAAATATTTAGTTAATGGTCAATGATAAATTGAAAATGGTGCTAACTGAATTGTAGAGCATAGAATTTTCTATAAATTTCATTAGAAACCTACGCGTTATACAAAAAAAAGTTTCAAATAATAAAGATAGAAAATATTATTATCTACAATAATAATCAATACAATTTTGGTCGTACGATGCGCGGTTTGCGAGATATTTAATATAATGTGTTTTTCAAGATGGCGGCTGAAGTTAAGCCTCCCCCCATGACGTCCACTTGGATTTACATTCAGGGGACACCCTTGAACATATTAAAAAAATACCTGTTCCCATACGTTTTTTACAAAAAAAACGGCTCTTAGCCTATATAGAGAAAATAATATTTTATATTCTCTATCTTAATTATCGAGTTTTTAGCCACATTTCGACTTTTATCGTCATTTAGAACATCGATTATGGTTATTGTAAATCTCGGTTCAGTACTAATTTTTTGAACTGTAATGATACCCAAACCACTTCCTGCTTTTATAGTATTTATTAAATATCTATTAGGTTTTTTCCACCATTTCTGATTCAAGAGGAAATTCTGAACTACGGAAACATTTAATGAGTTTTCTTTCTTGTAAACATTCCGCAGGAGTTATTATTTCAATCGATCCTGAATTGTGACAAGTTACTCGTCCATCTATTGTACATACATTGAATCACTATTATCTGAAAAGACTTGAAGGAATGGTTCTTTTAGAACTCTCGTCAAATATTCAAATTTCGAAATTTTTAGTTTGTTAACTAGAAAAAAATACGATTAGTTTCTGGACCATAACCATATCAGAACTTATAAAAACCATTTCAAAGGTAATTGAATGAGCTACAATTTTTTTCATTACAATATATGGTGAAAAACCATTTATTTTAAAACGGTGAAGGGGCAAAGGGCTCGAGAGAGACTAGGATTGCGCTGCCACGCATTCTTTAAACAATCATATCTCCGTGAATTTTTGAGTGACAGAAAAAAAACGAATCAAATTTTTTTTCAGAAGAACTACATTTTTTATTGTCATACTTTTATACGTATTTTTCATCATTTTTGAAATATTATGAAAATAAGGTGGTTTTTTTTAGAATTCGAAAATTTGTTTTTGTAAAATTATGATTTTTTTGAGAAATATGTATCTTAAAGCATCCAAACTGCTAGAATCCATGAAACTCTTTATATCAAAGTTATTTATAGACGGAATACGATTAATTTGAATTTTTGTCGAAATGACATTTATGAAGCCCATTGATTTAAAAGAAAAAAACATGTTCTTCTTACTTGCATCACAGCTTACTCATTTTACATTTTACAAGACTTTTAACAAAGCTTATTTCACTACAAAACACTATTCCATCAGAATGCATAAAATGTATCTGCTCGCAGATGGCATTGAATACATCGTTTAAATTTCAGACAAAATATAAAACGGCTTTGATCTTTCGCTTAATATTGGACTTGGAACACTATATAACAAACACACTGATTTGTTCAGTTTTTCACTTTCCGTAATTCTTTGTCATGAAATTTTCGTTAAAATGGATATTTTTGTAGATATTTGCAAAAAACCGATGAAAAACGTGAAAAAATCCCGAGTTTTCAATTACCATTAACTTGAAAAGTATTGGGTTGTTCGAAAAACTTTATAGAACATTTTTATTTATAGAATATGGTGGGTGAGGAGTTCAGATCATTTTCACTTTTTACATAAACAAAATTTCATGCAAATCGGTTCACAGTAAAAAATTCGGAGAAATAAAAATAAATGACTGCGCTATTATCAGCGACAATCGAAACATTTTACATTACAGTTAATTTTATAAATAATCAAATAGATATATAATAAAAACTATCAGCCGGTGTTTTGTTTAAATAGATTGGTCTTAAACGTGATGACTAAAATTATTACTGAAGCGTACCTGACTATTGCTTCTATGTATTTAGATGAATTTTTAAGAAAAAGAAAAAATAAATCATCATGGTGAGTTTTTACAATAATTGAAACTCAAACGAACGATTTAGAAATATTGATTTTCGAAATATTAGGGACTATACTTTTTTGCATACGCTCAATCTAATAAAAATTTTAGTCACTGAAGCTGATATCGTAGAAAACGGTTTCGAAAGTCTTCCTTGAAGTGATGAAAACCGCTAATATTTCGTTTCGCAGTAGGAAACAAGAAACAGTCATTATGCAATAGATTGTGTAGATAAGAGAGATGCGACAATAATTCGATGCTTATATGGAAGCTGACGTATCCTAAGATACGCCTCTATCCGTAAGTCACATGCAGATATTTTTTAATACAACTGAATAACATGAAGTAATCACTTATGGACGCACAATAATGACGAAATTTTGAAAACCAATTGTAAACAATCTTTTTTGATAATGTTTTATTACCAAAAGTTACAGGAAGTGATTAAATGCATTGTTTTTCACTTTTTGGAACCATGAAAAGTCGTCCAACGTAATTAAAAAAATGATAAATTTCCAGTTTTGTACGTTCTTTTGAACGTTTACTATCAACAACTTCTAAATTATCTCTTGCTTCGCAATAACATGATATTTTCCATATAGAAATGAATTATATTTACATATATAATATTAATTTCATATACTGCACATAATTCAATCAACATCAACCATAATTTTCATCATTTAATTGCGTTTCATCAATACCATTAATGAATGAATTCATCTCTCCATCTCACCATTGGATGAGTTAATCATAATAATTGATTGAAATTCAGTTTCATTCGATCCAATGACGGTTTCTCAAAAATAATGATATTATCTAACGGACTAATTCCACTGAAATCTGTATATACTGGGAATACCCACTCGAATCATTTTTCTGTTCTATAATTCTTCACGTTAACATAACGGCCATAATTTATTATCGACAATAGTTACGGGGTTTCTGAGGAAAACGAATATTTACGTTTTTGAATTTTGAAAAAATATTTATTAGAACCAAAGTTATGGGGAAAATAGTAAGAAAAAATGCTAAAATGCTCTTTAAATCGGTTGTATTTGGGCCTGGGCAAATTCAATTGAGACTTTTGAGTATCAATTTCAGAGAAAATACTACTTAAAACGAGTCTTCATACGTACATTTTCAAGCATTTGGAACAGTTTTATAGCATTTGGGAGCAAAATTTTAATAGGAAAATAACATTTTTATTTGTTTATAGACCATTTGTGTAAAGATGACTAAACATTTTCGCAAAAAACAGCGTCATTTTTTTGCAAAGTAAAGTGAGTTTACGAAACTTGCAATCTAAGCGACCGTTTTCTTTGGCAGACTGTAGCATAAATATTTCACCAAATAACAATTAAACAACACTTGATAGTGGCTTTTGCAACATCTTAAACAAATTATGTCTACATTTTCTTAACCGATTCCATTTCCCATCTATATAAAGTAAATATTTATATGTTACTATTCAATGAAATTAAACAAGTTTTTTTTATATTTAATAAAAAAAACTGTTATCTTGAAACATTCAGAATATAATTACTCCTCACCTTTCGGGGTTCCAGAAAAATAAAATTTTGCTTCAAAACTTTCTTCGTGAATATATTTTTAGAAACTGTGAAAAATTATGTCCAGGAATTGAAGTAATATGCAGTGTTGCTAATGAAATACCTTGCCAACCTAACATAGCAGCTGATAACGTTAATTTAAATATATTACAAGATGAGAACATTGAAGAAGCAGATTCAAGAATAATTTTACATGCATTTCATGCAAGCATTGAAGGCAACAAAAAGAAAATACTGGTTCTTTCGTCATGACGTCGTGATTCTGTTATTGAACTATTGGCCTAAATTTGAAGAACAAAATCTGAAGGTAGAAATATTTATCAATTATACAATTCATTTTACTTTCGGTAGTTGTAAAACATTCAATTTTTAAGTAGGAGTTTTCTATCGGGGAATATAAGGTTATACAATAATGAATCTAACAAAAAATCCATGTGCTGTAAATAACTCAATTCTCACCATTTTTTTAATCATTCTATCGCTATCACAAAATCTATTTGTCGACATGAATAACCTCCCTATCTAGACTCGGAAAATAATATCTGATGCACATATTTTCACTAGGAAGTCCTGGATTTTTTCATTTTACCCTTGGCATATTTTCTTACGTTATCTCATCCAGAACAATTCAATTGTTCGCCTGCAGTATCTGCCGGTTATATCGAGTCGAATCAATCTCTGAGATCCCCGCTGAACCTCATAGTAGTCCTTAAGGGTTCTTTAAGGAGTAGCCAGTTGCGACTTTCACGCTTCATTGCGTCCACCAGTCCGGATATATACAAGATTAGCCACATGCTTTATTAACTTTTATTTCATTCATTCAGTACGATGTTTAGTGCGGGTATTTAACTTGAAATGTTTAAATGAAAAACTCAAATAAGAAGGTGAAATGTAGACGAAATATTTGTTTAAAGAAACTACCAGAAGATTTTATTATAATTAATATGAATTTTTGAAAATGTGGTGGTAAATATTATAATCGAAGAATTGCAAGCTTCTCACCTCAGCAACGGAAAATTACATGAAGAAATTGATCAAAGGCATAGGCGTGGAAAACAGCTGCAATTTGCAAACTATTTATTGATGATATTAGACAAGAATGGTGTGAATGCGCTTGATATTAGATTAATTTATGATTAAAATGTTGAGAAGATCAAATATTTTGGGAGATTTACCTCTTTTTGATTTTATAATACGTAAATCGAAGACTGTGACAAAACATTACAGATTCTAGAGTCTCAAAGAAAGGTGCTAAACTGAATCCATGCGCCATGGTTTCACCACTTTTCAACTGGCCCATCTGCGATTCGCTAAGTGTTTGAGTTTCTTCCACGTAAGGCAGTTAGCGTCCGTGGCAATGAATCGGAGGATACACTGACTGAGGTGAAGAATGCATTCAGCGCGTCCGTAAATTGTCCAGAAGAACAACAGCGAGTTGCTTTAAGATCGAAAGGTCACTGTTTGAGCCGAATCACATCCGAGAAAAGACCACACGCTTCCTCAATGTATTGACGGGAAACTTATTCGACTTAGGAATACAAAACCTGGACCACCGTCTCTATAAGTGTGTGGAAAAAATGAGTTAAATCGTTGTCCATTTGCCCACGTAAATCTTTGAGCATTTGAAAATAACTTTGGTGCTCTGTCCTTCCGCATGGATACCTGCCCACACACAGACTCTATTCAGGTTTGATGTGAGAATTCTGATCGTTCCAGTGCACGCAGATATGCCGTTTGAAAGCTGCTTCATTAGACCAGAAAATAGAATGCTAGAACTGCAGATCATCCTGACAACATCCGAGGTACCATTGGCAAAATTCCACTGTGCGATCGAAATAATACACGTGAAGTGCATTCTTCTGATAGCTGAACTGCAGATTGTTTCGTCTGCTCCACTAACGTCAGCTGTTTCTATATTTTCGGTAATTGCGTCGGCAACAAAGCCCGTTTTTAAGTATTTCTGGTATGTCTTCCACACTGTTGAACGATTTTGTAGCATCGAGTGGGGAAATTCTTGTTGAAATTGGGCAAACATAAATTCCTAATCCCCGTTCGTGCGCAGATACGACGTAACAAAAAACATTCTTTCTTGAAGCGTTAAATTGTATCGGTTGATCATTTTGAAAACGCAATCACTCGACTAGGACGTGTTATCATAGCACAGACACTGTCTGAAGCAAAAGCGTGCTTCGTTTTAGACGTTGCCTGACTTATCTTATTTATAGTCCAATTGGCACAATTTCTATTGGAAAAGTGGTTCGTTCTATATCTGAAAATGCCAAATTACCGAGTTATATACTGGTTACTTTTTACAGCATGAATGTTGGAGATGTTCATGTGTTGAGGAAGTCTACATTAATAATTCTATCAAAAAAAGAATGGAAATAGCTCAAATGCTTCCTTCACAGAGATTTCAAAATCAATATAATTTTCTTCATTTTTACATGATACAGATAAATCATCATTTCACAGAATTATGAGTAAAACTTTGGACAAAACTTCGCGTCAACTGAAAATCAACCAAATATAACTATGAATGTAAAAGAGACTGCAAAGGTTACTATCAAAGTTTTCTGTGACATTCATAATTAATATTTTGGACGTAGGTTAATTTTTCGAACTTTGATTTGTTGATTTACTCATTTAAATAGACACTGTTCAATTGGTTTATTTGTTTTCTTTTGTTCCTTCATCTAATACTATGGAAAACAGGTCTAGTACTCATTCACTCTTTTTATTGTTTCTAATATTTATTTCAACTGAACAATTTTGGATATGTTTGTTCCTTTCAACTTTCTACAATAACCTTCCTTAGTCATAGAGCGAAACCTTGACAAGGATGGGTACCAACTAGGACTAAATATTCAATACAATGAAGGATTGAATCCGGTGGGTACGTTTTTTAGCGAAAAATTATATTCTTATTTCAATAAATATTTAGTAGAACAAAACTTGAAAAAAATTATTTTGTTTACGCATTTCACTCAAAAAATAGCATATATTATATCGGTGGAGCGTTAGAAATAACATCAATGCCCAATGAATCAAAAATTTCGAATATTCACGGTCGGAAAATTTCAATATCCAGTTCCATTGGGATATCATACAAGTAGCAGTTTCTTACGATAGAATGTTTTCTGGAATTGAATATTAAAATGAATGAATTTGCATTATGCTTTACATTTATACAACCATATGTACATACGAGGGTTAATACATTTGAGTCACTTATAATCAAAAATTACCGAAGTTGTACATCATAGTGAAGACCTCAAGTACTGCTTGAAAATTTATAGTTTTCTTGTGTGGTAATCCTTGATTTTAGTATAAAATCCGATAAAGATAAAATCTGGAAAATTTTTTACGAGGTAAGTTTTTTTTGAAAAAATCGGATATTACTTATAATTTTTCATCACAAGT
Source organism: Diorhabda sublineata (assembly GCF_026230105.1). Classification (NCBI taxonomy): domain Eukaryota; kingdom Metazoa; phylum Arthropoda; class Insecta; order Coleoptera; family Chrysomelidae; genus Diorhabda; species Diorhabda sublineata. Next base: position 13,403,478 of record NC_079481.1, on the reverse strand, counting down.
CGCCACTGCTTTCTTGTAGCATCCCTGATCTTACGGTATTTCATAGGACCATATCTATTGCACCCTTTTTTAATAAATAACATCACCAATGAAATCGTGGAATCTTAGAGCTTATTGTGGACAATTCCTTGAAATGGGAGTCATATTGATGAATTTATCCACCTCTTTAACAGTCTATTATGCCCTTATTAAGTCGCATCTCCGATATGCCCTTCCCTTTTGGGGTACGTGTGTTGCGACTCAATTTGAGCGAAATCCTCAAACTTCAAAAAAGAGCTGTTAGATATTCACTCGAAGCTAACAGCAGGTCTCACTGCAGGGACTTCTTCAAAAGATTAAAAATTATGACTCTTCCTTATTATTCTTTGAATCCGTTTGCCTAATTCGTAAGCACGCTTGTCCAATTTCAGAAGGATCGTACCTACGTACTCCACGTCGGAATTAGTTAAGGGCTCAATACTTTACAATGCAAAAAAATGCGCTATCATTTACCAATTGAAATTTGAGGGAATTTTTACCGGAAAGTGCCTCTTCTACTCTGTAAACGATTTCTATTCTTGCTTTTTGCTATGGAGTCAACATGAATATTATATAATCGAAACTTTGCTTTAAAATATACTAATTGTTCGATTCTTACAGTACGTTATTTTTTGTTTCTCAAATAATTATAATACAGAATAGATAATAACGCAAAAACATTTTCCAAAGAACTGATATTAGCTAGGTAGAATTTATCCTTATTGAAATCAGCACATCATTGAAATAAATGGTTGCTAATTCCACCCCCCGTATAATATATAACAGGAATATTGGAACAGCATCCGTAGTTAGTCCTTTGCAAGTGCACAAAAATTGAGAAATTTCAAGTTTCTAGCTTTACTACTGAAAGTTAAAAAAAAACTTAATTTTATTCACCACCTTTTAAGGGTGATAACTCGGAAAAGGGTGGTTTGAGGAATTTTTATTATAGTAAAGACCCTTATCAATTTCATACTTCGATTTTTGTCGCATGAATCTAGAAACACCCTGTATATACAGTAGAAAAGGCCATGTGTGCGTCTATCAGGAAACTTATCATGCGTTAAAGATTAAATCAACGATATCCTCTATTAATTCCAAATATCCTTTCTATCTATCCAAACAATATAACTTGCTATATCCGAATTAGTTCGGGTGGAAAGATGAAATTATACACATTTGTTGCAATTTTGCCGCAACTACTGGCAACGTTGCATTGAATTTTCATACCAATATGTCTTGGAAGCTGATATATCCAATGAATTCATTTTCATGTTTGACTCTCATAGAAGGAGCTAGTTACACGGTTCGTACCAAGTAGTATTGAACTTTTCCAAATATGGATTCTTCAATCAGATTTTTCAATTAAACTGAAACATCATTCATTTTACACCAAAAATCTACTCGGAAGGACGGATACATATTAAAAAATTGTGACCTACAGCTTTCTCTTCTTGCAACCTTTTATAAAAACCTGTATAACCGGAGTTTCTTTAAGTTTGCATTGTAGTTTTTTTTCTGTTCCTACAGAAAATTTATTCGTTCCTGGCAGCGTCGTCTTAATGTCCCAAAAGGAACAAAGTATAAACTATACAACAACCCTAATTTTCTAGAAAACTGAAAACTTTTAATCAACTTTATGTTCCACCAACTCCATTGTTGTAGAAATAAATATGTGAATATACAAGGATGCGTTGAATGTCAAAATCACTTATGGCTTCATCCGCGATCACAAACTCCGATATGCAATTAGATAAACCTTCCAAAAACAGAAAGTTTTGCAAAGCAAACTCCCAATCACCATAGTTTCTTTAATTTAGGAATATTCACTAGGTAATTCTGAACCAAAATTTCCGTTTCACTTTGAACTGGGCCCATAACCATAACCGTTCCGATTTCTAAACATAGACTTCACCTGAGCTAGTTGGTTGTTCAGATCCATCAGTTTCTTAGTCATGTCAGCTCTAGCCGGCCATCGTTTTCAGACGAAGTGATTGTGAAAGTGGAAGAAGGAATGCTGAAAGACTGTAAGGGGACTGTTTGGGACCTCAGCTTAATAATTCCTCATATCAGCAAGTCCTGCACTCATAACATTGTGAGAGACTGCTCAAGATATGCCAAAGTTGGTGCAAAGTGGGTTCCGAAAATGCTGACGGACGACAACGTCTGTAAATAGCCCCAAGTGATTTCTCTGAATAAGCTACTTGCATTTTTTAGGAAGTATCAATTTTTTTGTTTATTTTATTCACAAAAAGTGAAATATTCAATTGAAAAAGAAAAAATAATATCAAATCTTTAACTACATCTAACTACGTTTGATAAAAACATTGAGTAGTTGTCTGCCTGATGATCACGAGGTCATAGTTGCCGGAAACGTAGCGTGTGCTGTTTTAATACAGTTTTTATTTATTAGTTACGTATAATATATAACAATAAAGTGAATAATTCTTTTAAAGGTTACATAAGTTGAATTTCAATCTTAGTTACATTAAAATGATCCTGGAAATAAAAATAATCTCGCAAGATCGTCAAAACGAACAACACTTTCAAACTATTTTTGTTGTATATTCGAATTTATTGGTATCATAAAAAAAATTTATCAGTTGCAAATGGCATTGATCATACCAGCAATTATTTTTGAAAATTGAGGGGAAAACATGTTTTTCATTATTAAAATTCGTTGCCAAACTTATTTTGTGGACAATCCCTCGATAAGCGCTATTTCTACCTTTTTGTTAAAGAATATCATTTTATATTCAACCAACTTACTGCAACAATGGGATATGTATGTAGTCAGACTACTGCGAATATCTAATTTTATCCGATTCCATCAAATTTTGTTTCATCGTGAATAACGATATGGAAGTCGAAATATCTAACGAAATAGAAATTTGCCGCTACGAACGACAAAAGGTATTGTTTTCAATTTTAAAGTTTTGTTGAAATGCCAGAATTGTGTAAAAGCCGCCGGAGAGAGATTTCATACAAAACTACCAACTGTATACAACGATATATGAAATGTTGAGTATTGTTGTGCATTCGATGAAAAATAGAACGCACTTCACGTGGACAATTTTGCCCCATTCACCGAAAAAGATTTATTCGACGGATTTCAATAAAAGCAGGCGATTCAAAATTAAGCCATGCATATTCATGGTAGAAAAAAATAGGGGAACTTTGAGTTTATGGTATACATTTGGTTCAAACCCAACGCAGTTGCCACTAAACTTCACCAATATATAGGGTGTAATAAAAAATAAGGTAAATTATTTGATTGAAAACAATGACAGGATGATCTGTCACATTAAGACCGGAGATGAAAAACGGAGGAGAAAGATAAAAAAAAAATTAGTCAAAACATAAACCCACAAGGACGAAAAACAGGAAATTAGACAAGGCAATGAGACACGAAATAAGAATGAAACCAAGAAAATAGAATTGAAGATAGGAACGTGAATTTTATGAAGTGCAAACCCCGAATGAGCACTGATATAAAATCGATATATTAGTAATAGAGATAGTAGACAAACCAAGAAGGTTAGCTTATGAACTAAGCAGGAAACTACCTTATCCCCATACTGGAGGAGCCACAAGAGCTTTGGAGATAAGTTTCTTGATATCCAGATAAAGCAGGAGGAGTAGCAAAAATTCATAACAAAAATGAAGCTAATAGAAATCAATCTTCAAACATAAAAAAATATGAGTATATTGAATATACAAAAATATTATGAAGAAACAGAGGAAGTGTTTAACATGACCAAGGAAATACATCAAAATAGTAATAGGCGACTTCTATGCGAAAATTTGCGAAGAGGTCATATATATTCAGAAAAGTATAGCGAATACGATGGAATAAATGAAAATGGAGAAGACTATTTAATTTTACAGCGGAGATTACTAGTACAAAGTTAGCTCCAAATAAGAACTATTCTAATCAAATCGATCATTTCTTTGTGAAGCGACTATCAAAGAAAAGACTAGAAAATATAAAAATTCGGCTTGTTGCTTTTTTGAATATTGAATATTTTGAATATTCCTGTGGCACAGTAGTCACTTCGAAATTATTCATTCCAATGGAGTTTTTGAAAGAATTAATTTGTTATCGACGTCCCACTCCATTCCAGTGATTCAAGTGATTATTTTTATTGAACTTATCAGTTTACGAATATAAATGGCTAAAACAACAACATTGTGCTGATCAAGAAAGTGGAGTAATATTCACATTCATTAAAACTTGTGCTGATATCATCCTTTCTATTCACTTGTATGGTTTTTGAATATCTTTTTAAGTTTGCTTTTTATGTCCAAGTGCTCACATCACATTTTGTATAATAGTTTCCTTGTAAATTCGTATTTTCTATTCATTTGAGTAGCAACGAATAGAGTAGAACAGATTTCAGTTTGGTTATATTGGTGAAACAAAAATATAAAATCAGTTTTTTCATATAAAAGTATGAGCTCCTTTTAATTAAAATCTGTTTCACTTCTTAAGTAATCCCACCCTCTCTTCATTTAATTTTTTGTCCGCAGTTATACACCTGTCAGATAAAAAGAATGTATGGTAGTGGGAATACATACAATTTTCTTGTCAATAGATTAACAGTTAGAATATTATCATATGAATAACTTTGCTAAGCTAAGTTGTAGCCTAGATTGAAGAAAAAGCAGCTTCTCGTTAATATCTATGCTTTTTTTTTCTATTCACTACTTCTTTCTCCTGTTAGTTCATTCAGTTTCTTCAATATATGAGCACTACTGAACTTTCTTGCTGCTAATCATCACAATCCTGTTGTTCTGGCCTCTCATCTTCGTAGACTAGAGGTCGGAGGGCTCATAGATAATAAAACAAAGAACGATCAACTCCAGTTTTAATTTACCTCTTCTTCATCATCGTCGTATTCCCGCAGCTGTAAAATCTCAAGGTCATTATCGGCTCCATTATCGTCTTCACTATTGTCTTCATTATCGTCTTCACTATCGTCTTCACTATCGTCTTCACTATCGTCTTCACTATCGTCTTCACTATCGTCTTCACTATCGTCTTCACTATCGTCTTCACTATCGTCTTCACCTTCGTCTTCACTATCGTCTTCACTATCGTCTTCACTATCGTCTTCACTATCATCTTCACTATCATCTTCACTATCGTCTTCACTATCGTCTTCATTATCGTCTTCACTATCTTCATTTCCAGCATATTAATGAAGAATGATTTTTCATTTTTCCAAATTTCAATTTATATTAGGAACAACTATCAATACTTAAGGTTTTTCTTCAATAAACTGTTGTCTGAAATTGATTTTTTTCTCTAATAGATGGTGACCGAAGACTTTAAAATGGGCAGTGCCTGTTTTTAAACTAACAAAAATTCCATTTACATATCAAGATGATTGAGCTATTTTGAAAAGGCGAATGATTTGGATTGGTTCCGATATCCCATACCAAAATGAGACGCTCCAACAAAATTCAGTGAAATTCAGTTTTCTCGAATTTCTTTTAAAAAACTAACGAGGCATTTCCTTTCATTTTTTTGTAGCCTCATATAAAGACAATGTATCTTTTAATGTTTCAAAGCTCTTTATGTACTTACGTGTTCCATATACACCGCTTAAATCTTCTTTGAAAACTTTTTTACGCGGCTTACATAAAGTAATCCGTTGTGATCAAAGGTTTTTATTTCTTTAAAATATTGTGAATATTCTTTTTATTTAATCTTATTCACGTTTCTCCTAGACGAGCTCGTTTTCTAAGTCAATGGCGTACCCAACATGAGATACTTTTACCATATGTAGAGCACCTCAAAGAAGATATTATGAGGCTACTAAAAAGTGTCTTCTTCCTCTATTAAATTACAGTTTAGTTTACAGTAGCTTATGCAATTAATTTGATTTTTTGAATTATTCTGCAATGCAGTCCAGCATTCGACTGATATCAACTAAAATCTATTTATGGGAGAAAAATGTAAACCAAAACATATTTACGCATAGTGCACGTGATGAGGGTTGAAAACGCCAAAGCATGTAATAGGGCAGCCCTTAAGAAACAATTTGTCTAATACGACAACACAGTTCTCTTCAAGCTTCGGTAGAATATTCGAAAACCAATTTTTGAGAAAGAACATGCACCTATTTCCTCGGGATAGTCCCTTTTTTTATTCAAATACCCAAAAAGAAACTGGTAGGAAATCATCTTCACTACCGAAGTGACAAATTTTTAGTCTCTTTCATAAACATAAAATGTGCTCTTAATTGAACTCTCTGGATTTGTAATTGATATAGAAATTATTTTACTAAACCCAATAACAATTAATAGTGAAAAAATATTTAAAAAAAGCTTCTATTTAGATGAAACTTTAAAGGGCTCACAATGGTGATTTTAGAAATGGGAGAAGCTCAAATAACTTGATATTTGGATTTAGACAGAAAGATAAGAAAATCTATTTATATTTTATAGTTCTGGAGATAGACTTTGACCAAATAAGAGAAAAAGATACAGTGCTATAACTAGATGTCGATCAATATTAGATTTGATTACATACAAACAAACACAGACAGGTAACACTAAATAAAAGCTTGTTAAATAGTTTTTTGAAACATTATCTACCTGTTGAGTTTTCAAATCGATGGAATGTTCATTCTAGAATGCTTGTTTTGAGGATTGTATGGAAAAGTCTTCCCAAACTTTATCTTTTGTATGTCCAGGTTTCCTCCATGTTTCATCCAGGTAGTAAATTTTTCTATTTTTTTCACGAAATTTCTTAATTTCGTCTCCAAACAATTATTTTAGCTTTTTCTGATAATAAACTGTTTCTTCCCCGCTTTTTTCCTTTTAATAAATTTTAAAATGTTGATCTTTCAAAAAAGGGCATCTCTGAATCTTCGTTAACTACTATCAGATCTTTATCCACTGTAGGTACCTCATTTTGAAAGAAAAAATTGAGTACGATTCTTCTGATGGCGCTTCTGTCGAAATCAACAATTGAATCGTTAATTTTTTTCTTGATGGATACTTTTTTGGATCGCCCACTGAAGAATGCCTAATCTAACAACATTTTTGTCATAATTTTCTTGTATTTCGTTTTCATAAATATTTCTAATCATTTTTTTTTCGCTAGTGTTAACATGAAGCTTTTTAGCTCTCTTCTTAGGTGGAGTATAGGTAATATCAACAACTTCATCAGCTGTATCCGTGTCAAACAAGTTGAAGAAAATTCCGCAATAGAAAAATATAAACAATCTCGCTGAATTACGATAATATAGTGCCGAATCTGTGCTACGCCTGATCCAGAGGTTTCTGCAGCGATGCGGCGCGAGCCTCTCTCACGCGGTTTTTTATTTGTGGTGCTACAAAATTCCAACCAATGGATTTCATCTCTAGGAATGTAGTCGCTGAAATATTTGAAAATGATATGGCAACAGATGATATTTTCAAAACTTTATTTACTGGGAATGAGTAAATCTCAGTCCCAAATAGACAACTTCTTTGTGTATCTCGTCGTATGCTCCAGGTATCGGGATGCATGTAGACGATGGCTTGAGTTTTTAAAGCTTCCATCTCCCGCACCAATCCGAGAATTGATTCAGGATGTTCTATTTGGACCTTTTCTTAAAGGTAAGGGCTAGTATGGAACGCCAGTAAGGGGTTGAATGATTGATCTGTGTAATAACCAACTTTGTCACTAATAGAGCGCTCGGTGAGATTTGTATGTACAGTGAAACTTGGTTAAGTGAGACATCAAGGGACCTACACTGTCGTTTCACTTATAGAGGTATTCCACTTACCCAGTGTATCAGATATACAGGTATAAATAAATATCTGTCTCATTTACAGAGGGTTCCATTAATAGAGGTGAGAATACAGGTTATTTCAGTTATACATGTTAAATTATTAAATAAAATAAAATAACGTGTTATGTGTGTAAATGAGTTTTAATAAAAAAAAAGTACTTAAAGGTAATCATACAAATTTATGTAATCAACAAAAATATTCAAGCACGTTTTTACACGTATTATGTACTCAACGACAAGGGCTGAGCTCTTAAATATATGATTATGATGTACGAATATGGAAACAGAATGTATCAATTATAAAAATCTGTCATTTTAGTTTGTCGTTTGGAAGTATCAGCCATCAGATGTTTTTCGATGTTATAAATTTTATCAAATATGCTTTGGTCACCAATTGATGACATTTCAAAATAACTGTGCAAAGTTTCTAGTGTACTGCTTCGCGTTTAGAAATTTTTACTAAATTTACTTCCGCGCTCATTTCATCGCCTTCTTCTTCATTTTCATCTTCAGGATCAGTTTCTAAATTTTCGTCCTCCTCTTGTAAGTTTTTAGCTTCAGTTACTTCAGATTTAAATCCAGATTTTTTAAAGCAGTTTGCTATAGTAGTTTTGGTCACAGAAAACCAAGCTTTCCTAGCAAACCTTATCGCCTGAAGAACATCGATTTGTAGGCACTGATTGTCTTCTATAGATTTAATAACAAGTCGAACAACTTCTTTTCTGTAATAAATTTTGAAATTGTTTATGATGCCTTGATCCATTGGCTGCAATTTACTTGTCGTATTCGCAGGCAGATACACGAGTTTAATGTGGCTTAGCTTGGGCATATTATTGTGTTTCAGTTCCTGACATGTTAGCACCTAGAAGTATTGTAATGCGCTCTTTACTGAGTTTCCCGCCATAACAAGACTCACCTTTTAAGGTAAAAGTTTTATCGGGTAGACACTTGTAAAATAAACCCGTTTCGTCTGCGTTCAAAATATGTATCATCAGCAGAATAATTGCGTAATAGAAGTGGTAGGTCTTCAATCCATTGGCTACATTTGTTAACATCAACAGCGTTACTTTCTCCACAAATTGCTTTGAAAACTATACCGTTTCTTTTCTTAAACCCTTCCATCCAACCATTGCTGCTACAAAAATTATGAATATCGAGCCTTCGCGCGAAATCTTGTGCCTTTTCTTTAATCATCGGTCCACTTACCGGAACGTTTTTGTTACGAAGTTGCTTGACCCATGTTAGCAAACACTGTTCAAGTTCAGGATATTCTGATAAACGTACACGTTTTAGTTTTCCTTGTCCTTCAGAACATTAAGATTCAATTTTATGTGTACTCTGAATTATTCTACAAAGAGTAGATTTTGGCACATAAAATTCGGCTCAAACTTCTTCGCGTGTCTTTCATAAACGGATATTAACTTCAGTTTTTCACGTAATGATAACGATTATAGCTTTTGTTTTGGCATTTTTCAAATAAACATCTGTATGATAGTAAAGCGAAACTAAAACTGAAGGTAATTGAAGCTTAAAATTTGTCTTACGTACTGGAAATTATGTGTGGAATTTGTGGGTAGAATAAAAATGAGTAAACAAACAATGTTATCTCAGATACAGAGGTTGATGCATATAAAATTCACTCGCTGTCTCAGTTATAGAGGTAACTATGATGATAAATCGAAAGAACAAATCCCAGATATAGAGGCTTACCTCGTCCCACTAACAGAGGTAATTCAGTGCCAAAGTGTTGGGACCTCAGCATGAGTTCCTGTTATGGAGGTTTCTCACTTATCCATGTCCCACTTAACCGAGTTTCACTGTATCAATTTCATTATCGAATGTGACGATCGGGTAGTTAGAAACTTCCTAACGAACCCGGTTGCCCGGTTGCCAGACCTGATCGAAAGGAAATCTATGAATATGGTGATGACGTTGTGACTTAAGTGTTTGAACTTGAATCCAAATTGTAATTATGTTCCGGATTTTGTCCTTGATCAGACCTTCGAAGACTTAGTTTGGGATTGAGAACTGTGTTGTCAAATATCTAATATCGAGAAAATTGCAAAATTGCCAGGCAGCTCCTGCATAAACCACAGAGCTAAGGAGAGGTTATCTCAGGCAGATTTTTCAATGCCAACCTAGAGATTCCGACACGTTTGGGAGCGGACTTTCTCCTAGCTCATCAAGCTGATTGAAAGACCTCGACAGTGTAGGGTGCGTGAATTGGTATGATATTATTTAGGTTGGTGATTATTTGAGGGCTCCGGGTCATAAGTTAGGTTAAAAATTTTCATTGACAAAGTCCCTTAGAAAATTTAGGTTGTCAGTTGGTGTGAATACAGTTTGCTACTTTTCAAACAGTTTCTTTGTCTCCTTAAGTGAAGAATTTTCGACCTTGCGTGTAAAGATACATCTTTATACGCTTTTTTGGGCTGTTGTAACTGTTTTTAGCTCTAATTTCAAGCTTGATTTGTGCTTTAAGACGGTTCCATTGCATTTAGACTGCCGGGTTTCTAGTTCGAATATACAGCCTGTATAGCTACAGTTACAGGTTCTTCTAAAACACCGTTTTCACGACTGTTGATGAAAATCTGAGGAAGCTTAGACGTTGCCAAATATACTTTTCTGACATTTTTGATTATAGTATAAGTGTCAATTCAGAAATTCAGCTAATTACTAGGTGACATTCCTATTTGACTGAATTAATCAATTATCATGATAATTTACTAATTAACGTTAAAATTGAATTGAATTGTAAGGATTTAATGAAATTTTTGTTTTTCGTAGGAACTTCGTATTTGGTACATTGATGATACAAACTCCTCATGTTGATATCAGTGGTTGTGGGTTATTTGCCTACTACTCTCACGAGTATTTCATTTCAATCAACCCGAGCAATGAATCAAGAAAATTAATTAACCGCATCTTGACACCTTAAAGGAGAAGAGGGTCCTTATGTATATCTATCATTTGTTAGAAACATCCCGAATGATTAGGATAATGGATTAAGGCATTATCATTCATTCTCACATACACAGACAAATAGTATCATTCAAATTTAGGCCAAGGATGGATTTGAAGAGGGCCAACAGTTTGTTTCTAGCTTTTGTTTATCCGGGAAAAGTGAATTAACAATAATATCTCAAGTTTGAATTGATTAGCGATCTAGAATGTGTTTTCTTGTTCATATTTGGAAAAACGTAATTATTCAAAGTTCATATTAAAACGTTTTTATTCGATTAAGCGTTGATGTACAAGGGTTATTTCTAAAGTTTCGAGATATGGCAATACTGATGTGTATATGTCAAATTTGACATTACTATGAAGTTTGACATTTCTAATGATGAACGTACTCAGAACGTGGTATCATACGATTGCTATTTGAATTGATTACAGATACTTGGAACATTCATGTTGATAAAGAAATAGAATTGAATCACAAACAATTTTGGGTGATGGTTTTCTGTGACTTTCGACGTAGATTAAACTAACAGCAGTTTGCCAATCAACTCACTCCGATTTGTAATAATGAAATAACATCTCGAACCAACGTGTTGGGTGTTAAAACATTAATTTTTGCGACCTTTAAATATTTAGTTTTTATACATTCAAGCGAATGTTTCCGTGAAAATTTGATAACGCTATTCATTGCTATTTAAGTTAACTTATATATGAAAGGTGTCAATATTAAGTACCTCCAAGTTACACTCCCGTTTTGAAATGTTTAGTTCCTAATTCATATTAGTGCACTAAACAGTTCCTTTGGAGTCAACTTGAACCTTGAAATTAATCATCATGAATAATATTAGAGAGAAGAAACTTCTTTTGACAGGAGATATACTGCTAGATGTTTCTCGAAAGTTACTTCAATATTCCAAAATTTAAACTGCAATGTAAGCTATTAAATACATCAAAAGACCCTTAACGAGCTTTCAAAATAGCACAATTTGAATACAGATCCGTAATCGTATCATGTTTACACTAGAATTTTGTTTTGTTTAATAAATAACGCTTATAGAGTTCTGGAAAGAGCCTCGCAGAATATGGAAGATTTTTCGACATCGAATCGATTTCATAAAATTTCCAATAAATACCGATGATGTTTGGGACGCAATTTGGCAGTTTAAAGCACTTAAAATTTCTGATTTTTATACTGAAATCCCGTTCATTTTTGATCGTAAAAAATTGTAGGAAATTTTATTATCTATAATATAAAGCGACTAGATTTCCTGATATTGTATTAAAAATTTTATTTATTTATACGGCAAATACAATAGAAATAATGAAATAGGTTCCGTATTGAATTGAAATCTGATATAAATGTTTCTATAATAGTTGTTGTTTCCAAATTTTCGAAATTCAAAATGACAACCACGTAAAATTAATCTGTGAGGATTGTTGAATTTGAATCAATTTATAGTTTCATCTATGATATGGATATAATGTAGAAATGGTCGTTTCGAATCACCTAATGAATTGGTACTCAAGTTTTGATATAGACAGATAATTATACTTGGATACGGCGTTTTTCAAAATATTCTACACCAAGATCAATATACTTTTGCATGAGTTTGAACCAATCCATTCCAATTGAGGTACCTCCAAATCATGTGATTTAAAAGCATTAACCGCTTCTTTCAGTGACGCATTCGTTTCTGATCTTCAGGAGTAAGAAAAAAATCATTGGATGTCAAACAAAGAAGGTGAATGATTCATGAATTCGATGTTTGGACTGTTCACGAACGTTTTTTGTTTGAGCTGATGTTTTCAACACACAAATTCTGGCGTTTCATTCAAAATTCACGGTTTAACGTTGCTCTCAGGGAACGGCGGTGACATGTTCGGTTATATCGAAAAACTTTGCAGCTAATTTCTTCGAAATGCTTTGTACAGTCGATGGTTGTTTAGTTTCTGCTTTTATGCATAGATCCATGATTCGTTACTGGTCAAGATTTAATAGACGTCGTTTGAAGCACCACCATTGAATATTTTCAGCATTCCTTTGCACCAATAGACACGAGATTTTTTTGACCGATTGTCAAATTATGTGAACAAATCTTTTTGACAGCCGATTTTGGACTAGTTCCGCATATAGGAGGACGCTGTGCATCATCTGATAAATTATGAGTTGCGAATTAAATGAAAATGGAAGTGATAAAAATCATTGATATTGGAACAAGCACTCATCTCATCAAGATCCAGCACTTCTAGTGAGGACATCGAAATAGAAGTAATTCAAGGAATTTTTGATGATTAAGTGTTGAATGTGGAATACTTTTTCGTAAGAATCTGTTGCACTTAATAAGCTTAGTTCTTATGTGAAACAAAAGGCATTACATAATTTTAATTTATATAGGGATCATGAAGTTGTAAAAACCTTTTTTAAAAACTATAAATACACCTAAAAATCCCCTTACTTGCGTTAAATTTCTGATCCATTTTTTCACTTGGGTCAGCCAATTTTACAGGGGGTGTAGGTTGAATACTGCTAGATATCACATCTGTTGTAACTTATGGATGAGAACAAGTCAAAAAATCCTTCTCATACTATTTATTGGATGATTTCTAATGTTTTTTATGATATATTAATAATTATAAATATATCTTGGTTATTTTTCAACGTGTTTATCCGATAAAAAATCATCGTGTTGTCAAATAAATTCTATGTTGGACTAATAAATTATGCTAGTACAGTCGATTCTATCTACATATCGTGTGTTGGAATAAATGCAAAAAAGCCTTTGTACGTACTTATATGTGATTTTTTCTTATAACTGATTGTTTAATCAGGGTAATTGTGTTTGCGTGTCGATAGGGTTTTCATTGTTGATTTAACAACGTCAAATTAATGATACCTTACTTTTATATAACAACGTTATTTTTCAGTCATCGATAAATATATCTTGATTTTTTTTATGTTATCAGTCAAAAAGAGTATGAGAAACTTTTTAAAATCGAAAAGAAGCAATTTTTGACGCCTTTTCAAAATTATATGAGTTATATATAAAATTACGTAGTGACTAAAAAAAGTATTACCATTATAGTTAGAGGTTATTGACAGATATGGAAAAAATGACAAAATACGTGGAAAATTGAAAGAATACGTTTACATTACTACCAGAAAAAAGTAATCGTTCACTCAAAAGTTATTTATAGAGTTAGGTCTGGATAATGTACAATTTTTGTGATTTTAATCGTTTTTTCATGATTTTCATCTATTTTCAGATTGTTTGTTGGATTAATTCTTGATTTCTTTAATTTTCAAATACTTTTTTATGATATTCTCATGTTTTCCTCTGATTTGTTCATATCATATCATATAGTTTCCATAATTTCAAGTTATTTTGATTATTCTTAATATTTCTCCGCCAATCTCATAACTTTCATATTTTTTCTATTAGTTTACCATATTTCTCTCATAGTTTCTACCATTTTTCCACCTCTTGTAGGATTTTCTTAATATTTTCGTTGTCTTTCCTAATACAATTTTCCCATTTTCCATAGTTTTCTAATGATTCTCATAATTTTCATATTATTCCAGTATTTTCCTACATTTCCCATAATTTCCATATTTCCTCATAATTTTTTTATTATTTCCATACTTTCTCATAATTTTTCTATAATCTCCAAATTATTTCATGATTTTCAGAACTTTTTATAATTCTTTCTTATTTATTCTTATTAAACTACCAAATTTTTCCATAATTTTTCAACTATTTCACTATTTTTTTCTATATTTTCATATTTGTTCCAACTCCTTCCATATTTCTATGATTTCTCCTTTATTCAGATAATCTGCATAGTTTTCATAATTTTTCATGATTTTCAAATATTTCTAAATTTTCCATAGTTTTTTCATTTGTTTTCATTGTTAGTCTAAAAATTTTATATTTTGCCATAATTCTCATTATTCATTCACAATTTTCAATAGTTTCGTGATATTTTCATTGATTTTTACTATTACCATATTTTCCAATAATTTTCAAAATTTCTGTGCTTTCCAGAACTCACTATATTTTCTTAACTTTCTTGTAATTTTCTCATGATTCTCATAATTATTCCATAATTTTTCCCTTAATTTCTATTTTCTCTTAGTTTTTTTCCATAATTTTTGTTATTTGATATTCTCAAATGTTTTGTTTCCTCCATATTTCAATAATTCTCTCAATATACCGGTGATTTTTCATACTTTCCAATAGTCCGAATTTTTCTCGTAATTTTCATAATTTCTCATTAATTCAATGGCTTTTTTCATATTTTCACAATTATCTCTATTTTGCCCCATATTTCCATAATTTCTTCTTTATTTTCATAACTTCAAGATTTTCTCATAGGTTTTCCGAGTTTTTCTCATAATATCTATAGTTTTTGATTAATTTAATGACTTTTTTGATATTTTTACTATTATCTCTATTTTGCCCCATATTTTTATAATTTATTCTGTATTTTCGTAATTTTATTTTTAGTTTTATAACTTCAAGATATTCTTGTAATTTTTTCGAATTTTCTCAGAATTCCCAAATTTTTTTCAATATTCACCTGACTTTCCCATATTTCCAAAGTTTTTCTATTTTTCTTCATATTATCATAATTTCGTCTTCAGTTTCATAACTTTATAACAGATTTTTTCATAATTTTTCCATAATTTGTATTTATGATCTCAATCAATCTTTGTTATCATATTTAAGTATTGGGAACATCGATTTTGAATACAAAAAAAAACAATATAAAAACTCCGCTACTGCATATATCTTCTGGTACTTAAACCATCACGTATTTTATCATACAAGGTTTGAATCACACTCATTTTGAGTATGAAAATATATTTATATTTCTCTGTAGAAAAAGTTATTCAGAAATTTAATATAATTTGTAGATTTTGAATGGAAAACTATAATGATTCCCAATTGTTGTATAAATAAGTCTGATTATAAGAGAACAAATAGTTCATGAAATTGCCTCCTTGTTTGTGAAAAGGAAATGTCATGTGTTATTCCACTTTTGCCATGTTTTGCCTAACTTGTCACCTTTAACAATGTAACTCACGAAAGGCTAGTTACAATGTGAAATTCATGGTTTTCCATTCAAATGCTTCGACAACTGTAACTATAGGTATAGAATAGAAGGGTTATTATTATGTTTGATGTATCGATAATAACTTGTACTATAATTATAGTTGTTCGTAATGAGCCCAAGAAATATTTTTCGATAAAATCACTTGAATAGAAAAAATACATTTTAATAAGCGATAGAATTCTATTACGAGAACAATGACACATCTGAGAAACACCTCACGTCCATTTTAGGCAAAAATTTAATAAAACTTCTCACAGTGGGCGCCTCAATTTATATATATCATAACCTGTTAAGACTATTCTAATTATATAAAAGCCGCTTGACATGATGCACTGCAACGTGCAAGAAGTCGTATGGAATTTCTTGTAAGATCAAAATATTGCATAAACGATTATTTCCCATTTCTTGACATTGAGGCCACTTAATATGTAGCAATACAATGTAGCAATGCATATAAGATGATATTTTTCCTTTAGTTTTTTTCATGCAAAATCTCGCAATTGCAGAATTATCGGCTTTGTGCAATTTTTATTACGTGCAAGTTGCAATTCTAGGAAGAAATCTAGTTACTTTTGGCAAAATAACCAACCAAATGTCAGTCTTAGATCAGCTGACTTTCGTAAGACTAATTATTTCGACCTTGTTAACAAATATGATCAAACACAAAATCGAAATAAAGTTAAATTTACCACGAGATCGAAATGATTAGTTTTACGAAAGTCAACTGATCTTGCATGAAACAATCATCTGAACTTCATCAAGAAATATTGCGACTTTCATTGGATTGCACGCAATTTTTTGCACAGTTTCTTGCATCATGTCAAGCCATATTTACAAGAAATTGCATGCAATTTATTGCACATTTTCTTACACCATGTCCAGCGATATTGCATGCATTTTCTTGCACATTTTCTTGCATCTTGTCTTATTTTTCATAAATCATTTTCTTTGTGGTTTTTTGTTTCATAATAGTTTCACTATGAAATATGAAGATTTGTTCATAAAAAATAAATGTCTTCATCTGTCTCTTCTACTATAATTATTTTCCAAAATGTTTAACAATTAGATAAAACTATATTATAAATAAAATTTCGGTTTTCAACATCTTTATTGATTCGCGAATACGTGTATTTAGTTTTTGAACGACAGAGATACCTTAACATTTCAAAAAAATTAATTTTCTCGTGTTGACTCAATCGAGTTGTTACATTAGTTTTGAAACACCCTGTAATTTTATACCTTCTTAACAACACAATATGCGCAAGGAAAATGAAAGCAAAATATATTGCAATATTAATTTGGTATCCGATGCACATAAATAAATGAATAGCGTAGGGAAGAGAGTATCAGACAGGAAAGCAGGATTCAAGTAGCTGCTGGCTACCAATATCAAGAGAGCAACAATCGTGGAAGGCCAAGGCCTCACACATCGGCAGCTCTTTCACGGGCGAAGCGATTACACCTGCTCAAAGGGAATGCAGGCCAGTCTCATAGGAACCAATCCAAAAACAGTGGTGTAGAAATGTGAAATACGTAAAAATATTCTAAAAATAATAGAAGAAACTCTACTAATCTCATCATAATATTAAACATAATCATCTCGAAATCAAATTCATCATAATATGAGAATTTGATCCCTCTAATCAAGTTTAAGAGAATATGGAATACGAGGTCTGGCTATTAAATAACGAGACTGGTTGCGAAAAAGGGCTTTGTTATAAAAAGTATTTTACATTCGAATACTCCACTTCAACATACTCCCCTCTCCTCGCCACACACCTTTCCAATCGTTTTTTCCATTGATCAAAGCAATGCTGGAAGTCTTTTTTGGTAAGTGCCTTTAGGAGCTCTGCCGTTATTTGCTTTACCACTTCAATCGACTCAAATCGGGTGTCTTTGAAAGCAGATATTTTCCTAGCCTAAATCTGAGTAGACCTGTTGACGCAAGAGCTTTTGGTCAGGGTCAGATGTGTTATTCCTCGTGTCAAATTTTTCTTTATCGGCGTTTAAGGCCTCTGCAATCATCCGGAAGCTCATTCGACGATCTGCACGAACAATTTGGTTGATTTCAGTCACTGTTTCCGGAGTTGATCTAGTCACCTTCAGTAAAGCGCTTACACCACTCAAAAATACGCGCACGCGATAGAGAATTATCCTCATAGGCCTCTAGCAACAATTTTTAGCACTCAGTCGGAGTTTTTTTCAATTTAACGAGACATGGTTTTCGGCACGAGAAAAAAACACGTTCGTTCCAAACCACTACTACACAATTACTATAATAATAACGGAAACATGTTTTGGAATGTGCGTACACAAGATATCCAGATACCCAACGCATTAGTCGATTTTCACCACACCCGTTTAGGGCGCCCTCTAGGCGCGCAGTCTCTTTATTTAATAACCAGACCTCGTATACCCCGATGTGAGATAAGTAAGTTACAAGTTTTATTACATATTACTGTCCATCTAATGGCTATAAAATGAAGTCTTGGTAAAATTGGTTTCTGAGAATGATTCAGATATTAATCATAATAATAATAATTTTCAATTTCCTAACCAACGGTTTATATCTACGATATTTCTTGATGGAAAGTACGAACTTTAGTCTATTTTCTTTATGCTTGATGGATTTATGATATGATGAAGTATTTGTAATCTATAGACGTCATCTTCACCCACTTGGTCATTCCATCTTGCTCTTGGTCTTCTCCCAGAGGGCGCCTCCCTTCTGTTTTACCTCTCCACACTCTTATTGTTGTCTTTTCATACTTTCTTCTTACATGGCCCAGCCACCTAATTATTCTACTTCTTATAACAGCCACAATATCTGGTCATTTGTAACGGTCCCTGAGTTTTCTGTTTTTTTTCTCTATATTCCTCTTTCGTAAACTAGTCCATTGTTAACAGACATGAAATTTTTCCTCGAGGTATGAAGAACCTTAGACCTTAGACCTTTCATATATTAATGGTTCTAAATGGTCTCTTCTGTTTTAAAATTGAATTTTTTCTAATAATTTTCAAAAGATAGAAATAAATTGATGTTTTGACTTAACTTCAGTCTTAATATATTGGTTATATTGGTTATACGTTCATGAAGAATAATTTGAATATATTAATATGAAAAAACTACTTCTTACAAATCCAAATCTGACTAAAAGAATAAACTGTTGCAATCAATATTCACATTGAATTGCTGTCATTTCATCAGTTATATTGTCCAGCTACCACCTTTTCTTTTCTTCTTTAATCGTATGATTAACTGTCTTTTCCGTGTTTCCAAGTTTCAAAAATAGCTGTGTAATATCACTCATTTCAAAAAAGTATTTTTTCTTGAACATTTTTCTGTTACCTGTGTTCATATAGTTTTTCAAATATCAATTACAAAAGACAGTTATGCGAGAAACAATAAATATTCCATAAATACGTAATCATACCAAACTAGGAATTGAAAAATGATGTTAACTCCCCCTATAAGATTCTGTAAACATCTAACAAACCGTCAGTCCACTCATCACTGTTTACCAATGAAAGCATCAAATCGTAAACATAAATGCATTTCTATTGACCTAAGCTGTCGTAACGCGTATGTACACAATTTATTTCAAATATTCGTGTTAGACCGTCTGCAATACGCAGTGGCGTGGCTTTGTAAGATTTGTTTAATTGATATTTTCTTCGAATAAATAGAAATATGGCGCGTATTTAGACATTCGGCGAATGGAGACAATGAAATTGCCAGGGTAGTGGAAATTAAATTTAATAATAAATATATAGATATAACAACACAGCAAGTTATTTTAAATATATGTTTGAAATATTCAGCGATCTGTTAATAAGAATTGCTGAATTAACTAGAGGATATGAATTTTCCATTTATCCACTAGTTACGAAAGGGGTTGCTGTGGATCATTCAAAGAATAAAAAACATGTAAGGAAAAATTGAAATCAGTTGACAAAGCTACTCAAGATTTTATACGTAGGACAATTTATTGCTTCCAGTTTTGACAGCATGTGGTTTTAAACAAAAAATAATGAATAAACGGGTGGCGTGGTCAGATTAATTTAATTAATAAATTTCTTTATATAAATATAGTAGATTATCCGGAGTACAATTATACCAGCTTAGAAACATTGCGTCAAGTTTTGTCATCATGTGGTTTCAAATACAAAAAGGCGAATGGGGTACAAAAAGCGCTCAGTTCACGTCTGGTAGCCTGTTTAAACCAAACTCCCTTACAGGCAGGTACATTTTACTCGTCAATTAACGTTTTATAATTTAATATTCAGTTGTAGCAAGTTAACGAGGTATAATAATGATTTTTTTCTTAGTTCCAAGTAGGACTACAATTGAGTTAACCTGTTTAAATAACGGCGTATAATGCAGTCCAATTTATAATGATTCGATCGCCTTTTAACAAATATTTTCTCGCATTAGATATACACAATGATATGGTGGAGATCTAATCACCGTCATTTCACGATTTTCCTCAATTCCATCATTTACATATATTTCTCAATTTTTCTTTAATTAGAGAACACGGATAATACAGTTTTTATATAACAGATTTAGCTAATTCTGTGAATCTTTTCTCTCGAATGACTTCAAGTTTAGCGTTATTATGTACTATGATCTAGCTCTAGATCTACAAAATATAATTTATATTTCAAAATTTAGTTTATTTTAATTGAACAAACAACATTGTTGATTTGAAAGTTAGTATAAGGGAAGAAATTAACAAAATAACCTCCGAGGTTATACAAAATATCGTACGAGAATTCCATAATAACCTCGGTTATTGTCAAGAAGTGAATGGTGGTCATTTTGAACAAATACATCGGGGTTTTTCTATATTTTGAGATGTTACTGTTTCAGAAAATAATTGTACGAACGCTTCCTAGTTGTTAAAATTTTTAACTTCAAAATTTTAATGTGTAATGATTGATGCGTTTATAGAATGATTATAATTTTCTAGTCGTTTCTATTAATTTGAAAACTCCATCGAATATGAACACAAAAAAACACTCAAATGATCATAGCCCCAACTAACGTGTACAAAAGGAAACATTGAAACTACTAAACGGTCGTATAAATTCTCATTATGTTATCTCTGAAATCAAATTAATATACGATTTGATAATACATTCTCCGGTCTGAACTTTATGCCTTTGCACCCATATATTAACCAGATAATTTGTTTTTGCTTGAACCGTTCCGCTGTATTTACCATCGTTCTTTCTTTGTCTTACTTAGATCCAAACTTATTCCACAAATTTTTTTTATCATATATTGTAACTAATTTAATGCAAAAGAAATTAGAATATAAAATAAAGAAAGAATATTTAAAGACTTATAAGAACAAAAACAGATCAGTTGGCCCAGGTGCAATTCCGTCGTAAAAACTCAAACTTCCTGATGAAAGGGGCATCACAGCACTACATAAAGTGTTCAACATTATAAATTTGAGTCGATGGAAGCGGTAAAGCAAAAAACGGTAGAACTCCTAGAGGCCCTCACCAAATAAGACTTCCAGCACTGCTTCGATTAACGGAAATACGTATGGAAAGGTGTGTGACAAGAGGAGGGGAGTATATTGAAGAGGAGCATTCGAATGTAGAATAACTTTCATAATAAAAACCTTTTTGTGCCAGTCTCGTTATTTACGATTAGAAAATAGAGAAACTCGCCAAGAACGAAGAAAATTGATCGGTTAACCCCAATTCGAGATTTGTGAAAACTCGTGACAAATTGTGGAGTGTAGAGGGGATGTCACGATCGTTGAGAAGCTGGATGCATTTCGTGTGTATTTCATACATCAAAGCCATTCAAATATGAGATAAAAATTTAGGCAAACAGCCAGAGAGGCAATTTAAAAGTAGAAACAGCAGCGTAGATGTTGTGGAGCGGTTGATATTCGCAATTCTGGACGTTAATGCGAATAATTGGTTTTCAGATGTGTCAAAAAATTATGACCTGTCGTTCAAGATAATTCCAAAGAATACAAATGGCAAATACCGAAGAAGCTAAAGAACATTAAAAACTGAGTGAACTTTTCTAGCATTTTGGTATTCAGGAAGGAACTAACTATGGTCTCCTACAAGGAACTAACTATGGTCTCCTACGTTAGATTTAGATTCGTACTATCATTATTTTTTACGATTTTCCTAGAGTTAAGTAATCCAAAACAACCCTTTTCACAGCAGCGCATCATCATCAATTACTTATTTATTATTATGAACTCTAACCTCATTAAGTTATCGTTGCTATAAATTGTCTGTGTTTAGTCTCTCTGCCAGGTTTATAGATTCCATTTATTTTATTTATTTATTATTTAATTATTATTAATGTTACTATAATGAACCTTAAATATATTTTATAATCATAATATAAAAGATAAGAACTAATATATAAAGAAGCCTGTGAAACTAATACTTTGTTCATTCAATTTGATATTCGATAATTAATTTTAAAAAGCAAGTTGGTTGATTGAGTTATTTAATTTTAGGATTCAATGTTTATTGCTTTTTAAACAAAGTTTTCGAAACTACATTCTACATTCTACATCCAATAATATCCGACTATGTTAGTATATCATTTATTCATAATTCACAAAATTGGTTGTCGTAAAACGAGTACATTATTTATATATAACAAGCTGTATTGAAAATTATAGGGATGGTAGTAGCACATTTGCTACTTAAACGCGATAACTTCCTTCGACGACCTTGCTCAAAATTATAAAAGATCAATTAACATGCAACCAGTAAATTCTTTATTGTACTTCATCATGCACTGACCTTTCGTTGTTGAACTATTTTGAACTCAATATGAAGTTCAAAGTTATTATTGTGATATTATAATTCTTTTCTCGTTTATCTTCATCGATCTTTTCCATTTCTGGACTACATATTTTATAGGGGATTTCAATGAATGTGGTAGACTATGAAGAATATCTTTCGGAACTGCTGAGATTGGTTTCTGATTAATTTTCCAATCTTAATTCCAAAATATATTTCATTAGGTACTTAAATCTCCTGTACATATTTTACATACTGTCTAAACCTGACATCAACGAGTCGTTCATTTAGGTCACTGCACTGTACTTGTTGACAATATTATTGGAAAGCTCTTACATCGTCGTTGAAATTTTTGAGGTGTCTACAATCAATGCAGGTATGAGAAAATTGATTTTTATTATTAATCACACTATTTAACAATCACATGTTTATAATCGAATGTGTCTAACCTCACTTTAATGCAAATTTGCGTAGTCTCTCGTTACGCATTTATATCTAAGGAGGGTTGATGCACTAATGAAATATTAAGTATTTTGTACCATAAAGTCAGTTAACAGATTTTTAGTCATACCAACGAAAGAAAGAAGATCACCAGTAACGGTAACTGGACACTAGAATAGTTATCTGAGGTTATATTTTCAGGGACACAACGAGATGTAAGTTAAATAAAAACGGAGACCTTCATTTTAAAAGCTTAGGATCTTTTACATTGGGAGTTCAGAATGATCTCGGAATAGTGGGTTTTCACAGACACAACCTTTTGTATGTTCTTTGGCCTTTGAGACATCTCGTGAAGTCGGTTATTTACTGTTAGATACTTTTTTTAAGAAGGAATAAAAACTCACCATACGAAAATCTGAAGGAGTTTCTGCTGGTGATAGGAAACGACTCAATGAACAAGGCTGGGTGCATTTTTAATATAGACAAAATGGACTTGCAATTGAATAACTTCCCTGAACATGTTGTGGCCTTTGGAGGTTTTGGAGGTCAGTTACTTCATTAGGAGAAACCATTTTGGTTATAGTGTGTTGTAATGCAGAGAAATTTTTCATTCTACCGAAAAATGAAAAACCCGAATACGAAGATAAAATGCCTTCAGGATCTATATTCTCCATATGTAAATAAATGGCTCAAATAACAATTTGCGTTCAGAAAATCTACTATTACTTTTGTATGAGCATTAATTACATTGCAATAATATGAAAATGCTGGACTATGCTGTTCATCAAGCTACACCGCTAAATTCTTCTTCATTAGATAGATGTTTCGTTGAGGCATTCAAATCATTCTATTATGAAGACTATAATTTATGTTTAAGGATGAATTCTCAACGACAAATCAACAGGTTACAATTTGGACATTAATAAAAAATGCGGTGTCTTCTTTTAAAGCAACGGGTATAGTCATTTCTGACTTGCTTATCTAGCAGAAAAAGAAACACAATCGCTTTTGGTACGTGTACAAACATCTACAAAGAGTTAACTTCAACACCAAAGAACGTTCGATAACGCCAAATTTTTCATATGTTCCATCCGTTTGTGCTGTTCAATCAACAAGAAAACGCGATAAACAGCTTGCAATGTAATGAAGAAAAATCTCCAATTACCTACGATGAAGTTGTGAGGATTTGTAAAGGATGTAGTAAAAACTACAAAGAAACAAAAAAAAAAAGATTAAGACTAAATGAATCGAATGCTATCGGTGGTTATATGAAGGATGCACATACTCAGATTTCTCTGACTTATCTGGCAACTTGAAAAAAAACTGTCAACTAAAAGAAGTGATATAGGTATGGATTATGAATGATCCATTACTTTGTTACTCTCTCATATATAATAATGGAGTATAGGACACAAAAATCGAGAAGTTACATGAGATGAAGCTCAATTTATTCATACAGACTAAAACTGAGCTATTTTGAAGCTGAAAACTGTTTTTTACAAGATTTAGGACTAATACCAAGTTAACCATACTTTAAGCTTCACCCTACTCTTCGAGTGTTTGCTTTGTCCCTTCAAATTGAGATGTCAAGTCATTATGTCAAGTTCTTCGCTTTGAGATGAATTGAGGGTGTTCTGCTACCTTCTTAGAACCGTTCAATCGATTATCTTATGTTATATCGATCAAAAAAGTTGCCTCAACTAAATGATGTAAAAACACGCGTTTTTATTCACAAATTCACCTACTATTAACCCCTTGGAATCACTAAGTCGAAAAATGTTGTAAAATATTTTATATTCAGTTTTACTTTTATTTTATTTTGAAAAGTTTTACTTATGAATCGATATACCTGCATAACTGAAGTATTTTAAGTAAACAAATTTCTTTCTGGGAACTCTTCGTTTGGAGTCATTATTCAATAACTTTATCACCCTGTTTCTCACAGGTGAAGAAGATTATTATTAGACCTAGTTTTATATTTTTTGTAAGCATCACCCTACTCTTAAAAAAGAAATCATAACAAAAAAAAGTAACTACGAGATAAATCTCGACAAACAGTTAGTCTTTGTCGGGTATACAGCAAGTAACCACGAACAAGTCCTCAACTGAATCATCACTCAAAAATGTCACAAGCTCTTAGACTATTAGCAGTTCCATTTATTCCGAATTCCCCGAATATGTTCAAACGTGAGGAATAGAGGAAAGGAAAGCAGAAAAAAACTTGAGAAAATCAGATTCTTGGTTAACAGATTGAATTGATGTTCGGTGTAAGAGTTATCAGTGTCTCAACAATCATTACTCAGAGTGTAGTGTTCATCGTTATTAACATCTGCCTTGAGATAGGCGGACAATTCCTCTCGAATAAAAAGAAGAAGAGTATTGACAATATAACATTGATTGATATCTTGTGGAAACGAATGAAAGGATGAATGGAAACTATCGTTTTCAGATTGTCTTGTTCTCGTGGAATCGAACGTAGCTTCGGTAACGCCTGATTGATGTAAAATTCACACAATGGTTTTCATTGTTTATTGAGATAATTTCAGTTTTATAAGTTTTGCTTATTATGTCACGTAAGAATGATTCACGATATTCGAGCTACTTCAGAAATTCAGACATTAGTCCGTACTAATGAAATTTGTATCTTCTGAATAATTGCGTCTAGAAGTACTAAGTTCCTTCTTTAATACTAAAATTGACGCTCACTTTCTGTATAACCGAATGTATTTGACATTATATTTGAACGTTATCCAAAACCTACAGTTTTGTGATTTAACTGTAAGATAACTGTAACCACCATTTCTTAGAATTGAAACTTGATCATTCAAATGAAGTTTAAGCTAAGAATTTCCAAAAATATATGTAGTCGAAGATATAGAGGAAAAAAAGTGTAAAACCTGGGCTTGTCTGAGCTGTAAGATGGAACAAGATGCAACAAAGTGTATTCGATTCGGGAGAGCGTTAGAAAATTTTGTTAAAAAAAATTATGAATGAGAAACGAAAATCGTATTTATGCAAGATACAACAAAGTGCATTCGATTCTTCTTTCTTTTCTGGTCAATGAAACCCTCTTTTCTCTTTCATAGCAAGGTCTGTTTTCCTTTTCCTTTTTCTTTTTTGGTTCCTCTATTCACTTTTCTTTCTTGCTTTCTCCTTTTTTGCTCCGTTTTCTTCTTTTTCTTTTCCTTTTTTTCTTTGATTTTCCTTTTTTGCTTTTTTTCTCCTTTTTTTCCTTTTCTGTTGTCTCCTATCCTTTTTTCTTCTTTTTCTCCTTCTTTTTTCCTTTTCTTCGATTTTCTTTTTTGCTTTTTTCTCTTTTTCTGCTTTTTCTTCTTCTTTTTTTTTCTTTCTTCTTTCTTCGCCTTTTTCTTTTTTACCCTTTTCCTTCTCCTTTTCCTTTTTCATTTTCTTTGTCTTGATACGTATATTTTCAAAACCGAATTATTTGTTTTCTATTTTTCTCAAAAACTCGAGCTCATTTTTGCATGAAAAAATAGAAATTAATCATTTTATTTTTATTTTTCAGCACTCACACACAACGTTTGTTTTTTCTTTGTGTGAAATCAGATTCGAACGATAAATGACCAACAATTTCCAATAAAATTTAGTTTTAAAATAAATTTTGTTAATCACTCCGTGTATCCAAAATGTGTTTGTATTGTTCTATTGTTCATTCTAAACAAAATGTCGATTACAGATTTATTTCGGTAAATCCATTTAACTGTTGTTTTTGATGTTAATGTATTTTGGAAAACTGAATTTCAAATTCAACAATTTCGATTTTGCTGATAGCTTTGTTTAATACTGTGATTAAAATGTACTAAACTCTCGATTATGTAACGTATTTTATACGAGGGCTGCTCTTTTTCGACCTCAAATCGCTCAGGCATCAAGCAGGTGATTTGTATGTGTAGTAGTTGACTGTATATCCCCCATCGTGACGATATGTGATTAGAGCGTCTAAGAGGCCATTTTCTATTGACTATTAATCAGGTTAACATAGATGCCGTCATTCAGTTTCATTTGTTAGTTAAAACGTTTTTGGTAAGCCAAATTTTGTGTTTGATAAAGGAATTGAAGAAAAAGTCCATAACTAGAGATAAATTGATTCATGAAAATCAAACTGTATATTATCTGTGAGCTTTCTGAGTAGCTGCAATAACAAACAAACTGTGCTATTTGGTTCTCACAAATATTGAATGTGATATATCATGAGATATGATAGTACTAAAACGGAAAAATGCATCCTCCAAAGAAATTAATACATTTCGAATCAGTAAGGTTAAAGTTTTGGGATCAGAAAACAGTATAGTTTGTGTAGCTTAAAATGGATAATTGATCCAAATTCACATCGTGAAATGTTAAGTGCCTTGATAAAAGATTGTTTTAATCTACAATACACAAAATATACCCTAAGAAGAAATGCAAAATTATTATTAATCAGTGGAAACAACATGGCGAATTTTCGATGACAGTGCCCTCGATGGTACGGGGTAGAATTAATCTATTTTCGCGGTTTATTCAAATTTACAAGTTATTCATATCCACCCAGTTGTCATTTCGCAGTTTTCTGTTTTTAATATCTTTTCCTTTCTGAAATCATTCAATTATAAATGAAGCAATCAACAGTTGGCTGCTAGAAATAGGAGTCTAAATATTTATCCTTTATGAAAAAGTAGTCCGTAAAAGTAAAATTAACTTTTCGAGAAATCTTCAAGTGAGGCGTATCCGTAAAACAGACTGTTCCAAATTAAATTTTGTGGTTGATCTCGAGCTCTTAATATAATTAGATTAGTTAAAGTACCTTCTGCTTTGATAAGTTTTACATAAGTGAGTAATCTAAGGAAAACAATGAGTTCTGCCTGTATAATTAACTTTGGAAGAGGTTACGGTTTATAAAGTTTCTACCGGTCCCATATTAAAGATGGAAAGTTGAAGAATACGAGGGCGTTTTAATAAAAGAGCTGATTTTCAATGGAAAAGTCACTTAACTGCTTTTAAACAACTAATGGTATCTAGAAACAAAGCATTATTATAATGGGTCACTACTATAACATTTACAACCCCTTGGGATGGATTTTATCAAGTCTGTATCGAGTCACTTTAAAAAGTCATTTCACCGTCCAGATAGCGGGCAGCGTAATCCTAAAGTTAATTATGTTGGTAATCTGTAGTGCAGCTTAAAAATATTCCCCCTTTTTGACATCACATTAAAAAATTTCATGCTCAGAGATTCTAGCCTGTAATTACAGTCTCAATCTGCCTACTTCTCGTAATTTCATCGAGGAAATGAAAAGCAAAAAAGTATAAAACGATTAGGAAACAAAAAATAATAATATCCTTCCCATCGAAAACACTGTTGATACTTACACACTTACAGCTGGTTTTGAGCTAACTCAGTTTTATATTTTTGAATACTTCCATCAATTAATTCTACCAATCGCCAATTTGAATATTGAATTTTTAAATCCATGATATTTTTACAATAAACTACACATTGAAACTCGCCGCTTCTTAACTAATCATTTCCCAGATTATGTATACATTAGTATTCGAAAGCTCGGCGTCTTTGGCGTTCGGAGTGTTCGGATTGATTGGCCTGGAATGTGCGCCATTTATCGTCAAAAAACAGTTGTCAGTAGACAATTCCTCTCTCGAAACATCTTCTATAATCACTTACACATTGCTTGCTAAAAGCAGATTGCAAATCAGCTTTAAATTAAATGAAAAAACATT
Organism: Diorhabda sublineata; assembly: GCF_026230105.1. Lineage (NCBI taxonomy): Eukaryota > Metazoa > Arthropoda > Insecta > Coleoptera > Chrysomelidae > Diorhabda > Diorhabda sublineata. The sequence goes on along the minus strand of NC_079481.1, from coordinate 13,374,625 downwards.
ATTGAAGGTAAGTACCGGAATTTGATTGATTTTCTCTTTGTATTCGCATTTCATCATTTATCTTCATAGTAAGTATTTATTTTGAGGTTATGGTCATATTTGATTCAACAAATTACAAAATTCTTTCCTACGGTCGCCTAATATTCAAAATTTCTGTTTTTCCAATGATCATAATTGTCGAATAACCCTATATTTTTCCAGATAGAGCGATCAAATAATGTTGGGAGATAGCTGGTATTGAATAATTCAAATTCATATCGCCGAAATGTTGCCTACAAAGTTATACATTGTTCAGGGACCTTTTGTTTCACAGCTTTTATATTGATAACAAGCGCAGCATTAACTTTTTGTTTTGAGACAATTACTTGAACAAAATCCAGTATAACGAGAATTATCAGGCCATTCTAATGAACCTCACTGCTTAATGCATCTTTAATTGGTATAATATAAATTCCAAACAGTAGCGTAGGTATTATATGCATCACTATTTTATGATATACAAAGTAATTGTAGTATTAGAAAATGTTAAGTACAATAATAGTTATTTATGCAACGACTGAGTGAAAAAAAGTTACTTTACTCACGAGTTTCATACAAAATTCTTTTCTAGTTTGCGACAATTTTTGTTATCCCTGTCATAAACAAATCGATTCCTTCTTAAAAGTACGAAGAAAGCTGATGTCACCAATGCCCAAACATGCCCAAACGGTACAATGATAATGAGAAATGTGTCTTCGTCTACGTCTACCTTATCTTTAGATAGTTGGGTAGATTTTCCTCTAAAAAAAAAGGGTACTGGATTCAAATGGGAATTCGGGAGGGTGAATAGTGAAACGATAGTTCCAAGGATATCTATTATATTGAAAAAACTAAAAGAAATTAGATAAACCCAAAGTTGACAAGATAACGTTTATCTGAGCTGAGACACAAATTGTGATTATTTGGAGATCATTGTGAGAAAACTTTTATATATCACTTCTTCCCAGTCAGAGTTATTATTTAGCTCCGCTTTTTTAATTTGTGGATTTGAGGCTTTCCCGATCTTTTTCTACATTTTGAGCGTTTAACAATCTATCTCTATCTCTATCTCTATCTCTATCTCTATCTCTATCTCTATCTCTATCTCTATCTCTATCTCTATCTCTATCTCTATCTCTATCTCTATCTCTATCTCTATCTCTATCTCTATCTCTATCTCTATCTCTATCTCTATCTCTATCTCTATCTCTATCTCTATCTCTATCTCTATCTCTATCTCTATCTCTATCTCTATCTCTATCTCTATCTCTATCTCTATCTCTATCTCTATCTCTATCTCTATCTCTATCTCTATCTCTATCTCTATCTCTATCTCTATCTCTATCTCTATCTCTATCTCTATCTCTATCTCTATCTCTATCTCTATCTATCTTCCATCTTCCTGTTCTTTGCTGTTCTTTCAGAATAAGTTCGTGTATGCGCCGCGCGGTTACAAGATTTGCAGTTAGCGTAGGTTCTGAATGTGGAGAAACTTCACGAGTATCTTCTAAAGCTCTTGGCTTCCCGCTGACATTATTAATGGATATCACCTTGGATTTAATCTCTCTGTAAACATTCATCTTGAGTTTAACGAACTCATTCATAAGCTTTTCCAGTCGGTTCCAATATTAGGAGGGTCCTTGCGATCTTTGGTCTTCTCACGAAGATGTTTTCGTCTCTAGTTTCTTTTGTAATGTTACCCCCTCAGAATCCATTGGACTGCCTACCTTAGTAGGGAGCAATTCTCCACCTAACATGGAACCCTCCTAGTGTGATATATTTTCACTTTCCGACATTCGTATTTTTTTACATTGGTTTTGGTTCACCCCATCTACTAGATTTCCCCCATAATTTTTTTCGTAAATTTACTTTTATATTCATGAATTTACAAATGGAATCACAATTTCACTAATAAACGAGAAAAAAGCAAGAAATCTATCGATCTAATGATTTAATATTTATCTATGCAACAAGTAAGTAAAGTAATCATTTTTTCACGAGTAAGACAATTTGGTAATCCCTACGAGTGAAAAAAAGTTACTTTACTCACGAGTTTGATAGAAAATTCTTTCTACGTCCGTAAATTTAAAAAAATTCGACAAAACTTTTATCAATTTTTATTTTGTAAAACTAATATTGAAAATATATCTGTGAGCATCATTAATTTTAATTGAAGAAGAAGTTATATTACTATTGGAACTTACATTGGCAACATTTAACGAGTTCAAAGAAATAACATCGTCTATAGTTTTATTAGTACTTATTGGATTGTTAGTAGGATCTTGAACAATTACAATGTTGCTTAAAGTCGAACTAGTTCTTTCCGTTAAAATTTCCACTACGGAATCCATTTTATTTTTTATTCAGCCGTCTATGTATCACTGGACAACTCTATTGGATTTCCACCCATCGGAATCTACTAATAGAGCGTCGAAATGAATGCCCAGAGTAGTTTTGACATTTGAGGGGTCGTTGGTTTTTATATTTCTTATAAATATTTACCAAGTTCGATCTATTGTCAGATATTTCACCAATAACAGTAAATCGACGTTGAAAATGAGTTTTTGTATCAGGTACTGTGATAATTAAAACATTTCCGGTATTATTAATATCGTTACACTTAATTTTATTTAATTTCTCCCTCTGCAGAGCTCTTGCGATTCTGAATATTAACACAACTTCGAAAGACGTTACAAATAATATCTAAGCTTAGATTAAATTTTTTTGCTGTGATACCTTATGCATGAGATAATGATCGTCTGAAGCTTGCAGCAGAAAGTTATTAATTTCTTCACAAGCAAATGATTTTTTGGGTCTATAGCCTATCTATTTTTCAAATATGCAATGAGTTTCGAGTATTGCGAAGTCCACAGTCCACTATTTTGATAAAACAATAACGGAAGTAGAAAAAACGTATCTGGTGGCTAGGTCAAAAAAAAAAAAATAAATCTAAGTTTGCAAAGTGAAGAGTTTGTGCCAGTGGAGATGAACCATAATTTATTTATGAACGATGCTGACATTTTTTTTTTGTTTTCACTTAATATAATGAATTATTCAAAATACGCAAATGGCATGTGACATTGAGAAAACCACAGTAAGTTAAATTAAATAATTTTTTCTCCTATTTTTAAAATATCTTGTATTTCACTGGTTTGTAGCGTTTGAAGTGGTTGTTTGTGCTTAGAGTGAAAAAATGTGAAAACCAACTAAATTCGTTCACACCTCTTTCGAAAAAAAAAAAAAAAAAATAAGAAGTTACATTTCATTTTAGCATTTCAAGCAACAGATTTAGATAATTCAATGGGATGATATTCCTATAACAAAAAGAATACGTTCTTGGAATTATACTATCTACCTTTTTTCAGAAATACTTTCATTTCTCATAGTAACATAGAAATAAAAAGCAAATGCAGTTGCAACAAGAAGTACGAAGGAATTACTAGTGGAAAACCAAGAAAATCTTGTACGGTTTTCTGCTTTTGACAGGGGACAAATAAAACTTATTTCAAAGGATAACCAATGGTTGAAAGACCCATATATATGTTTTAAAATGTTTTTAACGTGTTAAAAAGGGAATAAATTGACTCTAGATTTAACTTATTTTATATACATGTTATAATAAAAAGAGCTAGTGAATAATATGTGTACTGAAAGCTATTTGTAGATGTATTTTTCTTATATGAGTCTATATACTTGATTGAGTGATCTAAGCAAAAATTTCATTTATAGATTTATGAATATGTATGGCCCCAATTGTTTTTCAATTTTCTACCAATTATTATTGCTACAAATTTTCCACCTACTACCTTAAACGCGTGAGTTCAAGTAGTATCGCTTCAATTTTGGCTAGCTACTTCTTTGAAATGGATAGAGCAATAGTTCTCTGGGCTTTATACACCATTGACTTCAAGTTTTCTGAATCGAGGTACTCATGTTGAATTTTGACATGTTTTTGGAGTAGATTCAGTTCATTAATTGAAGCAGAAGACGTATTTATATCAAACATTGACAGAACTTTTTTATCTAATTAAAATATTGAAAACTAAGTGAAGACCATTCAAATCACGTACTACTACTAGATATGAATGTAAAGGAACATCTCGTCGTTGAAGTTCTAACACCACGTAACTCAATTTTTGACTATTACGATATTTAACCCTCAAAAATCCTAAAACAAAAATCAGTTATCGATTATTATCGTCAGAAGAATTTACTTCCACCAAGAAAGTACCTGATGCAACGATCAAAATTGTAATAGATGAACTAAATGATGAAAAACAGAATGTTTTCAATGGGACCAGTGAAATATTTAACAACGAATATTGTTGAGATCTTAAGTCTAAAGAAAATATAAAGGTCAGGTAGAGTCAGATACTAAAAAAGAGTGGACAAAAAATAAATGCATAAAACTTTTATATCGACGAGATAGGAAACAAGAAAAGTTTCATATAACGTTTTGCAGCCTGCGCTTGGAATAGAACCTCACTGCTCCTCTAAATTCGAATCCAAACTTGGTGGATACAAAACCATAGCAGATATAAAAAGACAAGATACTTTTCCTGTTTTTTGGAAACCAATGGTGTGCTTTCAGATGCAGCGGTATGTTGTTCCGAATGTGAAAATAGAAAATAAACAAAAAGACAGATTCCAGCTCAATACGAAATGTTAATATATAGTATTTTCCAAAAAACTTTCCTTAACTATTAAACTATAGAATTTGCTGTACGGAATTGGCCCTCTGTCCCTATTTAAGCTATCTTCACATTACATAAAAATAGGAACAAAGGGCTAATTCTTCACAGCCCACTCTTTAGTTTAATAGTGAAGGAATGTATCTAAAGATTCCCGCCAAGGAGTTTTTTTCCTGCTAGAGAAATTTATTGATGATAAAATTTAGTATAAAACCTTAGTACGAAAGTTTACTTTCAGTCTCTGAAGACGATAACATTGGTTATCGAAACGCGCGTTAGACTATGTAATTGTGAGTGTTGATTTAGTGTCAACAGTTTGAATATCGCCAACGGTTCCAGAAATTCCAACTTAACACAACAACAAACATTTGGCTTTATAACTGTTTTCATTAAAAATGATTCTACATTAAATAGAACTAAAATTAATTATACGCAAATAGTCAATATGTATTATAGTATCTATAAAAATTCATGCAATTTTTATACATCTCCTGAAAAGTTTTTATTCTTGATATTCGTGGTGTTATAACTTCAACAAGGATCTGAAAGTACCTCTCTGTACCGTTCAAAGTTTCAGCAAATACTTTTCTCACCAAACAGAAACCAATGGGAACTGTTTCCTCATTATCTTATCAATCCTATTAACTCCGTGAGTAAGTCAATTGCTCTTGCTTTATTCAGATATGTAGCAATATCCATGAGCTATAAAACAACTTTATCAAATGGTACCTATATGTTGGTCAATCCTTTATTTTTGTAAATAAGATAAATGTACTTCTCCTTGAATTAGTCGATTCATAATACCATCTATTTAAACACTTTGAAATGATGGAATAAAAAGTCTTATGAAGTTATGTAGGTAACTGAGGGAGAAGGGTTGCAGCTCAACCAACTTGGAGTTGAGGTCTTAGTGACCTCTCACTTATCCCAACACTAAAATCGCGTCCTCTGTGAAACGCAAATTGAAACGAAACTTTTCAATGGATTATGAAGTTTTCTAACAATCTTGAGTGCTATTTATATTTATCTTTATCTATAAATATTTACTTGTAGAAATAAAAAAAACTTATTCTGTACCATACTTTGCTATCACGGAATTAAATTCGGTACTTGTTAATTTTATTTCTTTCTAAAGTTGATTGTTTCTTTACCTTGATTTTTTGCGAATATTTTTTTCACTTTTCTCAAAAATTTCATGCAATGTCCAAAACTAGTAATTATCTGATATTCTGAAGTTACTTATTTGGTTTAGTTAAAATATTCTTTCATGAAAACTGTAGTATTGAGCGAAAAAATTGAAAAATTTATCGACATTATTGTCATTAATTTCATCAATACATTCAGAATCGTTTTCCACGAATACCAAACAAATTGTTACTTAATTGTTATTTATGCATCATTAAAAGAAGATAGAAGCGGCAGGATAAATTTTAAAATCAAATTTATTGAAATTCAAGTATGCTTGAAAAATGTACACTCCTCCTCTCCTGTATCCAAGTTCAAGGATTCACAAGTACACAAAATGCTGTCGAACAATTACGGACTATCGTCAACCGAGAAGGTACATTTGAAATTAAAACTTTTTAAAGTTCTTTGCTGTAATCTAAATTTCAATCGATACACAAATTTTTTCTTAATGTGTGTTGAAATATTATGTTCGTCTAAAAAAATTCCTTTCTTGTAGAATAAAATTATTTTTAGGTACTTGAATCTTAGTTATTCATTTCGAAAGTGAAGTCTTTACTTTCAAGAAACATTTGGTAAACACGTTGTCAACCTTATAAAGGATTTATTTCCGAGAAGCAAGGATAAGAATTCTCGAAGAGAGTCATAAAACCAAGTATATTATTTAAGTGTAGTTTAGGCCCCAAATGTTTCTTACTATTACAATCTATATAGAAATATAGTTCTAAGGAGTTAGTTATCTCTGATCCTTGAGATCTTATTGACATACTTCCCATACTTTATTTTAATAAACAATATTTTTCTTAAAACGAAACTATTTGATCATTTTAATAAACAATAAACTCTACCAAAATAAATAATCCCAACAATGTGAAATTCAAGATTTCAATTTGTGAAATTGGAAAACTAACTAAACAACTAAAAATTTATAGTGCATGAAGTAGTTGTGAATATTGAAGGCAGAATTGTTAGGGGACGGCTCCATTAAGACTTATACTCAATAGGTGGAGCGCGTTTTTGCGAATGGACCACGCACCTCCTGAAGCTGCAACTTGACATATTTCACCTGATCTGCCTCTCCGTTGAGAAATATTGTAGACATCAATTTGCTTTGTCGAATATCTTTCGTAATTTCTTTCAATAAACTGATTGTGACGTGGCATTTTTTCTCTTAATGCTCTATAAGTAAAAAAATAATCATAAAATAAAAAGGTATTAGAAAATATAAAGGTCTATTTTAGCACACAGTGTATCGTATTTGATTTAAAGACAACTCCATATTTCAATTATTTGAAGAAGTGGATAAGGAAACCTACATAAATTTCTAATTTTGCTTTTGTTAATATGTATAGATCAAATTATCAGTAAATTTTATACTGGAAGCGTATATACACTCAGAAAAAATATTTTTTTCTTTATTTTTAACACAATGTCATCAGAAAAAGAGGGCTGGATATATTTATCATATTCTTCTATCCATTCTGCTTAGATGGGTACTAATGCGCGAGTCTGCAAATTATTTTCGTCAATCTAGGGTGAATCCTCCATAGCTAATTGAATCTTCTGTCACGATAAAGACTTCTTTGATTTTCGTCGCTTGATTATTGTCAAATGTTGCGTTTTCCTCTAAGAAGATCGAATGGGTCTTTTCCACAGCTAGAGATAATCCTTGATCTATCTTGGACCTTGCTTCCATTGAGAATACCTTCATGGGATATGTTCCAAAGTTATGGTTTATGATTACTTATAGTAGAAGTATCACTATAAATGTTGCTAATTAGCCCCATAAAAATAGAAGTATAATTTTTTGACTTTTAATCCCGAATCATTACTAATGTAGTATCTGAAGCATTTTATTTGATGTTGCTGTTGCTCAAACTATCGAAACATTTTAGTACGATTATTTTTAATGAGCGTACATTTGCCCGAGTTAGAAACAAAAACGTACGTCGCTGCGTTTATTCCAATAAAGGCTGTTTACAGATTAACGAACTTGCTATAAAGAAAACTTAATGATTCGCGTTTAAGTATTCGAGACCCGGGCAGAAATTTAGTAGACAATTCATTGTTTCATTAAATCTTTAAATATATAAAGGGGATTCTTACAATAAATATAAATTAGTCGCATTTAGAGTTCATGTTCTATTTGAATCTCGTCTTTAGTGTTTTGTTGAGAATTTCTCTTGACATTCTCGAATCAAGGCGATATTTAAATGGGTTACGAATTTTTTCTCACTACTCTGAACAAAATAGTTCGAAATATTTATGAAGCACTTTGATTCACTTTTACTCTTCAGTTTAGTTAAAAAAATATTCTTCTGCTATGGTGATTGAAGAATAAATGGCAATTAAAAAAAGCAAATACTACAATCAGTGACGGTTCGTGATAAAAAATTTTATTTGTCAAAAATGATTTTCAATTATTTTGGGCTCTTTCTTTTTTCTCTTTTCTTGAGACTTAGTGTTGTTTCTTCTACTAATCTCCGAGAAGTAGATAACCAGCTTTCGTGCTATCTCTTGGAGGATGGACCACAAGGTCTCCCTTTGAAGTTGGTTTTTCATTATTTGCTTATTCGCCTCATCGATCTTCCATCATTGTAATTAATATTCAATTCAGGTTTCTCCGACTATGAAGGAGTTTTCACTTAGTTTGTAATACCTTGTAAATCTCTTAAGGAAAAGACCTTGTTGGTTAGGATTTTCTCTGAACAAAACTTCACCAAATTTCATAATTTATGTTTAGCAAATGATTGGATCAATATTTCTGAAGATATTGACTCGAACTATCAGGATAAAACTATCGGGTGCTTCCATACAGCATTTCCTCTTCGTCTTCGTAAAACTAATTATCATAAATAATGGTCTACTAAAAGAATACATACTTTTGTATATTAAAATATTTTTACTCAGTTATATCAATAACTAGAAATTCTTGTAATGGAAAACTATCAAAATTATTGAAGAAAACTATCACTTAAGAAGCATATCTTGAGCTGAAAATTCCTCGAAAGTAACTTCTGTTATTAGTGATTTGAGGAACGAAACGCGTTTATAGAACTCTATTGATCTCAACCCAGACGAACTTTACAATCATTCCGTAAACGTTAGTAAGAATCCTCCTCGTTCCTTCTAAAATAAACAGTCTCTTCCTTAGACCTATAGATAGATTGTGCAAACCAGCATTTAAAACAAGACTTCATGCGGCATTGTTGGGTTATCAGCTAAGCTCTTTTTAAATTTTCCAAAATAAGTATCTATCGTTCTATTGCATTATTATTCATCTGATTAATCTGATAAAAGATAATTGAACGACTAATGCCTATTACCTTTTATTTTTTAACATGAAATCTTTATAGCTCAACAATTTGGTTTCCAACCAATAAAAGCACTAATGACGCTGTTCTCTGTTCTTAATGAAATATATACCTCACTCAATAATGAATTTCAAACGGTTTCAGTTTTTTGTAATTTAGCTTTCGATTTTCATTTTCATTTTGTCGACGTAGTCTTTCCAATATCGTCGTTTCGATCTGGAGAATCAAACTATATCCTAAATTATCAGATCTTTTATATTTGATCTCTTAGGCTCAATCCTTCAATAGCTCTAAACTCTGTTTTATTTCATTTTGTATTGTATACGGAATTATTGGACTGTCCACAAGACTAGGACGTCAATTCCAAAAGCCACGACGTACCTAGCAATGTCTATTGTACGATGTATGACATCCCTAATGTCATACGCAACCAAAGTTTGACTGGGGAAGTATTCTGATAAAACTTGTACCTCCTTGGTGATTCATTATGTAGGCAATAATAGGGTTACGTTCAACTAGCTAACTTCATAGCACTCGCTGCAGTATTACCAGCTATTTGTTGTATTGTATAGACACTATGTCTACAGAAACAAGTCCTTTTTTAAGGACATAACTTGTTTTTTATTCTGAGAGAAGTAGATGTCCGGCTTTCGTGCCATATCTTGGGAGTTCGGCCATCTCTGCTACCCTCAGCATGTTCCTCATTTTTGTTGTAACCGCTCGAGTTTCCCCTGCTTATGTACCGATAGACAAATATTTGTTTTTCCACCGCATTGGTTATTCCTAACGCATATTCCAAGCAATTAAAAATAAGGTTTTTAGAGTTTGCATTTCTTTTTATTTCTAAACTCGATTTAAAATTATTTTGAGACCTTTGCAGTACTGCAATAAATATGTGAACCTTTTTTGGTAAGTATAATTTTAGATAATTTCAGATGAATCGAAGTTGTTGAAACGGAAAGACTAATTTATAAGAGAAGACAGAAAATATGAGTCATTTACACAGTAGAAGGTATTTTCCAGTAAGTATGCCTACAAATTATTTCGAAATGCGGGAAAAGATGTTAAAGATTTGGTTTCAGTTGGTAAATGATTGTGAACTTTTTTGCATTGTAAAAAATTGAGCCCCTAATTAATTCTGAACGTGGAGTAGAAAGCTCTCTTTTGTAGTTTGAAGATTTGTTCAAATTACGTCCCACAACACGTACCCTAGAAGGGAAAGGCACGTCGGAGATGCGATTCGATAAGGGGACAATAAACTGTTAAGGATGTGAATAAGTTTAATTCTTTGGAAGCTTTCTAGCGGTAAGGACTCCAGTAAGGTCAGTAGTTTATGACAGAAAGTATGCACGTCAGCGCCAGGTATTCTGTAAATACAAAAAAATCTCGTGAATTATATATTTCGGGTTTCGAAATATATTTTTAAAAAACTTTATTTTTGAATATTTATATGAATACAATTAATCTCAAGATCGAACTAATTATAAACATTAAATATCATCGAATTGTTTACAAACATCTTATTTATAGTAAAATAGTGCTGATACATGTTTACGTTATTTCATACAAAAATAGAATAAATGCTGATACATGTTTACATTATTAGATACAATGGTATTGTTTTAAAAATGTCCTTCAGGAATTCTTCGCATGTAACTCCTCCATCCCTAAGAATGAAAAATGACGGAGGTATTTTTCATCCTTTGTTGTCTTTCCTCTTCTAATTCGATGTCTTCTTTCTTCATTTCTTCTATTTTATGTTTTCTTACAAACTTATATTTATATTTTCGAATTATCCAAAATATTATGAAAATTATACAAATTATTATTATTACAGTAAATAGTCCTATCGATACATGACTTTGTGGATTATAAATTTCATGAATTGGTTTTATATTCTTAGCGATGTTATTAATTTCATACAATTTATTAAAATCTATATTAGTTAAATTAGGGGATTTATAAATTTGATTATTCAAAAATTTAAAGTTTAATTTTGGTAATATTATTGATTTCCCTTTTTTAATTTGTACATTAGTCGAGAAAATTTCACTTCCTACTTGAATATTACAATTTTTTGGAATTTTTATAAGTGATGGATACATTAATTTAAAATAGCGGTCTGATACACATTTAGAAATTACATCAGTTTCAAAATTTGGGATCACTAAAAGTTCATCGTTTGTTACTTGTTCCAATATTGTTTCTTGAAGATTAATTTCACTAATTACACAATTTTTACCGGAATGTCCATTTAAAAGTTCAACAGTACAATTATCCTGTAATTTTAAAGTTTCTTTACAATAATATTTTCCTTCTAATTCAGGGCATTCTTCTTTGATGAAAGTAACTTCTTTTTGACTTCTGGCCAAGTAAGGTTGCGGAGGGATAAATATTGTATGGTTTTGAATTACGGGGTATAAATGAAAGAATTCATAGGTTTTAGATTTTAGGATTGGAACATGGGTAGCAAATATTATTTTGGATTTGGAAAAGGTTACTTGTGAACCAAGAAAGAGATAATATGTCAAAATATTATTAAATTTTGGTATTTGTTCTTCATTGTAAATTGTGCTTAAATATTTTATCATTTCTAAAATTTCTTGGCTCGATATAACTGAGCTATGAATTGTATTTAATTTAGAAAACGTTATTGCATTTTCAATATTATCAATCAATGTAATTAAACTCTGACAATCCAGATTAATCTGTGAAATTGTACTTTGAAATGTTATAAAATTATTTAAAGTTATTATTTTGTTTTCAATTGAAATGTGAAATTTCTCTATATTATCAAAAAGTTTCCGTTGATTATCCCATAGAGTCGTAATCGATTTGTTATAATGATCAATTAATTTTTTATGTAGTGATATTTGTAAATTAACTTCGTGAATTATTTGTTTCTGATTTTGTTGTAGGACATTTATAGCGTTATTATATCTTTCTTCATCGTCCGAATCTAAAGTTCCAAAAAGCCATTTATCTATTTTGCCTACAGCATTTATTAATCCTCTTTTCAATCTTAAATGTGGGTAAATATTTTCTGATTTTTTATCTAAAGTGTTAATTAAAATTTCTGTTCTACTCAATGATTGTTCAGCTAAGTTATGGTATGAAATAGGATTTGTTGCGTTCGCTTGAGATAAATTATTTCTTAGGTTATAATAATATTGTTTTAAATTATTGATTTGTTTATGAATGAATTCTAAATCTATATAATATATGAAAGTATGTTTACTATGTATAAGATTACTAGTTCCTAAATTGATAGGTAATAATAAATTATTTACGTTCGTAACTGTTATGTCTTCTGTTTTGGTCATCTTGTAAAGTAATAGTAACGTTAATACTATTGTCAGTTTCATTATCTGTAACAATTTTTTTGTTTTAGTTTTTTGGTTTTCTAATTATATTTTTATGAAATGTCCCTTTGTTTGTTTCTAATAATATGCCAGAATCTTTTACAATTTCGGCTTTTTTGAATTTAGGTAGTTTTTTGTCTCGAAATTTTGTTTTAATGTAGGCTATGTTTTGATTTTCATAGGATAGGGGATCGTTTCTGTTTTCATTTCTCTTATTGATTATTTTTTCTTTAATGTTAGCATTTCTATCTTTAATCTTTTTATATAATAATTTGGAGGTTTCTTTGTGATTTTGTATGTAATTAGATATTATTAAATGATCGTCTAAATCGAATGGATCAGGGTCATTTATATGGCCTTTAATAATTTCAAATGGTGTAAATTGTGTTACTGAATGAATTGAATTATTATATGCTAATATTGAGTGTTTTATCAATTGATCGGGAGTCAAATCGTTATTATTTTCTTTTATGCACCTAAAATGTTCGATTAAACTGGAATGAAAACGTTCAACAGGTGAATTAGAATTGCTATTTTTAGACGTGGTATAATGTAACTCAATTTTGTGTAATTTGCAAAAATCTTGTAGGTCATTATTTTTAAATTCTGAACCACAATCAGCTGTTATTTTATAAGGTAACCCATGATGAGTAACGTAATTTAATATATTATCAACAACTGAAGTTCCATTCATACTTGACATTGAATAAGCTTGACCGTAAGAGAAATAGATACATTTTCTCGTTATTGTTGAATATGAAAGATTTACTATCTTATTAACATTGACATATCAGATCAAATTTAATTGAAGGGTTTATATTATATTTATTCATTTAACACATTTCACAATTATTAATAAAGTTTTCTACGTCTTCTGAACTCATAGGTTTGTTTTGATTAATTGATTTATATCTATTTTATTTTTTGCACCAATTATAAGTTTCGTGCCAATTATAATTTTCGTTAATTAGTTTTTCATCTTCTTTTGAATAATTAAAATTGTGAGTTTCGTATTGATTTATTTCAAATGGTTGAGCTTTAAGGGGTTCATTTAAAGTTATAGGTATTGTTTTAAATGATTCATTTGTGTTATACTGATTATAATTTGAATTTTTATATTATTTTCTTTTCCCATTAGTTGAATAAACAAAGTTATGGATTATATTATTAAATTTCTTATATATATTCTTATTAATAATAACTTTTTATTATTATAGTTTCTAAAGTTTACTAATATTTAATTTTTATGTTTTACATATTTTTTATCCATTAATTCTAAATCTTATCTATTCTTATAACATAATAATAAAAAAGAAAGAAAAGTCTTTGTATAAAAATCCATTTTATAATTTCTTGAATTGCGTACCATTTCAACGAATGATAATATCTATTTTTCCAAAATTGTTCTTCTATTATCTTTTCATTTAATATAGCATTTAATTTTCTATTGAAATATTTTGAACTTATTTCATTATTATTTCTATCAAATTCTTTATTAATTGTTTCATAATTAATAACCATTTTCTCATTTTCATTATTCAAGTCTCTTTTATTAATCATATTATTTTTATTTTGTATATTCAATATATTTGTATTTAATTCAGGTTTTATAACATAACATTCTTTTTCTAATATATCATTATCTATTTTCATAACATCATTTATATCCTTTTCGTCCCTTGTCATATCATTATTTATTTCATTTATTTCTCTGTTTAATTCTATTATATTTTCTTTTACTTCAATTTCATTATTCCTTTCATTCATTTTTATTTTATCTAATCCTATATTGTTTAATTCCACTTTATCAAATAATTCTAATTCTCCTTTTGTATCATTATTCATTTGTTCTACCATTATAATATTTTCTTCTGAATTCTTTTCTGTTACATTTAATTTATCTTTTTCTTCTTTATCAAATAATTTACTAAGATCTAGTTCTACTTGTTCATTTATTTCTTTACAATGATTTAATTCTGATTCTTTGATTTTTATTAATTTTTTAATTTCTGGTGATGAATTATTAGATGTGAAATTTATTTCAATTACTTGTTCACTGGGTTTTGATTCGTTAATTTCTATAAAATTTTCAAAATATGTTAAAGCATCATTAGGAGTAAAATTTATTTCTTCTATGTTTGATTCTTTTTCCGAGGCTCTTTCCGAAAATTTACAATTCGATCATTATCTTCGTCGTGTTCAAACAAATGGTGAAAATCAATTATTTCTTCTTCTTCTTCTTCTTTATTTTTGTAATTATTATTATATAGTTCTTCAGAAGTAAAATTCGGTTCATTTCGTGATTTAATATATTTGTTATTATTTGTATTATTATTATTGTAATTATTATTATTATTTATACGTCTACTTGGTCTGTCAGAAAAATTTCTTGATGTCGTTGACATCGGTTCAGGTCTAGGTAAACGATTTACAGGTATTTGGTTCGGGCGGAAAACATTTTTCCTAGGACCAAATACTTGCGCATTCGTTGGGTAGTTTTGTCTTCTTTGCGGTATTGGATTTACGTTTATTGGTTGACTAGGGAAATTATTGTTATTATTATTATTGTATCTTTCATTATAATAGTTATTATTATTTCTATCATAATTATTATATCTATTATAATTGTTATTATTAGGTTGTCGGTAGAAAGAATTATAATTGTTATGTTGATTGTTTCTATTATTTCTTGATGGATTCATTTGAACATTAGAATTATTATTATTATATTTAACTTTAGGTTCGTAAAATTGACCATAAAGTTTTTCGAAATTTTCAAACTCGTCTACATAAGCCATAGCGTCTTCTAGAGAATTAGGCTTTTTTAAGTACATATTGTTACGTATAACGCCTGAACATCCCGCAATAAAGGTGTTCAAAGCTGTTTTCTCACAATGATTAATTTGACATCTTTTATCGATTTCTCCTAAGTTTAAATTATTACTGATAATTTGTATAGTCTGACTTTTTAATAATTGCAATCTGTTACCAAAAGCTATCAAATTTTCATTTTTAAATGGTCGTGTTCTCGTTAATTCTTGTAAAATACAATCTAAATCACGCCTATCTGCAAAACATTGAATCAAGGCTTCTTTTAATTTAAACCATGTATTCAACTCAATTCTATTTCCCACCATTAACTCGGCTTTATCTATTAATTTTTCTTGTATGCATTCTAATACGTGATTATTAATATCTTGATCATTATAAACTGAATACGTCTCTATAAGGTTCTCACATCGATTTATAAATTTATTTAATGTATTTTTGTTTCCATCATAAGGTTTAATATTTTCTAACTTTAATTTAAATAAATCCCAATTTAGGGTTTTTGGATTTGACGTTGCCATTTTTATATATTCTGAATTATCTTTTAAGTTTAATTCACTGAATGTATTTAATACTTTATCAAAATCGTTCATAAAATAATATGTTTAAAATTATTAAATTATCTCTTCCCTATTCAAAGTTTTGATAAGGATGGATAATAAGGAATCAAAATAATAAGGAGACTTGGCACTTACAGCTATCTGAAGTCCTGTCCCTCGTTGAATACGTAGATCTAGTGCTGAGGTACTGGAGTACTTAGCCGGAACTTTATCGCACTTTGCGTAAACTCGCGACCGCACTAATCCGAATGACTGCGCCAATTATATATTTCGGGTTTCGAAATATATTTTTAAAAAACTTTATTTTTGAATATTTATATGAATACAATTAATCTCAAGATCGAACTAATTATAAACATTAAATATCATCGAATTGTTTACAAACATCTTATTTATAGTAAAATAGTGCTGATACATGTTTACGTTATTTCATACAAAAATAGAATAAATGCTGATACATGTTTACATTATTAGATACAATGGTATTGTTTTAAAAATGTCCTTCAGGAATTCTTCGCATGTAACTCGTGGTAGACGATAGAAAAGTGAATCATTGAACTGTGTTATTTCGGAAAAGTCGTTGTGGACATGATCATGAGATAAATTAGTTCTATTATATCTGGCAACTGTTATATAGTTTTTGACAAGAACAGGTTCATTATTATTTAAACAATGTTGAGTGATGGCAACAATTTCTAAAAAATTAAGCTCCTCCAAAAGATTGTGACGTTTCACTGCTCACAGCTTGCGTTACTTTTGTTGCTGTAAACATTTTACGATATAAACCAACTTCTTTTTGTAACTAATTTTCTTCATAAGATATTTTGTCATATTATCTTTGAGTAGAAATATTTACAAAATTATATTTCATATCTCTTTTGTAATTTTGTATGTACTTGTCATTGACATACTGAGTTCCTGGAATTTAATTTATTCAGCACAGTTTAATTGTTGAACTATTTTTATATAAACAAATTGAATGTTTTGGTTTATTTTCTTTTGAGGTTAAGTCTTGGTCTAAAGGAGGCAAGCATTAGTCGAAATTTGCCAGACGTGGTATAACTGGTTGCAGAATTATGTTGCTTGTAAGAAATTCCCCTTAGAAAGTTCCAGCAACATCTAGTATTTTATAAATTTTGCGGATATTGATTTTTTGTTGTTCAGTCCGTTAAAAGGTTGTTTTGATAAGTGATTTATTAGCTGGTGTTATGAAATTGAGCTATTGTTGCACCTGGCTAGATTGTCGTCATGACGTGTGACCCGATTTTGTTCAAGAAGTCTACTGCTAACTTCATTCATATTTTCTTTTTGACTATCAATCTATGTGGAATTTTTTATTATGGATTTAATGATGAATTTTTAAATTTGGCCAGAAATTTTTTATATTTGCTTGTTCTTTTTGGTCAGCGACCGTGGTAGCGTGAAGATTAATTTCTCCAGAGATTTTTGAAAAGCCGGATTTAGTCGGCTTAAAGGAGCCTTCCGCCTATTTCAAAAATTCTGGAATAGGTAATTGTTAATTGACTTCTAATAAGAAGTAGATATAAG
Organism: Diorhabda sublineata; assembly: GCF_026230105.1. Lineage (NCBI taxonomy): Eukaryota > Metazoa > Arthropoda > Insecta > Coleoptera > Chrysomelidae > Diorhabda > Diorhabda sublineata. Next base: position 13,357,118 of record NC_079481.1, on the reverse strand, counting down.
TTCCCTTCGTTAAAAAGGAAGGGACCTGGTTTTGGATATAGGACCTTTATTGGAGTTTGAAACTTAGACGACCTTAATTTGGATTTACCGTCAAACTTTTACTCGTGGAACTACCTAGTCCGGGACAATTAACTGAATGAACTTCTTTAATTCCTAGCGGCAACCCAAGTAGGGAGCCTTATGTGTTGCTAAAGGTCAAATCCACTCATATTAGTTCTTTTGTTGTAAAATTTACTTCACTATTTTCTCTAAAGTAAAAACTCATGAGTTTTGCGAGTAATCTGGATGTTTTTGTAATTTCATTGGAAAATTGAAAGCATACAAAATTTTTACACCTCTTTAAACACAACAAAATCTTGCAACGAATCCCGACAACACACATTATAATGATGAGCTTAGTCGGAGCCCAAAATGTGACCTTGAGGTTACAAGATACAGTTCATCTGTTCTAGATCTTAGAATCTAATAAGAAGTAGGTCAAGTTAATTAATTTCTTATATAATCATAGTTAGATATAAATATATTATTCCAGTACTCTCCAGAAAGTTTCTACAAGTTGATAATCATTTATGTGAAAGTTTAGTAAGTTATCTCTCATGTTCTAACTTTCATTTATCTAAAACTTTGTGTTCCCAATATTTTGATTCCATTAAAAAAATCTATACAGTTTCAATAGAAATAAATTACGTTTCTGGGTCTCAATAATTCGTGAACTGTCCTATTGCACAAAATCTCCAGCGGAATTTAAAGGTTCGTTCATAAAGTTTTCGGGGATAATCGTAACAATTAAATGACCCAAGTTCCTTTCATCGGCACGAGTTCCAATATAAATTTCTTTCAATTTATTTCCTGGATTTTCTGTGAAAATACGATTATGACGCAGACAACTTACGAGTTGGTCTAGAAAAGTTGAAATAGTCACAGGACCGTAGTTTTTATGAAGAGCCATGTATACGATTATATTTGAACATTTATTTTATTATTTTAATGATCCAAAGTCTTTTGAGTCTTCTGTACTTTCGCTGCAAAAGAAGTTTGTTGTATAGTTCGTTTTAGTGGAACTCTTATTTACAAAGGTAAACTGAAAGATCAGAACAAATATAGTTTCAATAAACTAAAAATAAATAAAACGGAAACAGTGACTTCACTACAACGAATTACTAACCTATTGAAATGAGAAACTTCTATTGAAACCTTTGAGGTTTGAGATTCGAGGTTTTTTAAAACGGTTGCCAACGCGTTGCGGTGGTTGGCAGTCCCGTTTGTAATTCTTTATTATAAGACTGTTTAGAAATTTTGTTTTCAATGTTTTATCAGTATACGGATTTAATATTCATCACACTACAAACTATTATAAAGTTATATTATTATAGCTATTTAAAACTTTATTGAATTAGGAACTGGTTTTGACAAGTTACAATATCTAAATTGAGACATAAGTTTGGACATGTTCCAGGAAAAAGGAACGTGGAATAGAACAGGGAAAACATTCAACTGAATGAGATAAGATAGATAGTAATGCATAGAGAAGAACATTGGACCAATTTTGTTCAAATTCAATTGACGAAGCTGAAAACATTAGAAATAACACTGAGGAAATGAATATTTTATTATTTAATTCAATATTTTAATAATTCCATTGTTATTAATATGAAAATTGATATTAATAAATATTTTTAATTGAAGTTTAGCTATAGTACAAGTAATAAATGACAATTAGTACGATATATACGAGGTATGACTATTGAATAACGAGACTGGTTACGAAAATGGGTTTTATTATAAAAATTATTCTACATTCTAATGCTCCCCTTCAATCTACTTCTCGCCCCTAGCCACAGACCTTTCCATACATTTTTTCCATTGATCGAAGCAGTGCTAGAAGTCTTCTTTGGTGAGTGCATTTAGGAGCTCTGCTCCCACCCGTCTAGAGCGGCCTCTATGCGCGTAATCTCGTTATTTAATAGCCAGACCTCGTACATTTATTTGTAGTAATAAAATCTAGATCTCGACATATTGGAAATTGAATTAAAAGTTTGATAGGGATATCAAGTATTCGACATCTGTAATCATTCAACGAATTTCAATTAAAAACTCGGTGATGATTTATTGAAGGTAAGCGAGTTTCCTTTTACTTCCGATCCAATAATTCAAAATACTTTTGTAATTAAAAAAACTCTTCTAATGAACCTGCAAAAGATTATTACCAAAAGAAATTGAGGAAAAACAATTTCCAGACGAGAATTTAAAATTAAAAATTTATTTTGAAATTAAAGGAATTTGGAAAACTTTTAACTAACGTTTGCAATGAACAGATTTCGTATATTTACATATGAATGTTTCTAAAACATCTTGATTTTAGGTCTCTTCTGTTTCAAAATGGTTTTTTTAATAATTTTTGAGAGAAAGATATAAAATAAGGATAAAATCAACTTGAAACTTTGCTCTAATAAGAAAAATTAATTTTTCCTCAGCCCTTACATATTAAATATATAGTAGTATTCAGTTAAATTATTTATAGTTTTATTAGAATTTAAAAAATTTCACCCAATTTATTTAGGTCTTTTTTATCATATAGCTTTTTTGTTCTTATGAATGTGAACCATATCTAAAAATTCTCTTTTTCGTGTATTAGATTTCGTTCCAAGAATTTTTGATTCCTTATAATTTATGTTTTTCTGATATTTCATGGTTCTTTAATGCAGTTCTATTTTTTTATCGTATTGATGATCTTTTAGTCTATTGTGTAAATACTGAGATGTCTACCTTATGTAGATAGCGTGACAATTATTACAAAGCATTTGATATATAATATTAACTCTTATGTTCTTTGGTGTCTTAGATTCCAATTTAGTGAAATATTTGGAAAATGTATTGTCCTTTATGACTTAAACTAATATCATATTTATTAAAATAATTTGATAGTTGTTGGGAAAGTCTTTATACATATAGTAAGGAAAAATGTTTTATTTTCTAATTTTTCATTTTGTTTTTCATTTGATGGCAGTATATGTTTATCTTTTCTTAAATTCGTTGCTTATCATCCGGATAATTATTTTTTTTCAATGTAGTTTTGGTTTTTTGAAAAGTTAAGCATCTAAATTGAAAATATGATAGTTGATAGATCGATCAGCTAAACTTATTATCACTGATCTTTTTTGTGACATAGGATGACACGAATTGAAGTTTAAATATTGTTTAAATATTTTATTGGTTATTTTATTTGATGTGACATCAAGAAAATCTATTATTTTGGTAGACCTCGATTGTGAATCTGACTCAATTTTTCTTCTGAGAGAATTATATTAAGAACAAAGAAACAGATAAATTCACAAAACGGACCAAAAAATAACAGTTATCATTTTTAAAAACATATTTAATTTAAAATTTATTATAAGACAACCTCATCTCCTTATTTCAAACGTGATAAGAGAACCAGTGGGTGAAATTCATTAATATAGAGTAGGATGTATAAATTTTAACTAATACTCGGATTCATAGGTATAGAATTTTCAGATTTAGATCACTTCATATATGTTGAGATGTTAAAATAAGTATATTCTCAACATTATCCAATTCTATGCATATCTCCTCTTGCAGGTACGAGAGTTATCAAGTACTTTATTTTGAAATATGGCAACAACGGTTTGAATATGTCAAATGTGACATTTCCATCATAAATTTTGACAGTTTTAGTGATGAACGTACTCGTAACGTGATATACGAGTGCTATTTGAGTTGTTACAGATACTTAAAACATTCATCTTAGTAAAACATCATTTTCGAAATGAATTAAACTAACAACAGTGTGCCGATCAACTCGCTTCGACTTTTGGTGATGAAGCACCATCTTAAATCACCATATTTCGTTGGTTCTCTTAATTCCTTTCATTATTAACCTCATAAATTTAATATTTTTATTTTTCTATTGCAATCTCAACTTCTTCATCCCATATTTTTCTTGGCCTTTCGAATTGTTTTTTTGGCTGTTCTTGCTTCGTATACTATTTAACCCATTTTGCCTTCTCTCATTCTCTTAACAAGTCCACATCATGTTAGTCCCGTTCCTTCTATTTTCTTATCTATAGATTTCGTTCTCAAATTTTTTCTGTTTTATTTTTTAATCTTCTCCTCTATCTTCCTTTAATATAGCATTGTATATTATTTCTTTGATTTGTCTTTGTTGCTGATGTTTTTTCTCTAAAAGTCAGTGAAAGACTTACTACTTCTCAAGAAATTTGTGTTTTCATTTCTTTCAGTATCTCTTTCTTTGCCTGGAGGTAAAAAATCGTCTTGCTACACCTGTTCTATCCTTTATTTTATGCTAGGTTGCAACACGTTACGTTATTTTTGAACCTAGGTATTCAAAACTATCTTTATTTTTATTTACTTTCCATTCATCTCCATGTTTTCAAAGCTTGTATTATATATTATTGAGTTTTTGTTCATAGTGCACACTTTGAAATATTTTACATTCTAATGTTTCACTGTTTTTGTTTTTTGCTTCTTCCATACTTTCATCTAAAATAACGGAAGGTTTAGTATGTCCATCTTACTCCTTGCGTTGCCTTGAAAGTTTTTGAAAATTTATGTCTTGTTCTTAAATCATTCCTTGTATTCTTATATAGTCCATTGATTCCATTTATCGTTGTTTCATCTACTCCTACATGAGTATTTTTTAGAGTCCTTCATATGTCGTCACTTTCTATCACATTCAAAACATTATCTCTTCTGATTCTCTTCTATATTTTTCATTTTCATTTATTATAGTTTTCACCCAGCTCACCAAGTCATTACTTGCTTTCAGAATGTCCAGTGTTATTCTGATTTTTCCTGCTTCTTTTCTTTCCTCAATTTTTTATTGCATCTGTTATCTCATCGTCTGTTGGAGAATCAAAAATAAAAAATCCGTTCGAAGAAATACAAATACAAAAAACGAACACAAACGAAAACGTGAATTTCAGCAAAGTGCTGTCGATCTGAGGTAGAGCATCCAAATATTATGTTCATAAAACATTATCTGAATAAGCCTTTCAAGTCAATAAATTAAGGAAAACGAGGTGTTCAACTAGCAAGTTGTCAAATATTTTCTGATCTTTCGGTTGAATATCCAGCCTTTGTTTAAATAAACTGAAAGACACTGAAAAAAATCGAGGAATTTGTCCCTCCTAGTTATCATGGGTTTTACTCGCAATAATTAGGTATTGAAGATGTTTAATTGGAGGCCACCGATGACTAAAAAACGAAAAAATTAGTTTTTTGTTATAGTGATAATTTTTGATTTTAATCAATTATTTTGACACATTAATATATATAACTATAGCAATAGTTATTTTCCTAACAAGTGCGGAAAGTGATACTTTCCCGCACGCGACTGCAGTTGTCCTGAACGACGCGGAGTAGAGTTCGGGCAAGCGGTCAAGTGCGGAAAGACACTTTACGCATTAGTTAGGAACATTATTTTTTCTACGACCTTATATACAACGACCCCTTTTTCAAAAATTATTTTATTCCAACAAACATAATAATATACAAAACTTTAACTAAAAACTACTAAGTATTATAAATCTTAATATTGAAAACACAATTTGTTGCATTCTGTAGACTAGTAAGAATTGCCGGTCCAATGGAGTTATTTGGTTTAATGTGGTTTAATTTAGAAGAAGATTGTACTTATTCGGTCACTCCCCAGACGTTTTGAACAACTTTGACTTTTTAGTAACAATTACACGCCTGGGTTGTCATAGCAACTGCTATCAAACCCGGGTGGTTTGATAGCAGTTGCTATGACACTCCTTTGAAGAATGTACAATTTTATATAAAAAATATCTTCATTATTTTATATTTTCAAAAAATTAAAAATGCTACAAAAATTTTATTAAATGATTAAATTTTATTTGATGGACTATTTCGTGAATATTTATTTACCTGTAGTAAAAATAGTTATAACTACCGAAGTAAAAAAACTATCTAATAAGGTCAAAATATGCATAATTTTACTTTCCCGCACTAGTGACACTTTCAAAGCTGAAATGCGTGCGGGAAAGTGGGTTAAAACGCACGGTCGTAGAAAAAATATTTTTTAGACGACGCCATCTGAAAGTTGTTCGTTCTGTATTCATTTTCCATTTCCATTTTGAGTGTTCCATGTAGTGAAAGTGACAGTTCCGTACACTTTCTGGACGCTCTGGAGTAGACAACTTCAACTTCCTCAAATGTGACTTTAGCCACTTCAATGTTGACAGTTGACAGTTTCACTTCGATGATTTTGCTTAACCTTAAATTTTTAATTTTCTAAAATTATTTGTTTGATCCAAAGTTTTATCTAAATTGATAAATAACAATGATTAATGATGAAAAAGAAAACATCAGCGATGAAGAGTTACTCGAATCCACGCCACTTGATCTCACCGAAGAAAGCAATGCGGCCTTTCTTAATTCGTTGCCAGATAAATCTCGTGCAAGCTAAGAATAACAGTCAAGCTCTTTATGAAGTGGTGTCACCAGAACAAATTATAAATAAAATGTTTATAATTTTTTATAATATTTTATTTATTTTATAATAATTATTTATTTTCTTTCCTCAGTGTAATTGAAAAAGTTTTGGATCTTATACATCGTCTAAAAAATGTTGTGTACGCCGCGGCTGAAGTACTACTTTGTTGGACTCGTCCAACTTTCAGTCCATGGCATACAAATAACTATTGAGTTTGATTAATAATTACGATTCCAGGATTTGCTTGAAATAGTAAATTTGAAATAACTCAAATATTTGACTTTGTAGCCTCTTCCTCCAAGCACTAGTATTGTTTCCTGTTTACTATCTTTCCCTACTTTTATTTCTGATCCTTCCGAAAATTGTTCTAAATTGTTTTTTCCATGACTTCTTCAATTTCCAGTATAATTTATCCACATTCTGTGAGGTTGTCACTTCGGTTTGCATTATTCATTATTCCAAAAAATAATTTCGATTTTCCCTTTAGCAGTATTTCTGTTTTCTTTCTCTGTTAATATCATTGACTCATTGACTGCTGATCTTTCTTTGTCCAATTCATTCTATTCTTCTCAATTTTTGTAAATAGGTGAATTTTCTATTTCTGTTTCATCTCCTTTCATAGTTTCATTCCACCAATGTGTTTGCATTTTTTGTTATACCACATGCTTTTTTAGCTACATTTTTTAGCATCTCTTCAAAATTCAACCAAAATTTCTCCAATTTATCGTTCCCATTGTTGCCGATTCGGTTTCTATTCTTTATATTTCACTTCAATTGTTTCCCTTCCAATGTATGACACTCAATATTGTTTCCAGTTTTTTTCTCTTACAGTTTTTTTGATCATTCTAATCTCTGCTCCTTTCCCAGCCTTCATATTTCTTTATTCCATAGTTCTTATCTGTATCCATTGTGTATATAGTATGCTAAGATATTTTCTGCGAAGGTTTTTTAGTCTATCCTCAGTGTATTTTTATTAGTTCCCCTTGTTTTTCCAGACACCATTCTTCATATAATTTTTCTACTGTTTCCAATACTTCGATATCAGAATTATTTTAGATCATAGAAGGACATTGTCTAAGTGACCTAGAAAATATACAATATGAGAATTTTGTGCCATATATGTATTTTTTTTCTTTGAAGTGTTGACTCAATTTTAAGATGATTTTCAATAAATTCGTTGACGTCAAATGAACACTGTAGACATTTCTAACGGATTCCTCGATAAATCATATTCATTCGGACACATTTCACCCTTTCGTATGTAGCTGAGGCGGCCCCAATACTCAAACGCCGATTGTTTTTTGAAATCAGATCAACTTTCACATCAGTCATTTTTGTCATCGACTTTTATCAAGCGATGTCGTCTACTGAAATTCACATTTCGAGGGTTATAAATATCCATCAACGTCTTCCTTGTGGACTGACTGTATTCACGAACTCGTAGATTGGCTACGCTGACAATGATGCACAACCTCCTGTCTTTTTCAATTAATATGCACACTCCGAGGGATTCAGCCGAACGTATAAATCAACAACCTATATATTGGAACATGAAGAAGGGTTTGTTTCAAAATGTACGGTTTATATGATCGAATGACCATCAGTGGAGGTAATTTCTTATATAAAAATAGATTCCAAAGATGAAGATATTCATAATTTTTTTTAATATTATTATTTTTGAAGTGTCAGGAAAGTTTCAGTTTGTTATTGATCAAGATATAATATACAGGGTGTCCCATCAAAACCGAACGCATAGGGGATCCTAGAAGCAATTTGCCTCTATATCAAGTTACATTCTAAAGATTTATAGGGACTTGAGAAATTTTGGAAAAAAATCATTTCGTTGCAACCCTTCAATATAAAATTACCAAACTTAGTACACTGTATTAGATTGTAGAGGGCATTGAGTGATGCGAAGTAAGAAACTATCGAATTATTCGGGGCGGTTGATTTTGATGACATAACCTCAGAATTTTCACAAATAATATAGTACACACCAAGAGGTGAAGAAGAAGTTTGTTACCAGTGAATCAATTTAAAAAGTTTCATATTCATTGATATGATTTCCGCTGCTTTTCTTACTAGTCTTTGGGCACTGGATATGAAATTTTTTGGAGTTTACCAAGGTGCGACTCTATCAAAACAAAATATTTTCATCAATTATGTTTTCTCAACTGTATTTTGATACATAAATGAATGTTAAAAGTATGAAGATGCCATTAACTCTTTGTATATAAAATCTTATAATGCAATATTTGCCTTATTTTCCAGAAAGCAGCATCCTAGTAAGTGAATAGATCAATATGTTCAGATTTCAAAACAGATGAGTGAGGATTGCAATTTTTGGGCTGTTTCTGAAACAAAAGATGTTAAGAGATCTCTTTTTGTTGCAGGTTTAATTTCATCAAGCGTGAGGCAGTCTTTTGAAACATAATACTTTGAATCCATCACAAACTATTGATTCTGGATATAGATTATGAAGTTTTTATTCCCAAGGTTCCATGTTCAATTTTCAAACTTCTTTTTATGCTCGTAATTTTACATAAAATTTCATTAATTTCTAGAAAACATTATTTTCAATTGAATTCTAGAATGTTATTTGAAAAGTTGCAGAAAAGGCCTTAGTTTGAAGAAAGTTGCGTTCATGTTCTCATCAAATATTTTTTTTTTTTGTACAAAGATGATGCTTCGATGAAGACGATATTTTATATGAGTTACTATGAGCTGCAGTCTTTCACTTTTTTCATGTTTTCATGAAAACTGTTATATTACTCGATCTCTTCATCGGCTAATTTATTGTACTGAAGAATTTTTTATGTTCCCCAGGCCTGAAGAAAAATGTTGACGTTCTGGGAGGAACCTACTGTCCAAATTTGATGATAGTAGCTTTCAAATATATTGTACAATGATGGATTAGTAAGTCAATCAGGACACGTTCTTCCAAATATTAAGATACCTGTAAAATCAATGTCAAAATTTTGAAGATTTCATAAATATTAAATTGATAACCACGCGGCAATCAAAATGGAGTGATTAGGAAGATTAGAGCTAAGAAAATGATAATACAACTTTTAGATTGCAATTTTGACACAAAGCTGCCTTTTAGATTATGTTCGCTGAAGGAAATAGTGATTTGTTTAATTCTGGTGACACTCTGATTTTCTGGAACCGTTATTAATTCTAAGATACCAAAAGTTACTAATTAAAAATAAAGTTTTTCAATTGAAAACCACGACGAGAGAATTTATCTTAATTACATCAGGACATTCAGTAAAAACGTCCACAACTTTTTAAAAGTTTTAAAATATAATAAAATATAATGTTCTCTCTAGTAGATATGTACAAAACCCCATGTTGCCTTAGAGTATTTAAGAATTGTAATTTGAATTATAAAATATGATACAAAGAACAAATTTTTGTGTGGGTTCAATTGGAAAGCTCAATAGTTTGAAATTGAAATCGGGACAAAAAATCGTTAAAATAATGCTGAGATATGAAAAAAAATTTTAATACGACCCGTCATTTCTGAATTATAGACATCTTAAGTTACGGAACTAGAACTTATATTCAAGTATATTTTGGAATTATACATCGAATTTTCAATGGATGATTACGTATGTCGTTGTAGTGTGTTTGGCGAAATATATAATTCTACGTCACTATATGAATGCCAGGGGCGGCTCATGCCTAATGGTTAACAGAAACGTAATTTTTACAGGGACAACCTGTAAATAAAATAACAAGTAACACGATGTTCAACAGTATGCAGTTCTATTGTGTTTTAATAGCTCCTGTAAGTATGTTTAATAGATAATCACAATTTCTGATATTTTTTTTCAGAATGCCTCTTAATAGCGAACGTTTTCTCGGCATGTACAACGATCTAGAATCTACATATCTCCCAAACCATAAAGTTTATCGAGTTAAACAAAGAGTACATTTTTGTTAAGAAATCAAATGAAAAAATTGCTACCTTTAGATAATACAGTACAGATAGTACTGTAAAATTATTGATTTGGTAAAATTTTGTTCGAATGTATAACTTGGACATGACATATACTTAAAAATACTTTCTGAATTCATAACTTGTCAAAGTTATAGCATGGAATGTACCAGAAAAGGAAATGGAAAAACTTGAGAGATTATGCCTATCACTTTACAAATACAGACGATTAATGTTCTCGATATTGTAAAAAATTGTCGATTTTTTTCCAATCAATTGGGTTGAGATATTTTTTTCAAATAATACTGTACAACGTTTTGATACAAGTCGAAATTAAAATGAAACGTCGCTGATGCTTTTTTCATCTCAATATACTTAAAACTAAAACATTTTATAACAAAATACTGATTTTAAAAGCTAACAGGTTCAACCCTATCCTAAATATTTTTCTCTATTCAACTCTTTTCACGATGAACACTTCATAAAATATATTTTAATTCTAATCCCTCAACTTTTTTGGACTTCGTTTTAAGATTTATTTTTCATAAATCTCATAATCAGATTTCGGATGAGTATAAAACAATTTTAAATTCAGTCCTCTCAGGATTGATATTATAGATAAAGTGACATTTATTGTTCTTAATATGAAAGTAAACAAACCAAGTTATCTTGTAAGAAGCACTAAATAATTAATATCATATAATATGAAGGAAAATTCTAGTACTCATATTGGAAAGTCAACTTCACATTTACATTGAATCGTAGTATGCTGAGGTCCTCATCCGCGGGGTAAATAGAGAACCAGAAGCTGATGGCACCTCAGAAAGTTTTTTCAGAACATGTCGCTGTTATGCCAAAAAAAATTACTATCAAATCTGAATGCATTATCATACCAATGTCCATATAACCACCGGCGTAGCCCCGCAAGTCTAGGTACCTTCCAACTGTTGAGCTTGCAATTGGAAATTTGAAAGTACAAACTTAAGACTTTGGTATCAAACACAAAATGGCTGGATATACTAGTCAGAAGCGGCCTAATATCCCTCCCCGTGGTCTACAATTATCAGATGTTTTCCTTGTTAAGCAGCTTCAGTTCAAAAAGTTCTCATATGACGGGGAAGAGATTGAAGGAGTAGTAGTTAAAAAAGCGCATCATCAACCTAGCCCGCTGAAACCAATGAAGGAAATCTACCGATCATTCCTTCATCAGCAGTCCCTCTCCAAGATACCACCATAGTTGTTCAAAACTCTGTGAACCTTCCAAATCGATGTAAAGACTACTATTTGCCGTCTAATGAAACGATCTAGTATACTGGGAAAACTGCTCTGCTCTGTTCAGTTAGTGATTGAATTGCGCACTTCATCTAATTAATAAGAAACTTACATTTCACAGTAAGAGGAAAATAACTGAAAGGAATAACGTCAAAATTATGTTGTTCAATTCTATAGACACTTGCTTGTTGTTTTCGATTTTCTTACAAGAAAACAATATTTTTAGAAGAATCAGAAATTATTCCTATTTATGTTTAACTTTAGTCCGAAGAGGTGTTTTGTCTCTCATCATTTGCTGCGAAGAGTAGAAAGATCAGCAGCCCATGTACCTGTATGGCCTAAAATCGAAACATCACACTGACAGTTTTAATTATAAACGTGTCAAATTCAAAAATAATTTATGAATATGACGATTACTTCAAAGTTACCACAATTTTATAAATTATCTAAGCATTTACAGTTTATTAGAACTGAATCAACACAAAAAAATGAATGTGGAACGAATGTTCCTGATAAGCGGACTTCAGTACCGAGAAACATGAGTCCGAAATATGAGCAAGGAGAATGGAGACCCTACTCTCCTTTCCAAGACACAAAAAACATTGCTGAATGGACTTTAGCAAGAATGGATGATCTTATGAATTGGGGACGTAGTAGATCATTGTGGCCTATGACTTTTGGATTGGCTTGCTGTGCCGTGGAAATGATGCAGATCGCCGCGCCTAGATATGACATGGATAGGTAAAAATATGTCTTATTTCCAGCAAATTGCTTCAAGAAAATATATGAAACGATCAAAAGTTTTTCGCCTATTTCCTTCCCTAATGAGTGAACATCCTCTATCAATGGGCATGTTTGTATATTCACTATGGAATCACAAGTTTTGAGGAAAAGTCATGTACAGTATTCGAAGGAAATAAAAGTTTTCGTTAGCATTCATATGTGTAATACTATTGAATACCCATTCTTTGAGGAAATTTCAACTGGTGAACACTATATGATTTGCTCTGACATTCCAACCCCTTCAAATCTTTGTGAAGCTCCGATACATATTTTCCCAACTAGATAATTCTATCAGATAGCACAGTAGCTCTACAACTCATAAAATTGAGTCGAAGCTAGTATGGAAATGCACACAACCTTTAAGCTGACTGATCACTTGGAGACAAAAGGATTGACAACTTCTTCTATAGAACCACAACTTTTTATAGGTTTTCCAGAAATTCATTATCTCATGGTTATATGAAAATATGGAAACAATGAAAAATCAGAACCATCAAGAAAAACCCCAGGTCTTAAACAATTGAAAATATTTCTCTTTCATTCTATTAACGATTCCCAAAAGGCTATGCTCTGAATATTTCAATCCCTTCAAACCATTGTGAAGCTAACAATAAACTCACTTACGTGTATACCTTTCAACACCAGAATTCACAACAATTAACAAGCTGATCACTTGGAGAATCTTTCCATAGAATCAAAACTTTTTGTTTTCCAGAACATAAAATCAACAATTCCCTTCTATTAGATAAGAAGGAGAAACTCCTTACAGATCCTGTTGTTTATACAAAAAACTGAAGGGGGAAGCTCCTCTATTGAGATGGAGGCAGTACATAGATAAAGGCTATGGTAGATGGAGTCGTCGAGGATTAATGGCATCCATAATTGACGAAGTTATAACATTTAGTTTTCTTGCTATGATTTAAGATGTAATGTTTATTAAAAATAACCTCGAGATTTAGGAAAATTAAAGGTGATGTGTGAGAGCTGCATGTGAAGAGGTGCAGAGTATTTTAGAAACTATAAGAGGGACCAGAAAGTAATACCATTTCTGGGTATGTTACTATTTGATTGTTATTTGCTTGTTTGAAAATAGTGAGATCTAAATAGCAGGCTTGACCTATACCTTAATAACGTCTTTTTTCCTAGAAAGTACTTGATATTAATACTTAATATTAATTAATTATAATACAATTAATCTAGTACTAGATTTCCTTACCTGTAGAAGAATGAATAGTTCCAATAAAGTCTAATTTGTTAATTGTTTTAGATATGGTATTGTGTTTAGAGCGTCTCCACGTCAAACAGATGTGATTATCGTTGCTGGCACGTTGACTAACAAGATGGCGACTGCCTTTAGGAGAATATATGATCAAATGCCTGAACCGAAATGGGTTGTATCAATGGGTAGTTGCGCTAATGGTGGAGGATATTATCATTACTCATATTCTGGTGAGACTGGACGGAAAGTTGTGGAATTTACTGGAGATATTCCTTTTCCCAAAACACTCTTATAGAATTTTCGAATTACGCGAATTCATATTGAAGTATTTTCTATAGGATATTATATTAGTCATTTATATAAAAATCTTTGAAACTACTTTGAAACTAGAGGGGCAAAAACCTTTTTGATTGAATGATAGATTGGTCTAATAATAATGTATATGATCAATTCAAAGATGCCTAGATAGATTCATAGACAAATCTTTAGACAAATATATTGTGAAAGCTAAATATTTATAGATAGAACAATAGACAGATTCATGGGCTGGTAGATTTATATTTGATTAGATAAATAGATTGATTGGGTGAGGTTGAACTCATAGATGATTGGATAAATAGATTGATAGAGAAATAGATTGAGAGATGGTTAGATAAATAGATTGAAAATGTCATAGATTCACGGACTGAACTATAGATGGATCAATAAATTGATAGATGGTTGGATAAATAGCTTTTCACTGTCATAGATTGGCAGACTTTGATAGATGAATTCATATGATAATAGATTGATAGATAGTTGTGGATGAATAACTTTTCACTGTCAAAAATTAGTAGATTTTGATAGATAAATTCATATACTGATAGATTGATGGATGGTTAGATAAATAGATTGATGAACTGATTAATAGACAGATTAGTGAATCCATAGACTGATTATTAAGACCGTAGAATACTAGATTCATTTATTTTTCTACGGACATTTCTGTTTACGAAAAATCTATGGAATAGCGGTAAAGATACTGATGTTTTGATTCTGATATTTCAGTTGTTCGAGGTTGTGATAGAATAGTTCCAGTGGATATCTATGTACCTGGTTGTCCACCAACAGCTGAAGCGTTGATGTATGGATTATTGATGCTACAACGGAAAGCTAAAAGAGTAAATGCTGTTCAGAGTTGGTACAGAAAAAATATAAGCAGAGAATTCCAGGAAGGAAAATCTGTCGAAAAGACTAAAAAAAATGATGGATAAGATGGATTTGATAATTTTGAATGTATTTGGCTGTTATTTGATTATAATGAAGTTACAATCATTCATGTGTATGTGAATATAAACAAATATTTATTAAAGATACTGAAATTAGAATCATGATATTTAGGCAGTAGGTGCTTTTTAGAACTTCTCACTAAAAAATGATCGTAAACTTTTACAGTCCTAGGGGATTAACTAATGGATCGAAATTTATATGAAAGTTGTTAATTTGTTTTTCTAAAGGGGTTGAGTGTAACCTTCAGTCATCTATTAGTCAAGTAGGGGCAATTTTCATGTTTGATTTAAGTACTTGGTAAAAATTTATCCTCATAAAAAACACAATTTGTTTGATAGGATTCAGAATCTTTGTATACTGCTTCAGAGATCATTATCGTTGAGTTTTTTTATGTTTATTTCATACATACAATAGCCCTAATATGGCATATCCTAGTCTTGAGTTGATCAATTACTTATTCTTGTTCAACCTAACCTAATTTATCAGATGAGCTTGGGTTAGTTTTGAAGTAAGCTTTTTCTGTGACGAGATTCAATTTTAGAATATTTTATTGAACAATAAAGTGGTTGTGTCACATGCCGACTGACGCCTGATGTCAAAAATGGCAAAGAGTGTAGTGGGAGAGCTTCGCAGTCGCCTACATGCCCGCCTTCTTCTACCTATGTAGCGTCTGCACGGAGGTTGAAAATAAACGGCCCTCGTATATAAGATGAAATAATTAACTCAAAATTAAATGTATACGGGGTATTTCAATTCTTCAAATGTCTGTTTCTAATTGATGGAAAAGTTTTCGGAATTCATGTTATTTTATTCTAATATCAATCTCATTGGTACGATTAATTAATATGAAAATCAATAGAATACAAATTATTCAATTTATATCTCGAAGATTAGCCAACATTAACCTTATTAATTGGGTTAATTGCGCGGCGTTTTAATTATGCTCAACGGAATGGAAGGACGATGTACAAAAAAGCAATTAGTATGACAGGTCCAGTTCCAGTGAAATCAATCATATTGTTGTTCGCTTCATACCCTTCCTGACTGAAAATCGTTAAAAATATTTGTATGGTTTATCAATTATCAACTTAATCTATATTTCAAATCAAATTTGAAAACAATTTGATTGTTGTGAAAAGGCGAACTATACAGAACAAAAAATTAGCATTTTTTCTCTTTTTACATCTCCGTGGAGGAGTAATCCCATAACTACCAACTAGTGAACTTAATTAAACAATATTATAACAGATTTATGAAGTGTTTTTATTATGCTATAAAACTATCAACAAATTTTCAGTTTTTGTTAAATATCTGTCATAATTGACGTGTCTATTGGATATCGCCGAAAAGATAAGGGCGACTGATACAAAATAAATAGAAAACTAAGAAATTAAAACAATCTAAGAAACCTGAAGAATAAGTTGAGAAGGGTCTCACAAAAAGGAAACAAGGAGAGAAAAAGAATATAAGTGAAGGAGCTAACGAGGAAAAAGGGCAAAAGAAACAAACGAAAGTAAGTTATTGGAATTAAAAACTATTGAAGTCCGATGGACAACAACATATCTGGATAGAAGTAGAAAACAAACAAGACTATTAACAGGAAAAATGAAGCAAAAAAAGAAGTCAAGCCAAATAAAAGAATGAAGGCTGTAAAACTTAGCAATAAACGAATACTTCACTGTACCAAAGCGAAATAAGAGAATAAAAGCAGTAAATTGTGTCAATGAATAGGTACTTCACTTAATCAAAGCTTGATTGAAGAATCAAGGCTGTAAAATGCGTTAATGATTGAATAGTTCTCTTTATCAGAGCCAAATAAGAGGATGAAGGTTATAAAACTTTGCAATAAACGAATAATTTACTGTACCAAAGCGAAATAAGAGTATAAAAGCAGTAAATTGTGTCAATGAATAGGTACTCCACATAATCAAAGCTGGATTTAAGAATCAAGGCTGTAAAATGCGTTAATGATTGAATACTTCTCTTTATCACAGCCAAATAAAAGAATGAAGCCTATGAAGTTTACAATAAACGAATATTTTACTGTACCAAAGCGGAATAAGAGGATAAAAGCAGTAAATTGTGTCAATAAATAAGTACTTCACTTTATCAATGACTAAAGGCTGTAAAATGTGTAAGCGATTAGATACTTCACGTTGTTTTTATACTTCACTTTATCCAAGCTTAATATATGAATAAAGGCTACAAAGCACTGTAATAAATACTTCACTTTATCAAAACAGAACAAGAATCAAGACCTTCACTTTTTCAAAAAATAATAAATATAACTAGGGCTGTAAAGTGTAATAAGAATCAATATATCATTTAAACAAAGGAAAATTGAATAATAAAGGCTGTAAAACATTATAATGAATAGGTGCTTCACTTCACTGACGTTTAATAATAAAATAGAGGTTACAAGACATGTTAATAAGACTTCACTTTACCGAAGTAGAAAGAGTCGGCCTTTCAATGTTTTTAACATAGGAAGCTATAGGAAAACTACTATTACAAATGATCAAGGATGAATGGAAGAAAAAATTGTGAGACAAAAATTAATACTTTTCGAAAAATTTGATGAAAAAGTTTGTAAAATAGCAGAAAATGATTTCAACATGGGGAAAGGAAGAAGAGAAATTTTAAAAAAGATCGAAGGAAGTCAGAGCTAGCATGAAAGATGCGATAAAACAGAATTAGCAATGGAAAAAGAATGAGAATGGTGAGTTCAATGTCACACAAATAATAATGAAGAACTTACAAGCCGAAACCCCACGTATTAATAGAAAAGAAACATCGAGGATGCGCTGAAGGTACAAGAAGTTTCTGAATAGCGGATTAATAATCACCTCTTTTTATTTTTAAAACTATATTAAAAACAGCAAGAAAAAAAGCGGGATGTTGAAAAGATATGATATTCCAGGACTACAAGAGATGCGATGCCTTCTTACTCGGACTTCAGCTGCCTTCTACGACATTCTGATTTTTTTGTGAACAGAATAGTTCAGATAAAAGAAATCATTATCATCGAAAATAATTTGTACTCAAAAATATTTGAGCACTATAAATATAAATTATTCACCTCTTCCATAAACGCTCTTCCTCCACCACTGCCCATCAAATTAGGCCCAATAAATTTTTTTTAGGATAAGGTATTTCCATTGTACATTACTTCAATTGATAAATAAAAGATCCAGTATTTGGATAGAATAGAAAGTTTCTTAGCAAGTTGTTGACTTAACAAGGATTAGGTTGTAACATGACACTTGAGATTTATTTCTTAGACTCACATCTGGATCCGGAATCTGTTAGCTATAGCTATGTTTCCTCAGGACAATTTATAGATAAAAAAATGTTATTGGGGAAAATAGAATCCAAGGATGATAATTACATGGAAAGAACTGTCATCAGGCCATTTCATAGATGACAAAGATTTGTTAGGGCATATGGAACCCAATGATATTGGTTAATAAGTGCTTGAAATTATAAAAGAATCATACACGAATTAAAGTTGCCAAAAAATTGCGAATTTTCTCCTAAGAATTCGAAATCTGTGAGCTATGAGTACGGGAAGAGGTTTCCTCAGGACAATTTATGGATAAGAAACCGTTATCAGGGAAAATAAAATCCAAGGATGTTGGTGGATAGATGCTAGATACAAGGAAAGGACCATACAGGAACCAAATCTACTAGAATTTAATTTTTTCTCTAATAATTCGATATGTGTGAAATCAGCTCATTTTACAGATGGAAAAGCATTATCATAGTGAATAGAACCCCAGAATGTGGATTGATAAATGCTGGAGGTTGATAAGGAACCATACATAGCAACTAAATTTGTACCAGAGCTGTGAATTTTTTTCTTACAACTGCAAATTTTTGAGCGAATTATATGGAAGGATCATTCACGAACCAAAGTCGCCAAAAAACTGCGTTATTTGGAAAAGTTTGATCCAAGGATATTGGTATATAAATGTACTAAACGCTAGAGAAAAACCATACAGGAACTAAACTTGCTAAAAAATGATGATTTCTTTTCTGAGAACTGGAAATCATTGAGCTATGAGTAAAGTAAGATGCTTCATCAGGCAATTTCAGAGAAATTTACAAAAAGATTCATTATGGACGATCATCAAATGGGAATATTTGAAATTACATTCATTATTGAATGTGATACAAAAATGCTGCAATTTGGTTCACTAGTGTAGGAATTTATTTATTTCTCATACTCTATATAAACAAATCGACCAAACTCAAGTTTATATCGATTTCTTCTATTCTTGGGTCGACTGAAGACATGAATTGATGTGAAAACTCTCCTTCCATTTCCGTAGTAAATACTTCGCTTTACATTGTTATCAAAATAGCCGGAATCTGTTTACCCTTTGTGTGTGTTACTGGCATGACTAATGATCAAGCTTGTAAATTACATACTAGAGAGGTAACGTGTGTATTGGCTAATTAGGTACAGTCAAATTGTTGATTACTTACAGCAAGAACAAATATTAACAACACGAGTATACTGAGTAGTGGAAAAAAACGGAAATATGTCGCTAGCAGACACTACCAGCGAAAGTGAAATCAATATTTACTGCAGTTTGGTATCTTAATTGATAGTAACTGTAAATGATAGAGTTATCCCTTAAATTTTTGATTTGAAATAAACTTCTTAGAAAAATATAACTCTCAAGTTGCTATGAATCAAACTATATACACGTTTTAAGTTGCTATTATACAGCTACATAGACTGTAAGCTTCGACGAGAAAATGGTAGAGATTCTAAAAGGAAGGTAAAAACATTGATAAAACAACCTTGCACAATTCGATATTCCCTTAAATGACTCCAAATGAATTGGAAGACGTTTTCTATGCTTTCATGGTTCAAAGATAGATTTCAATTCTCTCATAAGAGTTTGAGAGAAAATAAGTTGAAATGTTTTATGGAAGATTCAGATATATAAAGTACTACTTTATAACCATAATATGGTTCGTGATAACCAGGATTACAAATAGTTGTTTCTGTTTCATAATACTAGGGAATTACTATGGAGACTATGAGATACTATCAAAAAGTGAAGCTTTGATAAAGGAACTTGTAATATGATTTCCAGTAATTTTTGGTATATTAAAATATACTTAAGATTTTGAAATAACCCTATAAATAATCGAGGAGTCAAATGAAGGGATCTTGCCTACCTTTGGATCGTTCCACCTATTGGGAAAATACTCATTTAAATAATTTATTAGTACATGCAAAATGCGATGGAGCTTCTTCATCTTGTTGGTGGTAAATAGATCGATCTACCTCTTTTGGATGATTAACATTAGAAAAAAGTTTCTGTAATGTAGGCAGTGAAAAGTTGTCAAAAAATTTAGATTAACCTAAATAAGGGCTAAAAATTTTATTGTTAATGGTACCAGTTCAAACTTTAACTTTCTTAGTATATTGGGTTTGAGCCTCACACATCCAGTGAGTATTTTATCTGTTCCAATTGTTCCAATATCTACAGTTCTGTTTGTTAACCGTTTCGTTTAAAGGAAACATCGCTTCATCAAAAGAATTTTTTCATGAACTGCAAATCTGCATTCATTCTGTCTGTCACCAATTCACAGAATTCTTGTTTTCTCTCAGGATCATCTTCATTTAACTCCTGAACCAATTAAACTTTTTTTACGGGTGGTTCTGTATAAAAAACTCTAAAATTAGATGATTCACTCTAATCATTGTCGATGGCAAGTTCTCGGTTTGTTTTATGCAGATTTTCCTCAATCTCTAGAAGTACATGAAGTTTTTCTTTCATTAGTAAATTGACCTGGTTTTTAAATATTTTTCACATGTCCAGTTTTTCGAAATTATTTTTCAATTTTATTCTAGGATGCAAAACGTGTTTACCAGGATATTTATTAATAAAAATTTTATGAACCTTTTTTGAATTCCTTTTTTATTACCGCCATAATTAAGTTTAGTACGCATTTTGTGATAGAGACATTTTCAAAATTTCATATCTTAAAAATTAATTCCCTCAGTTATAATTACACCAACTTTAAAGAAGCTTTATATTGCACGGAAATAAAATTTGTTTTTTGTAGTTTTTTCAGTTCATTAACGAACACTGGAATGGTTTTTGCTCAAGATCCAAATGAGAAATGAGTATTTAGTGTATTGTAGTGAATTTGTTAGATATAATTATTTTTTTTTGTTAATATTAATTTTTGTGAGAAATCTGAAAACAATTACATATATGGGACCTAGAATTTTCTCAAAAATGGGAAAATAAATGATATACAGGGGGTTGTAAATAATAAAGTTAATATTGGTCATTGTCACGTAACATACTCTATAAAATTTTTTTGAAAAAACGTGCAGTCAAAAATACGAATCGACATGTCCAAGCCTTTTCTCCAACATGTTCTCATCTATTTATTGACAAATTTGGCTGTACCGTAGAACTACTAATTATTCACAATAATCTGATTTTAAAGTCGAATTTCCCATATTTTCAATGAAATATTGCTAGAACATGTTAATGTAGGTATATTTTTCTGTCATTACATGTCTATCACCCCTGTACATTTTACAGATTTGATAGAGAAAATATAATTATTTGACTGTACTCAGCACCTCTAAATTTGTTGAATAAACAAATTTATGAACAAATCTAAACACGAAATTATAATTTATAGACTGGTGTATGCAAATTTATAAACATCGGAATTATAAACTTTGGGATCAAATTTATTGTGAATAGAAACATGGAAAAATGATTTTTCATACTTCAATACGTCAGTTAATTTGATGCACTTTCCAAACTAAAATATTAGTTGGTAAGTATCCCATTACTTAATTTCAAAAACTGACATGAATATAATGACAAAAAATGTAACTTCAAAAGACATTTATGTAAATTTGACTGTTAGGAGTCCAAAGCATTTTGATTGAAACAGTTTTTATTGCATTGGAGAAAGGTATAAAGAGGAAATAATTGGGTGGAAATTATAATATTGCAGCTAAATAATTGAGATTTTTAGTATAAATTTATAAAGCATTTCTAGGTATTTGAGTATCTCAAAATTCAAAACTTCTCACTAACAAACAAACAATGGAACAACAAAGTTGTTAAAATTTTTGATTAGCAATATTAGAAATTAAATGGAGCTTCCATTTGTTTCCATGTTAAAGATGGTATTGATTTTGGGTATGGGAATTAACTGAACTTAACGGATTTGAATATTTGTTTTGAAAAAATTGTAAAATTGAAATTGTAGATCATCAAGTTTATTATTCAAACATACTATTATTGAATGACGAAATGCCAAGTTCTTACCCTTGACATAACTAAATAACTATCTTGACATAGATTTCGTCTATAATAATCTCTTCATTTGATGCATTTTACGAGCTATGATCGATTATAATTTATGCTCACTGCTTATATGAGAAAACTCTGAATAATCTTTGATTAGACAGCCTCTATTAACAGATATTTTTTGTTAATCTCATTATCATGTTTCCACACCTTCTCAACGTCGAAAAACTTTCCAGCCTCATAAATAACTTAATTCCTTTCGCAGACTAACAGGTGGGTATAAGACTTTTATTTAGTTTGAGCGAAGAGAAAACCGGCTTAGGTCAAAATGGCTCTAATGTGAGGAATGCTTTCTTTTGGGACTTGACGCATAAGATTATCACACCTAATGGAATCCCTGCTCTTTCCACTATTTTCTCATTTCTTTCTCGCAAGTGCTTTTTACGGTGAAGCAAAAAACAATCTCCTCAATTTTAAATAGTGCTTAATGATAATGTGAAAGTTGGAGGTAAACAAAACTTCATTTTGCTTAAAAAAAGTTGTTTTTGTTGAATATTTTCTATGTAAAATAAGATTTGGAGACAGTCAGTGATAGAAACCTGTGATTGTTATCTACAGATCTATAGAAAAAATATTTAACGTCTGGAGAAACTGCTTCTATTATGTGTTTTATATCTGAAGGACATATTATCATTTAATATAATTACTATTACTCTACTTTTTTTTATCATTTAATCCAGATTACCATGTAGAAAATAATCCGAGAGGGTTAAATCTGGCGAATAGGGTGCTTGAGGTAGCAATTTAAACATTAATCAATTGATTTGGGTTTGATCTTTGACCTGGTGCATTGTCTTCATAAAACAACATTTGTGAAGTGATGAACCTGCATTTCATCCATGGTTATAAAATGGCTTTATTTCTGTGGAATATTGCTAAACACTTGACTGAAACATCTTCAGGAAGCTGTTTTTGTTCCATTGTGAGCAAACGGGGCACCCATCTCACGCCCAGCTTTCTCATTTTTGAAATGCCTTCTATATATGGTAGTTCACGCACTTTCAGCCCAAAATCATCTAGTACCATTTTGTGGAGTTTTCTTTAATATTTCTGGAATCGTTAGAGTATCTGATCCAGTTTTCATATTAGTTAGACTAATGCCTTCTAAATACAAGTATGACCGAAGATCGATGGTTATTGTGGAAGTAGAATTCTTACCGTGGGTAAAAGTGAGTGAAAAGGGCAAAAATATCAATGTCAACGACCACAAATTGGATTGTATTGAATAATAAAAGTAATCGAGCAGATTGAAACAACAGTTTTTGCAATTAAAACCTAATGGATGTGAAGCAATGTAACCATAAACAATACTAGCCGTCCTCCTCCACAAAACTGATGCCCAGCAAAACCTATGGACATCAACCTCACCCATAACGTTAGTAGCCGGGTCAACAAATAAAAAGTGACCAAAAAGACATCACATACTAAGAATGATAAAAATTCAGTGTCAGTGTGTATTTTCCGAATGAACTCAAAAACGAGTCAACTGATAATCACGAAAGT
This sequence comes from Diorhabda sublineata, assembly GCF_026230105.1. NCBI lineage: Eukaryota > Metazoa > Arthropoda > Insecta > Coleoptera > Chrysomelidae > Diorhabda > Diorhabda sublineata. Next base: position 13,333,269 of record NC_079481.1, on the reverse strand, counting down.
TGGCATATATATGTAAAATAAACTGATCATCAACGTTGATTGTTGTTATTAATAGTAGTTTCCATAAGTCCGGAACAGATGGCGCCTTACGCGAATTTCTTTACAGAGGAATGTAAAATTTTGTCCTTTGCACCTCATAGATGTGATATATTTTTGTAGACCACACACTATATATGTCTTATTTTGCCTATACTACTTACCGTCGCTCCTTTCAAATCATTCTTCATTTTGTCTTCGTTGCGTACATTACTTCAAATATTTTTTTTTACTTAGACTTACAGTTATTCAGAGAACTACTCCATCTGAACCTTTGAAATCCCTTCTTTCTGGCATTTCAAATGAATCAAAATTATTTTTGCGTAAGACACGAAAATTTAATTCTTGCTCTCAAATGATGTCGTTTGGTGCATCAAAAGTTTTTGATTTGTCATCTGATGGTCGTAATTTTGAGACAACATTCAAGGCAATATTTATGATATCATAAAATTGGATCATTGATGCCAATGCCAAATGAAGATCAAAAATTTCTTCAGATCTATTTTATGGGCAATTGTGAAGAACAACTCGATGTCAGTATAAATTCATTGAATGAACAAGCAGAAGAGAGAGCAATTGTATTGTCATTAGAATTATTTCAAATCAAATCACTCAGCCACAGCAACGCGTGGCCGAGTCTGCTAGTTTTAAGATAATTATAATATTAAAATTTCATCTCAAGATCTTTCAGATTAGGTTTTAAATTTTATAACTCATAATATTTGTGTAATTTTCAAATCATAGTTTAATGATAGTTTTTCTATATTTTTGAACAACTTATCATTATTATTTTTAATTGTCTGCTATGCTCACACCTTTATCTCCATGCTTTTTAATCTTTTATCTGATCTTCTGTTTCTTCTCATTTTATCTTTCAATTTCAATCACTATTTTTGATTCAAACCTTGTCTTTGTCTTTGCTACATGTGTCCATACTATCTCAAATGTTCTCTTCATATTTAATCGTCACTATCTTTCCTTCATTCTTTGTTTCAGCCTCAAATGAGGAATTTCATTTGTAGCATAGTAGGCATTTCTACTTTGTCTACAATCTCTTTATTAATGTTTTTTGGTTTTTCCCCAAATAATGATGCTTTAATTGCATCAAATAATTCACTATCGTCTCCTATTTTTTAGTTCATCAGCTCCTCAGCTCTTATTTATCATTTTATCTGGATACTTCCATCACATCTTTCATCTTTATAATAATTTGAAGCTTCAGGCTTCCAGATTAGATTGAATTTTTATGATCACTCATGCATTGCTATGCTCTTCAGATCCGTACAACCATTTCTAAGTATTTTCTTTCTTCATTTGATCAAATACTTTCTACAGATCTATATAAATGAATATTTTATAATGTTTAGACGTTTGTGCTCATTCTAGTTTTGCCACAGGTCCTTCGAGGTGAATTTTTTCTTCATTATTCTTGGTCATTATTTCTGCTGGTATGCTTATTATCGTTTTATCTCTTCATTGAATAAAAATCTTCTCTCAAGCAATAATTTCTTGAAATTTAATAACAGCCGAAACAGAAAAGGAGTCAATTATAACAAATAAGGTGAATAACATTTTGACAGGCGTGAAACGGCGAGAAAATTATTTATTCATTTAACAAATCTCAATTTTCTTAATGGGATTATCGTAAATCACTGATTAATCTGAATCTGAAAAATTGATGTTTTCAAATAACCTTTTGCCTTAGAATGGAAAACTATTTTCGCAGACACATTTGAAAATAGTGAAGATACGAATGGAGCTCATTTTACACCAAAATGTAAATTCAATTCAGTTCAAATGAAAACAAATAGTATGAATATGTTTTTTATCTACTTTTGAAGAGAGGTGTTACATCCTATTGTATTCCGTCTTATATTACGTGTTGTATTCGATAGAGATGTCATCTATAATCACCTTAGAGTCATTATCAATCAATTTTTCCGCATAAATATTACTGTATTTAGAATTTTTATTATTTTCCTATATTCTCTTACCAAGATTCTGATGTTAAAAACAGCATTGCTTTCCTCTACAATTGTAATTTTGAGCTATCAATACATTTAACATATCCTTTGATGAAGTAATTACTACTTCTTACTTAATGAAATCCGTTATACAAGTTTATGGTTTTGCAACAAACTTTTCCAAAGTTAATTACTAATTATAAAAGTGTTCAAACTTGTTCTTGACTAACGAAATTATATCCGCTAGAGAGTCGAATGAACTTTTTGAAATAACAGAGCTCTGGAAAAGTGAAAACGTTAGATTCGTTATAAGTCAGCTTGTTTCTGTTTTAGCAATTAATTTAACTTGGATTGAACGATTAAATATCAACACGCGATCGATTTTTCTATTGATTATATCTACATAGAGTAAATTCTTAGAAAAAACAAATTGAATCGGTTTAAATATTCTGTCAATTTAAAATATTCAAGAAATTATTTTATTATTATTTTTAAATATGTCCGCTTCGTTAAGTAACGTCGAAACGTGATAAAGATCAGGATAACCTGACAAAGATCTGATGAGGATATAACTCAGATTAGTACCTAGGTCCTAATCAGCTTTATCTTTCACGCTCCTAATTGAAATTACCTCATACGGTTCTGATCAGGATTAGTTTATATGGTCCTCATCAGACTATTGAGGACTTATTCCCTTCTAAATTTTTTTGTGAAGACCCGATAAGTATTTCCGCAGCCTGATAAGATAAAGATCAGGATAACCTGACAAGGATCTAGTGACGATATAACCCAGATCAGTGATTAGATCTTGATCAGGTTTATCTTTTACAGTACTAATTAAAATTACCTTAAATGGTTCTGTTCAGAATTAGTTCACATGGTCCTCATCAGAATTCAGAGCGTAAGTATGAAGAGAACGGAGATGGATATCTTGATACAGGTCAATGAATGGTAAGTAAGCAAATTAGTGAGGAAGATTGTGTATAAGATCATAATGACCAAAAGAAAGCGCACACCTGACACATGGAGCTGGAAAGCAAGATCAAGCGTTAAAAGTAACCCGTTTCTGTAATTATCAAATTTCGGAAACAATAAACTAAAATACAATACAAGTGAGAATCGTGATATAGAAATGATAAAAATGTGATCCTCGCCAGTATAACTCCATAAGAACCTTATGGAGAATTAATTTATGGGTTATCCTGATGCGCTCTTAATATGGACCTGGTCAGGTTTGCTTCAATGAGATTAACCTTGATTTAACTTGATAAGATGATTATAATGTTTCAAAGAAAGGAGGAAGAAATACTAGTCGGGCATCTGCTTTATGTTTTAATGGAACTTATCCCATATGCCGCAATAATCTCAGTATCTAGCGCAATATTCGTGAAGTTGATAGCTGTGTTGGATACATTAGTTCTTGTCGACATTTTGTATGTTGTCCTTGTCCATAGTCAGTGAAGCATGATTGCTGTTTGACTCTGTTTCTTTCTATTAGAATACTAATTGTTTATTGAATGAAATCTCTTGCCGACTTTCTGAAAAATGTTGAAAATCCTCATATTGCAGGATACTTTACAACAGATCTTCTCAACAAGTGTTTAGAAAAGGGTATTATGGAGTATACCAACTACTTGTATTTGTTTTATTTTTCAATTTAAATAATTGTCAATCAGAAAACTTGTAGCATGTAACATAGACACACAATAATTTGAGCTGATACTTGTCAAAACAACATATTTAACTTATTCTATGTTTTGTATTCAAATAATAATAAAAAAAGTCATAAAATTAGCCTGCTGCTCATTATCTAGTATCTTTTTATGAAAAGTTTTCATATTTTCCACAGGTGACGTCTCCACTATCATATATGGTGGCATAAAGACACTCGAAAATCTTGTGCCAATCACGATAAAAGAAACCAACAGCTTGTTGGTAGTAAGTTTTTTTTAAACGTGAGCTGGTGGACAATCTGGGTTCTGGGTTCACTCGTTATAATATTTTACTATTTTTTTCTTCAAAACATTTTAAAAATATCATAGTGAACACCCCACGCTTTTATTTGTGGTTAATTCTTTCTTGAAGCGTATTTTTGAGCTGGTTTTTTTTGCTCTTGTTTAATATGGTATCTGAAAACCATCTTAAATATATACAGATGTGTTGTTTCTCGTTTTTGTCTGATATTGCGCGCTTACGTAGATCGCAAACTAGCTCTATCTATACAAAGAGACGAATCTAGTGATATTTTTAGCGAATAACGAGGTCTGGTTATTCAATAATGAGACTGGTTACGAACAAGGGTTTTATTATAAAAGTTATTTTTATTCGAATGATCACCTTCGCAAGAGCTTTTGGTCAGGATCAGATGTGTTACTCCTTGTGTGAAATTTTTCTTTATCGGCGTTTACAGCCTCGGCAATCATCCGGATACTCATTCGACGATATTCACGTATAATTCGGTTGATTTTGGTCACTGTTTCCGGAGTTAAAACAGTCACAGGGTAACCTGGGCGCTGGTCATCTTCAGTTCGATCGTTTCAAACCGCTACTGCCAAAATACTATAATAGTGACGGAAACGTGTTTTGGGACGTGTATAGACAAGATATCTAGATATCCAACGCACTACTTGTTTTTCACCTCAACCGCTTTGTGCGCCCTCTAGGCGCGCAGTCTCATTATTTAATAACCAAACTTTGTATTGACATTGGATTTATAAGATATTTCAATAACGTGACTGATAAAAGCCTCAGTTTCACAAGTTATGCATTAAAATAATTATATATTAGATCCCATTTTTGCGTTTAACAAATTGCAAACATTCATAAAATGTAGTAATTAACTTGTCAGGTAAAGTAATGGAATATCGTACCAAAAATTTCAAACTCGTAGCAGTGAAGCCACAATACGAATTATCAATAGATAGAGATGTACCAGATATGCCTCAGACTGCATTTCTGCGAAACGTAAAACAAACGAGCGTCTAGTATAGTGGTTTATACCTTTTCATCAGTTAATGATTTGTGGTGTTAGTTGTATGCACTATGCGGTGTTTCGTCTCTGCACTGGTCAGCTTATATTATGTTCTGTTCGATTCTGTTTGCTACAATACATTTCATTTGTTTTGTCAAATCCTTACTGCGATTATAGTCCTCGAGCCAGAACACGAAAATAATGATTGTGTGTTACAAAAACTCGAATTATACATCTCAAGGTTCTAAGAAGAGAGCATCATGTACGAAGAGTTTTCATTTGACAATATAATTCATTCACGGAAAATAACAAAATAATTTTCGAAAATTCTCATATTTCCATAAATGTTTTTTAGAAATTCTGATTGAATTATCACAGTAAATGATTGTTGAAAAATATCATTATCTACTGCAATCCATGGAGTTACAAGCCGAGAATTTGCTAAAACTATAAAATATAATATAATACCTTACTTAGAATTGTACACTTATCTTTACGTTAACTATTGAAGATGTTATTTTCAGTTTAAGTTTCTGTCTAACTCTTGTAGTAAAAACACCATTTTTTGTAATTAGAAGAAGTTTTGTTTTTAAAAACGGATTTCAATTTTCCAAATATTTATCTAGCGCCGTCAGTAGGATTTACGATTGCGAAAATACTATAAATTAATTTTTTTTGCAAAAAAGTTAAATTTCGAGACTTTGACGTTTCAAAGTTTTATTGCGAATATAAATAACTTACTATTGTGAGGACTCTACGTTATCGTGTGTGAACAGCCACCAATTCTTTGTAGAAACAGAAAATAGTATCCACAACCATCGAGGTAAGTGGCAAGTTCCTTTTTGCCCTTTTAAACCTTCCACGTTTACCAGGAGGATAGTTGTTGATAATTTTGAATTGTTTATTGTGCAACAAAGATTATTATTGATCAATTTATAAACGATTCTGAATTAGCAGAACTTTACGTTCCGGCATTTTGCTCTCCAGTTTTCTATATTGAGTGCTCTTATGTTCTCCTTTATTTTGTTTCTCCAAGTTTTTCGTGGCCTGACCCTTCTCCTTGGCCACAAAGGGATCCATTGCGTTATTCTTTAGATCATTCCAATTGGTTTTCTTCTCATTATGTGCCCGGCCCAGTTGAGCTTTTATGTATCTCCTTATATTCTCCTTCCCCAGCTCTCTCTCTATTTCTTCGTTTTTCTTTGCTCTCCTTTCTCCTTCCTGTGTTATGTTTGAGCCTGTTACAGTTATCATTTTCTTTCTTTCGGTTCTTTCAAGTTCTTCTTCTTTTCTTTTGTTTATTACTGTTGTTTCCATCGCATCCATGTGATTACTGGTCTTATTAGGGTTTTGTACATTTTTATTTTGTTTTGTTTGGTTATGTTTTTGTTTTTTTTTTCTATCTTCTATCATCACTTGTCATATTTGCTGCAAAAACTATTAAGCAAGTGTTCTGAAAATTTTATTCCTAACAGCACCCTGCTTCGTACACGCTAGAAACAGATTCGTACATGAAAGTAACTTGCTTAGAAGAGTTCGCGACCATTTGAACACTTTTACAATGTTGCCAAAGACATATGAAGAATATAGTTTAAGACCTTGTAATGATCAAAGATGTGGCCCTGTGGGCAAAGTTTTGAGGTTTTACGTATTATTTCTCAAAAAAGACGCTCACGTATACGATGATATCCTCATTGGAGATAAGAAAACTGAAAAAGTCGCTGGGAATCAGATCTGGGGAGTACGATGGGTGCTCAATCAATTCAGAGTGCAGTTCGTAGATTTAAGCCATGGTGATCCCTGAAATATAAGAAGGAGCTTTGTGCTAAAATAAAACCACTTTTTTTATGCTGTCGCTATTCTACAATTTCACCTTTTATTCATACCTTCTGTAAAGGTTTAATGATTTCAAAGTAACTGAGTAAGATTCTAACATCTTTCTAAATAGGATTACAAAATGGTCGCTTGAAAAAATAAAAAAAAAATTGTTGTTGTAATATATCTATCGTACATGAAAGTAACTTGCTTAGAATAGTTCGCGACCATTTGAACACTTTTACAGTGTTGCCAAAGTTATAAAATAACGAATAATAAGTTTTGAGGTTTTACGGTGTATATCTTCTCAAAAAAGGCATTCATGTGTACGATAATATCCTCATTTGAGGTTAGAAAACTGAAAAAGTCGCTGTGGATCAGATCTGGAGACTACGATGGGTGTTCAATCAATTCAGAGTGCAATTCGTAGATTAAGGCCATGGTGATCACTGAGATGCAAAAAGGAGCTTTATGTTAAAAGAAAACCACTTTTTTTATCTATACAGGGAAGATAAGTGATAACCTTGTGTAAAAATTCAATAATTCACAGTAAAATTCTACCATCTTTTTGACTAGGATTACAAAATTGTCGCTTTTATAGAGGCTTGAAGAAATAAAAAACATTTCCTTTGTTGTAATATGATATCTAACACATTTTTAAATCAAATTTCGTATAAAAATTAATTTTCGTATATGTCCCCTGACTAGAAAGTTCGACTTTAACCGGGCCGAATCCATTTCGGTTTATAGATGACGTGGGGACAGGAAAGCCGTGAAGAGGGTGCTGGGATGGTGCCCTACACTGCACATCCGGTTGCGGTATTTCATCTATTTAATAATTGCCTTTATGAGATGTCCGCGTAATTTATTAACATCCATTATATGGTTTACGATTTGTCTTCGTACGTGAACGTTATTTGTGTAATTAGGTAAATTGAATTTTTATAAATTCATTCAGTTGAATCAGAAATGAATTATTTATATCTTGATATAACTATTCTTGATCTTGATGAAAGTTAGACATAGTTACAAAAATAGTATAGAGTGTATCAAATTCCGATTCAAACCTCTGTGGAAAAACTCTCGATCTTTTTATATAAAAGAGCTTCTAAAACTCACAAGGGAACACAAAAGTCGTAAACATCTATGAAATATCGGATTAGAGTTAGAGTATCTTGGTCTCTATATCATTCCATTAACTAGATATCCCCAACTAACTTCTCATCTAGTATTTTCTCTATTATTCTGTAATTAATAACACAAAAAATTTCAGGTCCTATGAAGGGTTAATTCGACACTATTAAAACGCGGCTGTTAGATATTTCGAACCACTCCACACCAAAATATCCTGAAATTTTTTAGCTAATTCATTGGTCCAGGCATTTATAAAACTGGAGCATCTGTTTTTTTTAGGTTGAACTGGGCAAATTTTTCAGTAGCATAAATTTCTGGATGGAAACTACTTCGTGTAATACCCAGGATTTCGCAATGTTTGGTTTTGGCTGCGTTCACTCCTAGTTCAGATCTCTCTGGTGTTTTGGAATCATTCGTATGCCACTTGATCATGTGTCTGTCCATTTTTCGTGTGATTTTTTGAGCGCATGAATCTAAGGTTTGGTTTTAAGTATATACCCGGTGGAGCTAACCTCGAGGAATGTCCAATAGAACTATGAGAGAAGAAAAGATATTACCCACGAATAACATTATCTTAAATACAAAGTACATTTCTTCTAATTATTCATACGTGTACTTTGTCCAAGGGTGGATGTTTAACCAGGGCGAGTTTTCTCACGCGGCGGCTGTATTTGGATGTCAATTCCTCAAAAACTTTTGAATTTATTAATAAATAATGACAAATCTTTCAATATTTACTATTGGTAACAAAACATTAATTTACAGGGTGATTGATTATTAGGTTAAAGTTCAGTGCCTTCTACTTCCTTTCAGATATCAATTTGAAAATTTGAGGGGTTATATCCATCATTTGTCTTCACATTTTAACAGTATTCACAATCTCACAGCGTGTTCCAGAATGCTGTGCCGTATCAAAGTTATAGTTTTTCAAATGCAACAACCTATATTTTATTGCATATTTGAAATCAGTTTGAATTTCCCATTACAATAATATAGGGTTGAGTGACTCGAAAAATGTATAATCTACTGTTATAGAGGTTTATAAACTCAGCTTCTTAGAAACTCATCCTAGTGTAAAACAAGCGAATACAATTTCAAATAATTATCTACAAAAAGCTCTAAGACTTTTACAGATTCAACGACATCAATGGTGATGTTATATACTAAAAAAGGCTGCAAGGTTTTTTTATATAACAAAACTTCATTTTCAGAAACTTTGAAACAGAGAAAATTAGAATTGCACAATGATTTAAGGGAGGGGTTGCTCAAAAATAACCAATGTCATTCGCAAAGAAACATTTGACAACATCTTTGATGGACCGAAGAAATAGAAAATAAGGCCTAGTACTACTAGATTGCCAGAAGTTTAATGGTCACCATTGAGAAAAGAATTTTTCAATACTTGAACTGTAAACTGTTGTTATTTCTAAAAAAGGTCTCTCCAATTTTTAGTGACGTCAACGACCGCAGTTATCTTGACTATTTCGTTGATTAAAAATGAGATTCATGAGAATAATTTGTCGAATTAAAATAAAAATTAGGTTAGAATTGGAATATTGTTCAGAGTGGTACACAACAATCTTAGTATCAGATTGGGAGAATATCAGAAGCGTATTGGTAATCGTTTAAATACATCATACTACCCTTAAGTAACCTTTTTTCCGATTACTATAAATATATTTTTATTTGTTGAGCAAACAATATTTTTAGATGTATTACGGAAATTGAATCGAACAATACGATGGAGAATGAGATATATTAAGTTATCCCTGTCAGCTGGAAGGACTATTTGATTACTTGATCCTAAAGTTCGCATTCCAGTTCCGGCGTTGCGGTGCTACTTCCTCTTGGTATCAATTTGATTTGTCAGGTATTTAACTAGACAGTTGCCAACTACATAGTTTGATTTTGGATTGCGGAAGTTTTGTGGTGTAAAACGCTGTGTATGGAGAATTATAGAGAGATTTCTTGATTGACGATTATGTTAGTAGTCAACGACGCGGTCGAACGTGAATTGAAAGTTTGTTATTTAATCTATAAGGTCTGGCTATTAAATAACGAGACTGCTCTGCCGTTTTTTGCTTTACCTCTTCCATCGATTCAAATCGGGTCCATTTCAAAGCAGATTTTTTCTAAATTTTCTAGCCTTTCAAGGAAATCTGAACAGATGTGGTCACACAAAAGCTTTTGGTCAGGAGTCAGATTTTTTTTCTAACCGTTTCTTTATCAGCGTTTACAGAGATGGATAATTGTCCCCGTAGGCCTATATCAACAATTTATAGCACTCTCAAATGGACAGCTTGTTAAGAATAACTTTCGACAGTGGTAACTTTGTAGTTCAATAACCATCACAATTCTGAGCGCACACTTTCTTCTTCTCCTTTTTTCCATAATAGGTCTGATAACTATTCCTTCTTCGATATCTCTCCTCGACCAGGCTCTAGATTGTCACTCCACCTCTTCTGTGGTTAACCTCTACTCCGTGATCCAATTTATTTTTACCATTCTTTTGTCTGTCATTCGATTTGGCTTCTTTCTTGGTCTAATAATATTTTTTCAAGATCTGCCTGAGAATTTTCATTTCTGTGGTCTCCAAAAGTTGTATAAGTTTTGATGTTTCTGGTCTTGTTTCTGATGTATACGTCTTTCTCGTCTTCTAATGATTCAACATTAAATCTACTAAATGCTTCCGGTTTAAGTTTAGGAGCCTTGGGTGGATCTATTCTAATTTTTTGCAGTACAAACTAATGATCGCTTCCAGAATTGGCGCTATTTTGAGTTGTAAAATCTAATAATGTTTGAGGCCCAATTTCCTTGTTACTCGAAATGTAGTCTGATACCAATTGTTGTCCTCTTGTATTTCTCCAAGAATTGATACTAAACGTAATGCTCAAAGTATGTGTTGTTGAATCTCATGACATTATTTGGATTATATCTATTGATATTCTTGGTATTTTGAGTTCTAGGACATGATATTCTAGGTGGCGATTCTGACTTTATTTCGTTTCTAAATTTTGGTCCTTTTTCTTGCTGTTGTCGTCTACATTCTATACATCCAATGCCAAAGCTCGTTTGCTGTTCTGTGAACTATATTTAGTTTCCTTTAACCGGGCTTGGGACCAGCAATGGTAGTATAAATGTTAATGGAGTGAATGTTCTTTTCATGTATAAAGCAATTTTTTTGAAGTTTGGAGTCGCGTTGCCTTAGGAATGGAATATGGAAAAAATTGTAGATGCTACGATCTAAAAGTCTGTGCTGTATTTTTGATATTACTCATCGTTTTTGAGAAAAATTAAAAAAATTTGAAACTTTGACTTGAATAACTTGTTTAGCAAACATGAAATCAATAATGACTTCTGAGGATTCAATTCTACTGATGTACTCAAGGTGTATATGAAATTTTTCTCTTTCGGAATTATTTTCATTGAATTGTATACCTCAAATTAGCATATAAAGTCATTTAAATGTCATGAAGATTGAAATAATTGATACAAAATTTTTTATACACCTCAAAGTTATTAAAAATATGTCGATAATCAATGTCGATAAATAATTTCGAAGATTTATTAAAAAACGTATTTTTTCAGGTAGAATTTTATAATAAGTGTTGCCAAGTTTTGACATCGAGCACTCATCTTTGAAATCCCAAAGCTTCTAGAGCCCTTGAAACCCTTCAGGTCGACATGATCTTCTTTTCATATCTTTCATCCTTACTGACACTATAAAGACAGTTGTTTTTTCACAAAAAAAGTCCTGTTCTTTTTGTAGGACACTTATTAACTGCCTTTGTTTCATTTTGTATAAAAGAATCCTCTGGAACATGCAAAAAGATTTTGTGACGTTAAATCGATTTTCCACGGGAAAATAAATATATTGATGATAATAAAACTTCGGAAACTGAGTTTTTGGTGTGATAACAATCGATAAGGCCGTTATTATGACGATATCTACAGGGTAGTTTATAACTGACATAATAATAATATGGTGGTTAAACACCCCAGATGGGGTAACGCCGCTCTTGCGAGCTTTCTAGATCTTTTTTTTTTCTTTGTTTCGCGGTAAATCAGTCCCCATTCTCTTCTGTTTATATCTTGTGGCACATATCCTGCCAGGCTCGTCTATCTTTCGTTTTTTCTTGCCAGTTCCACATCCCAATTCTCTTAAGGTCGTCTTTTACCTCTTGCCACCATGTAGACCTTGGTCTTCCTCTTCTTCTAGCACTTCCAGGGTTCCAATCTAATATTGAGTACGCTACTGTTTCCTCTCCTGCTCTCCATACATGTGCCAGCCATCTTGCTCTAAGACCCATTTTACTTCCTTCTAGTACTATTTCCTTTAGCATTTCTTCCATTGTGTTTCGACTTCTTGTGATAAGTGCTATGTCGTCTGCATATGCTACTATTTGTTCACTTCTAGTTTTTATTGTTCTCTTGTCTATTTTACGCATCACATATTCCAGTGCCAAATTGAACAGCGTCGTTGATAAAGCATCCCCCTGTCTTACACCCTGATTTATTTCAAATTCTTCTGTGTTCCCCACTTGTGTCCTTACTGTGACTGTTGTTTTCTTCATTGTACACTGTATTAGTTTTCTTAGTTTGGGGTGTATTCCCAGTTCTTTTAGAGCCGACATGAGCTTACTTCTTTTTATCGAATCAAACGCTTGTTCAAAATCTATGAAGAGTATTTCCACTTCCATTTTATACTCATGCGCTTTCTCCATTATCTGCTTGACCGTATGGATAGCATCTATTGTAGATTTTCCAGATGTAAACCCGGTTTGGTACTGTCCAATTATGGTTTTGGTTTGTTTTGAAATTCTTTTTTGTATGAGTGTTGACAGTATTTTGTATGCGGTGTTTAGCAGCGTGAGTCTTCTGTAATTCTTACATATCTGTTGATCCCCTTTTTTGTGTATAGTAATAATTTCACCAGTTTCCCAATCCTCAGGCATTTTTTCTTCGATCCATATCTTTTTGATCAATTCATATAGCCGATATTGGAGGTCAAAGCCTCCATATTTTATTAGCTCCATATTAATGCCATCTAATCCAGGTGCTTTTCCATTGCGGCTTTTATTGATTATTTCATAGATTTCCTCTCTTGTTGGTTCATCCGTATTTTCGGTTGCATTTTCTAGATCTTCTATTTGTTGATATTCTTCATCTTGGAGTACTTCTTTATCTGTAAGTATTTCCTTAAAATATTGCGTCCATGTCATTTTGTACTGATGTTCATCTTCCGTAACTTTTCCGTTGCTATCCTTTATGCCTTTTATCTTCCCTTTATTTACCTTATTTTGTTCATTTATGCTCTTATAGAACTTCTTCGAGTTTATATTTATATTATAACTATATTTTATTATATTTATATTATAACTGACATACAAGGCCAAAAAATGTGTTTGTGGATATGACTCCCTGTTTATATTCTGATATCTTAGATTAGTTTTAGAATTCGTGTTTTTACAATCTATATATGATTGAATAATTAATAAATTATTATTTATTTTGTATAATGGATTAACGAGTCTCTTTTAATTAAGACAGAACTCATCTCTATAGAAGATGATGAGAATAGTGAACTTTGAGCGGGTTCTATCCTCATTGAGTCGTACCAAGTGCCTTGTTAACCTCAACCATTGCATCTTTGCCAGTTTCTTGGTTTATCAAAATTATTTTTAATAACAAAAAAATATATCGATGCCTCAATCTACCACCTTCTAGTTTCAATTCAAAGGTGAGCAAATTACTCTTCCACGTGTCGAGAACTCCCACTTATAAGTCAATATCGGGCAAAGGAGTGTTTTGTTAATTGAGGAAATTGATATATCAGCTGTGTCTTCAAGAAAAGCAAAAAAATCTACAATATTTCACCACAGGTCTTATCTGAATGAAAAAAAAACATTCAGGTTTGGAAGAAAAACATACATGTGGAAACGTTCATGATAGGGGATCATTTTAGACTGACAATAGATTAAAAAACAGTTTTATTTGAGTTTAAAATGAGAGGATAGCTTGAAATAGTCTGTTTTAGACAAGAAGCCGCAAAATCTAATGTAAATATTGATCAGAGATCTCAATCTAAACTAGTGGATCTAAGAGAGGATCATCCAACACCAAAAAACTACAAAAACCCTCCCAAATCGATTACTAGAAGAGTTGTTAACGTCAAGAAACTCAAAAACACTGAAAAAAATTGGCCAATAGATCTAAAGTGAGCTATAAGAGGTTACATCACTGGATATAACCATCAATAAAACATTATAGATCGTAGTTAACACTATAGTAGAGTAAATTAACCCATAGAATGTACAAAATATTCTGATTGTTAATAATAACTTATGAAAAAAATATATTTTCTTCCAATATATTTATATAACGTATAAATCGAGACATCGACGGTAATAAGCGAGAGATAAACGGTCCATTTGCTAACCAATAAAACAAAAAATATTTCTCACAATGTGTGTGGGAAAAAACGACCAATCCAAACGATATTAAAAGATCTGTTATCGATTTAGTAATAACCGTTAGCAATTTGGCTATAAGACCTTTGAGAAAATAGTCCATCTGTTATTTTTAGTACTCGGAACCCCGGCACGTTTAGAACCCTCCGAGCTGTTTTTTGTGGGTTAATCAATTGGATGATACATCAACTTGTACAATAAAATACTTATTAGATAAATTAATCAGTGGATTACGATCAGTTGATCTCAATAAATGGGCTATTTACTTCAGAAATGGCTTGAATTGAGATATTTAAGGGTTTACGTTATACGTACAATGCCCTTTGAATGAAGAAAAACTAGAAAAAATCGAAGAATAATTTGTGAAAATGTTAATTAATAGAAATGTTCGATAGGCGACAATCGAAAACTAACAGCGTCAGAAGTGAAACTTTCTATTCGAAAACTGTCAATGAGTTTGTAAAAACAAATACAAAGATGCAAAATTGTCATAAATTTATCAATGAAGATAGACATGGTGTTTTTAAATACATGCGACAAAACTCAGGTGATCATTTTAGTTGTAATTGTAAACTTTCCACTGTTCTTTCTCTTCGATAGAATAAATTCATTGGATTATTGAAATTTCTTCCTTATTAATGAATAAAATAACATTTTATCCTCAGCATCATCTAATTCTGATTGAACTTAAGTTTGATAACAAGAATTATTTTTTTCTATTGTCAAAAATCTCATTTTTTGATGCCGGCTACTCGCAAACTGCCAATCAAATTCAAACCTCACCGTTTCTTCTTTGAAAACGCGTGTTTCGATATGCGGATCACCACGCAGCACGTGTAACATGTACAAGTCACTACCTCACACGTGCTATATGTGTTCCAATTTACGCCTTGTCTAATGGTGAGTCCACAAGATACAGACTTTTGTTCGTACAGATATCTGTACAGACTATGAAGTCGGAGTAAAAAATTGTACACAAACATTTGGATAGAATGTTTGTACAGAATTTTCAGTCGAAAATATAATACGCACACGACTTATATGCATACTCCGACTTTTGGATCGCACCGACTTTTGTCTGTCTGTCAAGTTTGCACAGAAAAAATTCCACAGAATTTTATGGAAGTCTGTATCATGAGGACCTACCATAAGACCTTACTATTTGTGAAACACGTTAGCGTTGATGTTTATATCATATACATCACAATATGTAAATGTCATAATTGAAAAGTTTCTCTCATCATTTCCAATATAAAAAATTTTTAGTATAAAGAAACATAGTTCGCTCATATGAAATGATAAATAAATTTGGACAAGATTTCAATACGATACAAAAGAATACACCGATTTGTTTAAATACTGAAATCATAGAAACAAGATTAAATGATTATATAGAAGATAACCGACGTCTAGAGAAGCAAATGAAAGCTCTTCACTTAATAGTTCAAGGGATGTATCAAGATCTATTGGACGTGCAGCAAGAGAGAGAACATTTGGAGCTACATAGAAAAGTGTTGTGTTCACCAATCCCATGTTCTGGTTAGTTATTAAAATTTTCATAATACTAAATACATTCGCACAAAGACTTTTCATTTTACGAGATGGTACAGTGAAGAAATCTCTCAACAATCTCGAGGGCTACAAATTCCAAAACTTGTCTACATAAATTAGTTTCCATGTCCTGCAACAAAGTAGAATATTTACATATAACTAACTACTTTTTTTCAGAAAATGTAGTTGTCCTATGCGACTCATTACGATCTAGTTCGCGTTTTTCCCCAAAAGATACGGTAGGGGTTGATGTTAAAAATTTTGTTCATCATCAATTCATCACTTCACTATTCCATCAGTGACCGTTAGTTGATCAATCACCCTTGGTAATCAAAGAAGCAAATGAACTTTGTTACCATTTTCGAATTGCTCATGCAGTTTATTTTGGTCCAAAAGCAATTGGTCATAGGCACTATCGACTCTGGCCATTAGTTTCAGGAATTTTCTAGATTTAGGTAGTTCTCAGGGTGCTTTATTGAAATAGTAAAAGTTAACATTAAAATTTTGTCCGCTAAGCGATATATTTTTGTTTAAATTTTCAAAATTTCGAATTTTGCAAATAACTCGAAATCTATGCCAACTTTTGGAGAACGTTGAAGCATCAAAAATGTAGTTTAAAAAATTTTCTACAAAAAAGATCCCCAGTATTTTTTTCCTAAAAGCTGTCATTTCTTTGTAAAATGCGCTCAAACTTCAGGGTCGTATCTCACTAAAAAGTTTTCGCGCCACGTAGAGTCTGAGGGAAATTACGTTCCCGGCTGAAGAAGAAACTGCTGTTTCTCCTCGAAAACTGAACATTTCGGGACGAAAGAAAGTATATTTTTTTCGTTTGAGTCTCTACTTTTCAACTGCATCTGCAAAAAATTAAAAACCTGTATAATTTTCTTGAAAAACAACACAAACGGGATTGTTTTTTGCTGGTTGTCTGGGTAAACTTCAAATACATGTGTCTGTGAGTCTGCAACACCCAGTAGCGAACCTTTGCTTAAGGTCGTAAATTAGACGATTACCTTTAAAATGAGATCAAGCATACATTTTGTAGCTGAGTTGTCGAGCTTCAATTTCTTTCCCGAATAACTTCGTAAAACCTTCGGTTTCCCATCAAAAATTTGAAAACTCCCCCAGAGCTTCAAAACGACAGTTTCTTCTAAAATCTTTGTGCGATTCTCGAGTGTTTGGTTTTAACGTATCGTACGGGGAGAAACGAAAGCTTACGTGATACAAAAACGAAACCTCTTTCTACTGGGAGAGTTTCTTCAGTTTCAGGTATCCCCATTGTCCCAACTTTTTTTAATGTGTTTTTGGATTTTTTAGCTTCTAAACGGTGAATCCTACTATGTTGAGCGAATATCTCAATAAACAAAGCTAATTTGAGTTTATGTAGGCTCTCTTTCACAAAATTGATCAGCAAATTGGAATTTTGGCTTTGCTTCAATTATTTTCATTGTACTAATTTTCCAATATGTTATTTCGATTTTTAAACTTTTAAATGGCAAATCCTGAAATTGGGAAACTTCCTCTTAATAATCAGACTAATTTTGACCCTGAACAGTCTTTTATTTCCAATTTTCACCATATTTAAATCCGGTTCCAGGGGTTCTCATTGTACGAACGCTTATAATGTGTAACACGAAATCGCTTTTTGTAAGAGTAATTTTGAAATTAGGAAGAAATTACAAGGTAACGCTTTTTTAGTAAATTTTTTAATCTACATTTTTTATCCACTCTATTCGAAATTCGGCATAGATTTCGAGTTATTTGCAAAATTCGAAATTTTGAAAATTTAAACTAAAATATATCGCTTAGCGGCCAAAATTATGATGTTAACTTTTACTGTATCTATAGAGAACTTCCTAAATCCAGAAAATCAGCGCCATAACTAATTTTCGTGAGTTTTGGTTTTAATTGGGCTGTATTCAGTGAACTATATAAATAGAATAAATTTTCTTTCACTACTTGTAATAATGAATGTATTACGGTTCACGGATATGCTGAAGTCATTTCCTCAATAGATTACCTGCAGAAAGTCACAATTACAGGTATTTTAACGCATCAAAAACATAACATCTAATAATTAAATACGTAACAAGTTAGTGAAGTCATACTATTTTTCACGAGTAGGATGACAATTTCTACGAGTTACTTCATTCACGAGTTTCATATAAAATTCTTTCTACGTCCGTAGTTATATTAGTACTTGTTGGATTGTTGGTAGGGTCGTGAACATTTACAATGTTACAATTAGTTGAGTTATATTGTGATATAACCGGAATCCACTAATAGAGACGCCGAAGAACGTCGAAATGTATGCTCAATGTAGTTTTTTTGGATTAGGTATATTCAAACATGTTGCGATAAGAGAGGGAATTTTTGAAAAGGTGTTGATACCTATAACTTGGGTTTCGCATTTTCCATTTCTATACTGCAAAAAGAAATGATCTGTTTTGAGATTTGTGGGTCGTTGGCTTTTATATTTTTTATAAATGTTTACTGAGTTTAATCTATTGTCAGATATTTCACTAATAACAGTAAATCGATGTTGAACATGAGTTTTTGTATAAGGTACCGTGATAATTAAAACATTTCCGGTATTATTAATATCGTCACACTTCATTTTATATAATTCCTCCCTCTGCAGAGCTCCTGCGATTCCGAATATTGAAGCAACTTGAAATATGTTACAAATAATACTCGTATCTAAGCTTACATTAAAATTTTTTGCTGTCATACATGAGATCGTCTGGAGCTTGCAACAGAAACTTATTAATTTCTTCACGGGCAAATGTTTTAGATTTTTTGGGTCTATAGCCAACTGATTTATTTTTCAAATATGCAATGAGTTTCGAGTATTTACTGATGTCTACGTCCTTATTTACCATTAGAGTGCCTTTCAGTTTTGAATAAGTCGACCAAAGTGTTAAAGACTTCCACAATTTGAATTTAGTTTCATAGTAAGCTTTTTTTGAAGCTGTTTACGCCTTTTTTAGTACGCTACTTCATAAATGAATCATATGCCTTTAAATACTATTTCCTGGATTTCTCAGGGAGAAGATTCATAGTCTCTGCAGTTGCCGATTCAACATCTTCTGTTGTGCAGTTTAAAATTTCTTTAATATAACTCCCCATCATTTAAAAAAACTACACTCCTTTTAATTAGACTTAAACGGATTTTCTTGAACAAATATCAAGAAATAAAAGTGTGACAGTTTATCGAAGAAACGAATTGTCATTTTTCTAAGACAATTTTATAATTGCGTTAAGATATGACACGTACCAAAACTTTTATACCGCAAAAGCGTAAAAAAATTAACCTCTATGGTCCTTTTCTCACGCTTTTCAATTGATTCAGGAATTAAGTTCTTTATTAACGCAGATTAATAAAAAAGAAACGTGAATATTACAATGGACGTAGAAAAAATAATTTTTCTTTCTCTTCTTCACTTACTCGTTTACAATTAATACCAGTTGGAATGAAATTAATTGATAATGTATTATGAAATGCTCCAATATACTAACTTATATTCATTTATATATTTTTCTCAACAGAAACTTGTTCCACGTTATACGGTGGACCAAATCATTGCAACAAATGCGATAAACCTACTTGTGAGGGCATGATTCGGGATCTGTACAAAAAATATCGCAACCTTCAGGATATATATAAAGCTAAAGGTACTGAAGTGCTAGACCTACGGATAGAAAACGAAATTTTGAAAGAAAAAATCAAACAAATCGAGGAATCTCAAAGAGGAATGCAGAATAATACGAATTTTGGTAAACGACAGTACTGTTAATATAAATATATATATATATATATATATATATATATATATATATATATATATATATATATATATATATATATATTTATATATATTAAAGATTATTCCAATTCCAATAGAATTCGCTTAGGCGTGTTTTTTCTAACCTCCAATAAGCTGCAAAGAAAGGATGTTTGAATATAGACAAAAGATTTTATTAAAAAAAATGAAATACAATACAGTTCAGTTTTTCACATAATCACTACCGGTTAATGCATTTGCTGTATCTGTGAACAAGCTTTGCTGAAAATTTAACGTTTCGACTTCTTTTAGGGCACTTTCCTTGGCGCCTGGATTTGACTATGCCATTTTGTGAATCAACCCAAAATAAGTTGAAAATGAAGAATAAAATTTCTCGATATCTCGCTTCGTTTTCGAAATATCGATACTTGAAGTTGGAAAAATTTATTTTTATTTAATATTTGTATATATCAACCTAATCTAACTTAACCTAACCTTCTCGTGGCGCACTTGAGTATTCCAAGTTCAAAAATCGTCAAATTTTTTATAGCAAAAATTGTCTAAAATAATTTCGCGTGAGGATTATTTCAGTTTTATTTTATGTTTATTTTTTATGTTTTTTTTTATTATGGAAGGCTTCGCCACTCGACCCCACTAGGAGCTCTGCCCCTGGACCCTGGTCTGCCCAAAAGTCATAGGCCGCAAAGAACGGGTGAGTTTGGAGAGGGGAGATTGAAGGCAGATAAATTCGGGGCGGGTAGATTTGGAACGATTTTTTACAGTCATTTTTCTTATTCGGTTATTTTTAAAAATAGGATAGATAATGAAAAAATAATTGCTAGAGAACTTTTCCAGAATAATTGTGAAATACTACAGTAGTCTGGCTTTTCAATTATAAAACAAACGAAAATAACTAACTTTTTACAGTAAATTAATAATTAAGTTTTCAAACTATCATTAAATATTTTTTTTATTCTGTAAATAATGAAAAAAACCGACAATTCTTCTTTATCAAATTATTCATGTATTTATCGTATGTTAAGTTATATTCATCACAGAGTAATGAAAGTTATCAAAATGGCTCATTTTTGTTATAAAAATATGTTTTTTTCAATATAATTTTGGAGTATCAGGGTAAATAATTTGATAATTGAATAAAAAATCTTTTTTTCATTGAATTACAAGATTCGCATTGAATTTGAAGTGATAAAATATTCATTTGAAACGAGGTATTGAACGCCATCTGTTCAATAATGCGAATTTTGAACTAACGTTTGATTTTAACTTAAGTATCGATATCTCGAAAATGAAGTGAGATACCAAAAAATTTAATTCTTTGATTCTTGATTTATTTTGGCCCAATTAGACCAAAGCCTGTTAAATCTTGGCGCCACGGAAATCGTATTCTCCCCTCTCTTAGTTTTTACCAAAATATTTTCTCCGGTATTGGATGATCATCGACTGAAAATACACGAGTTTTTTAATTTGTTAAACGTAGTGATTTATAGGGGTTGATTAATTCATATATAAATTGATAGGAGTGAATAAATTTTTCGATTTTGAAAATTATCACATTTAGCAAATACTTATTGAGCCGATGATCTTTATATGTATATTTATACTAAAGTTATGGAATAATTAACTTTTTTCTATTAAAAGTTGATCTCGAACGACAAAGATTGATTACGTGCAAGTATTTTTTTACTAAACTCATTTAACCGGGCCGATGTCAGCACTCTTCTCGGACACCCAAGTCGTTTAATAAATTAGATAATTCATTAATCCTTGCCTTGATTGCCATGTCATCCACAATTCGTGGTATGGTATAATCAAATCGTTAATTTCCGACTCTTCGGAACGGGTAGTTTGTTTTTATAACAAGAGAAAGTCTGTTTGCTTAATTAACGAAGGGTAAATATATTCATTGGAAGTGAATTTGCGGCAGGTGATGGAGATATTTCGATATCGGTTTGGATGCAAACGACGCTATATCAATTACAAAAGTTATTCCCAAAATTCCCATGATTCTAGAAAATAGAGAATATTGGATTAGCCCAGGTCCTGGAGGCCACAGGTCATAAGCAAACAACTGAAATATTTTTTACATTTATTTCAAGGTAGGTTAATTGATATAAGAAAAACATTAGAAGTCTATCGATTTCTCAATGTAACAAAAATGTAGAGACTCATTGTGAGTTTCACAATTTCCCATTATTTCAGTAAGGGATGAAGATAGAAGAAATTGAAAAATATATTGTAGGGTGAGTTTTTCTTGATAAAAAAGGCCTCCTACACTTTTTTGTAGAAGCTTTAGTTTTCTCAGAAAAAAATCTTTGAAAGTGTAATTCTTCGTTACGAGAAATTTCTCAGTACAAATAATTTTTTGAATACAAGATGGAAAAAAATATTTTTCTTGTTTTGAGGCTCACTCTCTATCATCACTATTATAAAATTCAATTTTCATCACCTTTAAACACGTTATGCCTAGTTTTCCATGAAACTTTCATCCTTTTCGAAGGTTTTCATTTTCGATAACTACATAAATCTTATTTCCAAAAGATATTCAACAATGTAATTCATGAAGTATGTTCGCAGGTAGGTAATTTTGAAAAATCTCTTGGAATATCATATTTTAGGATATCCAAATTACAAGGCTGTATCGTTAATATGAACTTCTAAAACTAGAAATCGTTGACATGGGAGATAAAATTGAGCACACTTTATACATCAACACTCACAATTAGTCTTTTTGACGTGTTTTGATAACCAAGTTTCTTCAGAGACTGAAACTAAAACAGTTTAAGCAATAAAAGAGTTTTACCTTCAGTCTCTGAAGACGATAACTTGGTTATCGAAACGCGCGTCAGGTAGTGTAATGGTGACTGTTTTAAAACAAAGATTGCATACCAGTTAATCTTGCAACAATTTGGAAACCTGGGCCTTTTTTATAACAGTGGGCAGTCGCACACTTGAATGAAACTTGTTTGCAATCGGTTATAAATGATCATGATTACGCGGTTGCAGGTGTTTCGTATTTGAATATCTCATGTTTATTTTCTTTCCTTTTTTTCAATGAATGTTCAAGAATCGAACTTCAAATTTGTAGGAGAAGTGGAAAAACATGTTTTCAAACGTTCTATCTATTTAAGACAGTTTTTATGCTGCTACAAACAGTCTAGAGTTAACATTTTCACTTAGGTATTCCTCATCTGTTATTAAAAATTACGTTTCAATGGTGCATCAACTGATTTATTACTGATTACGAGTCTTACACGTGTGCACTCAAAATTTTTATCTTGATTCCAAAACTTTTGCAAATTCAACTGGTCTGGAACCATTGTTTCAAAACAGTTGCATCGTGGACGGTCGGCATAAACAGTGTGTTCATTATGGATATAACCAACGGTTCCAGAACTTCCAACATAGTAATGGAAGATCAAATTTCACTTTTCTAATGAAATAACTTGGTACTGAAATAAAATTTCTAGAAGTCTCATAGTCAGAAAAGAATTCTATCAATTTTGTGAAAAAATAATTCTCATCGTGTACGGAGAAAATGTTGCGAAGAAAAATCAAGAAGAAATGTATGATATAGTTTTTATCTAGATGAAAACAGTACAGTATTTGAAAATACTTTGTATACTTGAATAGTTTTTAATCAATTGTATATTCTCCATTTCGCTCAATAACCTTTTGCCTTTTTTCTCTCAGCTTCATGATTCCGCGCTCATAAAATTTCTGGTCTTTATCAGCAAAAAACTGAACCAGGTGCAATTGAAGGTCATTAAACTAGATATAAAATAATAAATTCAATGTTGGTGAGGAAAAAACCATTGCAAAACGATCGAATATTTTCGAAAATATTCATCTTTCTATTAGAGCAAAATCTAGTAGTTAATCTTTCGAATAAATAATAACGCTAGAGAAAAAATAGGAGAAAACTGTGAATTCCAAAGTGGACTAAACTTGACATGAACACTTCTATATATATTGTGTACATTATATTGTACATGTATACAATATATACATGAATGTCCGTACATAGCATAAATTGAATCAAACGCAATGAAACTAATTGTTCAATAAATAAATTTTTTGTTGCAATAGTTAAAAACACTGTATCTGAGTTTATACCTGTGTAATTTTTTGGATTATACAAATTTGAGGTTACAAATATATTTAACCTTTTTCATACACTAAAAATTATCTATTATACAGTAGCGGTTAATGCATAAGCCCTTTTTTTACTTGCATGGATTCAATTGAATTCAGTATATTAATCAAAACAGACAAAGAACATCAATCGTTGAGAAGTGGTTTGCTGAATAAGTACCGAGAATGCTGAACGTAGTGAACATCTCAATGAAGCTGTTGACGACAAATTTATCAATGAAGTGAAGTGAAGCTGATTGAGCAAGATGATACCCTGAAGATATCGAAGGAACCTAAAGGGGATATCGTGAATGTGTATTTGACGATGTGAAATCTGTAACAACGGATTTATGAATCTGAGCAGTTTTTTAACTGCTCAAACGTAATAAAATCAAAATTTTGCGTCGATTTTTGACAACATATGAAATATGGATCTATAGTTTCTCAGCCGTGTGGATTGCACGTCATGAACCGACTTCAGAGCGTTAAAAGATGCAAAAGTCGGTTAACAAGATAATTCAATATGTCTATCGATGGCCGAAATTGTATGAATTGGGCTCTAATTACCTCCACATCCACCTTATCCCATGGATCTAGCCAGCCGTGACTTTTTCTTGGTCTAAGACTACAGAAGGATGCTCTCTAGATAAAAGTTTTTAACGAAACTGAAAAAATGGTATAAAAATTGTATTTTCCTGGAAAGCAACCATATTGAATGAAAAAATGCAATAATTTATTATTGCATTATTATTATTATTATTATTCTTTGATTTTCGTTACTTACCTGACAATAAATCCAGGTATAAATGTGGACAAAAAAGTCGATAAACACTGTATAAGTTAGGTAATTTTATTCAATAAAGAAATAGATGTAGTCGAAAACTATGGAAATATAACATGAGAGTCATTAAATTAAAGAAGAGATTCATAAACATTTATTCTTATCCCGAATCTCTACTAACTATTCATGTTTCGATACCAAATGACTGACATTTTTATGTACACCAAATGTTTCCCATTGAGGCATTCTAACTTTCCCCGTATAAGTTCGATAGATATCACAATAAACTTCTTCTTTAGCCACATCTTTTGCTGCGAGAGCTTTTTGTGTAGCTTCATCGACAAGTTTTTTAATTTCTTTGTCTATTGTTTTCAAGTCTTCTTCAGTAACAAGTCGAGATAATACAAGTTTATCAGCGAATGTTTTAATGCAATCATGACTTGATCTCACTCTTTTTATTTCCTCTCTACTTCTGTAGCTTGTTCCAGGATCGGACATCGAGTGGCCGTAATATCTGAAAAGCTCAATTTTTTATAGAAAATACATACTGCGTGAGGTAAAATATGATCGAGACAAACGCCTCATTATCGAAAATATTCACGAAAATTCTAGGTAGCTTCCCTTACTAGATACACACTGTAGCCATATCTCTAGATTTTTTTTGATATCAGCATAACAGAAGTCCTTGGACAACTCTACCTTGTGGTGTTGAATTTTCAACCTCCGAGGGATTCTTTTAATTGTCCAAATAAGTGGAAGTCACCGGATGATAAATCCGGATAGTAGTGGAGATATTCTAGTATCTCCCTGGAGAAGAATCGCACCTCGCACTGGGGTTATAAGCAGTTTTCGCGGATATTCTTAGAAGGTTGAGGTAGTATGCAGTTTTCATGGAAAGTTGTGTGCACAAGAAGTCAAAAATTACCGTTGATCCCAGAATATATCACAGACTCTCTGGATGACTTGACGCTTTGACTGGCGCCCCTTCCAGGTTATTCCTTTATCTTTAGACGACATCTTGGTGTCGGGAGTGTAATAGTGTAATATATAGAATAAAAATCAACAGTTTGGGAACCCATCGAGCCCATGTATTTAACAATATTAAGGCTGTTTGGGGATGGCAAACTTCAAATTACTAATACTTATAACAAGTATAGTTTAAATTTTCCGAATATTCATCTTACGGTCCTCCAAAATAAATTTTGCAGTGAATGTTGCTTTAATCCAAGAGTTGTCAATCGAAAAAGTCTCTTCATAACGTGCATGTAATTTTTTTATGAAAGTTGATAGTTCAATACTGTAGGAAAGAAAATGAAAGGAAAAAACTTTAGAGCATTTGGAAGAAACTATTCAATATCATGGTGGTTTGAGAAAAATTGAATTTTAAATAAAAAATTCACTTCAATGTGGAAATAATATTCCATTTTTCGATACAATAGTTTCCAACATTATCAAAACATAGCGGTGGTAGAAAAATAGTTTATTACACTAGAAACGTCGAAACGTCGTGATGTCCAAGGCGAAGTCGAGAGCATCATGAAGCGCATGACCGAGATTTCAACTTTTGGCGGGTTTAGTGAACACGATTTTCCTTCATAGCTGCTCGAGATATGAGAAAAAAAATTTCTTGCTCTATTATCAAACTGAATAGCATTTTGGTGTAGATTTAACCCTTAATATAATTAATAAGAATAAATTAATACAATAATTACAAAAGTTGCTACTACGTTTTGAGAAGATAGACAAATGGAAACAAATATTTATAAATGGATATCATTTCATCACTGAGATCAATACATTTTTGCACACGTTTGACCCAAGTTCTGAATGAAGTACCTCCAAAACATGTGGATTTGAACGCATCAACTGCTTCTTCAGGTTTAGAAATCTGCAGAAATAAGAACTCCTTAAGTACTAAACAAGTACTGTAGGACGGATGAGATAGCCAGCAATCCAATGTTTTGACTATTTAAAAACGTTTTTGTTGATGTGTAAGAGTTCGAATTGTCGTGGTAGACAACGATTAGTTTCCATGATTTTTTTCAAAACTTCTGCCAAACAAATACTGTTATACCATTTAGAATTGACCGCTCTAAGTTGCTCTAATGGAATAATTGCGAGAAGTCCAGTTATTCCAAAAAACCAGGCGATCATTTGCGGTAACAATTTTTGTTGGATTTGGCTCCTCTTTAAAAACCAATTCAGTCGATTATTGTTTGATTTCGGGCTCATATGGATATATCTATGATTCTTCGACTGTTTTTATGGCACAACAGCCGATTTTAGACGAAATTCATCCTATAGCGAAGCAAAACATAGTGGTTCGAGATTATGCTTCATTACCAAAAGTCTAAGCGAGTTGATCGGCAGATCAAAGAAAATCATCGCATGAGAATGTTAGCGATTTGATTCCATTTTTTGACCAAGATGAATATTTAAAGTATCTGCAAAA
The DNA here is from genome assembly GCF_026230105.1 of Diorhabda sublineata. Taxonomy (NCBI): domain Eukaryota; kingdom Metazoa; phylum Arthropoda; class Insecta; order Coleoptera; family Chrysomelidae; genus Diorhabda; species Diorhabda sublineata. The sequence goes on along the minus strand of NC_079481.1, from coordinate 13,306,161 downwards.
AACTAAAAAACTGTTTGTCATTAACGGCTCTAAAATTCTCATGAAAAATAATGAATGGGAATAGAGAAAATCAATTCTTAATAACATCCGACAAGCAAGCGATTTATAGCAATTTAAAAGTTCATTGACTGGCTATTCGTAGTTTGCATACACATTGTTTTCCAAAAATCCACTCACGAATGAGCTGTAAGTTTTTAAGAGGCAACTTCCTCATTCGCATCCTAATAAAAGATCCCTCTTTCAATTTGGAGTCACTCAACTGAAAAAAAACCTTGTCTAAGGTATCTAAATCCTTAATCTTCTTTATGTATAGCTTTCTGAAAGCTTTTCCTTAATCCAACTTGTGTGAATTAAAGTACTTTTTCTAAGTCTGCATTGTTAAAAATAAAAAATGGGCTGATCGATGAGACACTATATTCGACAAAGCAGATATTGGTGAGCTTACGGTTTAACTTGATTTCTGACTAAAGCACAAAACTACATGGAATGAGCTAGAAAGAAAAGAAATAGGCTTCTCGCTAGAACCTTTTTTTCCAACTATATCATACCATTCATTTTAAAACTCAAATCTGAACTATATAAGAGAATAAACCACTCTATGAAACCACCTCATAAAATTCACTACCGAGCAACATAAAAAAAAGTCTAAGGGTCATATTGGAAAGTGATGAAGATCATCTATTTGTAATTATCAGCTGAAATATCTACTATGTAGTTGAAATTCATAATTATGGATACTGACGTAAGCTGTGATGGAATTAACATTATTCATAGATGGATGTGATAGGAAATTCTGAATGGACATAGTAATATACTTTGAAGTGTTATTGTTTAACGAATACAGAATGCTGTGGACTAGCGGAATAGTATGAAATATCCTCTGTTATAGTCACCTGTACGTATCCAACTGTAGAATAAGTGGCCCTTTTCCTGATGTGACAAATTGCAAAGCGAATTTTCCAGCTTCCCTGATAGCCAAGATATCCATACCTCCGACGCGTATCCCAGGAAGCATATCTCCTCTTGTATAATAATTGGGATTGGCAGAGTGTCTTATTCTGGGTGTACCCATGCTGTAATCGTTATTTTCTATAACGAAAATCACCGGAAGTTCGTGGAGTTTGGCGAAATTGTACGATTCGTAAATTTGTCCTTGATCGACAGCTCCATCACCGAAAACTATGAAAACAGTTCAACAGTTTATTCGATGAAAATTTCATTCTACATTTTCTCTCGTTTTTTTTTGGTATTATGATGTTTAATAGACAACTGTCAATATATTAAAAATTGGAAATACTATTTTCTGTTTTCCAGAATCATTGAATGGAAGATAATGAAAAAATAAGAGAAACTCTAAGAGACAGTTCAAATTTCGACTCAATAAAAATGAGCTGAGATTTCTGGAATTGTTGAATTGCTTCTGAAGACGACAATTTCATTACGTCATATGGTGTTTTTGTGGGTGTTGGAGTAGTGTTAGTGTACACTGTGTGTTCAATAATCCAATAGAAGGATACAAGAAGCAATCGTTATAATAATAGAAAGGAATTAAGAAACTCACACTCTGTAAAAAGCCTTTGATTTTATGAATAAATAAGCACCCATGAAGAGGCAGATGGATCAAGATCTATTTGAAATCACCAAAAATAAATATTACTTCAGAGCTAACAGGAAGCAGATTTAAAGCAAACAATGTTGCATATTGAATAGCAATGATTGAAAGTCAGAAACAAAGACAGACTGGAATTGGACAAATAAAACAATTAGAGCACACCAAATACCTTGGTTCATTTATCGAGGTGAAAACATAATCTTTAGTGAATATTGATAATTAAATGTAGTCAATAACCGGAAAATATAGGAGAAAGATGCAAACAGTGGAAAGAACCAATATTAAAACCTGATTAGTCACGTGAGAGATAAAACATACATACAAATACTGTTACGAAGTCATCTCCGCCTCGGACCTGCTTGGATATAGTGGAATTCTTAAATTCGGCGAAGGCGCCGCCTGTGATGAAAAACCCGGGATTCGTTTGATCTTTGTTTTTTCAGCAAGCTGTTTATTTAGGTGTATTTATTTGTTTTGTTTCTTTATTTTTAAAATTCTTTTGGTATATATAAAGAGTTTCTGTAGCCTATTTTAGCGCACTTTACAATAAATACTCGTAGAGAACAGAAATAATTTACGAAATAATCGAAAAATTCTAATTAATTGAATACTTTAATCAATCGATTATTTAAGTTAGTTAAGTGATAGTGGTAAGTGAATTGTTACTTAAGTGTAGTGTACAGTACTTGAATGAGTTAAGAACATAAGAGTAGTGTTCATTAATCAACCACACGAATTGAAATCATATGAATAAATAAGAAAACGTTACAATACAAAGCCTTCAAAACCACACCTCTAAAAAAATCTAAGATGATTTTGACATGGAAAAAGGATGTGTGAGAAAAAAGACTGCTGATACATCATGAAGACATGAAACCAGAAATAGAAGAGAAACAGAAAAAAGGACGACCTCGTAAGGCAATGGAAAACGAAATGAATAAAACTGTGGAGAAAAGTTGCTATCACAAACAAAAGATTCAAAGAAATGGAAAGTATTTTAAAGAAAAGTTTCGAAGGAAAAACATAAAAGGACATAAGGATTAAGGAAATGGATAAGATTTCATTTCAAATGTAGTTATATACCTACCCATTTGTTTAAGTGGGAACAAAATTTGAAATTCTTTTACAACATAAATTTTTCTGTGATTTTCACTAATATATTGAGAGAAATTACTCTATTTAGTGTCACCTTACAGCTTTTGTTTGAAGGAGATACGAACTCACTTGTGAATGAAACAGCTCCTTTTTTATTATATTTATGAGCCAAAGCAATTCCGGTACCAACGGGAACATGTGCACCCACGATACCATTACCTCCATAAAATTTTGATCCGTAAATATGCATTGAACCACCTTTACCTCTCGCTGATCCTGAAAGGGTAATAATATGACACAAATTAGTAGTTATTTTAGTTATTTAGTAGTATATTATTTATCGATATTTTCATTATACGTCTGATGAATCTGGAATGGAAAAGCTGCGAAATAATTGCCTATTTGAAGCAGGAATAATTTCTTGATCAATATTACGTCCACACAGCCTGTCCAGTACTAAATATTTAAAAAGTGTTATCAAATATATCTCTAGCAAGAGCTTCCTTTTCCAAAACAAACTGTCAAAAAACACGAAATTCAGAGCGTATCTTCTTCTTTCCTCTATAATAGGTCTATCGCCTGTTCCTTATGTGATATCAATCCTAATCCAGACTCTAGGTTGTCAGTTGCAATTTCACCTTTTTCATTGTCGACTTCTATTTCATTTTCCAATGCCATACATCTTATAAGCTGGTGATAACCATTCATAACCTAAGTCTCAAAATCGTCTGAGGTTTCCGCTACTTTCTCGGCCCACTGATGTTTTCCGCCTGAGACTTTTCATTCCTGTGGTCTCTGTTGGTTCTGGACTCGTTTCTGATCTATAGGTATTCGTTCCACGATACATTTTAAAGATACTCGATACCTCATCTGTTCTGGCTACTTGTCCCTTTACATCTTTTTTCGTTCTTTGTTGTACTGTTTGATCTTTTAGTTCTAATGTACATTTAATTGGACATTCTGATGTTGTCCTGCATTTTTTCATTCGAATTCAAATTATTACTAGGAAATACATAAACTTCTGTACCAGTGACTTTTCCTAATAGCTCCGCCAAAACATTTTCCACTGACTCTCCACTAATGTAAGCCCACCCATGACATCTGTAGGAAGTTATTGCTGTATCTTGCGGTCTCATTATGGAATGCATACCAACAGCGCAAGCTTCTTGTCCAACATAAACATGACAGAAGCCTCTGACTTGTTTTTGTTGATACAAATTAGCTGCAGTGGTTTCCATCTTTCTGAAAAACAAATCTTTGATTATTTACAACGTTCCTTAAGTACTGAATTACTACTATGAAAGCATGAAAATGACAAATATTGACACCAATCTGCAGACATTACGAAGAAACGCATGTTCTGATTGAATGTTAATTAGAGGTGTTTATATATATAATAACCCAACACATTTCAAGAAGTACAAATCTTCCTGCGTTCGACCAGATGATCGTGGAGGCCATAGAAAAAAGCCAATCTTCTACTTCGATATGTTGAGGTCCTTATTATGCACTCATACTTTGGTATGAGTGCATACCAAAGTATGAGTGCATAAAAAGTACCAAAAATTACATCCATTTCGTAGCTTGAGCTACTAATATTTAAATGGATAAGTGACTAATTTTAATTTTGAATTATATGAAAAAGAATGATTTGTATGAAACAGTTTGTTGTTAAAATGGTGGATAATTGGAGTACATAATTCAATTTACCTAATTGTTTGCATATTTCTATACAACTTGATCGCCTCTTCTCTTGTTAGTTCACTGGTTACCGATGGGGATTTATCAATTTTATGCAAATCGTAAGGTTCATTCGATACAGATAATTCACCGGGAGTTGAAACTGGAGTTTCTCCTGAGTAACATCTCGTAACAGATAAAACTGTTTCACCTTTATCTTTGACTTCGGATGAAAATTTTTTAAAGATTTTACCGTACGGAATATTTTTCCAACCAAATAAAGCAAAGCGTCTCATAATCGCAGTTACTATCACCAACCTGACGTTTTAATTTTTATTTTTGACATCTGTCAACTAAGAATTGGAATGCAACAAATTTGTATGTAACGAGGGTTGTATGAAAAGTTTCTTACCGAACAGAAAATCAAGTCTCCTTCGAAGTATAAAACTTAGTTCTTGATCACATTTCCTTCCTGTTGGATTACTATATGACATTACACATCCAATTTGGATTTCGTCAGTATATTTGTCGTAATCACCAGGTTAACACGAGTTGTTACGGACCAGCATGCAGGGAAAGTAGCCCTTCTATTAGCTTCAAAGTGCGAGAAAAGGATTCGAAAAGAGAACTGGGTTGAATAATGGTTACAAAACGATTACAAGCGAGCTAGGATAATCAACGGAGTATAATAATTCTAGGCAACTGCCTAAACCACGTCAGAAAAAAATTAAGGGGATAGTTACCTACAAAAAACATGCAGAATTTAAGGCGTTTATCGGAAAACATCGAATACACAAAAAAGACTATTAAGATAACAGAAACGTATTGGTCCTGATTGTGACGACCAAAAACCACAAGAGAAACGTCGTCTACATAGCACCCCAAAGGAAAGCCGTCAATCTTTGACCCCATGCAGTTTGATGATTTCCTTTGAAGTAAATTATCGACCTAGTTGAAAATGCTAATATTTGTTGAGGACTGGATGATATACAAAACTTCTGGTGTAATAAAATCCCAAAAGACCTGGACAAACAATTAATGTAATTCCTTCACAACCCAGAAGGCATCTCAACGTTTCAATCACTGAGCTCCACTCATATGCTACAAATTGAGTACCTCCTCACTATATATATGAGATGCTTCCACCTTTTTTCACTAAGAGAGATTATAGCCGGGTAAAAGAAATTAACATCTCAACGGGAAGACAGAAAGGTTGCAGAAGAGTTTACCGAGGGTGCAAAAAACAACTCTGTGAAACTTTGGCAAGCATAGAAGGAATAAAAGATATCTTTGAATCGGTTTAATCCTTATCAGTACTGACTAGATACCCATTTATAGGTGGATATACTAGAGTGACTCATTGAGCTCGTTGTGGTTTTGCCTTGCAATGATTCCTCTCTCAATCAAGCTTAATAATAATAAGTTTTAACATCAAAGCTAAAAGTAATAGCAACTATACCATGTTTCATTTTTTCTACATGCAATTGACCTTTTGAACTTCCTATATCAACAGATAATGAAACACCTTCTGAACCTTGCCTGAATCTGACTTCAAATTAGGCTAGAGAAGCTAAAATAATAGTTTCAAAGAAGCAAATAGAGATCAAGTTATTAACACTAACAACTAGAATTCATTCCAAAACACTTGAAAACCTGATTGTCGATTGGATCAGGAAATTCATCATCAGTTTTTGTCATGGAATTTTCAAATGGGAAAAGGATTCCCTATATTCTGCAAAATTTCAGTTTTCTTGTACCTAGCCGACTGTTTGTTGTATAAACACTCATGAACCCCTACAAATTATATCAGATTTTCATTCAGAGAAGTCATTTTTCAGGGTATTTGCAACTACAAACTACATTGTAAAAGTAAGGTTATGTTTTTGACATTCAGCGACGATCAGCGCGTGAAAAGTGGTTTCTATCTTTTATCTTTCACATTTATGAACGTCTAGAGCGCGTCATGCCCGAATTTAATCTGTTTACAACTTTAACTTTTTCCATTTTTAGAAAAGTTTTTAGAACGATTCACTAATTTTTATCATAATAAAAATGTCTCACCCAGAGACACATTTTTTAGAACCCAGTCTGAAAAGACTTCTTGGAGAGTTAGTTCATCCATCTGTAGTGATTCCTCGGGTTTCTTTAGAAGCTAATTCTGACAAGTAATTAATGTCAATAAATTGAACATATTTGTCGTAGATTGATTATTATTAAGAACTTTCAACGCGTCTTTCCAATGATACAAAATTAGGAAATAAATGAAGAAAAATCTAATCCAATCAATACAGTCCTGGAGTGTCTCGTTGAAGTTTCGATTTTTATTAAAAGAATTTAAAGTAAAATAGATTCTCTAACATAAACTTCGCAAAGAAGTTAAAACGGATTACAGAACAAATATTTCAGGAACGGGATTGCTCCTAGTTGAATGTTTGTTTTGCATTCTATAGGTAGACAAGTTAACTTTTCAACAAAAAACTTGAGTAACTTAAGAACAATTCCAATTCGATACTCACGAAGTCGAGGTATTAGTTTTGTTTTTCTCATTCCTCTTTCAATATTCACGTCTTGAAATACTTAGTAAACGAATGTATTGAACTCCTTTGAAAATCAGAACGCAATTTTCAGATTAGTTCAATATTCAAACGAATTAATTCTAATTCTATTTCTCGAGCAATGTTTCCTTTGTTTAGAAATAAAAAACGCTGCATTGACAAATTCATATTACGTTTATGAAGTACCAACTTTCAAAGGACTATGTGTCAAAATTCATTGCCCATTTGAGAGAAGCTACTTCTGTTATTTTAAGTACAAGCTCTTACGAAATATCAAATTCCCTGGATATTTGTAAGTGTGGATCGTCTTCTAACAGGACACAAAAATTTGAATATTTGATTTTAATTGTTGATAATTCGACCCTCACCTTTTTTTCTGATCCAGGACTCGCTTTTTTCTATAATTTTCAACTTATTTGAGGAAAATTGCAGATAATATAAATATCTAATAATTAATTTATGAATTGTAGTGGTTAGGTTAGGTTAGGTTAGCCCGTCATGATTCACTTCTCGTTCATACATTTTTAACAAATTTTCACTCAATCAAAATCAAACTTATCAATAAAATAAGATACACACATAATCTTACAAAATCTTGTTTAACCCTGTATAATTGTACAGTTCTCTGGAAGCACCTACAATTTTGATGCAAATTATTGTGAAGGCGAACGTAAAAATATAATACCCACATATTCGTATCATTTTTGCAGCTGTATTTTTTGAATTAAATTCACCTGACATTTCATTTTTTTTCTGGTACAAACATCTACTTCAATTTGTCAAATAATGTAGAGCTCTATAATAGGGACGAAATATACATGAGCTTTGGTCAAAAACTAAGAACCATTAATAAAAAACATAATTGGACTTGTCAAAACAAGGTAACCAAAAGTGTTTTTCATTGTTAACTATATTTATATAGAGTCGTCATGGAAATACAAAAGGATTTAACGGATGAATGGTTAGCTTTTCGGAAACTTCCGTTTCTTCTTTATACTAAGTATATAGTATATGAACCTTGGAGATTTGGACTTTTCAAAGTTTGGATATTATAGACCAGGTAATTTCTTTTCAATATATTTTTTCACGCAAAGCTGGTGGTGTATTGGAGAGCGTTATGGTTTATTTCGAATGCAGAAGTGCTTGACTATTTTTTCCTAAGAGCTCGTGCCATATATCTGCTTTATAAATTACCTTTTAAGTGTATTAATACGAAAGGTCCAGGCTGCTAGATACCAATCATAACAAGGAATATTATTTTAATGGACATAAGATACGCAGACCCGTCTTGCTGAAATATGGAATCATGCATCAAGTACATCATGGTTAGGTATATATATTCCTTAGTCATAACTAATCGATAAAAAACAACGTGTAGATAATTCAGAGCAGTGTTTGGTCATGTTTACACGTAATGAATCAGGTTTTTTGCGTCGATATGGCATAATGGATGAAACATGGATCAATCACTTCACTCCGGAGTCAAAACGATCATCATCTGAGTGGTCTGCATCCGGTGAACCACATATAAAGCTTCCAAAGGCACAAGAGTCAGCTGCAGTTTTTCACCTAACGATGAATATTCCAAATTGCTCACTCTGGTCAGTAGAAAGATTGATGTTCAGAGCATGAACTACTCTCCACATTTATAAAATTAGATGTACTACAGATAATTCGTAAAATATGTGGGGTTATGAATGATGATGTACTTTTTTCAACTAGTTTTATATCCCCATCGAAACCTTAGCCATAACTAATGCCGGTTCAATTTTTTGATTGAGACAATCTGGATGAAATATCTGACACAGATACAAGCTATATATACAGAGAAAAAAATTAGTACAAATACAAAAGTGGAAATATATGAAGCAGTGCTTACTGTTCTCAGAAAGTGATCTAATAAATAATAGATTAGGTATTTTACGGAGCAAATCCCGGTCTAGTTGAAATAGGAGATGAATAAATGCTAGGATCAAATAATTTTCTGTTGAAAAATACTCTGGAGAGGGCTACATATATACATCAGCCTTCTTCTTTCGCAGTTCTGTTATTTTCACGGTTATTTCTTCGGGTGTGTCCGTGTTGTTCTATTTTTTTCTGTAACTCTTTACTCACAGTGGATCAAAAACAAAAACGTGTTGATGATTCAGGGTGTTTGGTCATGATTACACGAGATTAATCAGGTTTTTTGAGTCAATACGGGACAATAGATGAGACATTAATGAGCTGAAGTCTATGAACAACGTCCCAAGTGTCTAAAGGCACAAGAGTCAGCTATAAAGGTTATGACAGTATTATGGGATGCGTATGGTATGATGTTTATCGAATATCTTAAAAAGATTTTTTCCCAAGACAATACATCGATTCATAAGTCGATGGCAACGAGAGTTAAATTGAACGAATTGCTTTCTCATCCACCGTATACTTTAGATTTCGTCCCTAGTGTCTAGCACTTAATCGATAATCTCAAAAAAATGCTTGCTGCTAAGAAATTTACCTCAAATGAAGAAGAAATTGCTGAAGATGAAGCCTGTTTTGGTGCAGAACACGGTATCCAGAAGTTTTGTTCTTGAAGGAGATTACAAAATCAATTTTTGGCAAAAAATGTGTTTCTCCGAGCTAGAAACATAACTTAAACAGATATGGTACCACTGGGTGGATGAGGAACGATGAATTAACATAAAAAAACACATCACGGACTGAGAACATCTGCTCGTATCACTTTTCTGTAAGCTATAAAACTACGTGTCGTCTTCCCGCCTACTCGGAGCACATAATGTGTTTTCTTGTATCTATTATCAACTATGTTTATCAATTTTCTATCCACTTTTTTATTGCGCTTGTTTCTGTTGAATATCCGTCTTCTTTTTTATGACTCTTCTTCGTCTCTTTATGCTTCTATTTGCCTCGTTGTTAGTAACTGTTCCAAGTCTTCCTCCCATCTATCTACTATTTCATTTAATTCAGTTATTTGTGATTTTTAGACTCCCTATTAAATTTTCATTCTCTTTTTTGAGTTTGTTTTCTGTTCATCTCATAATCTACATCCTTTTTACTATTTCCGAGGTATCTCTTCCATTTTCACTTCTAGATTCTACCAGTGTATCAATTTCTTCAGAATTGTCATTTTACTTGTTATGAATACTTCAGTAGCTAATTTCCGAGTTTAGTTTTGAACGTTTCCAAAGTTCTTCGAGATTCAGTTCAAGGATATTGTCCTCTAATTTTATTACTTTTTCATCTATTCTCTCCTGGTATTGTTTCTGGATGTCCTTCCTTCTCAGTTTATTGATTTTTATAGTCTGATATCAACTAATTATAATAAAGAACCTAGTCGACAGCTCTCTATGTGTTATCTGGCAATAGCTTCTTTTTAACTGTGAATCTGATGGGCACATTTTCGTTCACCATACTAATTTCAATTGAACAACTTTTTATTCATTCTGAACTATCTGGGATCTTTCAACATCAACAGAAACAAGTAGCGTTTTCTGTTACTACTCTAGAAAAAGGAAAAAACAAAGACTACGGTTTTGGAGATGAATCAAGACCAGATAAGCTTCAAAGAAGGAGTATACAATTGGTAGTGAATACCTAAAGCAAATGCTCCACTTCTAATTCCACTTCTGGTGGTAAGCTTTGAATTCTGCTGATGCTAACGTTCTTAAAACCATAATTGTCGGTTAGTTATCGACCCATATAGATTACCTGAACCATTTGGGATCTCTCAACACCAACAGAAACAAGTGACGTTATCTGTTTCTACTCTAGAAAAAGGGAAAACAAAGACTACAGTTCTGGAGACGGATGAAGACCAGATAAGCTTCAAAGAAGGATTATACAACTGGTAGTGAATACTTGAAGCAAATGTTCAACTTCTAGTTTCACTTCTGATGGTGAACTTTGAACTCTATTGATGTTAATGTCTTTGGACCCATTATTGTCTGTTAGTGAATCGACCCATATAGATTTTCTGAACCATCTGGGGTCTTTCAGCACCAACAGAAATAAGTAGCGATATTTGTTTCTACTCTGGAAAAAGGGAAAACAAAGACTACATTTCTGGAGATGGATAAAGACCAGAAAAGCTTCAAAGAAAAAGTATACAATTGGTAGTGAATACCTAGAGCAAATGTTCCACTTCTACTTTCACTTCTGATGGTAAACTTTGAATTCTATTGATGTTAACGTCTTTGGACCCATTATTGTCTGTTAGTGAATCGACCCATATAGATTTCCTAAACCATCCGGGATCTCTCAAAACCAACAGAAACCAGTAGCGTTATCTATTTCTACTCTGGAAAAAAGAAAAATCTCTAAGCCACATAATTCACAAATGCTATGAATTATTCTTATCAATTCTAGTAATTATCATAAAAATGTGAAAAATCTATTGAACCTTCTATAATTAATGGAAGATTCTTGTGCGAAGTTTCTAATAAAACAAAATATATATTAAGGTACACTTTCATCTTCTCACTTAAGAAATTAACTATGACTTTGGTAGAGTTTCCGATTCAATGAACTAAATATGAAGTTTAAGAAGTTTAAATATTCAGAGGGCTTTAAACTTTCAAATAAAGCGTCTTTTATTTTCTTTTAGACACTGTTTTCTTGAATTTTCTCCAAGAACATAAATGAACTCAATTAAGAGTTCACTTTGAAAAAAAAAACCACAAAAGCAATCACATACTCCAACGATGGACTGATTGATCGAAATATTCCTAGCATGCCGGGATGAATTGAATTAAGTTACGATTACGAGAAAAATCAACAGAAATAAACAGTTTTTGGTTAAGCAAACTTATAACTATACCTATAACTTATCAATGAATTTAGAGAAAACAAAGACTACAGTTTTGTAGATGGATAAGGACCAGTTGGGCTTGAAGGAAGAAATATACAATTGGTAGCAAATACCAAAACACATACTCAACGTAGCAATCAATTGACAATAATTTGGTTATAAACGTTGTATTTACAAAAAGTGAAGTGCCATAAATGTGTTCCACTTCTAGTTCTACTTGGTGAGATTGCAATTTTTGTTTATGTTAATGTCTTTAAACTATTTCTCCAATTGTTTCCAAGACTGATATAGAAATTGCAATTTGTTAGCATTAAAGCAGTTTCTACAATTGATGATGCTGATACTCTATTTGACCAAATTTATATTTTATACTCAGGAAACATGAGGAAAAATGATTGCAAAAAAATTGTTTATGTATTCAGTGTGGCTTAATTAGATATTTGGATGATTGTTTAGATATAATGAACAATCCATCTTCGATTAAATCGAATATTATCCTACGGGAGAAACAGTACCTGTAGTTTTATATGAAGTACTTTGTACTATAATGTAATAGAATGGATTTAGATTCATCTCAATCAATAAATTCGTTGGATAACCAAATTTTGTAGAGTTATTATCAAGACTATCACCACGTCTAGTATTCTTGAATATTCTTGATAAATTTACCATGGTATGAAGACATTTGAATTGGGCAGGAAAATATATTTTCACTTTAAGATATGAGTTATTTATTCTATTAAACTGAGCTGGGTTACAAGAAAGTTATACTCAATTTTGAGTTTGTATTTGCAGAAAAGACATAGATACATAATTTAGTTCTAAATTAAGATACTAAAATATTAATCATAAAGCTAAATAAAAAATTGATACGCATCCAGTAGCCTGCTTTTATTTAGGTAGTTACTAAAAGAAAAATATTGAAAAACCAGATAGAGATTGATAATAAAAAGTTAGATGTACTTCTAGGGATTAAGGAGAATCCGCATACAATTTGAAAACTTGCCTTCGACAATGATCTACTTTGAGAGTTTTGCATAAAGAAAAATACCACATTTACAAAGTTCAGTTGGTTCAAGAGTTAAATGAAGATAATCCTGATAGAAATCTGTGTAAATTAATGAAGAACAGATTGATCACAGATTTACAGTTAGTAAAAAAAATAGTTTTTCTGATGAAGCAACGTTTCATTTAAACGGAACGGTTAACAAACACAACTACAGATATTGGAACAGATAAAATACTTACTGGATTTGTGAGGCTCAAACTCATTATCCTAAAAAAGTGAACGTTGTATCATTAGCAATAAAATTATTGGGACCCATTTTTTGAGGGCATAGTTAAAGGTGACGTTTATGCAGATTTTTTTTATCAATTCCTTAGTGCCTAAATTACAAAGACTTTCTCCTGATGTTTATTATCCAAATGAGATTAATCGATCTGTTCATTACCAACAATATTGATCTCCACAGCATTTTGCAAGTACAGTTAGAAATTATTTGAAAGAGGTTTTTGTCAATTATGAATTGGAAAACGTGGAACGATCAAATGGCCAGCATCCCCCGATTTGACTCCTCTGGACTACTGCCTTGCTTATCCGAAATTTTAAAGGTGCTTATAATTCAGAGGGGGTGCTGAAAGGGGATGATATCTTTAAACTGTAAATTGTCAATTCAAGTATAAAAGTCGATCTGTCGACGTAATAATGATAAAAATTGAATTTATTTCATACATATGGACAAAAAAAGTTGAGGAACCTTAAAGTTGAATCTCAAATGATGAAATCCAAAATTTTACACAAAATAAGAATATAAAAAGAAATATTGTGAGAAAAATTGATGCGATGGAATTTCTTAACTACTTTTTTCGTTTTAAGGACCTAACCAAATTTTCCAATGGGATTTGATTCGCAGTTGATGACCGTAATAATCATGTTCAAAATCAACTAAAATACCGTGACGTTTTCAAAAATTTTATTGATTGATTTCGACGCTTTCAACCCACAATTTTTTGCTTTTCTTTTGCTATTCTAAACAGAGAAGCTGCATAAAAAATACCAGTTAACAATATCAAAAGTATAATGTAATGAGTCTTAGTATAGTTCAATATTATTTATGTTGTTATTTCCCTTCAATTATTATTAATTCAAATTTTCACTGGTGTTGTTATAACATACTTCAGCTTATCACGATTCCAAAATATACGAGATGAATTAAATTATTAAACGTTCTAAAACTGCCATGAAAATTCTCTCATTTATAATCAAACGCTTCTGTACCTACCACGATATCAAAAACAAGCGTAGGTAATACGTGGGTTTCCATAATAATGGCAACTAACTTTGATAAATGAGTAACTTCACAATGGATTATTATGTAGATAAATACCTCGAAAATTTTGTTTGTTATCCAATATCAAAGTTCTGGAACGGAAAGTAGGAAAGAACTTAGTTTAAAACAAAACAGGATTTTTTAAACAAGAACCCCGTTTGGTTTGCTCACATATTCCGTAATTCTTATTAGTCTTATATTATACAGTCCATTGGAGACCTCAGGTTCTTTTATCACACAGCTTCCATCCGTCTAATATAAAGTAGTAACTGTTAAAAATATTATGGCAGATAAAACAACTAACTGAAAAAATTATGATGACGACCTTCTGGAGAAGAGCAGCGGACAAATACGAGAAGGTGCCAAAAAATCTGACTCCTGACCAAAAGCTCTTGCATCAACGGATCTGCTCAGATTTCCTTGAAAGATTAGAAAAAGATTTGCTTTGAATGGGGCCCCATTTGAGTCGATTGAAGCGGTAAAGCAAAAAACAGCAGAGCTCCTAGAGTAGAACTCCCTCGATCAATGGAAAAAACGTATGGAAAGGTGTGTGATGAGGGGACATTCGAATGTAGAATAATTTTTATAATAAAACCCTTTTTCGTAACCAGTTTCGTTATTTTTTAGCCAGACCTCAATGCAATCAAAAATTTACTATTTTTGTTAACAATATTTCGAATTTCACGGTTTGCAGACATTCTCCACCACGAATATTTCTGCTAGAATTTCTCGCTCGGCGTGGCCAAAGTGTAACGATTCTCACCCCGCTTTACACCTACGTCATCCGAAGAGGAGGGAAACCTCAAAATCCCATACCCCATCCGACTTTTATAACGTAGTTTTGGTATTTGTGAGGTCCGATAGACAGACTGTGGACAAAAACCAGTGGAGAATCTCAATCTGGTTCAGAGAATGGGTGCCTCTATGGGAAGGGTATGTTTAAGGATCGCATCTAATAGCCTTATTGGTCGATCAAGTGATCGTTAAAATTGTTTTATTGGCAATCTTGTTTGGTGAGACTAGGAGTAATATCTTTGATGAAAGGTAAAGATGTGTAAATTATATGAGATTGAGACAATTTAGATGTAGTGATTGAGTTTATAGGGTTAAAAGTATTTTCATCTATGAATGTCGCTGTGCCAAATAATATTTAACGTGGGATTTGAGTTTTCTAGGAAAATATTTGACGTATATCAGGTATCTACCTGAACTAAATGGTTTCTTGTATCAATCTATCACGGTGTAACTATCCAACCTGTGAATAAACCTTGTATGAAGAATTGGTTCAGAATGAATGGCGGCTTCTACTTCTATTATGAGTTGGATATGTGGATCAAAGCTATTAAAATTATCTAAAGTCATTTACTATGACTATTATTCATTAAGGTAATTTTTTAATTACTTCAGAGGGAGATTAATGTTAACTTAGTTTTATAGCTCCATCTGCTAATTCTTGTGGTTTTGTTTGGTGTATCTAGTCTCACGTTCCCCTTCCAATCTTCCTCTACAGATCTTCGTTGCTCTTTCTTTATTCATTGTTTCAAGATGTCCGATTCACTGTATTTTTAGTTAAAGTTGCTTGTTTATCAAAAATGTCGAAGGTAGATTCAATAAAAACAAGTCGTAAGTCAACATTATCAAATTTTATTGCTATTTTTGCAATATATTACAATGTTTTATATTTTCTTTTTAACAGAATATATAATCCTATTGATAATAATCTGTCAACCAAGGCAATAGTTGGTCAATTTCAAATTTCTGAGCATTAAATGGACTGTTAGTAAAGTTAGGGTGTAAAACAATTTGATCTACCGTATGTAATTCTTTCCATATCTCATTAAAGTAATAGAAGTTGTAACTGAAGCCCTTACCATCTTTTTATATAATAATGGTACCCGAAGGAAACATCAAGTATAATAATATCTACTTCATATATTCTCTTAAGTACGAAACAAACACTGAGCTCTATAAATTCTCATCTACTTTTTGTGCGGGAATTCCATTATAAGGAAAATTCTTTCAGGAAGTCTCCTGAAAAATTTCCTTTAATCACGTAGTGTAATCACGAGCTCGGATAAGGCACAAACTACCGAGTATTTCATATACTAAATTATATCAAAATATGCATTGTTTTTTCGAAATGTGCTATAAAACTTAGTATACTACATTTTCTCAATAACATGTCACGTGGTGATGATAAATCTAATTTCAATTTCTCTCGTTTTTGTTTAATCAATATTAATTGTTGTAAAAAACCGTAAAGATGTTATTTGAGTCTATATTAGTTTTCATATTAATACGAGGGTTGCTACTTGAGTTTTTAGATAGACAAATGAAAACAAATATTCATAATTGAATATGTCTTTCCCAAAATATCATCAAATAATGTTTCAGGTATAGAAAAACGTTGATCTCGCAATTTATTTTTGATCTGTTGGTATAATAATAAATCATTGAGTGCCAAACTGAGACTATACGGCGGATAACCCATCAATTCGATGTAGTGATTGTTCAAAGAAGTTTTTTGATAGCAATTTTGAAATAATGTGGTTGGAACTAATTCCCAAGTATGCCTCAATCTCACGGTACATCAGATGACGATCTTCCAATATCAGTTTACTTACAGCATCTATGTTTTCTGGCAAACAGCAAGTTTTAGACGACAAACTTGTAGCGAAGTGCGACCACGATTGAATTCGTAAAACCAGCAAAACGCGGTGGCTCGAGATGGTGTTTCATTATCACAAGTCGAAACGAGTTGTTTGTTTGATCCACGTTGAAATTCAGAGACATATTACAATAGTATTACCAAATCTCAAAGATCAAGGCTCATTTGCCAGGAAAAGCTGCAAAAATTCTGTCTGGAGCAGAGTCATGATAAAGTAAACGATGGTGAAGACAAGAAAGTATAACTACTAGCACTAAGCTAGTGCAAAAAACTAGAATAAAAACTTTCAAAATCTTCCACAATACCAGGATAAGTAGTGGAGCAGAGACGCAAATTATTTCTACAGAAAGTGATTCAATACTTAGGGCTTACACTAAAATTTTTTACAGTGGTAGGAAAAGAGAACAAATTGCGAAGATTTTCTGTTGGAATTATGAAAGGTTTTTTTCAAGAAAACCTGCTAAAGTTCTATCTAAAGCAACAATGACGAAACCAACGATTATGAAGAGAGAATTTTCCGTTTTAATTACAGGAAGTGATAGGGTTTTTTGGTGTCATCTGCAAAAGTTTTATTTGGGGCAGCGATTTGCTTAACAAACGAAGTCAAGAAATGAGAAGACTTTCCAAAATCTTTCACAGTAGTATGAAAACAGAAGAAAGAAAACGCGTGGAGGGTGAGATACACATTACGATGATGTTCTGTTAGCAACATAGGATGTAATGGAATTCTTTAAACTTTATTGGCGAAAAACTCTGTCTGAAGTAGATCACATTTCAGAGACGAATCAAAGAAGAGGCAAGAAGATAAGGAAGTATTTCTTAGAAAAATTAGATGTACTAGAAAATATTTCCCATTAAACGTGATATTTCAGTTCCCAGAGGTGAAAGCTTGAAGGGAAATGTGCGCGTGGGTCGGGTTTTCCAGTTGATTTCTACTTCACTTTATAAAAAAATGGGAATTTTATTTTTACGTTTTGTAATCCTGTTGAAAAAAAATTAGGCCTGATTCAAGTAAATCATCGTTATTTCCATTTCAGAATTACTTATCCCACTAGTGCTGAACAATTTAATAGTATAGACTAAATTTCCTTCCGAAAGCTTCTGGATCCTCCTTTCACAAATACTTTATGTAAAATATGGTTAAGGAATAAGTAAAAAATCAGCAGAATTCACAAAATAAGGAGAAGCACGACCAATATTTCATATTCAGCAAAAATATTTTTGTGCGTTATTTAACGGCGCAGTGTAGTTGAAAATGCGGATTCATAGGGAGTTTTTTCAATATACGAAAAATGCTTTTCTCTGTTGTTCAGTATTCCCTGAAGCAACCCTGATTAGGGTGGTGAATCATACTGTTGAGATTAGGCGTATGTGGAAATTTCAACATCATATTTTGAATACAAACCTCATGTATAATAACAAGCTAATATACATTGATAGAAATGTAACAAATACCGGGTGGGCAACTAAGAACGACCGTCAACGATATCTCAGGAATGGTTCAAATTACTGATTCAGGAAAAAAAAGTGGCCCTGAGAAACACGATGAATTTTTTTTTAGAACCTTAGTTCGATTTTCTTAACTTGATTTTTTTCGAAACAACTTTTGTCCAGCAAATAAAATTTTTTTAAATTTTATGGATAATAAATAGGAATGTGAATGGTAGAGGGCGTTGCGTTCATATGATAATCGCCGCTAGATGGCATTATTAAATTTAAAGGTAATGAATCTGACAACAAACAAATCATTAAATAAACCATATAACCAATCTAACAATTAACAATATATATAACTATCTGAATAATGAGTGGCGTCTTGGATGTCGTGCGTCATTTTCTATTCATGAAATCAGTCGCTGACGAGTGGATAAAACATCAATTCAATTCAGGTTTCTGGCATTGAAATACGTCGTATTACCTGTTGTATTATTTTAATCATATTATCTTCATTTGATTCCACAAATAAAAATCTAAGCAAGTTAGGTCTGGTAATCTGGATGATAAAATTGATAAACTTCCACGTCTTATCCACATATCATGTTTGATCTAATAAATGCTTAGCATATATGAAATAATGTGCCTGGCAAATTGGGATGTTCTAGTAACGCTGGAAGTATAACAAGAAACGTAAATCGGTTTTATGAGAGAATCCAGCATGATCGATAATTACTTACCCGTGGAAAAGAGACATGACATCAAATGCTTGACTCCGATTTGGCAGAATTTCCTAGTCTCAACACTACGGCTGAAGGTTATGAAGAAGTATTGATAATACACATAAATCTGGAAAAGGACTTTGTCTTACAACTAGAAAGATATGAAACTTCACTGATGAGAGCTATGATTAGCTCCAGAGTTACACAAGGAATTAAGCACACAATTCCAATCCAGGGCGATGAAGGAGAATCAATAAATTCGATGAAGAAAACAATAGAAGAAAACCAATAATTGCCATATATTTTACTGAAAATCGGTATAAATAAAAGTGTATATTCACATATTACTTGTTTTGTGGCTAGGCCAGAAATGAAGAATCAGGTGACCTTCTAACGTTTTTCTTAGGATAACTTACGATGCTAATGTGAGAGATAAAGCTAATATTATATAGAAGGTATCTTATGAATGATGTCGGTTTGCATTTTTGTATTCTACGGTTTTAACTCAACGTTCAGCAAGTTAGTAAAACCATTCTTTGGGCTTGAATGAAAAAAATTCTCAACATCTCCTTTGGATTCAAATTGTCCTTCATGTAGGAATTCCGATTTGCATCCGTATAAATAGTAACCTGACAGTGCAAGATCTGGACTGAATGCTGGAAGCGCTAGGAAACTAAATTTCTGTATATCTCCAATGAAATCAGTTGTCCATTATATACTTTAGCATTGATAGCTCGACCATGTGGACTGATTGTTAAGTACATTAAACCTTCATAATTCTAAAATACACATAAGAAGACTTTCAATTTATCGGGCAGCTAAACTTCTAAACTCTTCTTGAAGTTTGGCATGAATCTTGATGATTTCAAATGAGTATATATTCAAATAAGGTGGATAAAATCACCACGAACGATCTCCAGGCTCCAAATCTCTACTATTGTATCGATTAAACCAACGCTATGCCGTTAGTTAATTAACTGTGTCTTTCTCTTCAATGTCTAATGTTTCCCTTGCTGGCACGTCCGCTTAAACATATTTTTCTATTATTGTTTTAATAATATACGTATTTCATACTAGTAGTGCGTCGTCAATGACCAAAGAGAGAATGACTGAAAGAGAGTAGAGAAATTTTATTACCAAGATACGATATGTTCAAATTGAGGTGTAGAAATTTTACGTGTGAAAACCGGCATCACTTGAGAAACACCTTCTGTAGAGTAATGCTTATAAAAATTTTTTGTTTTTAGATTTGTCGTGTGTTTCTTAATGTATCGAATATTTTTGGAAGCTAAAAAATATTGTAATGTTTGAAGTTATCAAACTTGCAATACTGGAAGACATTTTTTTATTTTGCGTGCTCCCACCAATCATCCTGGAACCATCTTTGTACTAGGAGATTACTAAAGAAGGATTTACCCGCGGTCTTCGTCTAAATTTTTGCATGATTTGGTTCAGCACGTAACTTCTATTAACAATCCGCAATCCGTTCAAAATATATTCTACGACAGAAAAAATATTTTTCCAAAAAAATATGACTACAATTTGTTCAATATGATTATTCACGATACCAAGGCGTAACTGTTACCTATATATTGTTATTATTATTTGATATTATTTTTCTATATGCTTTTATCGCATTGGCGATTTGTTTAGATTGTTTTTATAACTCTTTCTAGGAGAGCCTTTCTATTTATTTGTTTGTTTAGTTTCCAGAATTGTAAAAATTTCTTTTTAGTATGAATTCGTAGTTATTTAACAGCGTGAGTCAGTATATAATTGAAAGTCATGGTAAATAGTAATAGGTGAATTTAAATAAGTTATATAAGTAGTGAACAGTTAATTTTGAAGTAAGTGTGTGAATAGATTGAATAATTAAGAGTCCCTGTATTTAAATTGATCCTATCGCTAGAAAAAGTTTGAATAAATAAGGAAAATTTTCCAATATGAAGCATCAGTATTTTGAAAATGAAGGTTACAATAGGGTAATCTCGTCGTAGCCCTCATTTGATACGAACCGTGTTATTCTATAGCACATGTCGGTGGCACGGTTCTAAATCTCCAATTTTTAATTTAATTTTAGTGTCGCAGTCCCCATGTCAGCAAATTCCAGTTAGGAAAGTAAGTGAACGTTTCAAGCCTCCTGGGAAATTATTCATCAGAAAAACGTTGATTACAAAAAATGTTGAAATATTACATTCACCACGTTTATATTTAAAAAAAAATGTGGGGGGCTACATAATAAAGAATCGAAACAGAGTTTGCTTTCCCATTTCATAAGCAAAACATTTCAGTACAAACTGGGTTGAAACTTTAAAATACGATGAGCTCTACTTAACTATTAAGGCTTCTTCCGGAATGATTATACTTTTTATGAAAATTAATGTACATATATAATTTCGAATATTGTGTTTATAATAACTTTTTTTTGATTATTTTATAAAAAAAAAACGTTTATCTTCTTTGAATGCGATGAAATTTGTATTTGTATACTATATTCTTTAACAATCACCCTGTATGAAATGACAGGAAAATAACGCGGATAAGGATTCACAAATATTTCCAAAGCAACATTCTATAGGAACTAATCATCATGAATTCTGGAAAAGGACACGTTTATCCTAAAGACGTCAAGCTTCCCATCATTTTTTTTCATCCCGACGACAGGCGTACCGGATTTCTTCCACGAATCAGTGGGATTTTCGTTAAAGTTTTGATGAAAATGTATGAATATTAAATTCGAAATTAAACCAGTATTTTTTACAATGGATTTTCGTCGTTTATCATTTTCTGTCAGCTTTGTTAGAAACAATTAGATGTTGATGAAATTTGAGCGGATTTGTGAAAATATACTAATCTTCATCAGACATATTTCATAGATAAATATAAAAATAATCATATTTCATTAACTATTAGTATGCTGAAGCTATTTGATGATAATAAATTAGATTATGGTCCTTATATACCCGAAGACAGAGTACTCAAAATGAAATTAGAATAAAAGTACAAAAGAATTTGTCTAATAATATTTATGGAGATGACATCATCTCACAAGATTGGTTAAAGTCCACTTTTGTGTAAAAAGCATAAGGCAACAAAATGCGCTGACTTAGGAATCATGGTCTTTATAAACCACGATTTGTAAACAATTTTTAAAATCATCTACATCAGAGTATATAAAAAACTTTAAGAAGGTATCAAAATCACTAAATTTAATTTCCGGTATGGATTGAAAAGCATAAAAAATTGTTTTTAACTCAAATGATATTTCAAAGATGTAGATATATAAACTATAACTTTTTAATATACGTTCTATCGATTTTGAAAAAGCGTTCCATAGGAAGTAGAGCTTCACTCCACAAAGATAGAAAGTGAGTAAGTGAGAATAAACTGCAGCATTATCAGCACCACCTACAGTGAAATCAGAAAATTTTTAGATAACTCATTGTATAGACGTAATTTCAACAATTCTTTGGTGTCTTTTCCTCATCAAATCCCCACCACTTACTAATTTTATGTGCCTTGTATTTGTTGAACTTTCTTGTTGATTATTTTTTTGTGTTCGATGGATTATAATTTCTTTCTCCAGTTTTCGAAACTCTAGAGAAAAGTACAAAATTTCATCTTATATTTACTGTGTTTTTTATGCTCTTATATTCTTCTTCTTGATTTCTGTTCTTTTCAATTCATTACCCGTTTCTACTTTTCTATTTCAAAAGAATTTCCAAAGTATAGAATTGTGATATATTCTTAATAATACCAATTATTTATATGTAAAATTTTGGGGGAAATATTTAATAGAAATAAAGCGAAGTTTCCGAAAATATCAACAATACTTTGCTAAATCATAATTGGTGTCTAAATTTCTTTAAATAACAGAATAAGAAATTCCCCAGTATTCCGGCTGCAATGCGCTGATTTTGCGGTAGAAATGTATAAAATCCGCCGTTGGAGACTTTTCAGACTACTTCTGATTTATAATCCGATTGAATCTAGAGTTTTCTTTCCTAAAACTTCTCGTGATTGTTATTGCGGCATTTCTTAATGAATTATATAAAATAAACGTTACATTTATATCGATATTTTCTTCTTAGACAAAATGAATTCGTTAAATTTTGACAGTCAATATACACCGTATTGATAAGTGGAAATATCATGTATACAAGGGCAGTTTGATATGAATTTGATTTTTCATTATTCGACAACGCTTTGTCCGATGTAATTTCGAAAATTGACATAAATTTGACGGATAGATCAGTTTTAATAAGCTTATGTATGTTAATGAATTAATAGAGAATAAAATTCGAATACAAAAAAATTATTGTTAAAACTCAATACATAACTAAAATATTTTTGTTTCAATTCAAATATGAGATCTAGTGGTGCCATAGAGCCCTTAATTCCCGGAAATAACTCAAGTATATCTGGGTACCTTCAACATGGCCGTACCTTTATTTTCTCGAAGAAACTAGTAGCTGAAGAATTATTAATAATCAAAAATCTTAATTTGGTCGCTGATTGAGCGATCATTAAAACTCTACGGCACTTCTAGTAGACAATTGACAGAGAAAAACTGTAGGAAGACTACCTAGAAAAATAAAAAGCTCATAAGACCCACAATGTCCTTCAAGAAAATTCGTTGTTGGTATTTGAGAATTAGAGGGTACTGGAAGGAAAAAAGGTCTATCTACGAAATGAGATAAGATTCCATCAAAAACAAAACTTGTAAAAAAACCAAGTTTCGAAATTTAGTTCTTCTATCGTAAAAAGTTGTGAGATCCACGTAAAACCAAGTCAGTTGATTCATTCAGTCCCTACGAAAGGGATTTTCAGTCTTAAATTATTACTTAATTAGCTAATCATGACCAGTGACCCAATTAATATTCTTCTTAATTTTATTGCAAATTTACAATCTAGCTAAAAATAATACAGTAATAAGTAAATTGCGGGGACCATCCACTGATGGGTTTATGAGGTAATCTGCCAGCATCTTTTCAATCTTATCTGTTCCACTGGATCAGTGTAAAGCTTGGAAATTAGTGGATTTTGGTTTTTGTTTCTTATCGTTGATGTCTGGATAACTTCATTGATGGTTGGAATATCGGGGTGTATGTCTAATGTGTGGTTACTTATAAACCAAGAAACATAAGCTATTATGTGAAGTATTTTAGATTGAAAAGTTTGCAGTATATTTGTGCTCAATGGTTTACTGCAACCTGATAGCTCTATGCCATATGCTCTGATTGCTTTCAGGATGATTTTGTACATAAGTATCTTATTTTTCGAATATAACGAATAGCCAGTTCATATTTTGAAGTTTTAGCTTTAGTTGTGTTTTTTTAGCTTGTATGTGTTTCTTCCAATTTAGTTTTTAGTTCAAATGTAGTCCGAAGTATTTGACTTCTGTTTACACTGGAATCGGAATATCGTTAACGGTCACTTGCAGTAAGGCACCTCGTTTTGAGGTGAACGTGATTTTTCAGTGTTGAGTTTCATTTTCCACTGATGTAGTCATTCTTATAGAACATTTAGGTGGTATTAAAGCTTTTCTGATGCTCTTGTAGAGTCTGTAACAAATAAGGGCCAACGACACTTCCTTGGGGAACGCCTGATTGTATGGGATGATAATTTGATGGAGGATGAAGGAGGTTTGGTATTTGACTTTTATATATTTTACTTAGGTAAGATTTAAGTAAAAGGAAGATATGGTGAGGTAATATTTGTTTTCAATATTTTGACCAGTAGTCCTTGTTGCCATACTTTGTCAAAAGCCTGTTGAATATCTAAATATGCCGAAACACATGATTCTTTTTGTTCTAGTGCTTACTTGATATTGTTCACTAATCTATGACACTGTTGAATTGTCGAGTGTTCTTCTTTAGGTATAATTTCGCTAATTCTATGTAGAAGGATTTTTTCGAAGAGTTTTGATAGTTGTGGTAGTAAACTAATTGGCCTGTATGAGCTGGGTTCATGGTGAGGTTTTCCTGATTTCGCTAGTATGATTATCTGCGCATACTTCCATTGTATTGGATAATGATTAATTTGTAGTATTCTATTATATATTGTGGTGGTTCGTACGATGATGTTTAAATACTTTTCCGATAATGAGATCATTTCTTTGTGGAGCTTCGTGAGGGCTTAACAACTGAATTTATCTGTGATAGTTGGTAGGCCTATTCTAAGTAGGTTCATATCTCGACATCTATTATTGGATCATTTGATAGAAGTGGGGTGAAAACTTTTGCTAAGCGCTCTGCGAACGTGTTGTTTTTCTCATCACTTGAGCGAGTCCAGTTTCCATCAGGTTTTCTTAAAAGTGGAATTGACACAATGGATTCTGGTAGCTTTGTAAAGTGTTAAAGTTTCGTTTTGACTCAAATCGTTCTTGATACGGTGGATTAATCTGTTCAGAATTGTCTTATCCCCAGGAATCCTGGTTGTTTGCCATTTTCTTCTGGCTTTTCTCACTAACTAGTTTTATTATGTATAGGGGGATATTGTGTATTTCAGCTGTTTCTTTTCGAATTATTGGCGTTGACTAAATTAATATTAAAAATGTTTTTTTGTTTAAATGAAATATCATCGTATTAAAACAGAATTCCAAAGCGTTTTTAAGAATTTTGAGTTGTAAAACTTAAACTTATCTATCACTCACTCATATAATGTTTTGATAATATTTTATTTCAACGAAACTTCATCTAAAAGTTATACTTTTAACAAATTTTCACAACAGCTTCAACTTACAATAAAAACACTTTCATAACATCAAAAAATATGAGACGTATTTCTATTTTTTATATAAAAATAGTGATTTTATTAATGTTTAAATCGTCTTTAACGCCATGTAGGATGGATGGCTTGTTAATACATGAAGGTATATATGCTCAACATAAAGTTCATACATATGGTTAGTGGATATCTATCATTGTTTGTCAGTAATTAAAGTTTGCTAACTCGACATTGGAATAGTTTAGACAGCTCGAAATTAGTGAATAACTTCTAGGAGTGCTCTCAACTTCAACGGTACTTGTAACAGTTTGTTTTCAAAGAGATTTATCCATCAAATAAATTCGTCCTAATACGTTTGGAATACGGATTTTTATGCTACACATAATTGTTTGAAGTTTGAACTTGTACTATACGTGCCCGACTAAACTATGAGGGTTGTTCAAGCTGACTAGGTACAGTGCTAGGTGAAATTCCAGGGAATTGGCATGTAGCTCGGTTTTTTCTACTTGAAGATGAAGCTTCCATTTGATTTCCACGCCAGTTGGAAATTACGTTCCTCCAGAGTATATTTATTACCAACTGTGTGTGGTGTATGAGTGAGCGATATGGGCGTAATCAGTGCAAGGAATTGGTCATCCATGTTTATTTATTTTTCTTAAATATTTGATCAAAATTCTTCTTTCGGTTACGTCCAGGGTATTTTCCCACACTGACCTCTTTCATAAACATTGTCATTTTATTATTCTCCTGTTGATGACCTAGTTTAAACCATTTTTGTGCAAAATTTTCTTGAAATTATCATAAGGGTTATTATATTTTTCAAAGATATTCTCACTCAAATTTAGTTATAACTAAGATCGAGGCTATCCACCATATCCATTATGTTAGCAGCAATATGTCCTCTGATAAAGAAGTCTATAAGATCCTATTTTGATTGCCATTAAGTCGACTTTCTTTTAACATGTAAAAAAAGTAAAGCTCTACTTTCTTTGGTAGTAAATGTAAATCCCTGTTGCATCCATTATTGAAATGAATTTATAATATTCATTAATACGTAGTACGCCCATGGTTTAAGTGAAACTCGACTGAAGGAATGAAAATTCCGACTTTTACTGTGATGTCAAAACGCTTTGTCCGAGATATTTGGGTCTTTGTAGCAAGAAACGAGTTTCCTGTTTTAGCCTTGTTTCGGAAGTCATTTATTGTCAGTGTAATTTCGAATTACAAAAAGTAATTTATGAACTGCTGGGAGTTGTCTCTCTATTTATCAAATAACTTTCAGTTGCACAGTATCTTTTGTATTTGGAATCAATATATTCAAATATTCAACAACATTTTCAATTTAACAAAAGAATTTTCTATTAAATGGAATTATTGAATGACTAGCTGTCTCAATCTATAAAAAAATATATAAATATTGTAAAAAATGAACATAAAACAAACGAAACGAATTATTTTATTATTAAACAAATAAAAAAATGCTTAGTATGAATGAAGTTTTATTATTATTTTCTAAGTTGATTAAGCAAACATCCAATCACTGGCCTTACGATTTATTTATGGTCAACGCAAAGGCCAGACGTACCGGAAATTGTGTCGACATAGAGGATGGAACGATATTATTTGGTTGTCAAATTTTATGATAGCATTCAGAAATTTAATTTGTGACAAAACAATCAAGAAAAAAATTGTTGTTTTCATTTAAAATTGAAAACTTTCATATTTAATCACTTTTTACACCTTTACTGGACTTTTACAAATATTTCAAAACCAAAATTAGCCAAATCAGCCGTTCACAAGTGTTAGCGAGACTAAGGAACATATATATATATATATATATATATATATATATATATATATATATATATATATATATATATATATATATATATTCATCATTATTAGAAGTTACTAAATAACTGAATATAATAGTCAACATCTAATTCGACTTCAGATAGTTGGTTGTGATACTGAGATTGACAATAATCAACTTAAATTATTGTAACCAATCGTCTATATACTGAATTGGATGTTGTTTGTGTAGTCACTACAACTTATAACTTCCTTTTACTGCCCACAAACATATTGCCATATGTGTTGACATTCTTTCTCCATACAGTCGATTTAAATTATGTTCAAACTACCCAGAGGTTCAAAATATACGTGACATCTAACAAACTCTTATTGGTCATCATCGGAAACAAATCCCAAGACTTACTTCAAAAACCTCACTCAAGAATCTTGGCGCTACGCGTGGAGCAAAAAAAATTGAGAACAAAACTCAACATCTATCCATCTACTAGTTACCTTAGAGTCTGTACTAATCACCCAGGTTTATTTGCAAAAATTGTGACAACATTGAACCTAACCATTAGAAAACTCTTAATGGCTCGATAGAAATCAAGAAAAAGTTTCCAAGTTGTATCAGAAGATACACAAACACATAGTCCAAACATGTCTCGCTTAAATTGCATATCACGATGTAATCAAGTGCTTCCAATGTCCTTCACCATTTCATTAGATGGGATTGTCAATAATCTCTTCTGCTAGCTCTACATTCTACTACAATGGATTATATACAAGCGTCTATTCTTTTCTACTGAAAAGTTTTGTGTAATTCAGATAAAAATTATAGAGTTTTTCAATAAAGATTCCTTCAAATACCTTACAGCAAGCTAATTTATTTATAATAAATGGTTACATGTTGATCTTTATCTTGTAATGGGATCATAATCTCTTTGGCTAATTTCCAGGTGTTGAGATAATATTTGATGCATATTTTACATGTAGAACATTAATCAGGTGATTCTGGCTAACCATACCTGTGACTAGGTCGAAACCAAGTGCCTTTATACTATCAATTTCTGTCTTGATTGTTCCTCTACATCAAATCTTTTAGTTTTATAATAGTTAGTAGATTCATTTGATTTGGTCTTCACTATCTAGTGTATATCGTTAAATATTTATGGAAAATCAATCTTTACTTCTCTCTTATTTCCTATAAGTGTCAATAATTGAGGGATTCTGTCGTCAGAAGGCATAATTCACATAAAAGGTCTTCAATTCATCATACCAACACTCATGTTTCATCCATGGTTATTTTGACTAATACTTGATGGAAACATCTGCATGACGATTTTCAGTTGATATGCGATGTACTACACTTTTTGAAATGCTTAATATGTCTGTTAGCATGCGCACTTTCAGTGCTACTTTGTTCAATCTTCAACACTTGGTATCTCGAAATCAAGACGTTCCGGGCACATAAAATCTTCTTGATATTTCCCCGTTGCATCGATTTCTCTGTTCATCTGGTTCATGATAAACAATGAAGTATTGCTAGTTTTCGACTAACCAGCTCCTACAGAAGTTATTTTAGCAATCATACTTTTTGTTTATAGATATTATCAATTATTTAAGAGAAGTGAAATGGAAAAAGTTTATTGATAAATAGACGTAGATAACCTAAATTATGTATAAGTTCTTCATTTATCGTTCTAGCAGAGTAATACGAACATTTTGTGAATGAAATATATCACTTTTTATCTGCTCCTTTCACTTACTAACCACATAACTCTTTATTTATCTAACCGAAATGTCGAATAATTCTTGGAAGCACCCGCAGTTTTGTGTCGACTAACATTTTAGAGTGCGTCGTGTCGTCGGCTGTGGTATAGCCCTTTTCCAAGGCTTCTCTATAGGGTCCCAAAAGATAGCCGCAAGACCCTCATCACTTGTCACCCCCTTCAGTTGTCGTTTGCACGCTTTCAACGCAGCTTATTTTACAATTTAAGTCGATCTCCGTGTCTGAACACAAATATTACAATATCTTTTTAACAAGAGCATCTGGTTCATCTGTTATTGTACAGAGTGAGATTTTAATGGGACATGTGTTGTGGAAATTATCCAGAAATATTTGTAGATAACAGTGTGTAGTACAGGTGAACCCGAAATTTAATTATGATTTTCTAGATTCTCAAAGGTTTTTGGCTACTAAATAAACCTAACAAAATTACGGGCACAGGTTTTCGAAATTTGGAAACGTGAATAATTCAGAAACTAAGAAGAATTAGGAAAAAGTTGTCTATTCAAAAAATGTAGAGCATAAAATTTTCTAAAAAAAAGGTCTAAAGTTATTTCTTCCTCAACGGCGCACATGGAAACTGCTCTAACTCTTGGTAAACTACTTCGTTTTAAAAAAATCTGAATGTATCATGATAGTTGAGATTCTACCATAATTGGATTCGTGAACAATTTCATAATAAACTATTGAAGATGCATTTCATTATTAAAGTCGATTACTGACATACAGAGAGTCAAAGTTACCTGATATAATCTAGAAATTTCATTTTATTTTATTCATATCTTCCAAACTATCAAATATAGAACCTCATACTGTAATTCCATTGGAAGAAGACAAATTTTTTGATGACTATTCAAAATTTTAATTAGTTTCTTCAATTTATTATGGAGATACAGTACTTCAAATTACAACAACTCTCAACAACGTTCTGTTCTCTAATTTTGCTCATATCTTTGAAATTATTAAAGATAGAACCTCAGACTCATCCATAATTTTTGACGTAGTTTCGAAGTTATTCGTAATTCCAAAAATTTTCGAATCTTCAAATCCAAATTTTTGAGGTTTGGAAAACTTTTTTTGTACAGAATGTTGTGCTCCCCATTTCTTGTCCCAGTAGTTTGTGTCGAAATTCTCATTGTTTTCGAGTTATCTGCAATTCAAAATGTTTTTGAGTACAAAAGCTATAGCCTTTTCTCTCAATTTCCTCGTAGTTTTCGAATTGTAGCTGAAAATTGCCCAATTTTCCTGTACTATGTACTACAAAGTCTCGAGTTTCAGTTTTAATAAATTATATCAAAATAGTATCATTTGTTGAATATTTCTCATTGGATATGGTTTTATATTTTTTCAAAATATTTGAATGAATTGTCCAATTGTCCACTCCGATTGAAGTACTTCCAAACTGGTAATTTAGAAGCAACAACCGCTTCTTCTCGTGTAAAAAAACGTGGGCCCTTGAAAAAATTGGGTTCTAAACAACGGATGACCCATAAATTTGATGTATCGACTGTCCAAAAACGTTTTAGTTTGAACTGATATCTGACAACGCACATTGACATGGTGGAGAATGATTCGTCTTCAGCGATGGTTTCCCTGGTGAACAAATGATGGTGTATAGTTCAGAATTGATCGTTCTACGCGTCTCCAATAGAACAGTGGAAAAATGTCCGAAAGTTATTTCGAAAAAACAGACGACAGAGTTCTTTATGTGCGATGTGGGATTTGGCTCGTCTTGGAAGACTTATACAATCGCTTGTACCAAACAAGGGAGTTCAAGATTGTGCTTAATTACGAAAAGTCGAATCAAGTTATTCGATACACTGCATTTGAACGTGTAAATGTGAATTTATTGATAATTAGTTGTCGAGAGGAATTGAGAGTTCTTTTCATTATCATTAAGCAACTTAACATTATTGAAAGCCTCTTCTAGTGGTATTATTCTATCAATATGAATTTCGCTTAGTTAGCTATGTTATTTACATCATAATCGCATACAGAGAGATTGCTAAGTATCAGTAACTTGCCACTTTAGCAAATTGGATGTTACGTCGTTCAGGATTTTCGATAAACCCAGAATCCATCGTTAGTAACTGTTGTAATCGTAACAAATAGGGATTGATGAACGTAGTGCGACGTTCGTGGAGAGTGACGACGTGGTTTGATTCGTGTTGGAAACTTTCCAAGGATTGAGATTTAGTATAAGGGTTGAAGTTCATCATTTAACGTGACTATCACCAAATAATTACCAAATATGAAATTAATAAGATACTTTAAAATATCAATTACTTCTGTAAGGATTTTAATTAAGTATGATCAATAATAAGAGAATTATAAGAAAGATTCATAATTATTGATATAAAATTTTTTAAAAAACAATGGCCGTACATACATTTTGGGAAAAACTGTAATGAGAAAATAGAATACTGGAAAAAGGACAATTTAAATAGAAAATGTAATTGATTGATTACAAAAAAAAGAAATAGAAATAAAAGAAAGATTTATAGGAAAAAAATCATACTTAGAAGATCGAATATGTAACTAATGAAGAAGTGCGAGCTGAGAAGACAGAATCGAGTTGAAAATAATAAAACACTTGGAATGAATATATTGCTTATCAAAAAAAACATTACGAAAAGTGGTAAAAAACACCTACCACCGTTTGAGATGATGGAAAAAATAATCGATTTTAAATGCGTGAGAATTCCCTCACTAAATAACCCTAATTATGTTATGATTGCTAGAGAATTAGATTTATTCTTTTTAGCACTCATATGAAAACAAGCAACACCGATCAATCAGAGTCATTACAAAAAAGATCCTTAATATCAAATTATTCAACCATACATTTCTGTAGCCAGTGGATCTACTTTTGTCAGATCATGTCGATTACCAGTACATTGAAACCGATTTATGTAGGGATATTCGATATAAATCGATGTATCGAAAACATCGATGTTTACAATGCGATACATCGAATCGATCCGATGTTTTGAAAAGCTATCGATATACTCCATGAATTGATGTTTTTTCACAAAGCATCGAATCGACGATAACCAGTTAATTTCATAAAAACATAGACGTTTGACCACTAATATTTTACCTAAAATCTTTTATTTCTAATTCTTTGTTTTCAATTTAAAATAGTTAACAACGTGTGTCGTCAGTCGTGTGACGTCTTCTTCAGAAAATCAGAAATGATGTTCGTATGACTGATGATGGTATGGTGATGATGGTATCACTGCGCATATGTGTGACAGTGACAATAACTAATAAAAGCGTTTCAAAAAAACTGTTTTCCTAAACTTAAAAACATTAAACTGCATTTAGTTTTATGGAACGAATTCAAAATAAGAATGAATAGTGTATAATTGTATATTAATATACCTACTCATTACAATAAAATCTCGACACCTAACCTAACCTTTTCGATCGGACTGAGGTGAGTAAGTAAGTATGTAATTATGTTGTAGTTTATTCTTAATAAGAAGTCAACAAGAGTAACAGCAAATTTAATAATTTTCTGAATAACAGAATACCTGAATATTTGTCAGTAATTATGAGATTAGTAAATTATTTTACCTGTAACACACACATTGTTTATTTATCTATCTACATCTTACTTATCTCTGAATTCGCGTAAATATGAATGAAATTAGAAAATTTATTCATTATCTAATTATTATTAGTCTGGATCTTTCTGTATTTGTTACTGTTACCTGTTGTCACTATGTTATTAAATTGATAAAATATCAAATTAATGGAATTAAGTTTAAAATTTATTTGTCTTTTGATAGTGATGTGACATTATTGATTGACGAACTTACCGATTTCAACTCCTAGAATGAAATAACTATTATTATTTCAGTCTGACAACACGTACGATGGCACCTTCTAAGAAGAGTGATATTTGGAGGTTTTATGATCAAATTGAAGGAAATAATAACAGTGCAAAATGTAGACTTGGTCAAAAATTGATAAAGACTTGGGGCAACAAAACCAATTTAACCAAGAAAAAACCGCAATTAGCCTCCAGTAACTCTTCTGATCCACTACCATCAACGAGTTCTGCTGGCATAATGTAATTGAGTAGTGATGCTGATAACAAATGTGACTCTTCAGAACACGTAAAATGTGTTCCTATTCCTCCAGCTCCAAAACGCCAGAAGTCTATTGTATGAAGTTTTGGAGATATTTATGCTTATTCAGAGGGAGGTGATAAAGTATTGAGAATAAACAATGCCCTAATATATATGATATATAAAGACAATCAACCATTTACATTTGTTAAAAATGAAGGTTTGCACAATTTAATTAATTACACCGCATTATAAACTACCCGGTAAAACAACGATAACTCGATGGATGGATGATAAATACTCAGCTTTATCGACTGTCTTTAAAGATAAGTTGTCAAATATTGAGAACACAACACTTACTACTGACATGTGGTCTGAAACCATGAGCATGGGAAGTTTTTTAGGAATAACAGCACACTTTGGGGAAGGTAATGATTTATTTTCAGTCTCTTGGAGTGTATGAGTCAAATGAACGCCAAACTTCAAAACACATAGCTGAAATGTTATTGTAAACTTGTGCTGAATGGGGTGTAGACAGTGACAAAGTTTCAGCTATGGTCACAGATAACGCAGCTAACATGGTAAAAGCTACTGATTTAGCTTTTGGAAAAAAACATATAGCATGTTTCGCACATATACTGAATTTGGTGGCAAAAAATGCTTTACAGCAGTGTACTAACTGCAAAACTTGATAATCAAAGTGAAAAATATTGTAACTTGGTTTAAACAAAGCAATGTAGCCAGTAACGAATTAAGTAAAGCAACCCACAAGGAAACAAAATTGATACAAGAGGTCCCAACGAGATGGAACAGCACTTATTACATACTCGAGCGGTTTTTTGGTGCTAAGCAGCGTCGTCAATACTATAATCATTGGTCATAAAACTGCATCACCGTTGCTTACTGCTTCAGAATTATCTATTCTTTCTTCGGTTTTACAAGTTCTGCGACCTATCGAAGCTGTAACCAAGGAAGTGTCAGGTGATAAGTACTGCACTAGCAGCAAAGTAATACCACTTATTCATTGCCTTCTTTTAAAAGTTAAACCTCTTAAAGTCGAAGAGACTCTTGCCCAAGAATTGCAGTCGTTTATCCTGAAAGAGATAGACAAGAGAATGGGTGATATAGAAATAGTAACTCCTCTCTCTATAGCCACAATCTTGGACCTTAGTTTTAAGAAAATGCATTTCACAGACTCACTCGCTTGCTCCATGGCTGTTTCGAAAATCAAGGAAATGATGAAAACTACTGTACAAAATGAGTCCGGCGAATCTCATTCTTCAGGTTGTTCTGAAAAACCAGAAGATAAATTTTAGCTGTGGGAAAATCACCACAATTTAGTCCACAAGAGCTGGAAAATGGTGAAATCTGACAATTAAATTTCTGATGAACTATCCATTTACTTGCGCAGCCCAGTAGGCAGATTAAATGAGAATCCTTTAGCAATTTGGAATGACCTTAAAATTCAGCTACCTAAACTTCATACAATTGCGTACAAATATTTAACCATGGTAGCAACTTTCGTTCCAGCTGAACGTTTGTTTTCTAAAGCGGCCCAAATCGTGAATCAACAACGAAACAAACTGAAAGGCAAACGTTTAAATAAACTGTTGTTTTTGCAAAGTCTCTCAAAAGAATATTGGAAATAAGACAATAGTTTTATCATTTTTCCAGCGTTCTCTTGATACACTTAGCTTATTATTGCTGATAACTGTTTGATTCAATTAATCCTTTTGTAAATTACAATATAGCTCGCCTTTGTACAATTAATTTATTTTTGAAATTTTTGTTTGAATTGTTTATGGTACAGTATACTGTTTACATACATATAGATTTTTCTCATACATAGCTTTTACTTTTTATTAAATAACGATCAGCGTTGGGTTGCATGAATAGGTTATGTACTAGTATATCTCATCTGTATTAAAAGTAATATGTAGATAAAATAGGTCATCTTTTAAAATTGAAAGTTTTAGTATTTACTTCCTGATTACAAAAGGAGTTTGATCTATTACTTTTAAAAGAATAAAATCTAAACTTAATAAAATAATAAAATAATGTATTTAACTCTTTTCATAACCTTCAAACACAAAAATTTTCACTCTCAAAAGATGACCTGTTTTGAGATTTATTACTTTTTACATGACTAGCTTTGTGTATAATTTTAGAAAAAGTACTCGATGTTTTCAAAACTTCGATGTTTTCATGCGTCATATCAAAAGACATCGATGTACAGTTCCGATGTATCGAATCGATAAAAACATCGTTGTCTATTGCCAGTTCATGTTGATTGAGGTTTCTGATGTCTATTGACGTAGATTGACTTCAAATGAAATCAACTCATGTATATTCGGAAGAATTATCTATTGTCACATCATATTCACTAACAGTCAATTTAAACCATTTATTATCAATTGTCAGTTCATGTTGATTGATGATGTCTTTTGAAGTCGGATCACACCCATTTTGCTATATGAGCTACATTATGTAATTAGGCGAAGAAAATCTGAGCGCCCAAATGGATATAAGCATCAATTCAACATGGGTAGCATTTGATAAAATTCGTATTATTCCAAAGGTCACAACTATTCTGAGTAATCTAAGAAGAAAAGTATATGAATGGGGAGACATTCAACCAGATGGTAATGGAGGGAGCCATGGATAGGATCCTTAAGGAGAATCATAATATATCAGACATCACAGACATCTACAAGTTGAAATACCTACAAGTAGATCATGTTAGAAGACAAGACATTAGAAAATAGAGCATGGCAACCAAAAAGACTAAAAAGAGAAGTAAGGAGACTCTAGAGTTGCTTGCTTGATAATATTATGAGAGTAGCTGGATGCAAACGACACAAAATATTTAGAAAGTAATAGGTCAAAGTGAGGAT
The DNA here is from genome assembly GCF_026230105.1 of Diorhabda sublineata. NCBI lineage: Eukaryota > Metazoa > Arthropoda > Insecta > Coleoptera > Chrysomelidae > Diorhabda > Diorhabda sublineata. Next base: position 13,269,976 of record NC_079481.1, on the reverse strand, counting down.
ATATAAAGGCTGAAAAATAAAAAGAAGAAACTGCTCCAATTGCCCCATTCTTCCAATCCTGTTTCAAATTCTATTTATTCAAAAATTTTCGCGTATCTTCGAAAATATTTGTACATTTGATAATGAAAGATGAGCGAGTGAATTTTAATTAATTACAAAAACATTTGTTGCTATTTTGAGTACTTTATTTACTAGTATTATAATGCGTTTATCGTTCGGAAGACTTTAAAATACAAAATAGGGCTTAATGACATCAAATTATCCATATAATGGAGATTTTAAGCAAGTTTCTCTAATTGTTCGCCCTTCTTTTGTGTCCCAGAGTGCGTTGTATGAAGGAGAAACTATTTTCAAATAGGTTCTATTATTTGCTCCAAGCTGAAGAGAATTTCAATCTTATTTTTGTTATAATTCGTATAATTTTCAAACACATGAATAATGTAGAAATTATTAGGGAAATAAGGAAAGTAAATAATATTATAAAAATATTAAGCGAAAAGTAAACAATACAAAATATAAACTTTATAGTTAATCGAAATTCATGATTTCCTATAAGACAACATTTTCTTTAAAATTTGTAACGTTTTTAATACAATTCTTGCCTTTGAGTTTCTCTCGAAAGTGTCGTTATTTTTGGTTAATGTTTATTCACTATTAAGAAGCATCCACGCTTCTGAATTTTTGCCTTGTTTGCTGGTTTCGAAATGGGTTCAAAATGATTTTCGTATCGGGAAAAACCTTGCTTCGCAAATAGGATCGCACTAAATGTCACAAAGAAGCTTAACAGTTCAGTACTAGATGACTTTTCAGACCTCTTGTTAGTTTTCTCGCTGAAAATTTTTAATTTCAATCTATGTGAAACTGTTAAAATTGATAGGCATGCTAGTAAAATCCTTTAAGTCTAGTTTGATCACGAAGTGGATCTTATGATCATGAAAATCTTCACCTGTTCTAGTGAATTCTTCTTTCAGTTAAGTTATATAGTTTAATATTTTCTCAATAAATGCAGCAGTATTGAAATTATCAAGTTTGTTGAGTATGTTTCTAGATTTAAAAAGTATTAAATATATTTGGGAGATCATATCGCGAAATTCCTCTAAAGATAATGAGAACCTAAAACAATTCATCCCAATCTTTACAATTTGAGCATTAGTTCATCGAGATCATTTCTAATACTGGTTAGGAATATCAATTAACTAGTTCAGGGAATATCAACCAAAATGATCTAATCTCTCTTAAACATTCCACAAATCTAGAAAGCTGTTTATTGATTTAGGAAGTATGAATTAATGTGTAAACTAGCTAATTAATTGAAAAGGATGAGTAATGTAGCTGATAACTTTCAAAACAGTATTTTTAATTATTTGCTTTTGCTCGAGGTCTTCAACATGTCCTTTCTTCATAAATAATGCTATGAAAACTTAAAAGCGTCCACTAATAGGTGCGGGAACAAGAAATAAAACTCCCTTAAGAATCTTAAATTTCATTTCGAAATTAGGTTTCCTAGCAATTTTTGTGGCAATACGTCTCAGTAGACTTTTGAAAAACCGGGAATCATCTGCGCATGTCTCCTATGGTCTCCAATTGACCTGTCGCAATCACATCGTTTTACTACCAAAGAAATTATGTAAAAAATCAAAGTAATGTATTCTAGTGATATATAATTCAGAACAAGTTTGTAATTGAAAGATTTCGAAAAGCGAGAGCTTAAATTCACCCAATTATAAGTCCAAGCGCTACACGCAAATAAATCATAACTGACATGTTTGTATCTTGAGCAATTATTTCCCAATACAAATATTGCAGTTGGTAAATGGCAAGCTAGGTAACTAATGGAATATTAAACCCATTAGACACCTTTTAAAAGGGTTTCAATCAGTGAAGAGAAACTCAGGTGTAAACGGTAATAATTACTTCGAAATAGAGGAAATAAAACCCGGCCGTTATTATTCATACAGACCTGCACATAAGAGAACGTCGATTGGTTACATCACTTTTTGATATTTTTAGGTTGACAATTATTTTGATTTGTACAGTATGATTTGCGGATCTCATTCAATGTGGTTCTAATGGAATCAAAATGCCTTGGATATTTTTATATTTTTCATCATACCTATATCAATTCCGAAATGTTTGGAAATCCTTTTAGTAATAATGATCCTCTACAACAGTTCTACTACTTTACCATCAACGTTGATGTCTCTGCTAGCAACAGCATACGAAGATATCCCTGAATTATTTCTTAATTTCCTATACAACTCTCCAATATACATCAAATTAAACCCTCGTCGATGTTGCAGGTTTTCTGCGGTTTCCCTGTAACTTGATGAACCGGTTCACCCGCCAAATCGCCGAAGATAAGGAATAATACAGCCGCAGCTGTACCGGCCCGCTCTCCATTCGAATTTTTTCAAAAAAAAAAAAACTCACAAAAAAATCCCGAGACCGAAAAATAGTTTTTACCTACTATCTCTTCATTCTCTTCTGGCGAATGGACGTAGCTTTTCTCCTCTCAGCTGGGACAGCACAATCCCAGCTCTACAGAGGAGCAATTTCTACATCGACTTTATCTATCTCATTAATCTTCTCACTTCGAATATATTCTGTCATAAACTATTTATTATATACCTTAAGTAGCTGCTAATTCCTTTTATATCAACATGCTGGGATACTTAGTTTTCTGACCTAGTGGAACAAAAACAGCATCCTGAAGATGTTTCCATTGAGTGTTTGGCAATCGACGCAATAGACTGAAAAGGGAGATCCAGCTCTAAAGAAGGCAAAGACTGTTCCATATGCAGGCAAGATTTGCCAGATTTAACCCCCTTGGGTTATTTTCTGTTCCCAAATCCTCAACCAACAATGAAGAGGTGATGTCGGCAGTTGATATCTATTTTGACAATTCTTATTAAGAAAAGGGTATTCTACTTATTGAACTAAATTGAGCTGAAAGGAGATTTCGTTAAAAAATAAGAATATTTGTCTCCAAATTTTTGAATTCTCTTTGTTGGACCAAATATTTCTGGGACCATCCTCGTATATTATAAAATTGATTATTCTATAGTGAAATTTCGACGGATACTTTCGCGTTTGGAAAAAATCCACCATTTCACTTCAACTAACAGAAAATTGTCTCCAATAGATAAATTTACAACACCTAAACTCCCGCATTTCAAATTCTTTGGATGTTATCATTTCATCAAAAAGAGTTGTGCAGAAGCTAGTGGGGGTGCTTGATTATTCGTTTCCAGTGATTTTAGTTCAACCTCACTTCCTTTAAATAAAGACCTCGAAGCTTCTTCCAAAAAAAGAAGATCTTCTGAATTTGATATACCAACTTCTTCAGCAGGTTATCTCAACTGGTAAATCCATTACATATAACATAATATGAGGATCACAATACACATTTGGAAGTTGCAAGATTGTTGAAACTATTCCAAATTGTACTAACTCTTGCTTAATTAATAATCGTTCTGACACACATTCCAATATTTCCTTCGGTACATTATTTGCTGATGATTCTTTGAAAGCTATAACTGATTTTATTCTCTTATCAGTGAATACCCACTTTAGTAAGATGACGTCCTTTATTAAACATAAGGTAGTATCGGAGCTTATCCTCTCCAGAGGAAAAAAAACGAAAACCTTTTTTTTATTGTAATTCAATTAATTACAGGAGGCTCAAACCAAAACCAAAATAGTCGAACAGAGAAAAAAAGCTTCTTGACCAAGTAATATAGCAAATGTTGTGAACGCCAAATTCAAGCACAAGAAACTAATTTCCACATAACTACTTATTCAGTTCCTAGAAGAACAGCAGCTTAAAATGTCCAATCTGACATTCTTATTATAAAGCTTGAAACTTTTAATGTTTAATGTACTTAGAACCTGTGATTTGGCTTGTCTACAGATACTGGAAACATTCATCATGGTACAAAAATGAAATCAGTCAAAATATAGTTCTTGTTTGAAGCCCAATGATCGCAGATAAATATTAATTGCGAGTTCAACGTTGTTCTACACCTGAAGTTAATGCGATCATATTACTTTTTTGAAGATACCTCAATCGGAATGGAAAGAATTCTTTGAAATGAATTGGAAAACATTGAAGTCATATCTGTTTATAAACATTTGCTTTTATTCGTCTATCTCAAAACTTAAGCAGACAACTTCGTATGATATCCTTTTTTTTTTTGGAAGCCAAATAATTTTCGCAGCGGTACTATAAACAGTTTTTGATAGGTATCCAAGAGCAATTTTTATTGGCTCACCCTGGCTAAAAATACTAACAAAACATCTTTACTTTTCTATTGGAAAAGCTTAATATTAAAAAATGATTTCTTTCCTATTGAATCTCTTCTATTATCAACTACACATAACAATCAATTTTTGATGTTACATTCGAAATTCATATGAATCACTCCAAAAACCATAAAAACCGAGAACTCCGTTTATACACGACGAAAGGCTACCGCATTGCGCCACGACGGCTCCCATCCTTCGAATCCCCAACGATGCTTAGTTTTTCACCTTGCTAGAAACTAATTCAACGTACATACGCGAAATTGATAAAGGATATTATAAGCTGTAAATATCACGAGTAGATAATTGAGAAAAGTTTATCACACTTCTTTGATATTTAATCTATATAGCCAGTGCCGGATTTAGCACTTTGGCGCCCCTTAGTCTGGTTAAAGTATTACAAAAAATTGTAATAATACTCCAAGATTCAATTTCATCAAAATTTTTAATATTCACTTGGTTCAGAGCTTAACAAAATGCAGTCCCATAACACTTTTAATAATTTTATGTACTAAACAGTCAGCTCACGTTCGTGGGACTGAACCAAACCAATACAAGTCAATCAATCAATGTAGACAATTTTTGAACCGTAGCAATTAAAACATTCAAGTTATTTAGGATGAATCAGGTCCCAAGTAGATTATTTAGGCTTTAAAAATATTGCGAACTGTCTTTTTGATACTCGTGGTATACTCCAAAATGTGAAAATGAAAAATTATTTATTTTAATAATAAATTTTCTGACATTTGAATGAATATCAAAATGATATTCGACTCATGCATATCTACAGTATTCTTATTTAACACCAAAAACAAATCGTGAAATTTTTGGTCTCTAAAATTTTGTCATTTCAAAAATTTTGAATCCTTCAAATCATGCCGCCTTTGGCCTTGGCCTCGCGTGAATCCATCACCGTATATAGCTGAGAAGAATTAATAAACGAACAGTCATTCATTTCTTAGATACATTCATGATTGGCATACTATAAACAATCATTCGAATTCGGCTTAAGCCTAATACTTCTGAAATACCTGGATAAACCTTGAAATTCATTAATAAATCAACTTTTAAACGATCTTGTATAATTTATGTAGCATATAATGATGAGTTTAAACAAATACTTGATTGCTCTCTCTCTCTCTCATTTCCCAAATTATGTAATAACACAAGTTTGCCGAATAATGTGAGCTCTGAAGATGAGGACAACGGAAGATTCTGCTCTTGGTGTTTACTTTTCTCTAACGATGCTCATTGAGGCATTACTTCTTCTATGTAAAAAAGCAGGCAAGATGGCAACCCCCATTACTTTCAAATAGTTCGAGTCATGCCTGCCGTGTAGAGATGCCTATGGATATTGATCTTGAAGTTCTATAGGTTGAAGTATTCGGAAAAAACGTACGTTCCTTGGTAGCTGATTCCACAGGCTAACACTTCTCCAAGGAAAAGAATCTCGATGAATTCTCGATGTTTATGAACCTGTCTATCCAACGACTAGATAAATACTGCTGTAGATGGAATTATGTTAGACAACTTCCGTTGTAGTATCGATGAAACAGAATCTAGTCAGAGACCTTTCTTCTATGCTCTAAACTATTTAGGTTTCTGGTTAACTCTGGGAAGCTTATAAGTCCAACTGCTCTCTTCTGTATTGAGTCGAGCATCCTCAGGGTATGTTTGAACTCCAAATGTGCGAGTAATCTTTCAAAGATGGATTAATCTGTATATAGCTTAAGTTTTTGTTAAGCTGCTTTACCTATTTAGACCAAAAGACTATTTTTCCAACCTTAACACCGAACTAACGAATTAATGATAATTTCTTACCAGACAAGATGAAATCCTGAGCGGCAGTATTAAGTCTTTATTGCATTATCCTCAACCAGATTGCTTTTACCCAATTCTAGAATGTTTCCAAGATCGGTATTGATGGTCATGATCTTTTGCCTGATTTTAACAACGACACTAGTGTTTACGGTTACTACGGAGTTTTGAGACGTGGGAGTACCCACCCCCTTGTAAATAATAGTTTCTAGGGAGAACTACATATATTACATCCAAACCGGGCTATTTTTCTGGTAATACTGATGGAATAATTCCATTTTTGCGTTAGAAAACAATGGTAATAAAAATTTATTTATTATTCATTGATAAAAATACTTAACCCCATTTTATAAATGACTCATTCAGTCATAGATTGACTTAGTCCTGGTCACAAAGTTATTATTTGAAGTAAATGAAAATCCGAATAGAAAATCAATGATAGCCATCACCGTTTTCACTAACAGGGGTCTAAAGTGAATGCGTTCCAGAGGTCTATTAGGCAAATGCGGAACAAGAAAATGGCCGTTAGAGTAAATTGATATTCATTTACACCCTCTTTCACTGGCGTGATCACATTATTTTATCTTGTTTTAGACAAACTTTCAATTTATAAAGGACAGTTGACTTGATTAAATGGTCACTGTCGTGGGTTGAATTTTAAAATTTATCATCGGAAATTCTTTATTCTTTTCTTTAAATGGACTATTGTAGCTTGAACGGAAGAGACCTCAAAAGAACTTGAGGAAATCATCGACTTGTAAATCTGCCAAATCTAGAAAATGAGACGATGTCTCGTTTGACAAAAATGGTGGTATGTTTGTATGTATGTATGGATACTGGAGAGCCCTGTGTTTACAGCTAATCCATCAATCCCTAAAAATAAAAACACCCTTCGTCATAGGGTATATTTCAATCCAAATTTTAATGAAAATCGACGTTGATAATCCGAGGTAATTGTGACCGGGACCACCTCGGATACGTAAAAACTCAGATAATGTGAAGGTTAACTTCAGTTACGGTAAAAAAGACGTAAAACCCCGTGAAGGCTACAAAAATGGTGTATTGGAAGCAAATCATATAATAATCACAATTACAGACCTGTCAGTGAGTAGAAACATAAATTATTTCTTAAAAAAGTCTTTGATCGTCTTCTGAGATAACCTCTTCCTTCGCTTGGACGATGCAATGTTGCTCCAACGTTGTAGATACAGGATATTGTGTGGCGAACACTATCTTGTTGCTCTATGAAAGCAAAAGTTGCATCAATCACCTTCAGCCCGTCGAAGTATGATATTTTGGAAGTTATCTAGTCCATATTGTAATCTCCTCAACTGTACTTTACCGTTTACAAAATCGATGATTTCCTTGTTAGTAATCTTCATCTGAATATCTTGATTGTACCAAGCACTAATAATTTTGCTGTTTATTTGATCTACAGCGGGTAACTCATTGACTAGTCACTCACGTTCTTGGGTTCTGATGGTCTATCTATGACAAATAAATTTTTCCACGACTTTCGAACGGTGGTTGTTTTTACCTCATCCCACGCTGACGCAATCTAGTACCACACATCTTTTAATGTGTTTTGTTTTAAGGAATTCCTTCGTCTTAATTTAAAATTGATATCTGGAGAAGCCTTCGCTGGTAGATCCTTTTCAACGCTTCTAGAACCCCTTCTATAAGCGAGGTTACATTAGGGGGTGGAAATATTGCTTCAATACCACCATTGTACAGCTCTTAAGCATCAGGGTGACATGGCGCATCATCCAATAGTAGAACAGCTTTGCTGGAAAGCTTCTTTTTATGAGAAACTGTTCTGTGACAGGTACAAATTCATTGTGAAATCAATTACTAAATATCGGGCCGTCTAGTCATGGACTCATTTGGCTGTTCTAGGATTTTTCGCCTTTACAATAATCAGCTGTCTTAGCTTCAATGAGCCGGAAGCATTAGTTGTAACCAGTCTCGTTACCGACTCGGATTTTGCTGCCAAGGTTTTAGAAGGTAGCATTCGAAAATTAATGCCCGTTTCGTCAGAATTGAAAATTCAATCAGACTTAAATCCTTGCTTGAATACAATTTCTCAAATTTTTTTTTGGAATCCGCGATTTCAGATGAGTCTGCTGGTAGCTTTTCACCATGGATATTTAGATGCTTAACTTCATATCTCTTCTTCCATCGATCCAACCATCCTTCACTCGCGGTAAAGGTTCTTATGAATTTCAAGCGCCTGTAGTATCGGATCACTCACAGGACTGCCCATCCCTCGAAGCTGGGTAAACCACTGATGAAAGGTTTCAGACGTCTACTCTTAGGGACCTTTCTTCTGTCTAGGAACACTACCTTCACTCATGTTTTAGTCTCAAATAGCCAGCAGTTACTTCTCCAGCCCCCAAATCAACAGCTTCCTTTTTTAATCGATTCACCATTGTCCAAGCGTTTGATAGAATACAGTGTGACACCAACAGAATTAAATGCGTGTTCAGAGTCAACTGAGTCTAGGATGTGTCTTTTTCCCCTTCCACGACATAACAGCTCGTCCTAGCAACAGCCAGTATACCCTAGTAGAGACGTCTGCGTCTTTTTACTGTATAAACAGATAACCATCGCGGTTCTTCATGGATGTCTCTTTATTAAGACCTTTATTATTGTTTGTTATTTTTGAATAACGAAATCGGTCAACCGAGACTGGGATAATCAGGAGTTTACTACATATATATGAGGAGAAGTATGTGTGTATGATGTAGGAGATTGCTGTTGAAAATTCATTTGACCGATCCTAGTATGAATAGTGAACAGTTTCGACGTTTTTTACCGCTGGATCCTGGCCTAATACAATATTCCCGAAACCGTGTTCACGTTTACTAAACGAGTTTGTAGACAACAGTTTCGAATTTTATCGCGAACTTGTACAAAATAAATTGTAAATGCGCCAGTGTTGAATTACTATTCGGTATTAGTTTGTATTTTATGGTTCTATATGCAGTAAATCGAGATTATCGATGCGAATACACTAACACCACTGTCCAAAAAATAATAACGACATTTGAGTTAACAATTCCGCTTTGTATTGATTGTTTTTTGATGCTTTATTTTCCTGAAAATTACTGTTCCAATCGGAAATCTAATATTTATGGTGACTGCGTGTACATTTTTGTTATTGTATTGAAAAAAAAAAACACACAATTTGCCTCTAGTTAACACTCGGATGTGTCCATTGTTCCTTAGTTGCAAGTTTCATTGAAAAATTACGTTCATTTTGGTATGTAATACAGTATGCCCAAACAATGTATACAATATTCAATTGAAATTTTCATATTATTAATTTGAATCAAGCAGAGGAAATGCCCGCCATTTTAAGATCGCTTCCGCCTACTTGTTCTTTGTTGTGATTCTTTATGACGTCAGCATCAGTTTTTGGTTTTCTAAAAACAAAAAAAAGGTGATTCGAGTTGAAATTGTTGGTAAATCTGTGAACCAATGATGAGAAGATGAGCTAGACAGTTCGATGAAGAACGTGATGAGGTGGACGATGGAGAATGATATGGAGATCAGTATTAAATTACCAATAAACTAGTTCACCCAATTTAAGAGAAGCTCAAGCAAAAATTTGATTCAAGTTGAAATTATTTGCATCTACGTGGTTGATGGAAAAAATGCTTTAAGTAAACCAATGATCAGAAGATGAGTTGAATAGATCAATTAAGAACTTGAAAAAGTGGATGATGAAGAATGATATGAAGATCAGTTTTCAACTCCCAATAAATTGATTCACATAATTTAAGAGAAGCTGAAGCAAAAAGTTGATTTAAGTTCAAATTATTGCCAAATCTGCATGGTTTATGGAAAAAATGCTATAAATGAACCAATGATGAGAAGATGAGTTGGATAGATCAATGAAGATCTTGACGAAGTGGATGATGAAGAATGATATGAAGATCAGTCTTCAATTACCAATAAACTGGTTCACGTAATTTGAGAGAAATTCACGCAAAAATTTGATTCTAGTTAAAATTATTGGCAAATTACGTTCATTTTGGTATGTAATATAGTATGCCCAAACAATGTATACAATATTCAATTTTCATATTGTTAATTTGAATTAATCAGAAGAAATGCCCGCCATTTTAAGATCGCTACCGCCTACTTGTTCTTTGTAGTGGTTCTTTATGACGTCAGCCTCAGTTTTTGGTTTTCTAAATAAAAAAAAAGTTTATTGTAGTTGAAATTATTGGTATTGAGTTTGAAAAATTGAAAAAATGAAATGAAAAGATATCTTCTGATGCAGGTTTTTGTCTAATAAGGAACTACCTATTAATAACACATAAAAGGAAATCAGATGGATTGAAAATTCAACTGAAACTCAGAATTGAGTGAAATTCTTCGATGAAGAACTTCACACAAAAAATTACTTGGGACAAATATCTCATGCAATTCTAAATGTATTACCATTCTTGTAAACAAAACAAAGTAGTGAGGATAATAGAATTTTTATAAAATGTTTGAACAACAAAATATTTGTATCAAATAAAAATAATAATTTGAGGAGATAATTTGTATTAGATCTACGAAGAGAAATCCATAGAATGAATTGGAAGACGTCTGGAACGAGATTCTATTCATCAGTTTTTTTGAAAAGTATTTAACTTTTGACATTTAAGAAAACAATGCAATTTCCAATAATTTCGTAGTCCAGTACATAATTAATATGATTGATGATGATTATTTCTTGTAAATTGATACTATTTATATTGTTAATAATGAATAAATGTTTTTCTTACACATTGTTTGCGGTAATCATGAGATATTTGACATTATTGAAGAGTCGCTGTGTATAGTCTCACTAATATTTACCGAATGAATATCTATGAATCTCAATGAAGTAAAGACAGTGTAACACCCATAATTAAAACTTTGCGAATAAACCGTCCTCAGTTTCAGGATCTACAAGTTGCCAACTCAAATTCAAACTCTCCGGAAACAGAATAAACGGTTGAATTGAGTTTCATGTAAATTTTCAGTGTACTGGTTGGCTGCCAATACAAGGTGCTTAATTTGTATGTGCCGAGGAAAGTTTTGGAAAACGTGCCAGTTGTTGTACATTAACCACCTTTCTAGAGTGAATTCACAGTTTGCTAAATTGGTTTCATGATAGAGTTTTATCATTATTATAATAATACAAAACACCGGCGTATGCTTACAAATAAGGTACGAAAATTGTAGAAACTTCTATTGGAAAACAGACTTCGTAAACTTGAAATATTATTAGGAAAATTTCAAGATATTGCACGTAATAAATTTCCTTGTAATTTAAGTTGATTTTTCTCAAGAATAATTCTTATAATAATAGACAAAATTTATGAAACATAAATTTTCAAATCTTTTGATGGTAAATTGTCTATGAAAACGTGGTGAGAAGAATAAAATCTCTCAACTACGTTGATAAGCATATTTTTCGAAACCGTACCTGTAGAAAAATTATAAATTCACAACTGAACATCAAGGATATTCTACCACCTGATAACGTTTACGGTCAAGTCGTAATCCTTAAATTGAATATCGAGCTTTATCATTCAAATTTTAGACGTGAATACCGTGGTCGTAGCTCTTGACTGTAGCTTTAGAATTTTTTAAGTACGAAGATAAATTTCCTTTCTAATTTCGTTAAGTACATTTTCTAATTTGGCAGAAATTGTGTTGAAAGTAATATAAATGAGAGACAGATGCTAAGTTCCGACAGTTACCTTCACTTTTGTCGTCCTTTCTGCAATCGCGATGTCCTGTGGGTAGCAGAACTCGTGAAAGAAGTGTTTAATTAAAATATACAAGATAAAAAATGGGAAAAAAGGGTTAACTGAGGGTAATTATGCACTTAATTACTTTTAATAGCCTAGTGAAAAACAAAAGGAAAGTGACGGTTACTTTGGTTATATATTTATATTTTCAAGTGCCAGTATTAGGAATTTATAAATATTTAATATACTCTCATTATTAGGGATAATGCAAATCATATTTTGAACAATTATCAGTTTGATATAAATTCAGTACTAAAAAAAATTTATTTAGTATTTATTCGAATGTTATTTCATACGTATAGTATCACCCCAGAATATATTTCACCTTTCTAATAAGAGAATTGCCATTGTCATGATACAAAAAGACTTTTCGCTTTTCGTTTCTCAATGTTCCCGAAAACGAGTATTTTTATTGGTATTGATCAAAAGTTTTCAAGTCTCAAGTCTAATTTATTAATTCTGGTTCAGAATATTTATATTTCAAGTTTCAATCACATAAATATATATTTGTTTTTTCGAAATCGGCAATCGAGTTGAATATTGATGCCAGATTGGTCAGAAGTAATCGACAGTGAAATCGCTATTTAATGCCTGGACAGTTGAGTAACTGGAATCAATAGAAATCGACAATCAAATCGCTTTTACTGCCTAGGCACTGAGGTAACTGAAGTCAATATAAATAGATAGTGAAATCGCTTTTCAATGCCTAGGCAATTAAGTAGCTGAGGTCGATAGAAATCGACAATCAAATACCTTTCACCGCCCAGGCACTGAAGTAACTGAAGTCGATAGAGATCGACAATCAAATCGCTTTTACTGCCTAGGAACTGAAGTAACTGAACTTGATAGAAATCGACAATCAAATCGCTTTTACTACCTAGGCAGTGAAATTGATAGAAGTCGACAATCAAATCGCTTTTACTGCCTAGGCACTGAAGTAACTGAAGGCGATGGAAATCGACAATCAAATCGCTTTTACTGCCTAGGCACTGAACTAACTGAAGTCGGTATAAATAGATAGTGAAATCGCTTTTTACTGCCTAGGAACTGAAGTCGGTATAAATAGATAGTGAAATCGCTTTTCAATGTCTAGGCAGTTAAGAACTGAGGTCGATAGAAATCGTCAATAAAATCGCTTTTACTGCCTAGGCACTGAAGTAACTGTAGTCGATAGAAATCGACAGGGAAATCGCTTTTCAATGCCTAGGCAGTGAAGTAAATGAACTGTAATCCGCTTTATGTTCAACATTAATATAAATAAATGGAAAAAGATTGAATTTGCATGCGGTTTTTCGGAAGTATTCATAAAATTTAGTAGTGTAACTGGTAACTGAACGCGGTTAGTATTAGCTATATGTTTAAGACAAATTTGATTACATGAATACTACTGTTAATGATAGGGTAATAAATGAAAAATATTATATTCAGCATGCTTTCTGTTTATTCAACAACAGTTTAATTCCAGATTTAATCCCTTTTTGCCTGTAAAGTTCCGTCATACATCATTAGAATAACTATCTGTGCTATGCTTGCTATTAGAACTGACGCTAATAATCCCATTTCCAGTTGCATGTCTGGCGCGATTAAATTTAAAAAAAAAATGATATTTCTCGCATTAGTCATAATTTGTATATCCTTTGTGTTGATTGCGGGTAATTGAGATTCTTAGCAAAGCTGTATTTTGAAGATTCAACCGATTTCTATTGGGGAATGTATTGTCCATATCTTGTTTCAACAATTTTAATAAAAAGCTGCTTATTTCAATTCTCAATTCCATTTATATTTATATAAAATGAAACGAAGTTTTTGACAACTAGTTCATGAAAGTTTTAATAGTGGGAATGTGGCAAAATTAATCATCCAAGTGTACTATATTTAATATATTTAGAATACTTATATATTCATCATCGGGAACTGTACCAAAGAACAAAATTTTTAAAATATTACATAAATATTTAAAAGTTATTTACATAAATCAATTGAGGATTCTGGCGAGCTGAAATTTATTTTACCTGCAACAAAATTATCAAGTTAAAGAGTTTTAGTAATCACTCATGACTCATGGTGGTTATTCAAATTTGAGAGGTTAGTTTATGAATGAGATTGAATTTTTATCAATTGAATGATGTTACGTCGTTATGAATGAAGCTGAATTAATTGGCTACATAATGATTGATATTATAATGAATTATAAAGATTAGGTAATGTTAGTTTTCTACATTTTTCATATTAATAAACCCATCATTTTGACCAATATATGACCAATGAACAATCGAATACTTTCTCATAAAATTTATAGCAAATTATATCCCGATAGATGTTCTTTAGCATCACATGTTTTCTATGAAGATCATTTTATGAATATGAATCTGCCAAAGCTTTGAAATCTGAAAACCCCCATTTTTAATAACAACTTTGTGTCGTAAACTCTATAATTCTTCATATTTTGTTCTTGTTTATTGCTCTATATTGTGATAACAACCTTGTCCTCTATGCTTCGTCCCTCCTTAAAGCTCGATAATCACAGATTTCTTGATTATAGATTGGTTCCAGTGTGGTTCTCATTACTCTGGCCAATACTTTGTTGGTCACGTCGAATCATCTGGTAACCGCTTTTTTTCTACTTTCTCCAAATCAATCTGCATATATTTTTATGCAGTTCCAGTCCACTTATTTTTAAATCTCGACGGTGATATAATTTTCTCCTCAATTTTTATTAGTTCTATTCACCATATTTAACGTTTCATCTTTATGTCTGAAGGTTCTTCTACTTTCCTTTCACTATCCTGCTCTGCTGTCGTTCAGATGGTTGTCAAAATATCTAACTTGGTCTCCTATGATTGCTTCCTCTTTATCTCTTCAGTACCCTACTGCTTTTTCGTTTTCACCTTGTGCTCTTTTTACTTTGTTGCATATTTCTTTTTTCCCTATATTTTTCTTATATTGCCTCCAGTTTCTCTTTCAAGTGTGTCTTTTTCCGGTTTTCTTGTCTTATTATATTTTACGTAGCAGCTTTCTGTATTTCTATTCAGTTATTTGAGTATTGCCATTTTATGCTGCTCTAATGATACTAATGATATTTTAGTTGATTTTCAGGCTCAGCCCTACTCTGTTTCCTTACACTATCAACGTATTCCCTTTCTAATGATCGTATTGCCTCCTAAAACTTGTTTGGTTTGTACATCGGCTGTGATTCCATTGTTATACTCAATTATTGTGGTTCACTAACTAATTACCCTGTTAACTTCACCTGACTCAACACCAGTGCATTCAAATCGGGCTCCTTTGTAAGAAATTGCCATTAACCATGAATTAATTCAATTTGCATCGAAGGGGATGAGTATTTCGTTCCTTAGACTATTCAGGTAGGTTATTCTACAGACCTAATTCGTATAAAAGGGGACATTTATTTTCATATCATCTAAAATTAACTTGAGAAAAGAAAAAATAGGAAAAGATGAAGAAATATCCTTGAATGGCAAATCTTCTTGATAAAATCATAAATGTTTTTAATGATACATTGATTTTGATCGTGAATGTGATCTCTTTTTAGGTGAAATAAGGAAATATATGTGATTATTTTCAATTTTAAATTCATTGCAGAAAAGTATTTAAAAACACATTTTTTTTTCAGGGAAACAACGACGTAAATGTATCTAGAAAGTTAACCGCTAGATGGTAGTGGCGACGTCAATGTTTAGCCGCCAATCGGTAGCAAAAATAGGCGGAATACTGACACAATCGTTAGATCTTCTCTGAACTCTCTAACGTGTGTATATCATCAAGGTGCAACAAAGACGCAAGTCTAGTTTGTGTGGGTTTCTGTGAAGTTCTAAATGTATCTCGAAAGTTAACCGCTAGATGGAAGTTGGGACGGTAATGTTTAGCCGCTAATTCGAAACAAAAATAGGCGGAATACTGACACAATCGTTAGCTCTTCTCTGAATTCTCTGACGTGTGTATATAATAAAGGTGCAACAAAGACGCAAGTGGAGTTTATGGGGGTTCCTGTTGAGTTTTAAATGTATCTCGAAAGTTAACCGCTAGATAGAAGTTACGACGTTAATATTTAGAAGCTAATCCGAAGCAAAAATAGGCAAAATACTGACACAATCGTTAGCTCTTCTCTGAATTCTCTAACGTGTGTATATCATCAAAGTGCAACAAAGTCGCAAGTGTACTTTGTGTGGGTTTCTGTGAAGTTCTAATTGTATCTCGAAAATTAACTGCTAGATAGAAGTTGCGATGTTAATGTTTAGTCGCTAATCCGAAGCAAAAATATGCGGAATACTGACACAATCCTCAGCTCTGCTTCGAATTCCCTAACATGTGTATATCATTAAGGTGCAACAAAGACGCAAATGTAGTTTGTGTGGGTTCCTGCGAAGTTCCAAGTGTATATCCTCAGTGGAATAACGACATAAGTGTACATTGCTTATTTTCCTCTAACTTTTCCATGTTTTAATACCATAAATGTACTTTGTGTCAATATTTTCCAGACTTTTCTTTTTTTGTTTTGACGTAAGTGTATTTTGAATCAATATTGGTTCCAAATTTTATTCAAAAACCCCTTTCTGTGTCTTGATTGAAATGAACGTTTTCTCCCAAAAGTTATGTTAATAAAAATATTTTGATTTTGGGGAATTTTGTCATTATAATAATGAATGAGAGGAAAAGAAATTTGTAACTTCCTAGTTTACGAAATGCAACTCAAGAGAGTGAACGTGAAGATGTTAAAGGGACAATTTAGAAGGTTTAGTTTCATAACTTATTTACTAGGGTTATTACCAACAATCATGAGGACTTGCTGAGTGAGTTATATCAGTGTTTTCCTGGAAAGAGTCACGGAGCTTAGTACTAGAAAAATTTATATCGTAAATGAATTCTATAGAGTAAGAGAATTTGATGTTTGTCAGGGTCTAAAGACAATTATGCATCCTCTTCAACTACATCGGTAAGTTCAAAAAATTCCCAGATGAAACAAAATCAAAGGAACACTGCCTTTGAAAACAGTAGTCGACAAGTACTTGCTCTCCAATTTCTAAAATAGAGAAAAAAATTTAAGACATGAGGTTAATTGGACAAACTAAATTCAAGAATTTTCAAGACTGCGATAAAACCATTAGTCAAATACTATGAGACTAACAAATATGAACGAAGAACAACTAAGGATATATGAGAGAAATAAGTTGGGAATAATGAGTGTAGAGGACATAAAACTGTAGAATTAAGAATAAATTAGATATGTTATGATAATTTAGTAATTAATAAATACCAACTTAAACCAACTAAGGAAACATTCCTATCCTGATATTGAGGCGACGATAACATTGATTCAACGTTCTTGTTAACAAAGCGTGAAGAGACCCGATTCGAGAGCCAATTACCGTTTGTCCAAAAGTTATAGGCGTTGTCAAGCGCAGAGGGCCACTCATTTTCGAAGCTACTTAGAATTTTCCCGGTTTCGTGAAACAAAAGAGAATAAAATGAGGTCTCCTAACGATAAAAGTATTGTCGGTATACAAAGGAAAACTGTCGATTGTTTTTTAACTCGGTTGCTTCAAAGGTTTCTACAGACTACGTAGGATAATCAATGATACGGTTCAATTTACATTTTCAAACGAAAGAATAATATTTTATTGAGGGACGTCAACCAGAATATCAATTTGGACCAAAGTCGGGATCCTCATTCAGTAGACAAACCTATAAAATATTCAATTAATACGAATAATAACTTTTTTATAATATCCAGTATCTGAAAGTGAAAATCACGGCAAGTTAATATATAGATTATGAAGCAATTGAATAGATATTATTATGTTAATCATATTAATCGAATTATGTTGAATAAAAAGATCATGTTGCTGCCATTCCATCAGAAGCTATAGTGATAGAGCCTCTTTGGAAAAGTGCAAGTCGGTGGAATCAATTACCAAGACTTCTCCTTCCTCAACACTACAATCTACAGAAGTTCAATATCCACAGCCACCACTCAAACTACTCTAGTGTGATAGAGTTTGATCTTTTGTGTTTTCTTTTCACATATAAAATAGAAGATTGCTCAGTTGATTCATGTAAAACTAAAAAGATCCACCGTTTTGTTTTGCATTTCAAAATATTCAATCAAATTTTCACGCAATTACTGGCCAATATCGCAAAACGAGCTGAAGGAAACCTGCAGAACCTGCATAGAAATGACAGAGACAGTGAATCTACGAGTCAATGAAGATAAACCATGATAATGATAACACCATAGAGGAAAACACCAATGAAAAACGAAGAAAATAAGACGTGTCAATAGTGACTGCCATTACATCAGACGCTATAGTGATAGAGCCTCTTTGGAAAAGTGTGAATCTGTGAAATCAACTACCAAGGCTCTTCCTTACTCAACACTACAGCCTACAGAAGTTCAATATTCACAGCCACCTCTCGAACTACTCGAGTGTAATTGAGTTTGATCTTTCGTGCTTGCTTTTTAAATATAAAATAGAAGATTATTCAGTTGATTCAAGTAAAACTAAAAAGAAACAAAATTTTTTTCCATTTCAAAATATTTGATCAAATTTTTACGCCATTACTGGCCAACATCGTAAAACGAGCTCAAGGAAAACCTGCAGAGCCTTCATAGAAATGGCAGACAGTGAATCTACAAGTCAACGAAGATAAACCATGACATGGTGTTGTCATGATAATGATAGCACCATAGAGGAAAAGAGCAATGAAGAATGAAGAAAATAAGACTTGTCAATAGTTGCTACCGTTCCATCAGACGCTATAGTGATAACAACACTACAATACTACAACCTATAGAAGTTCAATATCCACAGCCACCACTCAAACTACTTGAGTGTGATGGAGTTTGATCTTTCGTGTTTGCTTTTTACATACAAAATAGAAGATTATTTAGTTGATTAATGTGAAACTTCTACCATCAAAACAGACACATATCATGAGATAAATATAAACATATGTTGGAAACGCAGATGAGTTTTTGAAGATCAAAGAAACTTCAGCACAAGAAATTAACAATGATGTTAATTGAAGTCTACGAGTCAACGAAGATAAACCATGATAATATGGTGTTTTATGGTAATAAGCAATGAGAAGTTTGTCAATAAAACTGTACGAAGAAAAGGCAATGAGCCTAGAATGAATTCAGAAAATAATAAGATCCAAAATAATAGAGTGGAGCGGAGAATGCCAGATTTTAGAGCAACAAAAAAAATGATGGACATAGAACAAGGAGGAACAAGAAAAAGGAAGTTCAAGGAAAATATGGTACGCAGAGGTGATGGAAGGAAGATCCAAAAAACAGTGGAAGGGAATCCCTTCCATGATATGGGTCTTAAAAACCTTCGTGAAGCACATTGCTTCCTAATATACCGTTATAAGTATAATCAAAATTGTAAATACTATTTACAACTGACATAAGCATTGTGATTTTTCCGTTCTATGGCATTTTAGGTATTGTCAAGTCTCCAACCACGTAATATCAATTACTGTTACCGAAGACCAAGTCAAGAATGTCAATTATATCGTTGTCTATTTTCATAATTATTACCGCTAATTTTAAGAAACTATAAGGTATGCCTTTTAGTTTTTCTTGTGTAGAAGAGATCTTAGATTATAAAGTTCGATTTCTATTGATAGAAGACGGTATGTAGCAAATATATGTTTGATGAATCGTAAATTAAGTCACGTTATCAATGACTTCAACTTTATCATAGCTTCTAATATATAATTCATCATAAAAATATATATAAAAATTCTTTCATTAGTTATATCAACACGAAAACCACGAATCGAATTATGTTTAAAGTCGTTATATGGAACTAAACGTCGGCCAGTTATTGTAGTTAATCTATTGTCCTGTCTCGGATAATCCTTGTTTCCGAACAAACTGAACCAAACAAGCAAATAAATGAATGAATCTAAATTACTCCATAGAGAGAGTTATATTAGCAATAAACCAAGCGGTACACATGCATATCGATCGTATTTTCCTGAGCGAAAACAAAAGATATGCGAGTCCTAGTCCAAACGTTCGCAAATAAAAAGAGTGATAATTGCCTACAAACAATTGCCTAATGGGGGGATTATTGGTCGATAGTTTGTTACATGGTTCTCCAGCAAATACTGTTTTATTTAGTGCTTTGGTTTATTCATACGAATCTATATTAAGACTTGGAGCTGGTACATGCAATGTGCATATCAAGAAACGGATTGTATTACAGGTGAAGTGAAAATAATTAATTTATAGGATGTAAAATTTTGATAATTTCTCTATCACAAAACTTCACGTAAAATGAAAATAATAATATCCCATAATATTTGAAATGCATTCTGCAATGTACTTTCCAATTAAATTACATGTTCAAAATGACCATCATTGTTGATACAATTTTGGAATTTTTGTAAAGCATTTTGTATGACCTAGTCTAATAAAATATACTTTAGATTCTAAATAACCCTATAATAAGTAATCGAGAGGACTCAAATCGGGGGATCTAGCGGGCTATTCGATCGTTCCACATCTTCCAATCCACCTATTAAGAAAAAATAGATCGATCTATCTCATTTGGATGATTAACACCAGTAAAAACTCTTTGTAATGTAGGCAGTAAGAAGTTTATCAAAAAGTCCAGATTAACCTTACCATTTTCTTCAAAGTTGACGTTTCTACTTTTCTGTAAGCCTTTATCAAAATATTTTTATGAAAACTTGAAGAATAGTCGAAACGTCAAATTTTATCTTACAAAAAAATTATTAAAAAATAACTAATTTTAAAACAGAAGAGACCTAAAATCAAAAATATCTAGATGAATTAACTTTAGCATTAACTATGCTCTCAAAAAATGAGGACCAATAATTTTATTATTAATGATACTAGCCCAAACGTTCACTTCAATATCTACAGCTCTGTTTGTTCACCGTTCCAGTTTAGTAAATATTGCAGAGTTACATCGTACATGTATACATCATGATTATCCCAATTATAATATATAATTCGCAAAAATCCAAAAATATAAGATATAAGACTTCGTACATTCAAATGTTCCGATATGTCTTGGTCTCAGGTGAAGCTAGTTCATTGAATATGACCCGCGCAGCGCTTCGAAGAATTTACCAGTATTATGAAGAGACGGGTTCCTTTTATAGACGAGCTGGAACAGGCAGAAGGCGATTTACAACCGCCCGAAATGACAATTTCACTTTGTCAACAACATTAATGTCTTCCAAGGACTTACTCCAACTTATCGACAAGTACGCCTGCGTTTTTTATAGTATCATCTGCTGTGGTCATTTGAAAAATGGATATCTGCTCTGTTCTGAAATGAAACCAGAATATGCTTCCATAGTATCTACCAAAGAAGGAATGGGTACCGAAGACCAAGAAATCGATTCGCAGATAGCTGCTTTCAAGAACGGAGTGCTTTTGGAGGTCGTTCCAGCATGATCTGAGGTGCAATTTAGAACCTCAAACCGATCCTTTGTTCAATCGTGTTTACGGAAGAAGAGGTCCAACGGCTGATAGATACATCTATTTGAGCAATGTACCTTTATGCATGACAATGTAAAGCCAGAATCGTGCAAGATAAAATTGCAGAAGTCGATTTGCGGGTTATAGAGTGGTCAGCATACTGTCCTAATCTAAATCCGATGGAGTATTCATGGGATGAGCTATAAAGAAGAATTAAAGCTAGACTTCCCATCCCAAACTCGATCAACTCAAAAGTTTACAATGGGCCGATTTATTGCACGTTACTGTATTTTCTTATTGTCAAAAGTTATTTCGAAACTAAGTTAGTCTCTCAACTGAACTGAACTGAATTAACTGATTCGACTTTCCTAAAAAAAATGTATTAGTATTATTTTTGTTCAATATTCTCATCATAGAAACGTAATATATACCATCACAAATGAGCTTAAAACAAATTTCGTTATTACGTTCCCGTTGTCAATTTCGTATTCTTTCTTTATGAAACAGTCGTTCTTAATATAGTCGGAGAGCTCTAGTTAACGATTTAAACGGAGCTCCATACAACTTGAAATTTTCTATGATAGTCGAGTGTATTGATTCCTTGAAACTCGTTCAAATATTTTGAACCTGCTCTCCAGAGCAGACAAAAAAAGATTCATATTGTTATTGAAAGAGTACAAAAATGAATATTTGAAAATTGTTTCAACAGCTCCAAACTTAATAATATCAGGATCACTTATACTGTTACTTAACGGTTTGGCAACGCTCCGTACGTTACACTAAATATGAACCACAGCTGAGTAATGAGGAAATGAACTTGTAATGTGTAAAATATTGTTCACTGGAGGCAATCAGGATAATCAGGTTTTATTCACCTACCATCTAAAAAACAACTTTTTGGTAACTGAGTTGCGATTTTCGGTTTAGGAATATGAATCTGACCCCTTTGAGACGATCGGAAGGTCTCATAATCGCCCCGAAGGCGCTAAAGCGCGAAAAATATGATAAATTGGAACTCAAAATGTCAATATCATGTATCAACTACAAATAACAACAAATACTGCGCTCAAAAATATATTAAAACTGACAATTAATAACGTAGAATGTGTCTTAGAAGTTGGATTCAAATCACAAGCTTTTTATCATCCATTTCGAGAATTATTATCATATTTATCAAAAGTATCTGCTTCTTTTCTGTACCCAAATGGACACTATCATATAGAAAGGAATGTTATTCAAAATTCCTCGCGGCATTAGCCAGAAAAGTTGTTGTTTCGACCTTTGATAGATAAGATGCACCTCGTATATCTAAATTAATTTCTTATCGCCAACCAAGCTTAAATTTCAGTCCACTCAAAACAAGAGTTTGTTATACCCGTTTGATAAGACGTGATATCTTCGAAACTAGTCAGTGTTCACAAACCCCTGCTTGCAACTGCGAGTCTTTGGGGATGTTATTGACATTGACGTTCTTCAGAAGAAATGTAATTCAATATTCGTCGAGATATTAGCTAGAAAAGTAGTTGTTTCGTCCTTTGATAAATAAGATGGACCCCGTATATCTATATTAATTTCATATCGCCAACCAATCTTAAATTCAAGTCCACTCAAAACGAGAGTTTGTTATACGTCTGAAAAGACGTAATAACGTCGAAACTAGTCAGTGGTAACAAACCCTTTCATTGTATATGGACATCACGTTTTTGACGGGGATGTAATTCAATATTCGTCGCGGCATTGCAGCATTAGCCAGGAAAGTAGTTGTTTTCTCCTTTTGAGAACGGTAAACAATAGTTTCAATTTATAAAAATTCGAAATAATATAAGAGATAGCAAGTAGATTATATGTATACATACTACTCAGCAATTGCTTTAAAAATGTTATTCGGACTCTGCTTATTCGGACTCTGTCCTATCAACATTGGTTAATGGTTTGTTGAATTTAAACGTCGTCGTACAGACACCGATGATGGTAAACGTTCTCGACGTCTAATTGAGATGGTTACCCCAGAAATGATACAGAAGTCCATACAATGATTATATCTAATCATGAATTGAAATTGCGTGAGATAGCTAACACAGTGAAGATATCAGAAGGCAGTGTATTTACAATCATATATGGATATTTGACCACGAGAAATCTTTTTTCAAAGTAGAGATGCCGCGTTTACTTACAGTCGATCAAAGCCATCAACGTATTGATGATTGAGAACAGTTTTTGCCATGTTTAAGCGTAATAAATCGATGTTTAAAACATGGATCCACAACTTCACTCCGGAATCGAAACAAGCATCATGTGTAGTGGAGTGTAGCTGGTGAAAAATGTCCGAAGCGTCCACAACTGTCAGCTGAGAAGGTTATGGCTTCAGTATTTTGGAATGCGCTTGGAATATTGTTCATCGAATATCTCCAAAAGAAAGAAACAATCAATAGCGAATAACACATAGATTTTGGATCGATAGAATGCAAAAATCAAAAATAAAATGGCCATATATGTCGAAGAAAAAACCGCTGATTTACCAAGACAATGCACCGATCGACAAGTCGATGGCAACGATAGTTAAATAGAACGAATTATACTTCGAAATGCTTTTTTATCCACTGTATAGTCTGGTTATGGCCCACAGTGACTATTGGCTATTCGCTGATATCAAAAAAATACAGTGCAATGAAAAATTCAACACAAATAAAGCGTTTGCGTATTAGGAATAAGGCCAGGTTGAACACCAAAGTGTACTTACTTTAATATATTTTGGGCTTCCGAATACTTATGTATTCATCGTCTAGTAAATAATTAATTACAATTTGGTGGTTTTAAATTGTGTTATTTCTCGTAGAAACATCAAATTTGAGGATTTCAAAATTCTATATTGAAATTGACGATTATTTTATTGAAATCGAAAGCTCGAAATATATGAAAGTTGGTACACTTAATTTTGCGACATTCTCCATAGGAAAACGTTCATAATCTAGCCGGCAAAGATATTAGATGCACCTCGTATATCCACATATTTATTTCATATCATATAGATATTCTTTATTTAAAAGAATTATGAAAAATTTGTTGATCCTATCATTGAAACCTTCGTATTACAAACAGAAAATTTGTTATGTCTATCAATGTATACAGAAATATACATTCTCATTAAGGTTGATTATAAATCTTTTTACACATTCACAAACAAACGTAACTTGCTCTTGCACTATTAATATGTGTTATAAATTCCTCGCACACATTTTCAGTTTCCCACTACTTGCATATACGTAAAACTTAAATTTGAAATGAAATTATTTGAATCTAACGAGCAAAACTCAGTTTAGTCGGAATTGTATGAATTTATTCATGTTCTCTAATTTGTCTTATTAGAGAACACAAAGGTTCTTCTCAGTGGAAATTTCAATTTTTAATGCATTCATCATCCTTTGGGTCTCATAAAATTTGCTGTTGTTAATGATATCTGCAAAAGCCAAACTAGTATATAAAGTTTATCACAATGAGTTACGGTAGTTTTTCGAGAAGCTTCTTTCAATTCAAACGTTACAACTTTCGATTATACCAAAATTAGACCTATCTCAATGGAACATACAAAAATCACGATCAACTTTGACAAATGGATAGTAGATCTACATGTAGATTTAGTACATTAACCAATAACTGATGAGGTGAGGTTTCCCAAACCCTATGAAATTAAAACACACTTACAGCTTCCTTATACAGCTGTGTACCCCCAGAAAATACCAAAAAGAAGGTCAACTTGTATGTAAATCTCGGCAAACAAATTTAGTTCTGCCACCTACTAATCGTGACGCTAGTGTAATAAAAATCTGTCTTACTGTCAATGTCAATATGTCATTTGTGATGAAATTCTGAATTCCCGCCACATTTCCTTCAAATTTTGATACACAGGTAGACGATATTATCAGAAATGTAATTTATAATAATAATTTCTTGTTGAAATCGGTATTGAATGTGTAATTTATGTTTCTCAGCTTACAATCAAATTGTAATTTTATTACTGAGAATTTTTCTTTAGAGACAGGTAATTATTGTATTAATCTAATTGACAGCTGACTCGACCTATCCCAACTTTGACTCTATACTTACCTCGCACTTTTTTGTTTTATATAGAGTCAAAGCTGGTACCATGTTCATGTTAGTTTTCAATTTAGTTAAGTTGGAAGGTGATAAGCCAAATGAAACGGCAACAAAAATTCGACGATTTTTTACCAAGAGTTTTGTTAATCAAAACGAGTATTGTCAAAAGATTCAAAAGGTGTGTTCATTTCGTATCAAATTAAGCTTTATTTTTGTATTCAAATCTTGTCGCCACGTGGCAAAACTTTGTTTATTAATTTTCTTTCACAGAATTGTAAAAAATGTGAACAAACAAAAAAATTGCTTTTATATAAAATCCTAAGGATTTTTATTATTAAAATTGTTGAAGTTAGATACTGATTTTCGTGTACATTAACCTAACCTAACCTTTTGAAACTCTGTTTAATAAACTGAACATTTGGACTCCACCATTCCTCAACAAAGAACCCAAACCGACTGACAATAACAACAATAATTCTAGACGACGTAGGATCTTATTGGAAATAACAGAAAAATCAGCAGCTAAGGATTCTTTTCTGTAATTTTCCTTTGAATAGTTCAGGATGGACTTAAAGGTAGGCGTCTAGTAAAATATAGATGTAATAGTAAATATATGGAACGAACGTAACCTAACCTAAACATTTTTTTCGATTTCTCGAATGCTCTTTTGGTGTGTATTCTATATGGGACAAATTATCGCTTGTGGGAAAGTGATTTTTCAAATTGTAATAGAAATCATTTGAAGTATAAAGCTATTTCTTTATTATATTAACATCTGGCAATTTATCTATAGAACAGCCATTGAAGTTTTAAAACAGAAGATTGTATAACTTCCTTGAAGAAAAAGTTGACCATTGTGCTTAATGATTCCCAAATATATTAGAGAGAAAATAATGAGATATTCAATTATGAGAAATAAAAATAAAATCGAGAACATTATTGTAAATCTAAAAATAACCAACTTATTAACTTATTTATCTCTCTAACAAGTTGGCTGTGGATATTTATTTTTTTAACAAGTTGGCTAAGATGGAACTCAAGTATAATCTAAATATATTAATATATATTATTATACTGAAAACACAAATACAAACTAGATTAAATAAGCAAAAATATCGCCGTTTTGTTCAATACATTTTCGAGTATTCTTTAGTACACGTTACGTAGCTTTTAAAACAGTTCTGCCATCGATGGGTGCTATAATGTGTCTGTTACTATCTTGTAGTTCGGCCAGATTCGTCTTTTATAGACCTCGTTCTTGGCACAAAAAGTAAAAGTCTAGGGGAGTTATGTCAAGAGATCTAGGGGGCCAAAGTGTAATACCATTTGTAGCAATCCAGCTATCTTGGAAGAATATTTCCAACAATATTCTGACATCGCGTGCCTGATGGGTAGGAGCTCCATCATGCTGAAGATAAATTTGCTTACGTGCTTCTAAATTGAGATCATCCAAATATTCTTCCAGTACTTCTGATAGCATTCCAACGTAGCTTCTGCCTGTCAAAGTACCTTCATAAAAAAACTGATGGAGTTTAATAAATTGCAGTTCTGCTTACACATATTTACAAACCATTGAGAAATTATCAATCTTCTTTCATTATCACCTGGTAGTAATGTTTGCACTGGTCGGTACGTCTAGAGCACGAACGTAAATTTGGTGAGAGTTCTTCAATGTAGATAAACTTGAACCACTATCCCTTGCCAAATCTCTGGTTGAATTATTTTTGTACGCTTTAATATATGCTAACACATTTATTTCTGTTTGTTCACTTATTATGAATTGTTTCTTAGATCTCACCTTTACAAAAACAATTTCGTTATTCCTGACTTTTCTATACAACTTGAGAAAATATCTTCTGTCTGACTGATGACGTTAGGGATACATATGACCATGTCGTTCCAATGCTTGAAAACTGTTTTTTCAACACATTATATACGCTTCTAACATATCGCATTTCTCTAATATATTTGAGAATCATCAAGCACACTGGTCAACTTATTCTTCAAGGAAGTTATATAATCTTCTTTTTGAAAACTCCAATTGCACTTCTATAGGTAAATTTTCAGATATTTCAGATATTAAGACTTATTAAGGGTAGATTAGGTTAGGTTAGGTCAATGAACACAAAAATTAATATCTAGCTTTTACAATTTTAATAAGAAAAATCCTCAGAACTTTATATAAAAGTAACTTTTTTGTTTTAAATTGAATTAAAATTAATGAACAAAGTTTTGGCATGGGGCGACAAAACTTGAATTCAAAAATAAACCTTAATTTGACACGAAATGAACATACCTTTTGAATCGTTTCAAAATACTTGTTTTGATTAACAAAACTCTTGCTAAACAATCGTCGGATTATTACTCAATACTTAAAAATTCTTGAGATTACAAATTGGAGCACATTTAAGATGAACATGGTTACCAACTCTATATAAAACAAAATAGTGTGAGGTAATGATAGAGTCAAGGTTGGGATAGGTCTGTCAGTTTACAATTTGATCAATTCTCAACAATTATGCACCCTACCTATGTCTAAAAAAAATTCTCATTAGCATAAAATTACAATTTGACTTCATGCTTAGAAATATAAATTCCACATTCAAACTGTGTTAGAATTGATTCGCTTTGGTCATTATACAACCAAAGTGCTGTGGTTTCTGATTTTTCGCCCAATTTCTGTCTCTAAACTTTGTGCTTTGGTTTTAACCCATATCATCACATATACGTTTCATTGTATGTCTGAGTCTCACTATATAAATTGTTCTTACCTTTTTCATTTCATTATTCTTTTCAGCTGTCAATATTTCGGCTATTTTCCCATCGAATACGTGAAAATAGATGTCATGCATGTTTTCTTTTGTGTTATCATCATATTTCTCTCCCATATTATTTCCCTGAAATATCCTTTTATCTTAAAGGTGAATCAAACGATGAGAGCATCGCTTGGGTTTTCTTTAACTTGATATTAATACTCCAGTCTGCTTTAATTATGTTTTTTATTATTGTCAACAGCTCTTTTATCTTAATTGATCTTTAGTTATGAACGTTGATTGAATCTTCTCAGTTGAAATGATCATATATTCAATTTCAGTGTTTTTATATTGAAGATCATCTTCATTATCTGCTACTTATATTCTATATATGATATTGTTTATGATCGATCTCATTCTATTATGTGATCTTGTTGATCTTCTCTTTATTATAACATTGAACAGTATAGAACTAAGGCTATCTCCATGTCATAATCTTTACACCTTTAGACAATTCTGTTTTGGTTTTCATTCTGATTAATTTTTGATCTATAAATTCTTCTCTAGAACCTTCACAATATCCTCCAATCATACTATTTGTAGCAAGTTAACAGGCATAGTAGCACCGTTATATTGATATTACAGAGCCACCCCCGGCCATCCGCTCTCGTGATGATAGAATTAGCTGTTTCCAGAGTCTCGGAACTAACGACAAGCTCAGAATTCTTATTAGGAAATTATAAGGTGCAACCGTGTCGTGTCTACCCCTTCGTTGAATACAAATTTTGACAATA
This sequence comes from Diorhabda sublineata, assembly GCF_026230105.1. NCBI lineage: Eukaryota > Metazoa > Arthropoda > Insecta > Coleoptera > Chrysomelidae > Diorhabda > Diorhabda sublineata. Next base: position 13,240,935 of record NC_079481.1, on the reverse strand, counting down.
ATACTTATCGAAATCTGTTTCAAATCAACAAAGGAATATCATTATCCACCCTGAGATAAATGTCTCATTTTTGATTATAATAGTTTGAATGTAAGTTAAATATACTTCCAGCGTAGGTCAGATCTGGACTATACAGTGAATGAGGAAATAATTCGAAGTTTAATTCGTTCAATTTAACCGTCGTTGCTATCGATTCGTGAATTGGTGCATTGTTTTAGTGAAACAGTGGTTTTTTCTTTGACATTTGATGCCGTTTTTCCTTGATTTTTGCATTAAATCTCCAAAACTCTATGTAGCATTCGTTATTGATTGTATCTTCCGTTATGAGATACTTGATGAACAATATTCCATGAGCGTTTCCAAATACTGGAGCCGTAACCTCACCAGCTGACTGTTGTATCTTTGGACGTGGTTCACCGGCCGCAGTCCATTCAGATGATGATCGCTTTGATTTTGAAGTGAAGTTATGGATCCATGTTTCATTCATTGTTATATATCGGCCTCCCTATGGTTAACAGTCTCAGTTATCTAACGCAATTTCAATTCACGATTAGATCTAACCAATTTGTGGATTTTCTGATGTTTTTTGGACGACCAGGGGCCTATTCCACAATAATACTTTGCAACTTTGCACTTATCACTTTCAATTTGCGTTTGCTGCGAAGTAAAAAGTATTTGTGTTATTAATTACAATTAACTTACACTAACTTTGCACTTGTCACTTTTTTTTTGCAAAGACTTTGCGGATAAGGGCTCACGTCATAAGATTAAATTTTGTTAGTTCCTGTCTGAATTTTGCTGAATATTTATAAAAAAGATGTTTGAATTTGAACTCATTTATTCAAGTGAAAATGACGATAACTTCAATGCTGTCAGAAGACGCAAAGTGTATAAAGAGCGCTTCAACTTTGAACACTTGGGTGATTTTCATTTCAAAGAATCTTTTCGATTGTCCTCAGAGGGTGTAGACACAGACATCCCACAGGAAAGAGTAAAGTGCTTCAGCCTGAGCAGCAGTTACTGATTACCTTGCATTGGCTAGGAAATGAAGGCCAACTTCGTAGCCGCAATGCATGTTAGCAAAGCAGCCGTATGCAGAACTGTGCATCGGGTTGTCAATGCTATTATACAAAATATGCTCCCAACATTCGTACGTTGGCCCGAAAATCCTGTAAGAATAGCACAACAATTTTTCAACATTGCGGGGTTTCCTTCTGTATGAGGGTGTGTTTGATGGTACTTTAGTAATTATTGATGCCTCCACTGAAAATGAAGCTGCTTATGTAGACAGACACGGTAACCATTCTCTCAACTGCATGATGGTTTGCGGCCCTAATTTTCAGTTTTACGGTATCAATGCTATTGGCCTGGCAGTGTCCACGATGCAAGAGTACTACGTAATTCTGCAATTGTGCGGGATTTTGATCAAGAATTGCGACCTTTTCCTAATGCATTGATCTTGAGAGACAGCGCATATGGACTGAAAGAGTGGCTTATGGTTCCCCTGAGAAGAAATCCAAATGAATACTTTGTAAGCTAATAAGCTGATTAATAAACGATTGATAAACTGATTATGCAAGAGTTTGAAGGTCCATTTTGTATTCCCGTTTTCCAATGTACCTAATAGTTACTTGATAGAGGAGGTTTTTTTCGCGGATATAATTCAGAATCGGATAATATTTGATTTTGTGATGCCGCAGAAAAAAACACCTATTATAAAAAAGTTTTCAAAATAGGTCTCGAAACAAACTTGCTTTGCGACGACTTTAGATGCCTCTTTAAGAAATAAACATGAAACAATGTATTAATTTATTCATGCTATATAACAAAATCTAACCTAAAAACAGAAACTACTTAAGATAACATTACACGAAATGGATAGGAGCTAGATATTTATCCCTCATAATGAATGCTTAGTCATAAAATTCTTTTGTAAATATACTTGGTTGTAAACCTAAGTCTTTTTCTAGTTTTAATACCTCCAGTTTTTTTTATATATCTCAATCTCTAATAAAGACTCTTTTAGTTTGACTCTCCTATCTTCATTGTGGTTTTTCTTGTTTTGCGCACAGTTTTCTGCTATCTTCCTTCTCTTCCCCTGTGGTAGTCAATTTCAGCTTTCAAAATTTCACTTCCAGTTTCGTTAGAAACTGTGTTGCAAGAGGTACTCGCACTTGTAATTGGTTGAGTTTCTGAAAGATTTATTCCATCCACTACCTCATTATCTTCATTCAAAATATCCAGTATTGTCAAATCCACTTCGTCTAATTTTTTGTCTTACTCCCCTCCCCCCGATGTTCCCGTCCGACGTGAATTATCTCGTTTATTCTACGAAACACAAACAACTCAAATGTACTGAACATTTTGAATTATTTATTACGTGAACTTACCAAAATGCGGCTTTTCCATAAGCCGAACAAATTGTCGCTTACATGGGTCCACTTTTTTTCTAGAGACGCCAATTATAAAGAGTAAATATAGCTTATCGATGTATTCTTTGCACTTAGCACTTTTCACTTTTCACTTTGCAACTTGTTGTTATTGTGGAACAGTAATTTGACAAGAAATTGCAAAATTCAAAGTGATAAGTGCAAAGTATTATTGTGGAATAGGCCCCAGGACATTCACCATTATCGGTGTCTGTACGACCACATTTAAATTCAGCGAACCAATAACAAATGGTTCTTTTCAATGAAACAGAGTCTGGATAACACTTTTGAAGCCATTCCAAAGCTTGTATAGTATATCGTTTTTCATTTCACAGTTTTTTAAAAGTTGGTACTTTATAAACGTCATATGGATTTGAGGATAGCAGTGCCATCTGTGTGTCAGTTATACGAATTATTGAATGATATTATGATTTTGAACTAATCTTTTGGCATTTCAAGACCCAGAAGTGACTAAGAAGCTGTCAAACTTGATACTGACGTCTATGAAAGATTGAAAAGTTCTTGTCACAATAAACAACCATGTGTTTGGTGAGAAGGAGAACTTAGAGTTGAAGCAGGAAATTGCAGAAAGTATGAGATAGAAAAAGATCAAATGCCTGTGATCAACACCGTTGAATAAAAATGGAGAACGGACTGAAATAAATCGAATGTAGTTAATAAAATCGAAGGAGTTATCTGGAGCAGATAAAATTAGAATGTACAGTTACATGGAATTGAAACATGAGTTCTTACAAAAGCAGAAAAAAACTTGAGGAAAGTATTGAGAATTTTATGGACAATGGGCACAAATGAAAGGCTTTGGAGCATTTAACTATTGTCTGTTATTGAAAAAGGGGATCCACTTTTCATATAAAGATTTAATTTCGGGTAGTTATGGTTCATTTTTCGTCCACTTAGATTGCCATAGTGTAATTGTTTTTTTTTTGTTTACTCAAAACGCACCAAGGATCCAAAGTAATCACCGAAATCGCCACACGGCATCTTCAACTGCAATGGCACATCTGTCCGCTTCTTATTTACCACTGACAGCAATATTAGATGGAATCCATAGAAAGATGATATAGTTGTCTCTTTCCTTAGTACTGTAGGGTTTAATTTTGATTGAGAAATCGAAGGGCTTCTGGATAAATTGTAGAAGAAACTGAGGGAGTATGCGATGATGATGAAAATCGTTACTTTGGTTTATATCTATTAAGATTTGATAAATAGCCAATAGTTTTGCTGGCGGAATCCTTATGTAGAATGGAAATTTCCGTGAATCAGTTACGATTACTGCTTCTTTCTCTACGATGGATTTAGAGGCATCTGTATAGATGTCTTGGTAGTTTTGGTAAGTTTCCAGAATCTCGATTAACTTAGATCTCATCATATTCTATAGGTTAGTAAAGTTGAGTTGGTTACTAATGGATGGAAATTCTATATTTTTTGCTATTGAATTATCTTTGAAATGCATTTTTCATGTTAATATTAACAGCTTGTTTTATTTCTGGAGGAGTACAAAATAATTCTCTCTACTTTTTTAGTGAAAAATCACTTCGAATAGCTTTGAAAAGTCCTCGTACCACACTCACGATAATGTATTTCTTATAATTACGTTAACCTAAGTCAACTGACTACATTGGTTTTTAAGTTTGATGTTTTGAAATATTGAACATTATCTGACTATAGTAGAAAATCGATTAAATCATTATCCTGGCCAAGCTTCATCTGGAACTAATTTAGTTATCGTCAGATTTATCGACCTTAGCTTCGACAGCAAAAATATTTATTGCTTAATTTGAGTTCTTTATTACTTGGGGATATTCAAATTAAGTAACGAGGCGGTATATTTCCCTGATTTACTTGGAAAGAGCTTCTTGGATAAGATTCGGAAATGAATACCTGATAGGAAGACAGATTAAAATGAAGTTTATAATCACCACAAGTTTATGAAAGTTATATGTAGATATATATTAAAAATGTCGAATGTTCTTTTGCCTTATTGAACGACTTTTAGATACTAAAAACAGCAATAGCTAGTTATAGCACAGCGCATTTAACTAGAATAATTTTTGGCGACCAATTTCAATCCTGACTATATTTACCGTCAGTTGGATTATCAGTCCAGAAAATTATGAATATTACGAAAATTGTATATAATAATAATCATAAAAAACGTGGAAATTATGAAAAAATGATCAAAATTTTATGGGTATTATGGAAACCATATTAAAATATGGAAAGTGATGAATATTTTGGAAAATTGCGAAAATTATGTATGTTACAAAAAAATTGAGTTAGTTATGAAAAGTAGTTTGAAGTTTTTAATTAGTATTATTATTGTATTTTTGTAATGAGTAACAAAAATGGTTAACCTAAATCCCAAAAGGACGCTCGTGACTACGTCGTCGATACTGAATTAGAATCGATTTGGAAATTGGATTTCATCGGGTATTTGTCCGAAAAGTTTGTTGGACCTTATTAATTGTATCGTTAACGAGATTAAATTGAACTAACTTACGGCTACTCGTCTATTGTAGTGTCGAAACGCCAAAATTTGATGTTTAATTTTAAACGGAAATGGTAGAATTTGATTGGAAAAGTTCGAAACAGAATTGACATTCACCCTTGTAAAAATCTCCAACAAGAATATTATTATAATTGAATTTGAAGACGTTCTTATCACAATCATGTCAGAAAAATGTTTCAGCGTGATAGTTGATTCAATATTTAGTTGAGTTTCGTTATATTAGTTTATCAAAAATTCCTGAATATCAATATTACCGTCTATTAGATTTTAATAAGAATTTGTTGAGGTATCCACCAAACTTTCATTGCTCGTGATGTAACTGTCTGTGTCATCTGGCTTCTATCACATCTTAGAATCAATGGAAACAAATCTGCAGATCGTCACGCCACAAAAATTTTCAAAAAATTCTAGTTCACCTTGATAATAATCGCACCACTTCAATTAATCTCAATCCTCACAAAATAAACACAAAATAAAACAAAGTTAACTTTAAAACAAAGTTAACTTGAAATGATTATGAACACCTACTAGTATGTCAATTACCAATAATAACCTTAATTTGCCCTATTTTCTCCATAAAAGTTTGTTTTTGCTAGAATAATCTATCATATCTCCAAATTGTAAAGAAAAAGCTTGCCGTATATTCTCCTATACTTCAATAGCGACATCTACCAGTTTGTTGTGATTAGAAACAAGTAGTCTCTGACTTCGAATCCTCTTCATCAGAGAGTTCCATAGATGTTCTATAGGATTCATATCCGTACTTTTAGGTGGCTATTTTAATAAAGGGACATTGATATGATGTAAGTATCCAATAACTTCCCTAGCCACGTGGGGACGCGTTGTCTTACTATATAAAAAATTAGTCACGAAAAACAGAGCAAAAGATATTAAATGTTACGTATCGGAAACATCGAAGAAAATTCTCCCCAAAACATTTTAGAACCATCATCAAAAGGCACTTTAGGAGAGATAGTGCAGCTGGCAAACCTTTTTCCTTGCCTTTGCTAAGTTCACTTGCATCTGGAGCTTCAAGGGTAACCCTAGTTTCATCAGAACCCGTTTCCAATCATTGATGGTCTAATTCTGATGTAGTCTCTGAACTTTGTGTTCTCTAGTAAGCAAAGTCTTCTGTTGCTTAATCCTGCTTCATGTGAACGTCTTCTAACCTTTCGAGACGATATATCGATTTCTCGAGCATCGATAATTCGTTTTTTAGCAGATTGCTCGTGACTTTCCTGTTTCTGAGAGCACATTGTCTCAAAAAACGATATCGCATTGAATATCCTTCATTCAGGAAAGTCGATGCTCGCGTTGTCACCTCCATTGACAAATTTCTTTGATATACTCTCGAATAAACTTCCAAACTTGCATTTAAAGAAAAAATTTACAATCAACAGCTTGCTTTTAACAGAAACTTTGCGCTTTAACCAGCAGAAAAACGAGATTAGATACGGGAATTACTGTTTCATCATGTGATCGTATAGTTAACTTAAATAACAACTTTCACACAAAAGTAATAATCTCTTCCTACGGGAACGTGATCCGCTACGTCGGTCAATTTTGGTTTGGCAGCCGTCAGTGATGGAAGTTTTCATCACCGCTCCCCCGAATTGCGTATTTCGGGCCATAATCATATCTTTCTAAGCTAGAAAGTCACCGCTTGTGAAAATTCATCAGCAACTGATTGAGTTTTATGATAAAAAGTGAATGTCTATTTGGTACGTCGTTAAATAGTACAGGGATATTACTGCGCGTCGTACCGAAGTGCACGACGACAAACGAAGTGGAAAATAGCCGTTTTCGGATAAAATTAACAGTGAACTGTTCAAAGAGGGTCACTATTTTAAGCTTGTTGAACCCATTTTCAGAACTTCCAGTTGCACATTGAAATAACTTTGAAGGAAATATTGGATTTTTGCAAGGTAAGTGCTTGTTAGGTCTCCCGGATGTTGACTGACTGACCAAACTCCAGGGAGCAAATCAGAATTGGTGGTGAGTACAACTGACGGAAGATGTAGTTCTTCTTCACGTCAATGATAGACTTCACGTTGCTTGTCAAATATAGCAGCTTTTAAAGACATTTTATTGTATTTTTATGCCTTAAATTTGGACCCAACCGATTGTAACCTTTTTCATAAACTAAGGGAATACTTAAATGGCGAACGCTTCACGAGGGAAGATCAGAGACATTTCCAATTAAAGAATACACAAGCCGGACCTCCGTCTTCAAAAGTGTTGGCTATGGCAATAAGGAGATTTCGTATTAATCACAACAAATGATTATTTGATATTGTCTGCCAAAATAATGCACTACCTAACTTGAAAGAAATACTAGGATATCCTACAAAAATATTGAAAGTCTTAGAAAGTTTAAGAGTTATCAAAAATGTATCAGAAAGTATAATTCTTTATATTTTTCATTTCTGTTCCAACGGAGCACGTTAAATATGAATGTGGAGACAAATGAAACAAGATTCTGTAACGAAATTTGTGTAATACAAGGTATTTACGGTAGACTGATGATATATGTGACATCCAAACATTTGACTCAAGGTGTATTCCAAATAATAGGATTTATCACCTAACGCGGAATGATATACATACAATTCGAATTATTTCTTAATATTTGGAATATACCTAAACAGTGTTTACTCAGGTCTGGAGGCTTAGCAGCCCTGAAGCTTATTTTCAGTATAAGCCCTTCTATTGTTATGTTAACTAGGAGTCTCTAGTGGAAATTTACTGTTTATACCGGAGTTTCTGATTAATTGACAATCGATTTAGAGATTAGTGAGTGTCCTGTCGCTACTGGTTGGTTCCTTATTGATAATGTGTCGTATTGATACAAAGGATTATATTGAGAACTGTTTATAATTCTTGCTACAAATATGTAATAGATTAGCATTCAAAGTGTTTATCAAGAAACGGAATTGAATGTTGAATAAAATCCCTGTACATACCTCCAGTCGACTAATACAGATGATCCAAATTATTCTCAGACTCTTGGAGTAATAATTTTTTAAATAGAAAGTTGTCGATTTCAGCTTGAAGATGTCAGATCATCAAAATTTTATCTAAATTATATTTGCGCATACTATGAGAGATTCCTACTAATTTCTATTTGACAATCGTAGAGGTGAGCTGAAAACAAGAGGAACTAGATTCAATATCTAGCTCCTCTGTACTGTACTGTACTCTGTACCATGATTCACAACCATGACCAGCTAAATTAAAACAACGATGATATCGAACGATTTAAAGAGATAGAAAGGATTGTCAGCATACCAAAAAAATACATTTTGTAGGTCTTAATGATGCAGTATTGGGTAAAATATTTTTGCAACAATCCTGTAAATGACCTAGATCCACCTTTATAATCATGAAAAAAGTCAAGAATATCCGATTACAAATAGCAAGCTTGCTCCAAAAAAGGCAAAGACGGTTAGAACGGTTAGAAATGTCATAGTGACCGTTATCAGGAATAGTAATGGGATTGTGTTTATCGATTATCTCCAAAAATATTGAAAAATAAATGGAGTGTATAGCTTTCCATCAGGACAACACACCTTTTCACTTTTCGGTGGTTGGAAAGGCTAAAATTCAACGATTGCTTTTCGAACAGATTTTCCACCCACATTATTCAACAGATCTAGCTTACAGTGACTTTTTCCTAGTTCCTAGCTTGAAGTTTTACTAAAAGTAGAGAGTTTCATCAGCCGAGAACGCTACTTCGCGGAGAAAGACAGCAACTATTATTTGAAAGGAAAAAATCGTTTTGTCAAAATGTATTGTTCTATCATGAAATATGGAACAGGTACTTAAATATGGGCTACATATAGAAACTATGTATGAAAATAACGAATATAAATGTTTATAAGAAATTAGAGAAATTTTTTTGGTGGGAGTTACTCACAAAAATCACATATCCATGTGTCAAACTCTGGTCATTATGTGCCCAAACATTACATATTAAACATCTGACTTACAGTTTCCCCACTGCATATTTTTTCAAAAATTCCAAATTATAAATGAGACAGTATTTTTTTGATGCATCACTTCCTTCAACAAAAACTCATTTTTCAATTTGTTTATAAAATCTGTAATATGTACTATAATATAAAAAATTTCAATGCTGAGGATGAATTTTCTTTATTTGTTTCAACCTCCATTTCAATAAGAACTAAAACAACTGTACATTTTCCCTTCCCGTAGTAAGATGATCACGAGAGATTCCTTGCATAGACAGAAAGAAAGCCTTAAGAAAAAATTCATCCATTTCCAATTGGGTCGATTTAATACGATCCTAGTCTGGATCTAGTCAGGATAACCTGAGAAGAAATATTTTTCTATTCCATAAAATGATCCCGAGAGGGAGAGGGAAAATTGATTTATTGGATTGTCTTGTTGCGCTCCTTGCGTGGACTTCGTTAGATTTGCTCTAATAAGGTTAACCTTGTTTAAACCTGATAAGGTCATTATGATGTTTCAAGAAAAAATTTTTTGCACGAGACTTATGTTTAAGGAAGATTCTAGACCTAGACTGCTGCGGTCAATTCCGGAAAACGAACGTTCACTGTCATATATTGGTTTATGTCCAGTTCCAGAAGTCTATTTCAGTGTCAAGTCTCATTTTTTGTCTCAGACCTAGACTTCGAGTCCGATGATTAGTTTTAAATGAAATTCTCATTATTATGAACAGAAGTCAATGGTAGGGGAAATCTTGTGTTGTTATTCGATAACTTTTCACAGTTAATGACTATATATTATCTTGCGATGATTTGCTAGATCCAACTGCTGATTTTTTATTATTATTTGTATTTCAATTTGATCTAACATGTTATAATCTAGAAATATTATCAAATTCGCAACAGATTTTCTCCAAATACGGCATAAACGGATGTCAAATCGTAACAAAGCAAGAAAGATTGAATCTAAAAACGACTTTCAAAGTTTTTTAATACAAAAACTTTCCCACACGCACAATTGTTCACGAGCACAACAACTTCCGACGACACTTTGGAAAATATAAAATATTTCTCTCCTAATTTAAGAAGGATTTAGAAACAATGCATACTATTACCCTTAATTTCATTCAGGTTTAGTGAGTAATGTGGCAAAAACAAACATGTCATTTCACTTTCGGACATTAAAGTTTCATGAAAACGTGCCTACTGCTACTTATAAAAGTGTTAAATTTTTATTGCGTAGACGTGTGCCCTAGATAGGTTACAATCAGGAGAGGATTCAGCAATTTTTATTTCGAGAATTCGTATGTTCATTAAAACATTCACAAGACCACGAAATGCAGAATAGAATTTTATAGTAATTAGACAAGATGAAATGTGAAACATCACAACATCAAAAATTCCTTAACCAAATCACATGGTAGCTCAAAGTAGAAAATAGGCTGAATTTGAAGAATTCCAAGTAGATTTTGCTGTAGTAGAAATAAGATATTGAAACTATTAGTATTTGAAGCAAAAAAAATAATTGAGTGAAAGAAAACAAACTTCGAACGACATGATAGAGATATAAGAAACTACTTTTCAATGCTTCATATATGAACCTACTGCTACAAATAAAATGTATGGAATGTGAACCTGACCTAAAATACCAATGTATCATAATCTATCCAGCGTACGTTTTTTATTTTCAGTAAATTTGTAAATATGGAAACAATACTTTTATTTGAAAGGTCTCAGTCCAACATAAAAAAGATAAACTGGATTCTACTCTCGGTTCTTTATCAACAGAAGACTCCAGAAATCTTGGTGATCATCAACTGAAAGCTAGCAGGCATTCCATAAAGTGCGGTTTTCCTTCCACAATTTCTTATTTTTTGTTTACTTCCTCTCGTCATCGTCACTTTCAGATTCCTCCCTAGTCACCGTTGTCCTTGAGAACCATCCCAAGATATACATACTTTGAACTTGCTCTTGACAAACTTCTATTGCTCTTTTCCTTTGAAGTATTTTCATTATGTGTGTAGTGGATATAAGATTTCCCTGTTTTAGTCCTGTGTTGGTTTGGAAACATTTTGATATTATTTTTGTTTTTGTATCTTCGAGTGTTATTTTCATAAGACTAATAAGCTTTTTTGAAATACTACGATCGTTCATAATGCTGTACAAATGGTTTCTGTCCACAATATCGTAAGTATTTTGGCAATCTATAAAGAGTGAGTAAGCTTCAGAGTAAAAATGTGGTCTGTGACTGATCTTCCAGATCTAAACCCGCATTGGTAGTCTACGAACAAGTTTTCTCTTTATATTCTCAAAGTTTTAAATATGGATTAAGTCAAAGTTTAGTAGATTGAATCTAGTAGCGCTAATCTCTGCATTAATTACTCTCTCCTTTCTTGTGTATCGGTACCAATATTGTCATTTACCACGTTTTTTAGCTCCTGAACTGTTTCTAGTACTTCATCTGTTGTTGGTAGCAATATATTTTTAATATTATCCCAATTTTTGTAAGCAGTCTTCATTTTATACTTTAAATGTTTCTTTGAAATGATCTTCCCATCTTTGGATCATTTCCATGTCATCATATTTTTCATATAAAGTGTTTTGCTCAGCTTGTCCTTTATTGTATTTTATTTCTTTTCATAGCCATTTCGTAACCATAGATAAAACTATTTTGGTACACTAGTTTTTAGTACCTTCATTCAAACATGTTTGTTTAAGAAGTTATTGTTTAAGGTGTGAAAATTAATTTAATTTGACTCAATTTGAAATATATAGTGAACGCTTCTTGTCCCAAGCCGATTCTGTTTACAAAAATGGTTGGTAGGTACATATACACACGTTGAAATATTAAAAAATGGTGGTTATTTACACTGTTGGAATTTTGATTAGTGTTTAGAGCCATATTGGATATTTCTGTGGTAGGAAGTTCCTGAGTAATGGAAGTTGTTGTGAAAACCGGAAAATGTTCGTTGGGAGTGGAATTACAATTTTATAAACCTACAAAGGGGTTATTTTGTGAAAAACATAGTATAGAGATATTGAACTTTTGTTTTATAGATAATATTTCTCGTCCTACAACAGTAATCTTTCTGATGTAAGTGGTAATTTGGGGTTAAGAAACAAGAAAAAGTCACTGGAGACTTTGGAACTGTTGTTGGAACTGTTAAATTTAAGTTGGTATAAATAAACTATGAGATATGTTGAAATAGAAATATGTAGAGTATGTAGAATATCTAGAATGTAGAAATATGTTGGTGAAACTGCTCATGTGAAATCAATAAAGTCAGTAGTGTGTGTACGTGTCAGTCATTTTTTGAGAAATATTTGAAGTATAAAGTAAAAATAAGAAGAAAACATTGATGAAATTAATATAAAATCGCCAGATGTGAAAGGCACATCAAAATCTCCGGATTTCTTCTAAGATTGTTGAGCTTTAGCTTATATTTTGATATATCCTCATAATTCCAATATTCAAATTGACAAGCAGATCAATAAGACAAAATGTCTTGAGAAGGAATATTGAGATAACATTATAAGAAGCTTGAATGTCCTCTACTATTCATGATATAGTTCTATTACTAGCAGAGGTAATTCAATCAATCTGTAAGCCTGAAAAAATGATGAATAGCATCCAATATATCTGCTTTCCATAGATCAAAACTCAAGCTACTTCATACAACACACTTTTTTTCAACGTTTTCTATTATAAAGTACAATTTTATTTTCCAAATGACATATATGAGTAATAACTTCAAAAATTCCCTATGCGCCATCTTACATAATAATATAACTTCATAGAATATGCATGAGGAGGTAAACATGAGACACCTAAAAGCAGAAAAAGGGAAACAGCAAGAACAGTAAAAGTCTATATGAGATTGCTTTGGACTAGAAACAATATAGATATAAATGAAACCAGTAAACATAACATTCCTTTCAAGTGAATTGACTTCGTCCAAGACCATAATGTTGAATATAAATATTTAATACGAATACGCCTTTTGGTTGCAATAGTATCATTTATAATAACATTACATATATGTTGTTATTTTGTTTGATTCACGTTTCTTTATAAAAACAAACGAAATAGAAAATTTGTATAAATGATGGAAACATCTCAACTAATATGAATCTTCACATTTACATCAAATATTGCGTAGAAATCTAAGAGACAAGGTATCTGATTGACGCGTTTAACTTAATAGTTAACCTGCATTACAAGAAAAATAATTTGACGATAATAACGATAATAATAATAATAATAATAATAATAATATTAATAATAATAATAATAATAATAATAATAATAATAATAATAATAATAATAATAATAATAATAATAATAATAATAATAATAATAATAATAATAATAATAATAATAATAATAATAATAATAATAATAATAATAATAATAATAATAATAATAATAATAATAATAATAGTCCTTCAGGACTAACAAGAAACAAATTCGTAGGAAAATGATGACGAAGAATCACCCGAAGTCATCCACTATTAGAGCAACATGGGATGAGATAGACTTTATCGACCTTCTAAACCCACATTGTGGACATAAAACTAAGTGAAATCTTTCATGGGGAATCAGAAACCTCAGCTCCACACCGGATTATATACAAGGCGGATATACCTCGCATCACCAGAATCTGACTTGAATATAGTATTGGACACCAAGAAGTTTGAGCAGTGGCCACGAAAGGCATTACATGGTAGATATCATCACGACCTAACCAGCCTCACGTTGAAAATGAAGCTTCAGCTTACTAGCGGCAATCTTTTTCCAGAGACCAAAGAGTTCATGATGGCTATCCAGGATCAAGATATTAACATGAATAACTACAAGAAAAGTGTTATTAAGGATCCGTACACTCAATTTGACAAATTTAAAAAGTGTCAAAAAACATCAGATATCATGCAACATAGAACATCGGTTTTTAGCGTGTTAGCTAATACTGCCTGAGTGATCACACCGGTACAACCAAATGTGCAGCACCATTCACCAGGAACTAGTCAACAAGTTCGGTCCTCTCAATACTTATACACCATATTACAAGTACCAGAGGTGGAAGGTGCTCGATACTACGATAGATCCATTATATGTGACGAATAACAGACTTAAGATCATGGTGGTTGATAGAAGAGTCAATTTTTGTGTTTCTTGTCGTTGTAGTTATACCAAACACTAATAACGTTCTCATCAAACACCAAGAGAAACTATCCAAATACGCAGATTTCGCAATTGAGATGTGACACAGCGAAATTGTGGAAATAGTTCGCAACCGGCACGACGTCGTGCCTTAGACCCTGCAAGTGTATCGCCAAGCTGGCATTATCAAAAAACATCTTCGCCGATATCCAGAAGGTTGTAATATTGAAAACTTACCACGCAGTGCGTATGTGAACCGAGCCTAATACTTTTGATACTTTGTATTTATCTTTCACATAATAATGAATGAATGAATTTGATAATTTCATCATTGGTACCATCAAATATTTTCAATGTAATGAGAAAATCCACATATCTACCTTCCATTGTATATTATGTTCCTAACGAAGCGCCATATTTCCAACAATACTAAGTTGGATGGTTTAAAGAGACATTCAAATTTCCTCTGACAAAATCCCTTTATTAACTGCCTAATTATCCAAATAGGCCGAACTGAGCGATTGTACGGAGAGAGCTACACATGCGGCTTTGTGGTTAATTCGCCCCAACGTAAAGTTTTTAGTTTCAAAGTAGTTTCAAGTAAATCAGAGCTCATCGAGCGAATTTAGTTAGATAATAATGGGACGTTCACTATATAATTTATATATGCGATTTAAAAGTTCCGAAATTTATGTCTATCATTTTAAGGTAGCAAAAATTAAATCATCGTGATGATTTTCAGTAGTAATAACCTTAGGACATTACAGCACAAGTTCTAAAGTTGCTCTTCTTGCAGAATATACCCAAGAACAGCCAAATCAACACTTTTATCAATTATTTTACTATCGACGTATTTAGCAGTCACGAGTTAAAGATCAAAATTTGACGAGAACTGAATTTAATTCACTGCATTTTTTTATTTACGAATAAGCGTTTGTTATTAACGATAGCCTTAGCAAAGTCAACTAATCACAATAATCTTGTGATTATTTGAATAATAAAATGCATTTTGAAGTCGAATGTCATTCCAAATTTGTATATTTTATCATCAAAATAGGGTAGTTATACAAAAAACAGTGTATGACGTGTTGAGTCATTAATTTTTTTGTCACTTTTTCACTCACATCATAAATCACTATTTCAACAAATGAAGCGGGGGTTTACTCCTCGTTTTCTATTTTTGTTTTCCTTATAGTTTATCGTTTGTCTTGGATGCTCCTGTTATTATTTTCTATTCGTTTCGGTTCTTGCTTTTTGCCCTCCAGTTCTCTTATGTCCTCCTCTGTTACGTTTCTCCAAGTCATTGCTTTATTCTTTTCATCATTTCAAACGTTCCCCTTCTCCAGCTCTTCTCTATTTCTTCTTTTTTATTTACTCCCACTTCTGTGTTTATTTGGACCTGTTATAGTTTTCATTATCTTTCTCTTAAGTTCTTTTTCTGCCCTTCTGTTGATTACTGTTGTCTACAATATACAATACAATTTTGGTATGATTATGCTTGTACTCCACTCGTCTAGTATTTTCTTTTGTTTCCATATCTGCTCTATTAATTGATGAATATGTTTATTCAGTTTTTCTTCACCATATTTGAGAAGTTCCGGTTCTATTCCGTCTTCTCCTAGAGCTTCATCATTCCAGAATTCTCTAATTTCGTCTTGTACTCATTTTCTGTGGAACATTTTAACATTTAACATGTTAACATCATTTCTTTATTTGCTTCAATGTTTTCTTTCTCGTTTTTCTGTATAGCATTATTTTCCTATACTTCTCATCTTTCTTCTTCCTTTTCTTCCTGTTTAGTGTCACTTCTGTCATTTTTGCAATGCAATCTACGTTTAGTTAACTTTTTTTGTATATTAAGTAATTTTCCGTGATCTTCATTTATTCTTCTTGATATTTTATCCTAGTTTGCCTTAAGCGTCAAATTTGCCCTAGTACTTTTCAGCTGCTACTGTATTTTGAATTTTGCTTGAAAGCTTTCTTGTGTATAGACTAAAAAAACTATAAAAATAGTTACAGCTGTACTAGTTTTACTGAAACTTATCTAAAATGTATCTATGGAGTGTTCTTAACACCACATTACATAACAACTCTCACTAAAGAGAAAATTCAAAAGTTAACACAGGTAAGTTCCAAGAAATCAATTATTCACCCCACGACCGCCATTTTGACGTAGCTCAGATGATTTTTTAAATTTTTCAAGTGGGCAAAATCATTCAATTAACAAGAGTAGGAGCTGTCATTACTTTAACATCTGTGACTTACCAGTAAAAAAAATATAATAATAAATATTAAAATTCGAAACTCTATTGTAAATTGAACTTCCGCATAGTGTTGGAAATGTGGGAGGCGAGAGATGATTAAAATATTTCGAATTGTCCCAGTTTGGAAAGGAATCTTCGGACTATCCGATTCGTTTAAAACTGTAATTAATATGCATGAATTGTATGAAAATTCCAGTTTAACGCTTCTCTCTAACGTTATCGGAATTTTCTACCCGATTATTTTCAAGTGAATCTCTCATTTATTTGTATGGAATGAAATAGTAAATTAGCCTAAAAGTAGTTGGGGGATTATTATTATATATACTCATTGAAATATAGGTTTTAACATTGAAATTATCCGATTTCGATGAGTTAATGATCTACTAATAATTAAAATCTCACTCTAATAGGAGTCCTTATTCTACTAATCAGGCGATCTATATCACCTCCATTTCATATCAAAGAGAAATGGGAGATTGAGAAGGAAATTAAAGCTGCTGTAACCTTCTACAGGTTAAATACAAGTTAAATTAAAAACAAATCCGTAGAATTTCGAAGCAAAGAGATGATCAGGTACCAAGGCACGTCCTTCCCGAATACAACAACCTACAGAAGATCAATATTCACAGGTATCTCCAAGTGATTACGTACGCCATAGAAACAACTGTCATTAATGGAGAGAAAGAAGAAGAGCTATAAAACTATACTCGGATCTAATATTACTGAAAAAAAGATTGAAGAAAAATGAAGGAATAGAAGAAGAAATGGTAGAAGAAAATTTAATAAGATATGTAGAAGCACGAAGACTCAATTGGGCAGGACAGATCATGAAAAGGAAACCTACAGGAATGGTGAGGAAGATAACGCCATAGATACCTCTTTGGCCAAGAGGCAGAGCAAAGAAAAACCTGGAGAAACCAAATTGAAGAAGATACTTGAATCCTAGGAATAGTAGACTTGAAAGCCAAATCCAAAAACAGAAAAGAATAGAGAAATCTGATACGAAACTAGTACTAGGGGAAAAAATATGAAACCAACTTGGTCATTTAGATGTTTTAATTACAATTCATGCCAACGTATGTCATAAAAACTAAGTCGTTAAAAGACTAACCTAACCAGATTTTGTTAATAAAAAAATCGTTTAACATTTATAGATTCCAGTTTTATAAAGCTGTTGCTTATTTTTGTGCGTTTGCAACATCGATATTAAAACTGAATGGCACCACAATAATTATCATTGCTGCCAAATAGTCCGGAAAATAGAACATTCTCCTTTAATTACAATATGCATGTTATGATGAGGGACGTTTTGTGATATAATAAATTCCTTATGTCTTCAGAGACACGTCGCTATTTCAATCACAACTAACGAGTTTTTACTTTAATGCAATTCCGTAAATATTCTTAGCAACGGATTCATATTTTCCTTTCTTTGTCTCCTTTATCCGCCTCCAATCTGCCACACTTTCAAACTGAGTTAATTTCGCCTCGATGATTTCTTAGGCAAAGAAATATTTTATTGGTTTAGGAATTCGACATCAGATGAGGTAATAATTCGAAAAGGGTCGAATCAATAGGGTATTGAGGAATAGATTGGATTTATGCGTAACTTTTATAAAAATATTTGAATATTTTGTAGAAAATACCATTTAGTGACGTTGAAAGCAATAAACATTTCACGTACTTTTGGATGGGCATGATCAACCAAATATGTAAACAACTGTACCCAAATTTTTAATGAATAATCACAATTCATAATAATTTTCTTGAAAATGTCTCTTTATGGCGAATGATTTACTTAACAAGTACAACGATCTAAAAATCTACATATCTCATAAACCGTAGATGTTATCGAGTTAAGCATAGAGTACTTTTTTGTTGAAAAATCTATTGGAAAATTCATTTTTGGTATTTTTAGATTATACAGGTTGTCCCTGTGACAGTTAGGGATTGTTTACTTGATATGTACAACGATCTAAACATCAACATTTCTCATAAACCATAATTTTATCGAGTTAAACAATATGTATCTTTTTGTTCAAAAATCTGTGGAAAAACTAATTTTTGGTATTTTTAGATTGTCCAGGTTGTCCCTGTAAAAGTTACGGATTGTTAACTTGGGATGTATAACGATCTAAACATCTACATATCTCATAAACCTTAAATGTCATCGAGTTAAACAAAATGTACCTTTTTGATAAAAATTTGCCAAAAAATCTATTTTTTGTATTTTTAGATTATACTGGTTATCCCTGTAAAAGTTACGGATTGTTAACTTGGGATGTACAACGATCTAAACATCTACATATCTCATAAACTATAAAATTTATCGATTTAAACAAAAAGCACCTTTTTGTTGGAAAATTTATTGATAAATTCATTTTTGGTATTTTTAAATTATACAGGTTGTCCCTGGCTCTCAGATAATAGTGCAGAATTATTTATTCCGTCAGACACACTACAACAACATACCTAATCATCCATAAAAAAATCATAATGTTTGAATGTATAATTTAGAAAATATTCTCAAATTTCTAGTTCTAGTTTCGCAATTTAGCAACATTATGAAAATTTTTTTTTATGTCAGAGCATTATTTCCACACCATCTACTCACTCCTGAATTTTTTCCACCAACTCCCGGAACACGCTGTACAAAGATATGTATGACAAGATTCCATTTTTTCTGTTAACTACGTATTAATTCATCTTTTTGACATAATATTTGTTTCTCAGTGTACCTAGTCTAGCTGAATCCACTATATATGGTATTTAGATAACTCGAACTATTAACTAGGTTATTTTTTTTCTGAATATATTCTGATGTTGAAATTTTCATTTCTATTAATAGGTCATTCCAAAAAATTGATCCAATATTCGAGTTCAATTGAGTAGATTTTCTTGAAATAAAATATATAACAGTTTCCCATTTAATATTATCGATAGAGTTCCATTAACATGAGAGATAGCAGTTGTATCAACATTAACAATTCTGTTATTAAAGTAATTACACAGATTTCCACCATTAAATCGAAACTCCCTGGTAATTGTAGAGGGTGTTTCGTTTCCGTCATCCTAATAGATGCTTTGTAATAGTAACAGATTATACAAGGAAATCGGACTTAATCGTTCGGTACGAGAACTGACAGTAATTTTACCGCAAGCTATTAGTAATCAAGTTCATGATTCCACAGGTGATATGTATTGATTGGTTCTTAGCCCAAACTCTACATTTGATTATTCACTTGGTATGGGAGATCTTGATTCATAAAAGAAAAATTTATGCATCGTTAATTAATTTGGAGAAGAACTACTTTTGTGAAATCACACAAAAATTGTCAATATTTGGATAATAATAATTTCATTTAATATGAGGGTTGTCTGAAAAAATCAGATTCACCAAAAGAATAAGATATTTTTACTTCTTAATTATTTTAGTTTTTCGATTTAGTCTCCTAGATAGAAACGCATGGAAATGTAGGAATACGAAAAAAAACCTCAACATTAATCAACACAAGAAAAAGGAAAATCTGTTTATATGGAAAATGTCCGTCAAAATGCGTTGAATAAGCATTGGGGAGAGTTTCTTTCAATTTCAATTCACTACATTATTTTGTAAAACGTAAGTCAGTGATATTTTTAGTGATGGACTGTTTAAATCAAAGATATTTGTAAAATTTGACATATTCGAATTAATCTTTTCAATTCCTACATGAGCACGATTCCGAAAAGTTTTTGAAATGTTATTTATCTTGTAACAGACACTTTTCTAGCTTTCCTCCCATAAGAGAGACTTCTCTTCCTCTCTATTATCCATACTTTAAAATAGAACAAATTTTTATATAATTTGAAAGACAAAAATGAATGAAAGAGAAAACAAAATACATGAAGGTGCGTTTTAAAGCAAAATATATGAACAGAGATACTATAAGGTGTATCCACGAAGTAATATGCGTTTGCTCATATAGCAAAAAAATGTACAGATGTAGAAAATATATTAACGAGGTTTTTATCTCTACATTCTATAGACTATAAATAAAAGACAATAATAAATAATTTTATTACTTTTCGACATAATCACTTCATCATGCACATCATTACGACCATCTTCAAACTTTCGACACTATTCACGCACAACAACATCACTCATGAAATTTTCCCCATACACACGACTCATTCTGCGATGGATTTCTGTAGCACCAATGCCTTCAGCCTGTAGAAAACGAACCACACTTCGCAAGCAATTCTCACTTGGCGGGAGCATCAATAATAACGAACATTTTTAAGTGGCTGTAGCACAACGCCGACTGACGCCTGAATGTCAACAATGGCGGAGTGTTTGGTGCGAGAGCTTCGCAGTCGCCTACATCGCATACCCGCTTTCTTCTGCCCGCGTAGCATCTGCACGAAGCGATCGAAAGTTGAAAAAAAGCGACCTTCGTCAAACGACCCTTATACCCTTATACAAAACTTTACAGTTGATTTTGTACGCCTTCTTCATAGAAGGTTGCCGCTTGTTGTTTACAATCAAATTGTTCCAGCTCGTTATCATCTTTAAAGTGTTTACTACAAAAGAAATATTTTAGACGAAAGGAGAAATGAAAGTGTCTAGGAGCAAGATCTGAACTGTATGGAGGATGATCAAACTGGTTCCAGACAAATTTCAATAGGATTATTGTTCGTATTGAGGGGTTGAGCATTATCGTGAAAAAAGCAACAACTTATAAAATTAATCTTGACGCTTGTTCTATATTGCATGATGCTATTTCTTAATTGTCGTGCTTTGACAATGATTGTTTGGCTTCGTGGTGAAGAATTGACCAGCTAAATATCTCTGATCCCAAAAAATCAATTAACCATCTTTTGCTTTTCGTATTTTTTATTAACAATTTCAAGAATTAGTGATAATGAGTGATTAAACTAATACATGTCTTAATTTTGTACATAAACCTCGCAGATTTCCTTATGAATTCAACTTGGTTCAACTTTCTTTTCATTTAAAAAGAATCACAGATCTGATTTCACAAGCGGTGGCATATACAATTGAGGCTGACATCTAACGTAACAAACATTGTGAATATACCTTGTATAATAAAATAAATCATCACTAGATTCACCCTTCATTTCGTAACGAGCTTTTGTATTGGAAAACGTGATAAATATATTAGAAATAATAATTAATAAATAGATCAATGTATTAATACATCATCACGTATCTAAATTCACGAGTGAGTTTTTCAAACTTGCTGTGATAAATCATCAAATTACAGTTCAAAATTACTACGCATTTTTGATTGTGGACATACTTGGTAAATGGAAAATAGGTGGAAAATAATATAACTTTGAAAAAAGTTGATAAATTTGATTATTTAGAAGTAACAGTGAAATCTACAGTACATGAAAAAGTGATATGATAACAGAATTCTGAGGTGATAAAATCAGAAAAACTGAGAGCAAGAAAACATTCAAGGAATAGGTGAAATTGGAGAATATTAAACAATTCTAAGACCAGTATCTCTATACTGGGTGTCCCACGACGAGTTAAAACTATCTGTTTATGGCAAAATACTTATAGTGAAATCATCAAAATTACTACGTTTGGGTTTTCAGATACTATATTTTTATTATTTTAAATGGAACATTTTGTATGTTAATGCATCTTTAAAATCTACGTAAAATTTTAGTTTACTTTTGACTTGAAGATAATTGTTCAAAAATGAATACATTTCAAATAAAATATTTACAAAGATGGCCGAATTCCGGTTTTGGAAACTTACGTAAAATTTTAGCTGGAAACTTTTTCCGAAAAACTCATACTTTTTGTATTATTAATTAGTTTTTTACGAGGATACCTTTGAAGATATGAAAATGGTTTCTGTTCGCTCAAGCAAGGTTAGATGTATTCGAATCTATGTTGAAAAATTTTTCATTTTATAAAGGGTGTGCATAAAAAGTGTTTAAAGTTTAACGTCGTAAATATCAAATTTCTTTATTTTTTCTAATAGAACTACCCAGTGTTTTCTATTTTAATGCATTCAGGAATATTTCCCTCATTTTTCACCTCTGAATGCATTAAAATAGGAGAAACCGGGTGTTTCCATTTAAAAAAATGAAGAAATTTGATATTTATGAAGTTAAAGTTTGAACACTTTTAATACATAACTTGTATAAAATGAAAAATTTATCAACATAGATTCGAGTACATATAATCTTTCTAAAAGCAGTCGCACAGAAACCATATTCATTTCTTCTAGGGTACTCTTGTAAAAAAATACTTTATAAGTGTCAAACTTTTTACAAAAAAATTAATAACTCGAAAAGTATGCATTTTTTGAAAAAAATTTTAGACAAGTATACTAAAATTTCACGTAGATTTCAAAAATGTATTATTATATAGGGTGTTCTATTTAAAATAACAAAGTTACAGTCGACTTCCGAAAACTCAAACGTAGAAATTTTCATGATTTTACTATAAGTATTTTACCATATACAGATAGTTATAACTCGTCGTGGGATACTCTGTATGTATTCTAAACATGAGCTATATGACAAAAAAGACATGAACCAGATACATCAGAAAATGGACAATACCATCTTTAAAGTGAATGGCCACCAATGAATTCAACTAGAGTACAAAAAGCAAGACAGTCAGGGCTGGTTGACAGATTGTCACAGCAGATAATACTGATGGAGGGATTTATGTTATTCTCCTTATATTATTCCACGTTTTTTGAAGACAGAACAATCCCGTGACTATCCCAAAAAAGATTGTCACCACTTTTCTAGCAGGAAAAACCGTTTTCACTTTTCTTGAAGTAGGCTCAAAATTTGCAATCCACTGTCGTGATTATTTTATTATACAAGAAATGGAGTAGTGTATGCAGGTTCCATCATTAGTTATGAACCTGACTCGTTTTGTTTAAATCACATCAATAATGTCTAGGAAATGTTCATTCGAATGCGTTTTTGATCCAAATTGAGCAGACAACTCGTGCACAATTTTACAGTCTAATAATGGCAAATGCCATAACCTATATTCTTTTTTATATCTTGAGTTTCATTCCGAAGGTCATTCAGTACGATTTGGTGAACTTTCCAGAATATATCACAGTTTTTAACTGCTCCCAAGGCTCGTCGTCAGTCAGCCCAGCTCCTCTTTCATCTGCATAAGCGAGTCGTCTTTCAAAAATAAGTATTCTATGATACTAGATTCTTTTTTCTTTTGAGAAAAATCTTCAGTAAGACACACATATAGGATTTGAATAGAAAAACTTCTCAACGATTGACTTATACTAACGTCAAGCCTTCAAATTTACTTTAATTTTAGTGAAAATCTCCTAAAGCTTGCGGAAATATCTTTCTCATTTTATATTTATAATTGCAGATATCTTGAATATTTACTAGTCAACCCTTGTATGTATTATAGAATGTTTTCATTGGAATAGTTTTTTGTTTCCGGTGTTTTCAAATTTTCGACTCCAATTGATTAGAAAAAAAAAACTATGGATAGAAAGTGTAAACATAAAAAATTGACAAAGGGAAATCATTATTTTGAATCTAAAACACACTGTATATTATCTCTATTATTATTAGATAAGAACCTGTAATTATGAAAATTAACCAGTATACTCTCGATGGAAAATTAGGCCCGACTTACGCCTAGTGTTGTTATGAAGTTTTAGAAGCTTAGTACACGTCATGGTTGACGCGAGAGCAAAATCATGCTTCTGTGTGTAGATTATGCCGGAGGAATTATTAAAGACTTATGCCGTAATCACGTCCTTGTAAATAAATTAGGACTAATTGGCGAGGAGACAAATCACTGTACACCCTTGTTTCATTTCTCAAAATGGGTTAAGGACGAAATTATGGATTCCGTCTAGAATTTGAATGAACGGGGCGACCTCAACTACTCAGAAATGTCACAAGAAAACTAATAAATATGCACAACTGTTACGAGGAATATTAATTTTTCATCATTACCTTGACATTGAATTAACTTTTTGTAGATATCGTGATAAACGAATATTTAATAAAATCAATTATATAAAGTTGCATATTCCAAATTTATAACTCACATGAGGCTAAAAATCATGAATATTTCTGTTATTATCTTAATTTTTATAGATCCAATGATCTAATATAGAACTTTCAGAACATGACCATCAAGACAAGCAAAAACAAGAGGTAGAGCCATACCACCCTTTTCTTGAAGCAACTCAGGCCATTTCCGATACCCTATAACTTCGTTGCAAATAAATCTAGAAGCCTGAACTTATTTAGATGTTGAAATTTGTTGCCATGTGTACCAAAAGTTAATATGTGCTAAAAAAGCACAACTTAAGCTAAAACTTCAAAACATGAGGTAGCTAATCGGCAGACAGCAGTTAACAATGGAAAATAAGATACTTATGTACAAAATCATCCTAAAACCTATATGAACTTATGGTATAGAGCTATGGGATTGCAATAAACCATCGAACACCTAGATACTATAAAGTTTTGCAATCTAAAATACTTCGCATAATAGCTAATGCTCCATGGTTTATGAGCAACCACACATTACACACAGACCTCAATATTCCAATGAAATTATTCAGAAATCAGCGATAAGAAACAAAAACCGCAACGAAAACCACTAAAAACCACATTGAACCTTCGCTTTTTTCGAAAATTGTTAATTCGTCTAACCTTCACTTGTTTCCAAGATTTGGAAATTGATAGTAATGTAGCTGTAGGGGCTCCAGCAGATCCAACAAAATTTGGAAAGTGGTCTAGCCAAAAAAGCTTAAAAACCAATGATCTAGGGGATTTCAAAATTAGATAAATGAAGATATAAAAAACAGGCTGAATAGATTGTGCTTTCTAAATATTTGAATCCTACAATTTTGTGCTTAGATTATAAAGATTCACAGAATTTACGATAACCTGATTTTTTTCCATTATTTGTGGTTATCAATCAGTTTAACTTTCTTCAAAATTGATACAATCCAAACTTAACAAATGTTTGAGACATTTTGTGCAGACAAACATAAAATATAACAATTTCTTCGAATTTATTCACTGAAATAAATTCCTAGTTTGTAGATATTTCATGTCAAGCGAATAAATTTATGTCCGTATGACAGTCAAAACCCACGGAATTTGAAAAAATTTAATGTCCAATATTATCACCCTTCATATGATTCAGCCTGAAGACATTTGTCGTAACTCACGCAGATTTAATGTCGATGTAGATTAACTTGGCTAGCATATAAATCTAAGACACCGACCTATGCCGGCGTGTATCTTACATTGGATATCCTGTGGGACATGGAAACACATTGCTACCAACTTTGTAGATGCAAATCTGCTTAAACCTACTAATACTCCGTCCTCAGGTCTACATAAGGTGTTTACTAATATTCCGTCGACAGATTTATGATGGGTTTCCATACGGTAGGGATTTTATTTTTCTTGAAAGGTATAAAGGGAAATTTGAAAGGTTCTCTTCATCATAGAGAAAAATGAGCTTCATTGCTATCTGAAATAGTGATTTATATAGTGGAATCACCACATATTATTCATCTAAATAAATCAGAAGATATTTTATTGTTTCAGATCCCATTTTTGTTTCGAATGCCTCGTACCCACAAAAGAAAAACTGAACTGAAGTACAGCTTAGAACATCTCAAAAAAGGTTTAAATGATGTTAAAACGAAAAAAATCAATCTTGGTAAAGCAAAATAAACTTATAATGTTCCTTAAGAAACTATTTTTTACCGCTAACTATCTCTACTACACAAGCTCGAATATATAACAGAATTAAATTTCTAGAATTCTAGGAATTAAAAAAACAAACGAATAAAAATACCTTCTTAGAAATTAGTTATAAAAATTCCTCGCTGTTTATAAAAAAAAACATATCAAAGACGTCGCTATGATAAAAATATATGATCAAACAAACATTGAAAGAATCGCCGTTCTCACCATATCTTAAACTTTCATTATAAATGAACTGAACTAACTTCACGGTCCATGTCGTGGACGATTTTGTAACAGTGGTAACCCTGATATGATTGCGGCTATGTCAGGCTCTGGATAAATAAACGTAAGATTACACTTTATTTCACATGAAAAGTCTTCAAAAGAAGACCCCGTTTTGCTTATTTTACATAACTGTAAGAGTCAGTCACGGAACCATTCCGCGAATTTGACGTATGTTGTCTATGAAGACTGCATACATTAAAGAATGTGAGATTTCCAGAGTCATTTGGACATCTACTCACATAATACGATCTATGAATTGATCACAATTGCTTTTAATAGTTATGGTAACCTTGAAGTTGCGAGTAGATTTATAACTGCGGGAATATATCCCTTACGCTTCATTAAGATAAATTCATATACTACAAAAAAAGGGTTAATTCCAAGAATACCCACTACACCCAGGATCGCTTGAAATAGAAGACAAAAATCTCTGGTAATTGAAGTCATCCCACATTCTAGACTTTTTAAAAGAAGTTTGATTGATGGATGAAGCTGTAAATACTGTAGGACACAATAGTTCCTTTGGGTCGCAGTGTATACAAGACCCCAAATTCATATATACATGTATAAGTCTTATAAATTCACCTTTTGATGCTCACAATCCTGCCGATGTAACCGCAATGTGTCGAAGCTTCCGGTATAGTTTCCTCATCACAGGTTGTTGAATTGTCTATTATTCCTCCAAAAATATCAAAACGCAATATCAGGACTTACGAGCACACCCATAAAAGATGAATTGGATAGAGGGAAAAAAAGAAGAAGAGCTAAAGCAGAAGATGTCTGAAATATAGCAATAAGAAACTTACAGACAAAGAGATTAAGAGAGTATGAAAATAATTCAACAATATGAAAGATTTTAGTGGTCAAAATACGAGAGAAGATGGAGGAGAAGAAGAAAATGAAGACTGATTTTGTATTACCTGTAGATCATCACATCTGGTGAAGACAGGAAAATGGTCTCAAGTGGATTGTACTCAGAAACAGTCAAAATCATTGGGTTTTAAATTTGATTCCTGTCCTTAATAATGTTATTTCGCGATTACCTCACTTGGTATCCGTATTCACCCGATGAAGCATTTTTGTTAAATTTTAGACAATGCATGAATTTGTAGTGAAAATTTCTGAAGGCATGCGCAAATATTTTCCGCGGGATATATCGTAAGTGCTTGACATCTTCAGGGTGAGTTATAAAGCTTGTCACACAACCCTCGTATAGAATAATTTGTTATATATCAAATACTACAATTATAAACGAAATTCGGTTTCTTAATTTCTTCTCAAATTTCAGAAAAGCTGTTTGTCTTTTCATTATGTAGGAATTAAATTCATATACTGAATAAGGATATTTTGTCTCACACTGTATGATAATGTTTTTGTTCCTGCCAAACCTAAGCAAAAGAAAGTTTTCTTATTTTTAATGAATTTTGAATTTTTTTTAAGTAGTTCAGAATAACTGATGGTCTCTTTTTGCAATTCAATTTCGATGTTTTTTTTTTGAATAAAATGTAACCGCGAAGAATTATTTTCCTAATACATATTAGCACATTGAGAAATTTGTCATTTTATTTTTCACAGCGTTAATTAAATCAGAAATGAATCGTCACTTTTCCAAAATTAGTACCAAATTATCATAAGACAACGCATTCTCATGGATAAATCACGTATTCTCTGAGTTGTCTTCGGTTTTTTTGTACCAAAGAGCAAAAAGAAGATATTAATGTCCACAGAAAAACTCACAGAAATGTACAAACTTTATGAGTTTTTTACTTGAATCAAAATTAAATATGAGACATATTTCGACGTTCTAACTAAACATTGTATAAATAAAATCATATTGACTCGGAAGACTAAAAGTATCCTTTATAATTAACCAACTTCTGCTTCGCCGGATGTCATGTTAGGTAACTGCCAAAGCTAACAAACCGCCTTGAAAAAATAATCCTCAGAAACAATTAAAAAAAGTCGACACCGCAGAATTCTGAACGTGTCAAGCCACGGGGGAAAACTCAAACGGAAACTCATTTCGTGCTTCTACAATTTCAGTCTATTACTCTATACGGGATGTCTCCTGAGAACAGATATTTTTTTACCGAATTTATTTTTTATTGAAACAATGGAGTACGTGTCGTGAATTATAAAAACCACACTAGTTATCACACGTGATGTATACCAAAAGGAAATTAAGAACTCCACCATAGATATTCAAATATAGTGTAACTTTAAATACATTTTTGAAAGAAGGCATGATAATTATATTAATAGGAAGAAGACATTCTAAGAAACCTCAATTTTAAGAGTGAAAATTAGTACACTCCAAATATGTAATTGATAAAAGAATTTAATAAACACTTATTTCAATATCTTTCATTGAAGTTGCAGCGCAGTTTTGCGAAAGAGTTTTACTGCAAAATGTTTAGCACCAGTCACATATGAAGTAAACAAGAATAATTGAGGTACACATTTTATTTAGTTACAGATTATTCGGAATAATTGAAACATATAATTTAAATGCAATATTGATAAGCTCTATTGATTCATTACCGTTAATGAGATATGGAAGTGTCAGTTTTGGAATCAATTCTTTTCTTTGTACAACGCGTTAACTCTCCTGATATTAAGTGAGATGAGGAACTACCTAAAGGGAGGTAGGTATTATCTAGGTACTATCAATATAAAACTTTCAATCGTGAACTCCACCATGAACAAACAAAAATACTGCCATAAAAAATACAAAACTAAATAGGTATACATACTAAATCAAAAACAAAACATAACATAAAAAACAAAATTCCATTAATTTAATTTTATTGAATTGTTTACCAGGGAAATCTGTAGTTTTGGTGCAGCCTTCGTGTAACCACAGATTGCATTTGGTGCATTTGATCCAGTCTTCTTTTTTTTTGTTCCGTTTCAGTTTTCACCATATCCTACAAAAATTTTGGGCTTATCCTCACCTCGAATTATCATGGTAATTTGCAGATTCTTCTCCTTTGCAATTTCGATATTTCTCTTTTGTTTTCTAATTGAATTATTTTCAAAATATGTAGAAATAGCAGAAAGCTGCTCACTACGTTTTCTTGTAGATTAAACTGCACCTGACACCAGCGCAGGAGAATTTGTTCCAGCATTTTTCCAGGTACACAGCAAAAACTTAGTTAAAATTTATGTACAAAAGTGCGGTTATGGTTCTTTTTCTATTAGATAAGCAGAGTCAGGAATGACTGAGGGATCAAATGGAACTACATCTTTTGCTTTCTCCCATGCATTAGCTAGTAAATGTCTGAATAGTAACCTCTTGGTTCGTCGTTGAGGATTGGCCTTCAAAAATAGATTACACACTTCATTATAAAATGAATTGATAATCTTCAAGAACAATCTATCTGATGGCTGCAAGAAGTTAATGGTATGACTCGGTGTACAGAATAAAATAATTCGATTTTCAGGCCCATAAGAATTCCAGCTTTTCCACGTTAATGGAATAAGATGAATATCCATCCAAAAGTGACAGGACTTTCCCGGCGGGTTTTCTGGGCTTGAATTGTTCTTTAAGCCATTTGAAGAAGATTCCTTCATTGACATATTGCAGACTTTTTACATGTAGATCCAGAAGACATTTCAGTTTCATATGCAAGTTTTTCAATATTCCCTTCTAGAATGTATGTCACCGGAATGAAAAATCCTTCTGCGTTATCCCTTGTCTTTGTAACGTTTTTGATATGACATTTCAAGTTCATTCCGAACTCCTAATGTAGAAGGAAGTCCCAAGCTTTTAATCAGAAATAGCCTCAAATGTCTGTTCTAGTGTCCAGTTATAGTTACAAATAGTTTTTCGATAATATTATCAATAAATAACTTCCTAATCAAACTGAATTTAACTGTAGAACAACCTAAATGATACAAGTTCAGATAATATGCATTGAAATAAAATTAAGAGGCATGATAGCCTGGAGAGAATGAATATTTGACGTATGAAAAGTTTTATGGCGTGATAAGTCATAGTTTGAGATTTCTGAGTGTTTGTGTAAAGGTCAAAGAGAGAACAGATGTTAGATCCATGCCTAATCCTGACTGTAAAACATGAAGGAAGCTTGGTGATAGCTTTGGTATGATTTGGAGAAACGGCAATTGAAGACCTGGTGAAAACTGAAGGAATTTTCAAGAAAAGCGCTATATCCGGACCAGCGGGAAGAATGACTACGATCTCAAGAGTATTTGGAAAAATTGGCAGAGAAAAATTTAATGAAAGTATTGATTTGGCCCCCATGTCGGCCAACCTCCACTGAATTGAGTTGTTGGTGGACAAATTGTACAGGAAAATCAAGTAGCAGTGTCCTACTTCCACTTTGCATCTTTGAGATAATATCCTGAAAAACGAATGCAACCGAAAAGATTACAATCAACTAATGGAGCAGATCCGAATTATTCCGAAAATATTTCACTTGATATTTTCCTTATGAACAAGTCACGTTGATTTATGAACACACTGTAAGACGAAATAGAATTGTTTCCTAAGAAAATTGATGCGTCTCTTTGAAACTTCCTCTGTCTGAAATTCAGTCGCTCAAAAAGACTCAACCCCGTCACCCAGTGAACTCAGTCTTAAACTTCGTATTTTATATCTTGATGCGTTCTTTGGAACACTTCCGGCAACCGGAAAGAGTGTGTATCTATGTAGATTGCTTTCCGGTTACTATTGGTAACGACACGTCTTCGTCCTTAAGGACTTGCTTGGCTGCATCCCGATGGAAAAGCTCAACCCGAATGAAAGAATCTAAAATTCGTCACCACATGACCCCGTGTTCTACTACCAGGACTAGGCCAGTGGTAATACTCTTTATAAGAGGATAAAAGAAAATGCTGTCGGTTAACAAATACCAATATAGATAAATTATTCACAAAAATTTCAAATTCGATATGAGTGCATAAGTGCATATATATATATATATATATATATATATATATATATATATATATATATATATATATATATATACTGTTATGGTATGTTAATGTGTAATGTTATAAGGTCAGATGATAATAGTCTTAAGACCGGGTCTGTTCCTTATAATGAATAAAATATTCAAAATATACAATTTCTTAACTAGCTATTACAATTATTTTATTTTACAAACATTCATTCATTCATTCATACTCGTAATTACATTCATAAAACTAAATTATATGGAAATGTGAACTCAAATATTATATACTAAAAGAAATACTTAAACTTAATAGAACAGTACCTTAAGTGTTTGTTA
The DNA here is from genome assembly GCF_026230105.1 of Diorhabda sublineata. Classification (NCBI taxonomy): domain Eukaryota; kingdom Metazoa; phylum Arthropoda; class Insecta; order Coleoptera; family Chrysomelidae; genus Diorhabda; species Diorhabda sublineata. The sequence continues at coordinate 13,209,299 of NC_079481.1, read as the reverse complement.
TGTTGTATTTTTAATTTTTTTTTTAAATGAAAATTGTTACGGCCTTGCAGAATAAACAGATACTCCGCTGTAGTTCCACTCCTGTTCTTTTCCTTTTCACAACTTCTTTATCTTGGAAATTGTCCCTTTGTGAGTATTCTCACTTATTTCACTTTATTTAATTGTTTTCACTAATTTCTTATTACTACACTCATACAATTATTAATTATCAATCCTTTGAATATTTTATGCCTTTTTTATCAAGATTTTAATTTTTTAAATTTCAATTAAAATTATTTTACTCTTTTCTTTTTTTGCTAAAAAAAATTTCTCTCTTTCCGTTGTTGATTCTCCTCTTCATTCTTTTTTTTTCATTTTTTTTTTAACCAATGATATTTATTTTAAAAGTTAGTCACTAAATTGTCATTTCTAAATTTTTAAATTATTGTGACTTTATTCAAATAATATTATTCTATAATTTCTTTGTTGTATTTTTTCATACCTATGTTATTAATTTTATCATTGCAGTTGTCAAAATTTTTATATTTTATCATTTATAACCTTAAAATTTATGTTGGTATGTCACACAAATTTTTGAAGTTGGTGCTCCTGTTTTTATCTGTCAATTTATGGATTAAATTCTTTGATTATACAGGATTTGTCAAAATTAAATAATAATTTAGAATATAGTGTTGGCCAAAACTTAATATAAAGAATGTTACTTATTTTATTGTGATAAACTGCTCTAAATAACCGAATAACAGAACTGAACTTATTGCTTTATTTATATCTTATTATTGTTTAATAATTTATTTTGGATATATTTATACCATAACAATACATATATATATATATATATATATATATATATATATATATATATATATATATATATATATATATATATTCAAATATTTTAACTTTGATACAAGTGTCCGGGACAGATGGCCCAACGTGTAAGATGACCCATTCCAATATTTCCGCAAATTTTAACTTTACGTTTAGCGTTACTTTAGCCACCTTCTAATATTCATGTCGTGCATACCGTGCTCCATTTTTGAATAAATTTAGTGAGTTTTTGGGTAAGTTATTACAAAAATTTTATAATTGTTAACTCCAACATAGTTTTTTTCGGACTTATTTATGGCAAATCTTAAGTTTGGGATTGTTTGAGGTTATGTTAAGATAACGAAAGTTTCTTTATATCCTAGCACATGCGAGATATAAAGTGGGCCATCACTCCCATGCATTTGGGACAGATGGCCCAATGGACATTCGGGTTAGTTGGCTCACGGGCCATCTATCCCGAAGTATGTAGGTACTTATTACAGTGCTTATAATTTATTGCAGATTTTAGAATCATGCCAACAAAATATATTAGAAAAGGGACAGTGCAAAGGGGAAAATGGACTAAAGCCGACCTACTCCGGGCTGCAGAAGCAGTTAAAAACGGTGTGATGGGCTTGAGAGAAGCATGCCACACTTTCAACAACATTCCTCCTCCAACACTTAGAAGGCGACTTAAAAATAATGACTTTATCAAAAGAACTCTTGGACCGTCTTGTATCCTTGGCATCCAGAATGAATTAAAAATTAGGTTTCATATACAAAAGCTACAAAAACACGGATTTGCGCTAACTCGTGAAAATGTCAGAGCAATGGCGTTTCACCTGGCAGATCAGCTTAAAATTAAACACCCTTTTAATAGAGACAGTAAACTTGCTGGTTATGACTGGTTACATATGTTTTTACAACGACATCCAGACTTGAGTGTTAGAAAAGCTGAGGGTGTATCACTAGCTCGATGCAACGGGATGAATAAAGAAAAGGTCTCAGCGTACTTTAATCTGTTAGAAACAACATTAATGGAGGCCGGTTTAGTAAACAAGCCTGGTCATATATTTAATATGGATGTGACGGGTCTCCAACTTAATAATAAGCCAGGTTATGTTATTGCTCAGAAAGGCTCAAAAAACGTTGCCGCAATAACATCATCAGAAAAGGGAGAAACAATTACAGTAATCTCATGTTGTAATGCAGAAGGTTTTTACATACCACCAGCTTGTATTTTTAAGGGCAAAAATAAAAAAACCGAGTTTGAGGAGGGTATGACTCCGGGTTCTGTGGTTTACATGAACGTAAAATCCGCTTATATTAATACGGATTTGATGTTTACCTGGTTAAAAGAACATTTTGTTCCACGTAAACCAGACGGAAAAATTCTACTTTTACTGGATGGTCATGCCAGTCATTGTAATTCGGTAGAAATGCTGGAATATGCCGATGAACATAATGTTATTCTGTTTTGTCTACCTGGTCATACTACTCAGTTCCTTCAGCCCTTGGACATGTGTTTCTTTAAAAGCCTGAAAGCCTTTTGGAATAAAGCTTGCAATAAATTTGTAAAAGCAAATCCTGGTAGGAAAATTTCTCGTATGCAATTTGGTCAATTGTTGTCGGAGGCGTGGTCAAAAGCAGCAACTATTGATAACGCTGTGTCGGCTTTTAAATCTACAGGAATCTGCCCATTTAATCCTGGTGCTATACCAGAGTATGCCTACTTGGATTCTGAGAAGATGAAAAATTAGATCCCAATACTTCTCCAGGTTAGTGTAAATTTAGAGACCTCTCTTTAAACTAATTTCTTACCTTTTAGTTTACGCTACTGAATCTAATAATACCACTCAAACAAAAGACGATAAAATGCCCTCTACTTCAGCCTTAGAGTCAGAACCTGAACCGGAGCTGATAAATACCGATAAAAACACTCCCGAAACACTTCTTAACAAATTCTTTCCGGTGCCCAGCTCCTCATCAGCTAGCATTCAGAAAGTACGAAAGAAGGCAGAGCAAGTGGCAGCCGTTTTAATATCCCCAAGTCACATTGAAAAAAAAAGATCTGCTTTTAAACAGAAGAAAGAAGAAGATCAGAGAAAAACATCAAAGAGGAAGGCTCTGCATGAAAAAAAGAATAAAATAAAAAATCAAAAAATTGAAGATGAATCAACAGACGATGATACTGATGCATTAGATGGGTTAGTGACTCAGTCTGATGATAGTCCGGACGAAGATGATGCAACAGAATGCCTTGGATGTGGTGAAAAATATAATGTGACCACGAAAGTCGATGATTGGATTCAATGTCTACACTGCCAGAGATGGTTTCACGAAAATTGTTCGAAATATTTGAACCTATGTGACCTTTGTGGTAAAAACTTATCAAAGAAAAGGAAATAGAAATACACATTTCTGTTGGGTCAACTCACCCTATATCCTTGGGCCAACTAGCCCATAGTATGTGGGAGAGTTGGCCCAGACAGTATTAAAGAGAAAATTTTTTTTTCATTACCTGTTTGCCTTTTCTTTAAAACTAGTTTATAATCTAATGTTTTATTTGTTCTTATATGTAATACATATTTTGCGTTTAAATATTCGTTTTGATTTTGATTTTATCTCATTTTAAAAAAATCGGAGCCAACTCTCCCGGACCCTATATATTACGAAATCATTTTTTCATCTCCCCTACATGAAAGGTAACTTAGATTTCATACACCTCAATAATTTCGAATTGAATGAAAATATCCAGTGGAGAGTTCCAAAAAGTTCTGGACGAACAGGCGCATGGTATAAGAGAGCTGGCCTCACGGTTTATGCAATGGATGAGTTCGTAGCAATTTTGTAACTGGAAGTTTTTGTAGCTAGCATACAACAGTATAATTTGTAAACATAAGATGAAATTAGATGGGCCAAGGCATGGTGTTGATTTACCTTGCTAATACTTTTACTTAATAATCTTTTGTGTGACTTGTAGTGTTTACTAGAGTCAAGTAGCAACATCTTTGATGTGTCTGGGAGCTATGTGAATTACCTCTTCTGGTTTTACTGGTTTTAAAGAGCTTGATATAAGTACATAATCGGGAGAAAGCAATCGATTTGATCGACGTCAGAATTTAGAGATATTTCTTAAGATAGCGGATTCCAAAGGACTAACCTTGTCCAAGGGAAAGGCGATTACATCTGCTAGAAAAGTGATCGACTTTCTTTAAAAAGATAGAATGGATAAAATTCACGAACTGTATTTAAAATTGGTTCGTAGCGTCTCAAGCGACTTTTTCACGTTTTCTAAACACATACTTTAAAGAGACAGATACCAAATTTTTTCGTAATGATTAAAGAGGTTGAAACATTATAATGAAAAAAAAATTCGTTTACTTTGTTAGGTTGGATACCAAGACAACTTTCGTTTAATGGAGAATAAAATATTTGTTCGAACTATTATATTTCAAATATATTCCAGATTTGGGAGCCCCCATGAAAAAGTGGGGTGAGAAATTTTGAGGTTCTTATGTGCCCCAAATTCCAAATTGAAAATTACCTCATTTTCCGATTTTCCTGGAAAATACGTCAAAATTGCGGTTTTTCTTCATTAGACTGAATACATTTGTCAGGAACCAAATTTCAATACGATATAACGGTCAAATATGACATTTTAACGTATATATAAGCACGATATGTCGAGGTGGGGGAAAACCGCCAGTTGCCTACATTCGAGGATTTTTCATGTTTTTTATACGTTTCAGAATATTTTCTTCTCTGTACAAGAGACTAGAGATCTCCAACATTGAGCATATTCGTTATTGAGCCTTTTACTACATTTTGTTTAGCATTTAGGGAGCCAAAATTTTTGTTTTTTCTCATAGCAGAGAATAAAATTTGAATTTTTTCTAGTAGAAAACAACTTCTTTTGAATTTTGATCTATTTTTTCTTATACTTTCTTTGAACGTTAAAATGTCATATTTGACCTGTACTACTCGAATATCGTATTGAAAATTCGATTCTGAAAAATGTATTATTGAAAAAAAACCGCAATTTTCACGTATTTTTCACAAAAATCGGAAAATGACATAATTTTCAATTTGAAATTTGGGGCACTTTTCGAGGTCGGATCCTGAAAGTAATGACATATTCATGTTCAGAAGGGTCAAATTATGTAAAATCGATCCGAAGAACATCAAAATTGCTCACTCCAATTTTTTACGGGGGGGGGGGGTGGAGCCTCAAAAATCGACCCCCTGCCCTTCCTATGGCGGAATTCGAGGGGCTCCCGATTTTTAAAATTTTCTTTTGGCATTATTGCCCAGAATACCAATTTTCATGCTTCTATCATTAATTAATAACTCTTTTTTGTAGTTTGTCACTGCACTATTAAAAATTTTTTTGCGCAAGGGTTTTGTCAGTAAGTTATTAAAAAGTTTAACGAAACTGATGAAGTAAAAGATTTATCCAAATCGTGACGCAAAAACTTACAACTGAAGACAAATATTCAAATGCTAGAAATAGATCCATATCTGTCAAGTACAAAAATTACAAATTTTAGAAAACATACAGTGAAGGCGGTTACAGCAGATGCTCAAAATGTCCATTTACTTCAATAACAAAGACAATGCCTTGCGATTTTTGACCTTTTTACTGCGACGCCCTTCTATAGTTGGGTCAGTGAAAATTGGCTATGCCCCATTTTAATAGGTCTAGACTAATTTTCTGGGCTTCTGGACCATCCCTGAAGTCGGTTCGCAACATTTTCAGCATTTGACTGCTGCAACTGATTAAAATAGTCCCATAAACTCATTCTAATAGAATTCAGAAATTATCTATCAAGTAATACTAGCAGTGAAAAGGTTAAAAAGCCTTCCAATCCATCTTCTGGGAAACACACACGCACAGTGAAGTGGAGCGCGTGTCTTTATCGTCTGAAAATTTCTAGTAATCAAGTTTTTTTCGAAAGTAATTAAAAATACTTACTTGGATCTGGAAATATTCCAGTCAACTCAGGTATAATACTATTTTCCAATAAATCTAAATGCGTCGGACCATTTAAGTTATCCTCAATGGAAAAAGGACCAATTATTCTGTCGCCTATCATTCCAGTCCATAATTTAGTTTTTCGAGATATCGGGTGAGGGATTCACACATATAACAAGGATTGTTACGTGACCATTATCTGCGATTATGCCGATTTATCTTTCCATTAATACAAAAAGTGGCCTCATCTCAAAACATAACATTTGGATCGTTTCGATTGTAACATTTTTCATTAGGTTTGCAAACTCTTCACGTCTATTAAAATCGTCATCTGATAACTCTTGAACCAACGTTACTTTGTATGGATGGAATTTATTATGACGTGGATACAAACATCTAAAGATTTGTTTTCAGTTGATGCAGATGATTCGGATAAATCTCTCACTGAACCAGTTTCGTTAAACTTTTTTATTAATTTACTGACAGTAGATGTCGTTATCGGATTTCGGTTAGGATATAAATTATTAAACGTTTCTTGTTGACTTTCACGCCTATCACCATATCCGATCCATTGTGATTTGTAAGATGTAGAGATTTCCAAAAGCGAAAAACATACAGTGTAATAATAAAGTTCATTATTTTTCCGAAAAAGGAAAAATCTGACAACATTGTGACTACCACCTTTATACCGGCTGTATTACAAGACTAGATAAAAATTTATAGAAATCATTTTCGAGATAATTGAGGCGTTCCATACATAAAACTCATTCTGTATAGTAACATTATTTACTACTATTTGTGTTGAAAACAAAATTCATGGTGCTATTCTTGTTTTTCAAACAATAAGGAAATAGTTTCCGTGTCATTTCGAATAAAACATTGGAAAGTGTATTTTTGACACAATTTCCTTTTTGCTGACGGTAGAATCTGATCAGGATCTGTTCTGTTTCACTTCTCATGCTACACCGTTTTGGTTCAGCAAACGTGCTGCATAAAATGACAATGAAGCTATGAACGTGAATTGATACTTTTTAAGAATACGTGTCTGCCACGCATATCGGAAAATGATTTTACATTTATATCGAAAAAAAAAAGAGGAAATAACAATGGAAGTCTATTTATTTTATGGTTTGTTATGTGAAAAATAACAACTATTAGATACTCATGCTGTTAAAAATGGAAATAATTGTATCAGGAATTCTTAAATAATCATATTTATTATAAAAAAGTTTGTTCTTATTCAATAGGTTTCTATTGGTTGAATAGCCTCTATCTTTTTTGAGCTGGTCGCACTCTTTTAGTTCTTTTTCTTCTTGGAACCGAAATATTTTCATAATCTAGTCACCATTAACAATTAAAATTTTTCAGAATTATTACTTCCATAAATGGTTTCTATGTTTCTTGCGAATTATACGGTATCCACTAGACTTACAAATACATCAAATTAAATTTGTAGAAGCATTTTTTGTCAAAATTAGATGCAAAATATCTACTTTTATAATCATTGAAGAAAAGCCATTTCTTAACAAAAAATAGTTGGCAAAAATATATTTTTTTGACTTAGCACAGTCAGTTTTAATTACTGGATCTCCGGAGAGATTTTGATGTGGTTCTAATGATCTGAAAAATAAATTTATTGATAAAAAAAATTGAAAAAGAACATTTTTCTTCATTTCGTATTTATTGTGGAAGATCTTCTGGCCATATTCTCTTCCATCTTCTCTTACCTTATCTAGTGGTAATCACCAACCATAATTCAGAAAAACCAATTTCTTCGCAAAAACTTTCGGAAAATCTATTCTCTCTCCGAATTAAATCTATTTATTTATAGAAATATGATAAAATTGCCATTTTTGAACAAAATGAATTTGAAAAAATGATTTTTCAATTATACTTGGTCAATTTTTCTTTGTTAAAATCTTGTACAGAAGTCTTTCAAGAACCAAATAATATTCAGAAGCGCCAGTTTTCGTCTGAATTGAATTAGTTAAATTGATTTCTATCCAAAATACGTTAAGGAATGTTTTTCGATGCAAACATTGATAAAACTCAAGGAATTCATAAAAGTAGTTTTTCTATTATATTTGTACAATTTTCTAGTTCTCTCTCGTTCAAATTTGGTACAGAAGTCGTTTCTTGCCCAACCAAAATTCAGAAAAGCCAATTTTGGTCCGAATTGAATTCAGAAAATTCATTTCTATCCAAAATAAGTTATAGAAAACCAATTTCTTTACAAAAACTTCCGGAAAACGTATTCTCTCTCAGAATTAAATCCATTTAATGATAGAAATATGAAAAAATTGGCATTTTTCGACAAAATGAATTTGAAAAAATGATTTTTAAAACATACTTGGTCATTTTTTCTGGTTCTCTTCTGTCCAAATCTAGTACAGAAGCCAACCAAAATTCAGAGTCAATTTTGTCTAAAGTAAAAACGGAAAATCGAAATTAAGTTTCAAAAAAACTAGACGCTGCTCGTCTTATTACGTACTCGTTGAAGTTACTTCCGTTTTGCAACTATATCATTGAGAATTATCATCATAATTTTATGATTACATTATTTACAATGGGATAATACTTGTATTAGTTATTCAAACGATATCTTATACTGTTTACTTAAGCTCACAGCACTTGCTGGAATCGATAGCATACGATCCTAAATAAATTACTTTGATGTGGGTAAGGATATAGATCCGCTACCAGGTATCCGATCAATTTAATTCGAAGATATACTTCTCATTAATTTATCTGAAGCCCTTCACGATCTATATTATTACCTTTGTCAATAAACTATTTAATTGAATGTTTGAGAGACGTCCACTACAACTTTGGAAATCCATCCGCTTCCCCCTACTACGAACGGAAATTCGTACTAATAAGTGTTCAAAGCAGAAATTTTCCAGAGGAATTGAGAAATTTTACGATAATCCGAGATATTGTCTACAAAATATTATTCCATGATGATTATTACAATCTTTTATACTGAATATAGTAAGTACAGTGATTGAGATTGAGCAAGGTAGATGCGTTTTTCGTTTTTAATTCGTCATATAGATTTAGAATTACTTTTAATTTGGTGATATAATTCAAAGTATCTCAAGGAATGATTGATACACCTAGCAGAAGCCTGCTTATATTCCTTGTATGATAGATTTGTTAAATGTATGAAGCCAGTGAAAAAATTTGAAACTCAACAAACATTCTCTCGCTCAAGTTCTAGCACCACGGCAAATAAACTGTCTGTGTTTGTATATCTTACTCATTTTACATATATTTTTTTGGAAAATTTTTGAGCCTAGATTGATTCTCTATCAAATGAAATGCTAAAATCAGAAAGTCATTTCTCGGATTTATCCGTTGTTTGACCTTAAGCGATAATTTGTGACTATTTACCTAGTTATTCAAAAATATCGTATAGTCATACAAAAACACTCACTCTTCTGACTTATTGGGTCATGCTTTTAATGGTAGCAAATTTGACTATCACGTAGTTATTAAGACTAATAATTTGCCTTGAAAACATCACCGTCGACGTACCATGGACAACAAAGTGAAAAAATATGCATCCACCAAGAGCTTCCGCGACAGAAAACATTCAGAGTGACCTCCAAAAACCACAACCGCTGAAGATAAACGTATTGTATTGATTAGTGAACGAATACTCACGAGCCCAGAGATAATCAGCTCAGATCAATCAATCTCAGAGAGGCTCTTCAGTATTTTTACAGTATAATACTGGTTTCTTAACACGTCAAAATGAAAGCAATGAGTTATAGTGAACTGGATAAGATGAGAATTGGACGCATGAAGAGTGACAAAAAGTAAAGAGTCAAAATTTGAGGTTTTTTGATCTAAGAATAGAGGTCAAAGGAAGAATGTTAGATCCATGTGTAATCCTGACTGTGAAACACGACGGATTCTTGGTGATTATTTAAAAATATTTTGGAAGAAGAGCATTCCTTTAAACAGTGCAAAGAGTATTTGAGGAAATTTTAAGCGAAGAATCACAGTCGCCTAACTTTAATCATACTTCTTATGGTTTTCTCGATATTCTGATGAATTTCACATCTATTTTCTCTGTTTATAATATCGGAAGCTTATTCTAAATAAACTGCTCCAATATACATCCAATTGTTTGTGTTAATTCCTTCCTGCGTGTTATTAGATATATTTTCTATGTTCTATCTTAGTCAATCTTGAATTATACTTCCAAATAGTTTGTATTAACTACCTCTTTGATTGTTACAATCATTGTAACTTCCTTTTTAGTGTACGGGATTTATTATTGCTATTTTCCGCTCCTGAGGAATTTCTTGTTTAGTACATGCTATTAGTAATCACTTTTATCGACCACTCTTTATATTATTATTGTGCTATTATAGTATTGACATATTTCATATCATGATTTTGTGAAGTTTTTCGTATTCCGATTCCGATAGTGAGGATAGTGAGGACCGAAACTATACCAAAGATCATTCGATTTGTAGTTTAAGCTACAATAAAATTTCTGTTTCAGTTCCATTTCATTCTAAATTACTTATTGCTCAATCTCATTCTAAAAGGCAAGACCGTGTCATTAAGATTTATTTCAGGAAAAGTTAAGTGTGTTCCTCTAACTAGTAACAAGAAATAAAATTAAGAGGTTCCTCTCTGATTCTGCAGCTTCTACCCTCGAAATGGATTGTTTTACTCTCCCCATATTTTATAGTTAGTCAAGCTGGATTGTCTACATTCTTACTGGAACGAATTTCAGTGGTGACCCGACGGAGCGTGAATTTTATCCCCGGATTAAGATTTTGTTAACGGTTACAGTATACACATACAACAGATATTGTAATTTATTAGCAGAAAGCATAAAATAAATCGTTGAATCGTTGAATTTTATTTCAAAAAATTGTACAAGAGCTTTCAAATGCGTTCGTTGGAAAATAGATTTGAAATTCAGTTGAGCAACAAACATCTTTAATACCCATTTTTCAACCAACCTAAAATAAGAAGTTATAAACGGTGTTTCTAAAAATAGGGAATACTAGAATACATACAAAACTGAAAAAAATTCAGGGTCATCTTCTTCTTCTTCTCATGGTCTCCACATTGATCGTTCATAAGATGTTTTTCTTATCCAAATGTTTTTCTCATCTCAATAACTGTCAACAGCTTTCTTTTGCGACCAATGCGTCTTAGTACTTGGTGATTCGTTGGTGAATCTGTCAGTCCAGGATATCTTCAGGGTCCATCTATAGAGCCACACCTCAAATGTCTCAAGTTTTTTTATTATTTGAGCTTCCAACGTCCAAGTTTTCACTCCTATTCTAACGTGGAGGTTCATATTTCTGTTTGAAATTATATACTTGAGACCATGAATTTATTTTTTTCAATATTCATAGTTTTGAGAACATTAAGATTAACAAATCTAATTTAACAAACAACAGCATTTCAGAAATTTAAATATTATTGTTCAAGCGTCATAACTATCAATGAATAATATTTTTCCATAGCAATATCAAAAAAGGCTATTTCCTTTAACATTCGGAGTTAAATAATTATGGGTACTCAGCTATTGGGGGTCTTAGTATCAAACAACAATTTGAATCCCCGAACCGGAATAAATGATCATCAAATTGTTGTTTGTTTCATATTAAGGCCTCCAATTGCTCAGTGCTCATAATTATTTAACTTTAAAAAACAAGATCCTGCACTGATTAGACTAAATTTTTGTGAAACGTTACAAGAAACCAAAGCACTCATTTCTATTTTTTTAAAGTATCCGTTTTAAAAGATGGGGTCTAATTCACGCGACAAAAACTTCCCGATTCACATAGGGTTCACTAATTTTTGGTGTAAAATTGAATGATGTTGAAGTTCATTTGAAATTTTGCATAATAAATCTAATATTGAAACAATTATGTTCAATAATACTTGGTAAGAACCGTGTAACCTAGCGTCATCTATGAGAGTCAGACTTTAAAAAAAAATTCAATGGATGTATCACCTTCCAAGACATATCCGTATCACAATTAAATACAATTTTGTCATAGGTTGCGGTAAAATCGTGAAAAATGTGTATAATTTTACGCGCTTTATCTTGAATACGGTAACGGAAACACCCTGTATACGTAATGGATTAGATAATGGATTATTCCATATAAAATCGACTGAAAATGAAACAATTCGTTGCCAACTCATTTCAGATTTTGGTGTAGCTTTGAAAAACTCTTCTTCAGGATTCCAAAAATTTACACAAGTTTGACTTTTACAAGCGCTTATTTCAGTATGTTTAGGAATCTCAAAAATTGTCATTTTAAAGCTTTATAATCTTTTGCTTGGCAATTTTTTTAAATGAGGATAATTGACTTGGACGATCTCTTTGAATAATAGCAATGTGCTGCAAATGAGTGTTTCTTGTCATTTCTTTTTTTTTACAACCAAAATCTAGACATCTCTACTAAAGGATTAAAATTACTGACCTTCAGAAATAATTGCATGCATGAAAATATCTAAAAATTATGTTGATAAGACGGAATTTTCTCAAAAATCGATATTTTAAAGCTCTATTATCTTTTGCTTTGAAATAATTGCATGCATGAAAATATCTAAAAATTATGTTGATAAGACGGAATTTTCTCAAAAATCGATATTTTAAAGCTCTATTATCTTTTGCTTTGAAATTTTTCTGTTAGGAGATATCTGTGGGATCAGGAGAGAATTCAAAATGGAAAAGAAAATAGTTTAAGTTTAAATGAAGATAATTGACTTGAACGATCTCTTTGAATAATAGTAATGTGCTGCAAATGAGTGTTATTTGTCATTTCCTTTTTTTACAACCAAAATCTAGACATTTCTACTAAAGGATTAAAATTACTTACCAGAAATAATTGCATGCATGAGAATATCTAGGAATTCTGTTGGTAAAATGGAATTTTCATGGATAAAAAATTGAGATAAAAACTACTAATTGTTTAAGAAAAACGCAGTAAAAATGATAAAGTCATTTGAAGCTGAAGGTAAGATCAGTAGATTCTGTGAGTATCAGATTTTTTCTCGCAGTCAACACGTTAGTTTTATAACATGAAAATTGGGGTTTTGAAGAAGTTTAAAACAAAGTTTTCTTTTATAAAGACTGGGCAAGTTGTGGATGAACTTTGTGTAAGACGCTAGCGTCGATTGAAATTCACTAAAAATGACTAAAAAACATTAATTTTCAGAAGAGCCCCGTCCAATTTCAGTTGGCCCAATTGAAAAAAATTACTAATTATTGCTTTTTCAGCTATTGAAAACCGGCAAACTGCTTCGTTTTGAGCACTTTATATTTACTATAAATATTTTAGATATTTTTACAGAAGTTACAAGTCTTAACATATGATATAATTACAAACCAAAAAAGACAAAAACTAAATAAATATTAAACATACTTTCAAAAGTTACCATTGCCTAACATCATCATCCTAAATTTCTTGTAGTCTTTCTTTTAATTCCATGACAGTTCTAGCTGGATTTGCACGCAACTCCTTTTTCATTTCATGCCAAAGTGCCACTCTAAAAGTGGAATATTTTTGTCTGAAAACCATTTTTAGGCCTATTTTGACTTATGCCATGTTACTCCATGTTACTGAAAAATAAAGGCTTTCTCAGCGGTTATAGTTATTTCTCTTGAATGATTCTTCTAAAATATCCAGGTACTTTTCTGTATTGACAATTCCGTTTATGAAATGCAGTTTTCCCACTACTCTTGCAGATATCGAGCCCCACACCATCACAGATGCCGGAAATTTCACTTTCTGCTTCAAACAATCTGGATGAAAAGCATCATTTTGTTGTAGAAAAACTCTACTTCGATCGTAACCCACGCAAACCTCAAAACGGGACTGATCACTCCAATGTATACAGCTCCACTGTTCAAAATTCAAATTTTTATGCTCTTTGGCCCATTTAAGTCTATTTTTCTTTTGGTTTTGAGTCAATAATGACTTTTCCTTAGCTTATGTAAAGAAAATTTAAATTTAGAAAAATATGCATTAAGCTAAGGTATTATAAAATTCACCTTGTATGTCCGAAATCCTAATTTTTCAGCCTCTCTGTGACATGTTGATCTTGAAACCCGACTACCCACTGCATTTTTCACACTCAGTTGACCATAGTTAGCACATCTGTTTTGTTGAATTCTTTTTAACAATCGTTTATCTTTGTCTGACAATTTCGATTTTCTTACGTACCGGAGTTTAAGGACAATCGAACCATTTGCTTTATACAAACGAACTATATTTCGAACACTGTATTTTGACATGTTTACAACTTTCGCGATTTCTGAGTTGTTTTTACCATTTTTATGATAAATCGAATGTTTTTCATCAATAACTTTTCCTCTACCTATTTTAAAAATTATACCAGCATTATTACTTCAAAAATCTATCTGTCACTTAAAATAATTTTGTGAAAATATGACTTATACAGCCTATTTTAATATTTCCGTATTTTAGACCTAATGAAACTATGAACACAATTTGGAAACAATGAATCCTTGTATATGCATAAAAAATTATTATCAACAAGACTTATCTATTTCCAACATATTAAATATGATTCAAAATATTTGACAATATTCATCCAAAACCTATTTTAGACGTGAAACTGAAAGCTTAAATCATTTTACTAACAGCTACTTTTTAGCATTTTGAAATAAAGTTTAATAATTTCGAATTTTTCTAAGTGGGCCAACTGAAATGGGACGGGGATCGTAGTAGACGTTAAAACATTTGCATTAAGGATTAAGTTCGCATAGAGGATCAATCGTTAATCAAATTGGCATTTTCATTCGTGTTTATACTTTTGTTGTATCTTCGATAGTTCGACTTCTTTTCTTGGCGTTGTAGGAGAAGAAGGTTCATACTTTACCTAATAATTTCAATTTAATTAAAGTATTAAAGTTGTACAATAAAAACAAGGTCACTGTGTAAACTGGGTTCGAAATTTGCTGTGCGAAGCACTCTCTTAACCGAGCATGAATTTGCAGGCGGTTTTCGTTCGTGAGTCGATTCAAGATTAAATTATAGACCAAATTTAACAAGTTTGATAATGACACAAGACACGATCCACGCGTGATCTGTCAAAACCAGTGTTGCAAAAAAGATACCAGTAAAAAAATCACTCGTTAGAACAAATTTCTATTTTGATTTCATCCTTATTCTGATATTCATCATGAAGGTCAGTCATGTCAAAGATACGACCCGCTTCCGGCCCTTAGGCTCGCGATCGCAATCTGTCACAGAAAGAAAAATCATGTTTCTTAGAGCTTTTAGACTTCATTCGATTCCTCTAAATATGTTTTAACTACCCGTACTTTCAAGTCTACGGATGTTTATAAGTAATTTCAAGGGCAGAGCGTGCCTAGTCAAGCTAAAGACAGTATCGCCATCTCTTAGCAGCAAGCTGAAATATCCTATTATTTTTGTCGAGAACGATGGAATGTTCAACGTGCTTCGAATCTAGACTAGAACCTTCCCTAACCATTTAAAACGCGTGCGTCGGCGCTACGTGAGTCAGTTGAGTCGTGTAATCGAAGCGATATGGCTGCAGGAGGATTTCAATTGTACTACAAAATAGTGATTGTGAAGGTATTGTGCATTTGTTTGTGTGGTGCGCGTGTGCGCGTGCAATTTCCATAATTGTTGTGTCGAGTTCCATAATTGTCAAAAACTATAAAAGTTAGGCATCTCGAGCTCAGCATAATTACCTACCATCTTTTTAACTTTGATATGATTTTTCATAACCGTCTATTATATACTTATATAATTTAATAAATAAAATGTTATAATAATTCACTTTATTTTTTTTAATTTCAATTTGGCCCACCTACGAATTCAAAATTTAATATATGGCTTTGTCAATATCATATTTTAAAAAAGTTGAATCGAAACGTCAATTTTTTTTATCAATCTTTCAAAAATTATATAAAAATAAACTAACTGATTTAAAAACACTAGAAAATTCAAGAGTATTTATATATGAATCTGAGGGGAAAGAAAGTTATGAAATCCTTTCAAATCGAATGTAATGTATCACACATCTACGAAATAACCTTTTCCCTTTACTGCTACTAAAATCATCTTGGAAACTTTCTATAAACTTCAGCAACTACCGCGGGGCTCTCCAAAGAACGAACTCAACTATGCAGAACTGCGTCAAAGAAAGCAATAATATCGAATACATTTATATTTTATGAAATAAGTTTGCTGCTTATATGGAGATTCCTTATCTTCTAACCGTAAAGTCCGTTCGCTGGGGTCCGGTAATTTTATTTAGAGCTAACCCAGACAAAGGCCTTTCCCATTTAATTCATTGGCGTATCACAAATTTAGCCGGTTTTATCTTACTATCAATCTTCAGTATACAGAAATGACAAACTTTGATTGTATATTTTTTTTCCTAAATTCATTGTCGTTTCAACTACAAAGGTTATTAGCGACATGTAGAGATATATTGTTTGGAAAGTTGTTAGTTTCTGTACTTTTGCCAGTTCAGCAATAAATGTTTCACATCATCACAAGATTCACACATTGGTAGATTTTCTTGATTGAAGTGCCCCTATTTTTCCTTAGTAGAACGTATGATTTCATAGATTGTAATATCTCTTGCACTCCCTCGCACTAAACTTCTGTTTTGATTATCTTTTTATAGTTAATACTGGCTTCGTTAATATCTGTTGCTTCTTTGTCACATTGGTCTGCTTCTCCATATCCTGGGATGCCGGTGTGTGAAGGGACTCAAATAACTGATACATTTGCGATTGCTGCATAAGGTGTTTTTGAGTTTCAATGAAGACACCTACTGGGTGTTTGGGATAAAGTTGTTGAATGGACTGAGCTCATAGAGTCTGTGATTATAGCTTTTCTATTGTAATAATTCCTTCTACTAATTTGGAGTAGAGTACTCCAGTATGTACGTTATTATGTGGAGATAGTTTGAACGTGTTAATCTCGGTTGCTAGTACTACTACAGATCCTAGGTGTTCAACATTCCTTGCTGTTCAAATGGGTTGGTGTAGATGAAATGGTATTCTCTGAAGCTCACTTCCGTAGGAGTATGGAAGTATTGTGTTATTGGAAATTGGTTTGTTTCTTCTCTTTCGAATGAGTTCATGATGGGATTGTTCAAGGAGGCAGGATATAGAAATGACAAACTTGAATTGATTTCCTTCAATAATATTAGTTTTTCTCAAACGACGCTAGAAATAAATTGGGAAAATAGAGGCGGAGAGTCAATGTTTTAGTTACTTGACGCAAATACCAACTAGAGATACATCGAGGTAACTTTCAACTGCTGTTGTGGTTTCTGTGAATACCAAAACACACGTTTGAGGAAGCCTGCTCTATAAGGCATTCAACAACCGTTTCAAAATGTGCAGATACTTGATAAACAAGACATTTCACTTCCTCTCTGTCATTTCGATATAACCCCATCGTATTTTGCGTCGCAATTTGATGCCTTGTCTTCTACCGCCTCTGGCTCTTCTTTGGTTAGGGTTCAGCACCGGAGGCTATACAACTTGTCGTGGGGACTGAAAGAAAGGGCCGATCATTTCCTACGACAAAAGCTACAGGATTATACTTCTACTATTCTTAGAACCAACAAAAGTTAAGCCGTATATCCCCCCACACAATGGTAAACTATCTGGGGTACACATTAGATAAATATGTCAAAATGTGAGCATCTTATCCTGAAGATGGCAAAAGTTCATTGATAGATTTCAATCATAAATCATATTAGAAGCTTACTTTCTATTTGAAAGCTATATAAGTAATTTTTTCTCTGAAAACGTAGAGAATTCAGTATTGAGCTGTAAATAAATTTGATTTCAAAAGTCAGTACATTTACCCTTATGAGAAATATTCTGCACCATCATCAATCACCGTAGAATTTTTAGTTGCTGGATGTCAACGAGGCCTAAATAGTTTGACATACGATGAGCGTTCGGGATGCCAATCAAAAAACATGTCATCAAATGGTAGTGCTCAACTGTATGTGCTCTGGCTTATCCAATCTGATCATTGAGTATTTTCAGCTGACTTTTATGACCGATTGGAGGAAAATGATTTATCGGAAACAGCTTGGACCATTACATTCTCTAATTTAGAATCCCAAAAAGAACCGCTTTCTTTGAAAGTAAATATTTACGGTTTTTTCAATATTTTTTGTTTCTATAAGCCCGTCATCGTCTTCATAGACTAGTGAAATTGTGAGTATTAATATAATGGCATCGAAAAGGGTATTCAGTGTGTTAGTGTTTTCAAAATATGATTACGATGGTTTCCAATTAAGTTTTCAGATAGCAACCCTCGTATTCACATGTTATAATTTTTTTATGGTGGAAAAATGAAGTGGTGGCTGTAGTATGGTCAAACTGTACGGACGAGGAAATATTTTTTATCTGAACTAGTAATACTAAAGGTTACGTCACTGCTTTGCTTTTCGGTCAATATGAAATCCACGTGAGGGAAATAACTTTCAAATTGGATGCAGTGTCCGTGTATAAGCTTTGTCTCGGTTTGGGTGAAAAATTTGAGAAAAACAATCACATTCTCCCAGAAGGTAAGTTGAAAGAATGAATATAAACTTGCTACCGCGAATAATTTACTATTTTTGTATTGGGTTTGAATCCAAAATGTTGATACAATCAGGTAACTCCACAAAAAAATTTCATTTCATGATTTATTTGTTGAATATCCAAAAAATATTATTTGAAATGAAAAAAATTGATAATAATTGAAACAGCCCTAACTAGTATAGTGTCCATACTTAATAAAAAAACTGATATTTGTTCTACGTAGACAACTTCTGATGTAGAACTATCTGAGTTTGTTGATGAATTCGTCATTCCACAACCTCTTTTTTCCACAAGGCTCCGTCGTAGGACCAGTCCTGTGGAACATATTGTATGATGGAGTACTCAGGATCAGAATGAGAATCCAAACCATTTGATCAGCTCATATACCTGGAAAATGAAAATTCGGATGGTTCAATGAACTAACTAACTAACTAACTAATGAACAATGAACAAGAAAGTATGTACGTGGATGGGAAAAACGTTGGTCTGAGATTGCAAGATAAAAGACTGAAGCGATCGTATTGGAAGAGAGCAGAAATGGATAATAGTGTGTGAAATTTGAGATCGGTGTCACCAAAATAGTACCAAGTGAAAGAGAGTGAAAGGAAAAGGAAATAATACATAAATGGTAGTGAATGTGGTATAGTGAGACAGAGAAAGTCCAAAGAATGTTTGGTAAAGTATGTGAGGGAACTGTAGATTCAGAACGACTCAGAACGACTTATACTATGTTATACAGTTCCTCACGTTCCACGGGGTTTGGAGTTACCTCGAACGTTCAAGTAAAAGAGAGAACGAGAGCTGTTCGTATCGTGGGTACGAAAGAGACGAAGCAGGCAAGACTCATTGTATTAAAGAGAAAAAAGGAAAAAAGAGAATAAAATGCGTAAAAAAAGGAATAATAATGAAAAAACATGGAAAAATAAACGAGTAAGGACGAAAAAATTATGCAATTATACAGTAAAGAAAAAAATCAGTAATTATTAAACCCATGGCGAATGAAGTATCGCCTTCACGGCCAGGCATGATCCATGGGTTGAAAACGGTTAGAAGTATAAGGGTTCTAGCTGGTAAGTGTTTAGGTAGCCTCAGAGAGGCGGAGTGACCCTTCAGGTTTATCCAGAAGGAGATGCAACACCCCTGGGTAAATTCGCAACTAGGGACTACTTCCTAGATCTTCATCAAGATTTCCCCCATCAAAAAAATGGTATCCAGTATTTTGATAAAGATCGAAATAGGTGGAGACAATTTTTTGAACTGATTTTTCACCAAAACATTTATAAACTCAAAGTAAATCATCTCAAAACACAATTTTTCCATTACATTTATTATAATACACAGTTATTTGAAAGTACGGGGTATATACCACGATTCTAATGGTAAGCAAATGATTCTAAATTCGAAGTGAATAGGCATAGTTAAGTTCGCTTCAACGGTATATAATAGAGCCCAAATAGATCTCACCAAGTTCAATAACCATTTGAGTTATTAGCAGAGGGAGTTCCAATAAGGTCCGTTCAAAGTGGGTGTAATTTCATTGCACCATATTCGAGTTGGAGAGAATTAATTGACGATGATGATGACCATGAATACATTGAAATCATGTCTCGAATCAGGTAACAATTCGGCTATGTTCAGTTAACGTTTTGTAATGGGAATGTTCGAAAATTACTCCAGATATACGGACGACAAATTTTGACATCAATCGTATATTGATATGGAAAATAGGGTTCTATACTTATCAAATATCGGCTTGTGATATATTTGAATACATTATTTGCTTACAGATTAGTATGGAAACTGTTTACTAATGATGCAGCTGTCTCCAATGCTAATATTAAGAAGAAATCCAAATCATTATCTGGATATGACCAGAAGATTTTTTCATCGATAAATCGTCAACATTTAAAGATCTTTCTTCCCAAACTTTCGATAAAAAAAGAAAGACATGTTGAAAAAGGTTTTAAATTTTGTTATACCTGACGATGGTGAACGAAAGATCTCAAAAGATCCAATACAATGATCACAAGTGTGAAAATAATAGTCAAGAATATTGTAACTAGTACACTTAAGTATAAATTATCTTTTACCAACCCGTAAATATCAAAATTCTATGGCATTCTCAAAATTGAGAAGCCTGGGATAGTAACAGGAGTCGGCGTATGAAATACAGCGTTTTCCTTCCACATTACCATACACCACAGAAGTACCGTATCCTCAAATATTATGAATTCACTCTACACTAGCAAATTCGAATACGTCAATTTGAATACGACTCTAGAAACACTTACGAGAAGACATAGTTTACATTGAGGCGCACACCATATTATAGTTATTTTAATATTTAACAGTTGGCACTACATGTACATGTTGGTAATAACAATCCACCTTGTCAGAATTTTACTTTCAAATGCAGTCAGTTTACGAGTAGATAATAATGAAGTGGTAACATTTCCCATCGAAAGTAAATATTCACACTTTATTAATGGACGTTTTATGAACGTTAGGGTTGAAGTTAAATAACTATCGTGCCATTAGACTAAAGCAGAGTCTTTGGAGTAGTGTTGGTGATATTTGAGGACACTGAATAAAATTGAGGTTAGGTTGGGTTCTAACAATGAGACACTTCTTTATGAAAGTGGTAATTCCAGGCAATATTTACTTTTAATGAGTCATTTTGTTGTACAAAAGGCTTAAAAATGCCTAGATATCCTCCAAAAAAAGCCAATCGACGAATTTTGTAGAGCAAAGGCTGTAATAAAAGGTCGGGAGGTTATATCTATGGCAAAAGAAGAATAGGTTGACAAACTTTGGCAACCATCAATGGAGAACGCTACCGAACACAATCAATCCGTTTGAAGAAGCCAGTAGCCGAAAAACGCCCAGAATATGCGACCAGACACGATGCGATAATTTTCCATCATGACAACGCTCGGTCCCACGTTGCTATTCCGGTTAAGAACTATTTGGAAAACAGTGGATGTGAAGTTTTATCCCTCCCGCTGTATAGCCCAGACTACCATTTGTTCCGGTCGATGCAGAGCGCCCTTACTGGAAAACGGTTCACATCAAGAGCAAGATATCAAAAATTGGCTTGATTCATTCTTGACTTCCAAGCCGGCGCAGTTATTTTGGGATAGGATTCACAAATTGCCAAAAAAATGGGAAAAGGTCATAGTTTCAGATAAGCAATACTTTGAATACTATGTACATGTTTTTCTTAAATAAACGTTCAAATTTTGAGAAAAAAGCGCACGAATCAAGTTATAGACCATTAAGAACTGCAGAAGGCTGTACAAATTGCACAAATTTCATCCTTCAATCGACACAATGTCAATAAATTTTTTGATAATTCGTATAAAGTAATAAGTCGATAAAAAATTCACCGAATATATAATTTGGATAAGACTGCGTCAGTGACGGTTCGTAAATCAACAAAAATTTTGGCATAAAAAGCTAGTGAGGTCACCTGAAATGAAAAAGGAGTGTTGGTAACAAATTGTTTTATTATATTTTGAAAGTATCTAATGCCTTCTATGGTATTTCCACCAGTACCCTATGAAGGACTCATAATCTCTGGAGCATAAGCTGAAACTCTAGGTCTCGCGACAACATCTTGAAGGATGGATTCAAATTTATTTATTAGAGTAATGAAGAATTTAATCCATCATACTTGCAGCTCCAAGGATAATCCTGATTTACTTTTATATGATAATCATTAGAACCACTTATGTTATGCGTAAATTTCGCAAAAGAAAACGGCGTCTTAATAGTGACATTTCCGCCTTACTCAACAAACAAATTACAACATTTGGACGTCAGTGTCTTCAAGCCTTTCAAATTAGCTTATCAAGTAGATAATTGGTTATTGCATCATCCAGGAAAAAGTGGTTGCTTTCAAAAAAATTATGTTACATCAGCTTTCAGAAAATGTGAAATTTTTCATTTTGATAGATTATTATTAAGGGAAATAGATTTTATACAAAGTTTCGTAACTGAGAGGTATATTTCTGATTGAAATTGAAAGTAATTAAATCAAATCCACAACGTGATGAAATAAACTTAGAAGATGCGTCTGTATCTGGTCAATTCATCTTATCAGAAGTGTCAGATTTTCTAAAGCCAAAGCAAGAAAAAAAACCCAAAAAACCATGATACCAATGCAGTAACAAGAAAAACAACGTACTGAAACAAAAAATTAATGAGAGCGATGATGGAGACGAAGAGTCGTAATTGGTTGGTTTTCCAGAAAATAATATTGAGATTGAAGTAGACCCAATTAATTTTGAGGCGCTAAAACGGAATCCAGAGGTGGGAGATTATCCTCTTGTAGAAATTAGAACAATTGGAGAACTGTTGTCCTTTACCGCAGATAAAGTGAAAAAGTTCCTGATACATCTCACATTTCCAAAAATGACATTAGACTGACTTAACCTCCAGAGAGAAATTATGGTCAGACAAAGAGGAAAAATTCTCATTTTTCCTAAGAAATCAATTTTGCTTGAACTGACATTCGTTAATTTTAGTTTCAATAGTAAAAAGTATGTTTTTTCCCGAGTTCTAAATGTTTATAATATTTCTTGTTAAAGAAAATCATTGGATTAAACTACCGTCTTATTGTTAATCATCTCTGGGTAAAAATGGGACAATTGCTGTCTTAGCGAAACATTATATACCAACTAAGAAGTTACGTCATCAAAATTGCCATCACCTTTGATGCTCAACACATATAACAACCCATTTGAGCCAAAAAAAATCTTACATGAAAACAAAAAAAGCGTCTCTCATATTCATACGAGTTTTGGATTTTATACACAGAATATAAGAAAATAATCATTTTTAAAGCAAATCTCCTAGAAAACACACTATGTTTGAGCAAAATAATTTGGGTATAGTGCCTTTCTGAATAATTTACGACACAAGTTATGTTAAGCTTCTACCGACGCTAACTTCAACCGAAAAATCGATGGTCAGCCGACAAACATCCAAACACCGATTTCGAAGTAACCAGTAGAAATCTTCACCCTCCTATCTATTTACAAACCCCATTTTCTTGAAATGATGAATGGAATTGAACTGCTCCATGACACCTGATGGTTATACATCTAATTTTGTAACTTGTAAAAATGATTATCATTCGAATGATTTCTTCAGCAATCCATTGAGATTTTCTCGAACTACGAGGACGAGGCTGTTGAGTTAAGATATTTTTCTAATAGTTCCTTATAAACAACAAGTACTGGTTTGAGGTTACTCTAATATAGGTGTCTGTGCTACGGGGATGATTGTGTGATGTGTATGTTCGAAATTTGATCATCAATGAGGCAATTATATTATTAATTAAATTAGATTTCGTTCTCTAATGCCAGTAACATTAAAACACAATGATTTGTTATTTGCTAACGAAGATATTAGAATCATGATACTTTCGACTTATTTCTTTGGTATGGAGGATCTGGAAAATAGGATGATCAATCGAATTATTTTATTAAAACATTGAATCTGTTTGTTTGTCCATGTTAAGTATTTTCTGCTCACGTGAATTAAATCTATGTAAATATAAATAATGAACTTTTTCCAGTGTCCTCATAAAATCAGTTGAATTAATTTCATGGATTTGCAGAAGATAATTTTTTGTTACCCAGTGTAATAATACTTGACCAGTCTTTCTTTATTTACCAAGGAAAATAAGTTCCATAGGAAAGGAGAATAACCCATAAACCCTCGTTAAAAAATTATCAAATTTTGTATATATAAATTTTAATATCGACTAGTTATTTTTTCAGCTTTTGATCGTATATAGTTGAGAATAAATAGAATTGAAAAAATTATAGATTAAATGGGAATTAAGTGAATTATTTCTCGTGTCTTTTATTTTCTTGGCACGTGTGCATCAAACAGTAAATTTGGTAAATTAACTGATTCAATTGAAGACAATTAACTATGAACTCTTATCATAACTAAGTTAAATCAGAAACATCCTGCATATCATTTTGAAATAATTCAAAGAGTTGTCAGTGAAATTATTTCGAATTAGGTATAATACTAAACTCACATTTCGTGTTGGTGGTATATACAGGAGTGTTAGAAGCAAATATAAAAAAAGATTTTTTAATACGTTTATCGAAAAGGACGATGTTCAAGTCTACTTTTCACAGAAAGATATGAAACTTGAGAATTGAATTCTGATTTATCTTGGAGCTCAGTAATACATACCGGCTCTATGTAGAACAATTCATAACTTATGTTTTCTTAATTTCAATGTGTTATTTTGACTTTCTTCTCAGGATGTCTCCTTGAACTCGTGAAGTAGAATTTCCTTTTCATAGCATCCTGATTTATGAATAATATCTTGAGAACCTTTGCAGTACTACAAGCAAGGAATCAACCCAAGCTTAGCTTAAATTGATTCCTTTCGAGCTGGATGATGTTGTTTTCCAGAAGAGCTCTGATGTGTTAGAAGCCACCTGTTCAGAAAGTTGTCCTCAAAACTTCTAATCATTATATTTGTTGCCTTGCAACGGACTGTTGCAACGCAACCAAATGTGTAAATTAAGCATATAATTGAAACAAATAGAACGCAAATAAGCGTTGAGCAGTGAAAATATGTGTCGAATTAATAATAGTGAGAAAAATAGTTATTTTTCACAAATTAATTTCCGGCTGAGGATTTCATAGCCCCACCTCATAAAAGATATTTTTTATAGCAAATTTAGATCCATCAGGTTTTTTTCGCGCTGAAGATTACTTATATACACATTTGATTGACTGTATTCACGTAATCGTCATATATTTGGGATTATTGAGGATTAAAAATACCAGAAAATGTTTCAAATTTGATTGAAAGGTACCGATACATCCCACTAAACTGTCAACTTTCGTTGAAGTGAAATTTGCAAATTCCAATGTAATGTATTTCACGGTTTTATTCATAGGTTTTTTTGTTTTGGAACATATTCGCTAGAAAAGGAAATTTCCGACATCACATCAGTTTTTCATAAAAGTAGATTTTTAATCAGACCAGGCTCTCGAATGATTAATCTTGCAAATAGGAAAATTCCAATTTCTCAAAATATACTGCATTATTGATGAGTATTAGAATTCCATTCCACTATGGTTATAATAATGTCATCTATGATATAACTTGTAAAAAAACAGAAAAACAATTTTTCCAACAGTAAAAAATGTGAAATCCTCATCATTTTAGTGTTCAACAAAGTCTATTATTCTAGTCTATAATTAACCCAGCTGTGACCTAACTTTTTAACACTTTAACGACATTCCAAGTATAATCTTTGTATGTTTTTTCTCCTTTGTTCAAATCGTGGTGCGATTCTAATCTTCTCTGACTAATCAGCAGGGCTCACTACAGGGAATTCTTCAAAAGATTAAAAATTCTGACTTTGCCCAATGTGTAAGCACGCTTCTCCAATTTCAGGAAGACCGTTGCACTCTTATCCACTTAGGAACGCGGATCACGACTTTTACCTACCTACTACACGTTCAGAATTAGTTAAGGGCTCAATATTTTACAATTGAAAAAAATGCACAATCACTTGCCAAATGAAAACAAATCGATATCATCTCTTCCCGCATTTCGTAATAATTTGAGGGCATATCTACTGGAAAGTGTCTTCTACTCTGTAAACGACTTGTATTCTAATAATAATATTTAATTTCGGACATGCTGCATCTTTTCATTTCCTGCTTTAACTCTACTACTGATTTTTCTGTTACCTCATGTCATTTTTCTTTCTCCGTATTCATCGTCTGTTTATATACGCAAGCATAATTTTCCTTGTGATGTTTGATAAACTTTATTGTTGATTATCTTTAAGTATTGGCGTTGCGTTGCGTTGCGTTGCGTTTTTTCTTCCAAGTCTTCTTTAGAATTTCCATTTTTTTTAGAATTCAAATTGACACTCATCAGAACCTTCTTTCGCTTTATAATTTCTCGAAACTTCTTCCTTTTCAGTTTTGTTCAAACTGACATTTATCTTCAATCTCATTTAAGGATACGAAGTTTTTTTCTCTTTCGTTTAAATTTAAACAAACTATCCTTTCTAACAAGATACAATGAATTTGAGGATCTTATGTGTTGAAAAATGAGGTTTGTTTTAATTTTTAAGAAAAAATTGAAATCTACCCCACCCCTTATTTGAAGAGTTACTGATATTTGGTTGAGAGTAAGAGGCTTAAATAGTGTTAACTGAAGTATTAATGCAAACGGCGTAGCTAACGCCATCTATCGAAAATGTTTCGAACTTTCTTACATATGGAAAAATTAAAAACTCTACGAATTAGTAACTATCTATGATCACATATTTAACAACGAGATAGCATTCTTTGAATTTGAGGAACTTTTGTGTTAAGATTTTCTAATTTATTATCCATATCTCTTAATTCAATCCCTTCCTCTATTTTGTCTATACGCAACGATGTCATCGAGTTCAATAAGTCGGGGAGGTTTCTCTCTTCTTTGGATTTCAATTTGGATTTCTAGAATTCAAGCACAAACCGGCAACGCCGTGATTTATTTTGTTGTAGTTTTATTAATTGCTAACAACTTATCTATCAACAACCTTTCCATTATCCGTTTATTATTTACCTGTAATTGCTTTAATAAACACTTTCAATATATTTTTTCACTAGTTCCAAATTTTTTAAATTCAAATGGATTTTGAACTTTCCATACATACATACATCCTATTTCCCTTTCCATACATACTTTCCTAAAACGTAAAATTTATTTTTTTTATATACCTTATAAGGAAACTCATCATGAATAGCAACCTTTCAAAACAAAATAAAAATTGAGGGTCTTCATATAACTAACAACTGATCCATTAAAATAATTCACGTATCCCTGTAATTTCGTTGGAGGATTCAATTTCATAGGTTTGTAGAGAATAATTTATTTATCTGGTTCACTATGGATTATTCGACATAGCAATTTCCTATATAGAAGTTTAAATGTAAATGAAACAGCAAATCTGTTCCCTCGGAAATTTGCGATTCATCAATTTATGGATGCAACGAGTCATCTGATCCGATTCAACCGGATCATTGTCGAACGAAGCCATTGCATTTTTAATATGCCACATTTAATTTTCGTATATACAGCGATGTCAAACATGATTTTTATTTCATTAATGATACGGATTATATGGATAATAATTGTCGATTTTAAAATATCACAGTTTCGAGCGACAAAACAAATTTCTAAATCAAATGAATCAAATCCGTCAAAATCTACGAATCAACAACAACAAGTACATCAACACAGAACTCACATCAAGATGAGGAACAAATAAATAAAACAAACAAATAGCGAGACAAACATTACTTCACCACAAGATAAATGATGGAACAAAGGGATATGTGACATCCAGAATGTCAGATACCTGGTTGGCAAATATTGCAAAGGAAGAAAAACCTAATAGATCCCGACCACCAGGACGATTACCTACAAGATGGTATGAAAGCTGGTATTCTTCATCCTAGTTGCATCTAGGCAACCACTGATGCAAACACTGACTAAATTCTATCGTAGAATGAAGAAGGGAACAAAATAATCCAGTCCAGATATACATGGATTATTACTTAAATGCTCAAATGGGGTACTGGTTAATCAATATTTTCCTAATAACACTGAAATAAAAGTAAATGTAGCTTGAGGAATAAAAAAAACATGATTTTGAATTACATCAATCTG
Source organism: Diorhabda sublineata (assembly GCF_026230105.1). NCBI lineage: Eukaryota > Metazoa > Arthropoda > Insecta > Coleoptera > Chrysomelidae > Diorhabda > Diorhabda sublineata. The sequence continues at coordinate 13,181,201 of NC_079481.1, read as the reverse complement.
AGAAGTTTATAATTCTCAAAATGAGCTTAAGGAGGCTCCTGGAGATACGTCGGGAAAGAAGATGCAAGGATAATAATTTGGTTTCTAGCCAGAGAAGCTATTTTTTGTTTAAAATTTGTAATAATTCAAGTAAATGAATAATTGATAATAAAACTAGTTCATTATGTTGAATATTTCTCATTTTATTATAAATTTCCCATGAAATTATGAATTAATACCCTCAGGTATCTTATATTTTTTAATATTGTATTGTATTGTATTGTATTGTATTGTATTGTATTGTATTGTATTGTATTGTATTGTATTGTATTGTATTGTATTGTATTGTATTGTATTGTATTGTATTGTATTGTATTGTATTGTATTGTATTGTATTGTATTGTATTGTATTGTATTGTATTGTATTGTATTGTATTGTATTGTATTGTATTGTATTGTATTGTATTGTATTGTATTGTATTGTATTGTATTGTATTGTATTGTATATCGAAACCAACTCTATCAAAAGAATTTTGAGTTCAAATGTCGCCTCTTCAATATTAGATATCATGGGAACCATAGATAAATTATTTGATTACAAATCAAATCAGAATTGCTGCGAGTGTATAGATTTGATTGTTAAGAAATTGACCTTTCTAATGGTCTTAGTCGTTATAGCTACTATTTATTTGCAATAAAAACTTCGATATAGTAATTTTTTAGAATTTTTAAGCTTTTATGATGGAAATCAAGTCCGATATCACTACGTTGGTGAATGCAAGAGCCCCTTTAACACAATAATAGATAAAAAATAATCAAATAATCATAATATTGTTAAAAAGCGTGAAGGACTTGATGTACAGGAAATATTGGACAAAGAGCCCCACGCCTCGCCATTTTCTATTAATTATTGTTGAAAATAATTTATAAAATGAGCTTCAAACAATAATGGATAGAAATGGTGGGGCGTTTCTGTTTATTCGATTTATTTATCACTTTTTAGTTTTTTAATTGACACCACCTTCGTATAATGAAGCCTTAACTGTGCATTTGGTAAGGTTGTCGAAGTGCTTGATTCTCAACATGGAAATCGGGGATTCGAATCCTCTTTCGAAAGGAATTTCAGTCAAATAAGCTACTTACTTTTAGTCCAAAGAGCAATTACAAACAAACCCACATACAGGTGAAGGCATCGCTGGCTTTAGGTGTGTGCAAAAATACGAGTTAGTTTGGCTAAATATCAGAATGTCTAGTTGTATTTTTCATAGAAAATTATATTGTTTTCCAGATTTTGATAGAAAAAGATCTTAACTCAAGGTATAAACCATAAACAAAGTTGCCTGTCGATATTGATCTTGATCTTTTGTAGGCTGTATTTTTCGGAAAAGACATGCCTTGGTAGCTGAGTCTACTAGCTTCTACTTCACCAAAAGGAGGAATCCTAATAAATTAGCACTCTGGGTATCTGCAAACGAACTAGGTGGTTCACATTTGCTGATCGAATAGATCTTGCAAATATCATGAATACATCCATCATCTCAAATAAGCATTTACCATATTTATGGAACCAATTCCGTTTATCGACTTCTCTCTTTTCCACTCTATTTATTTGAGTTTCTGCTTCTGGAGACGTCTATTTGCTTTTTCCTATATAAATTCAGATTTGCAGAAAAATATCCAGGTAAATTTGGGCCTTATAAAGAGTTCAAAGTTATTACGAGGTATAAAGTTTTTGAGCAGCTACTGCTTCAACTATTTCGTCAACATGACTCTGCCATGACATAAACACTCAACTAGAGAAAAAACATTTGTTTTTCGTTCATTCCAAATCAAATATTTTTGTCAGGCGATGACATACATTACCGATCAAAAGTTTTTGTCTACCCTATTCAGCCTTTTTTGGTTTGATTATTCAGATGCACAATTTGGGCATTCTCTGTGAATATTTCAACAAATAATCATCGTATTTGATTCCATTTGCTTTTCAGGATATATTTTCAGGATTTCCCTTTAATTTGTCCCATAATCATTCAATGGGTTGAGGTTGGGAGACTGTAATGGCCAAATCATCACTTTCTTTTCTTATCAGGTATCCAAAACTCAAAAACATCCCCAAACCACCACCAAGCCTTCATTTTGTTTTACAATCGGGATTACACATGGATCTAACATACGTTCTTCATTTGATCTGCGCACAAACTTAACTTATACCCAAAATTCTCAAAATTTGACTATCTTCTCTAGCCCACTGCAACCTCATTATTTTATCTAGATGTCTTAAAAGAGAATTCTCAATTATCACCCTTACAAAAACCCAGCTTCTCTTTTTTCATTCTTCTTTTCACTGAAGAAATACTCAAAGACAGATCCTCAGATTCATTGATCTGAACTGATCTGGGTCGATTAGTCGTCAATTACGTTAACATCATCTTCAGGGGTTGTGATTTTTCTTTTCTATCGCCAAGGTTCTACATTGTAGTTCAAGATACGGCGAGGTATTTTTGATTCAGCGATAATGGAATGATTACTTTCACCTAGACTATTAAGACAAAATACTAGTTTCAACCGTGAGTTCCTGGGTTTTACATATAACTTCCAAGTCTGAATTTGCGAGAACGAAATCAACTTATACACAAAAAGATGAACTGCATAGTATTTGAACAATACCATCAATGTTGCAGATTTGAAGAAAAAAAGAACAATTCTGCAAATAGGAATATTGAACACGTTCATAATTTGGAAGTATATATAATGAGCTTTTTCAAATATTTTCCTCTCAACAAGCCCAGCAACACTTTCTTGTTGTTTTTGTGATTGTCGAGCTGCTGCTAGTAGTTACATCCCGTGCTCATAGAGTGCTGAGCAGAAGGAATAGAAGGGGATAGAATGAAGTAATTTCTAAGTATCCTACCTTAAGTAAACGGTCAGATTTGCTGTCATTGAGTATAATTTGGATTAAATGAGTGACCAATAGTGAAACGAATAACTGTATGAAATTCCAAACATAAAAATTAGATGAATATTAAACAAAAAGTTGTTTTATCAAATAAAGTTTATGGACAATCAAAGCTAGAAGGTCTCTCTTGATAAAAAATATGGCAAACAATTGAAAAGCAGACTCAATAATCTATTTTTAACGACAAATCATCTGTTATAGATATTGAATTGAGAGCTGCACTTAAAAATAACATTCCCTCGTAAATTTTTCAATGTGTTACTTTCGAGCCAAATGCTAATGTCGCGCAACAACTAAAAAAAGGTCGAAACCTCTTAAGTTCTCCATTTGAATTTCCTGCACGCTTTAAAAATTCAAAAACCTCGAACAATATGCGGATTTAGCAGATTTATATGCGGTTTTTAAGAGTTAGTTTTTTTTTGAACGCTCCTTCCTATTATATTTACGTATACTACAAGAAAATTATGTACATATATGTGAAGTTAATGGTATTTGAAAGCGTATATGTTATTTTTTGGTAGCTTTTGGATAAAATGAGGGACTATTTGAGAATAATAAATCAATTGAGTTGTTTTTGTATACGTTATTTCTTTTAATAATCTGTTTTTATTGTGTATGATATTAAAAGAAAATGATTTTATTGAGCAAATATTAAGTATGGAACTACGAACAGCATATCTTCACAATATAGGATGAATTAAAGACACGAAGGTCGAAGGTTTGGATCGACTACCAAAAGAAGAAGCGAGATATACCAAACTAAGTGAAACAGTATAATCGATAACAAGCGAATTGAAATGTACGCAAGGTATTTTGATCCCAATACTATTAAATATTTTACTTGATAGGGTGATTAAATAACAAGATTGAATATAGGGTGTCTGGTACCAGTCCATATTTTAGAACGTGCTTTTGCTAATGCTAACTTACTAAAAATCTTCGGATATGGAATGAACACATGAATAAAAAAGTCACGAGAATTGTGATATAGATAACGAAAAGAATTTATCAAAATAAATTTGAGGACTAAATTAACAACTTCAAATAATCAGGACTAAGTATGAAGGAAAATTAGTGAATGCTTGAATGAAGAATGGAGCTAGTGCTTACCACAATATCAAATACACATTTTTCCTAAATTGGATCAAGGGATTCAATAATCCGTTAGGAGCTTCTTTGCATGTGATAATCCACATCGCCTCTATTCTCTGCTCTATCCGAAGTTTTATCTAGAATCTATCAACATTCTTCGATATCCAGTGCTGTACTCTTTCTCTTGTAGCTTCAACGTCTTCATCTGCTTCTTCTGTTAATCTACATCGACTCAAATTTGTGCGGTACGTTTCTCAAGTTGAAATTACCTTTTTCAAATGCACTTCTAGTGTGTTTGTGCGGATTTTTCTGGATAGTATGATCCACAAGTCTGTTACAACATGACATAAATTGAAGAATGCTAGAAATAAATCATCTTTATATACCTGCGTGCATGGAAATCGAACCACTCGAAACTATTGACTTGAGAATATAAAAAGTTTGCTTATGTTTTGTTAAGTAGAACTTTCAAATTGATCGTGTCTGTGGTCATCATCCTGCCGTGTTTCATATTCAACAAGTTTCTCATATTATTTTACGGATTTATTATGAATTCAATATAAGAAGCTGCTTCAACATCTCACAGTGCGGTTATTAGCAATTAAAAAATGACGTTGTCAATTGTGACTTGTCTATCGGTTCATCTTCGACATGCGACTCTTTTTCAGCAAGTTTTGATTCTGACGATTGTGCTTGGACTCCTGGATTCCTAAGTACCATGGTGTGAAATTGATTCTTCAATTCGGTACCTGATATAAATGTATGTACAATTTCTTTAATTTCTTATTTGTTAGACGTTTTTCATGTTGTCCGGTGATGTTGTATTAAGCTGCGCTACAATTTTCATCTTCATTTAATTTTGTTTGTGATTTTCCTTGTTTCTCCACAAATTATTCCAGAATGTTTGCATTTCGTTTCTTATATTTGTAGTTTTTCTAGTTTTGCGTACACTTTTTTTCATTGCTTGTAAACAGTTTGTTTTCATCCGTTTTTCTAATATCTATTCACCTGGATGCATCTTGTAGACGATATCAGGGACTAAAATTTTCCTTTATTTTGTTTTGGGCTGTTTATTTTTAGAATGGTTCGCATTATCTCCTCCTCGATTTTGTTATGCTTAGTAATAATAATTAAACTCCAAATATTTTTCTCAGAAGTATGATTCCTTTCAGTGTAATTTCATATAAATGCAGCAGTAATTTAACATTACGTAATCTCTATGTCTCTCGGACAGAAATTCCTGCCAAATCGAATTATATCCACTAGTATGAAAGCAAATCTAATTCTTATTGCATCTAAACGATCGTTTCGTCGGCAATATGCAGGCGTAATAACAATTTTCAAACCGCGCAAATTTCCCAGTATTTGCCGTATTCTAAGTCATCTTTATGTTAACGGCTTTCTCAATACCAGAGATAGAGCCAACTCTTCGAATATTGTTTGAACGGCTCGTTAAGAGTGGTTCAATTGAAAATGAGAAATTTATCAGTTTAAATAAGTATTTTCACGATTTACGTACTTCGAACAATTTATTATAAATTGAATGCAATTTTTCGTTTTGTTTCACTAGCTTTTAGTTGTTCGGAAACAAAATAAAAGTACGAGACTCATGTCGTTGAGGAGTGAATTTAATCAGCAAATTGCTATCCAAAACATTGTACACAAATAACGAGATGCATTCACTAAGTTGGAATTTCTGGAACCATTCAGAGGAACACCTCTGGTTTAAATCATACCTTACCAACAGTAGTCAAGTCTTCTTGCAATCCAATAGAATGTGGAGTGCCCTAAGGCTCAGTAGTAGGCCCTATCTTGTTTCTTTTCTCTATAAACGACATCGCTTATCTAGAGATCAATGACAAAATATATTTTTTGCAGAGGATGGTAGATTTTTGACGTCATGTTTAAAACACTTTTTTTCATTTGGTTTCTTTCGCTACATCTATCTGAAACCATTTTTTTATGCTCAGTGCCATTACCACCCGGTATTCAACGTTCACAAACCCAATAAATTTGGGTTTTTGAATATTTGCATCACTATTATTTGTATATAGTCCAAACAAATCGATGTATATTCGTCAAGATACAGTAACACAAACAAGACCTTAGGGTCACTAGGTACTCCAAGTCCATAATAACTCGAGAAGCTATTTGAACTTTCAAACTTAACCAACGATTACCATCGACCTGGAAACATGTTCTTTATCTCAAAACATCTATATTTTTTTATTTTATACTGTAATAATTATTTTTATTTTCATAGAATCTCTTTGGCCCATGGAATGAACAGAATGAAGTTAAGAATCGGATAACTTCTTAAATCTATGAACTAATCCACCATCTTCTTGAATGATGGTTTGGAAATTAGAGTGTGAAGGCGAGAAACTCGAAATTGATAACATCACAATTTTGATTGTTTTTTTTTAACTTGAAATCCCTCTGTGAAAAAATATATATCTCATTTCAATCATTGTTATGGTATGTTTCATGAAATACTAAGTTTTCTTTAGCTCTTAATCTTCGATTTGGAGTATAAACTCATGTTTCCAAGTATTAATTGGTAATTGACGTAATATAGCACATAAAAAAGTTAATTTTATCACTTCCTTTGGATCTAATTCCGTCGAAAAAAACAAGAATTAAGGATCAGTTTCGCCGGAAAAGTCATCCATTACTCTTAATCCGGACATTTGATTCTGATATGAAGTTAATTACTGAGATATACTTTTTCTAATAAACTTTCTACGCCTACACGTCATATCTGTCACATCTTCAATTGACCAATTATCAAATTCATCCTCTTTCCACCTGTCAATTAAATTGTCATTTATTTTGGTGTTATAAATGACTTTCAATCACTATCTTTAGAGAAATAAATTGATATGAAAATATTAAATATTTGCTAAGCGACTATATACAAGATATGATCTAATTAACAAGATAATTAATTATTTTGGAGCAAGGTAATTATTGATGATTCCAATATAGATAGAGGATCAAGAAAAGGTCGTTCTTGAATATAATATTTATCAGAAAATAGACAACTGTAGTACTTACGTGAAAAAATAATGTTAACCGAATCAAATATTTTTTTCTCATTAACAATACTAGTCTTATTGCACTCTAATTTTGTTCAAATTGTATAATATCTTCTAAAAGTAGTGATCCATTATTTTTTCCTCTCCTCTTCTTCTTTCACCCCCCTGTGGGTTTCTTAAATAACCCTAATCGCATATTTATGATCCGGCATACTTTCAAATTCTATCCCACACTTTCAGTTTCTGAAAAACATTTTACTTATATTCATATTTTGTGATTATTGGTGGGTTCTTCTTCACTAAAATCTTAAAGGTTTCTCTAAATATGTTCTGTGATCTCAAGTCACTATACATTTATTTTAGTCCGCTTCTGGTTCCTTTACAATATGATTTTCATAAAATTCCCTACATTTTCTATCGTTAGGTTTTGATCATTTCTAATAAATCATTGAATTTACAGAAACCTGGATGATTACATCAACGTGTAATTAGAAATATAACAGAAACTTCATAGGTTAGTGACTATCCATATATTTCCAATATTGATCGAACTTGTTCAATCAAAGTTAAGTTTTCTTACTGCCAAATTTCCAATAAACATAAACCAAACTAAGGTACCATTGAATAAACCTTTTCGATAAGTTAGAAAAAATGTACCGCTTGCTATAGGGGACTCAATTATAAAGTGATTGGTATTATAATAAATTATCTTTATACTTCCGACAAAACCAAAATGATATAATTCAAAACGAGCTGATATATTTAATTTTTAATCCAAATGGAAACATACAAATCCTCAAGATTAATCACCAGAGTTATCGAAATTTCTCCTTGGTATAACAGTGTAGTAATTTGCATGGAACTCGAATAAATATATGGTTTTATGTAATGGAAAATTTTGTCAAAGTAGAACATATTTTATCAAGTTGTCATAACTGCTGGAAAACACGAAAGCACCATTAATTCTTAATGAGAAGACCCACCATCGCACTTCGTCGTAGAAGCCTCCATTAGCATATTTGACAAATAATTATAACAAGATATATTGATATTGTTAATTATGACCTACTGACTTCTAATAAAATGTTGATTTGCAATAAGATTGAGGTTATTTTCTCAACAGTTGAAAGTCGTGTCTGTGTACTAAATTTTTATCTCACAGAACTTGCAGTTAGCAGTTAGTCATGAAGGAAAAACATCTAAATGCCAATAAATATTAGTTAAGGATCCATTAGTTGACGTTCTACGTTCTACGTGGTTTTTTTGAAGGAAATGTATTCAAAATCAAATAATCAATTGGAAAAACAAAACAAAAGATATTCACTACTATCTGTTGAAAATGCAGGAGTGATATTTGAATGTAATTTTTTTCCCATATTTTTCATGGTTCAAAAGTTATCAATCATATATCTAAAATATCAAACTTATCGAAAAAAGTCATGAGACCTATTTTTAAATTCTATTCCAATGAAAAATACATAGAAACATTGTCGTAACCTAACCTAACGTAACCTAACATAACCTAACATAACCTAACATAACCTAACATAACCTAACATAACCTAACATAACCTAACATAACCTAACATAACCTAACATAACCTAACATAACCTAACATAACCTAACATAACCTAACATAACCTAACATAACCTAACATAACCTAACATAACCTAACATAACCTAACATAACCTAACATAACCTAACATAAACTAACATAACCTAACATAACCTAACATAACCTAACATAACCTAACATAAACTAACATAACCTAACATAACCTAACATAACCTAACATAACCTAGCCTGACCTAACCTTTTTTTTGGTGTGGGTGGGAAAATCTTCATAAGACGCCTGGGAAGGTGTCCCAGGTGTGCTGGATTGGCCCGTTAACCGGGCGCCTACCAGCAAAAAACTCACCCTCTTAGCGAACATCGCGTCACACGCGCCGGCTTTACACTAGACTCCTTTTCTCTCTTCCTGTCTTGTATGTCTGTAATTTAAAAAACCTGACGACACAAGGGACAGCACATAATAAATAATAACATGTAACATATAAATATACCTAGAAACTACACACTTACACCCTAAACAGTTGTATAGATAAAATACCTTACCCTAATCTTATGCTACGTTAAAATTTGTTGTATATATATATATATATATATATATATATATATATATATATATATATATATACACATATATATAGACATTTAAATAAAAATTTAAAAACGTGTATAGATAAAATTAATAAAATAAATAAGTTAAGACGTCACACAGCAATACTACTGCTACATATTAAAAATCGTCACGCCTTCTTTCTTTTTCTTCCTTGGCTCTTATCATTCCCGTAATAATATCTATAACCTTATCGTAAACCTTCTTGTCTCTAATGGCAGCGATCATAATATTTTTCAGGTTGCCATTACTTCCTATCACCTTTTTCAGTTCCTTTTGTTTTTGCCGGTAGACTCGACATTCCGTCACCACGTGACGGGGGTCCTCCTTCACACCGCAGGTGGGGCATAGGTCATCTCTTTATTTTTTTATTCCATATGTATATTTTCTAAAGGACCCATGCCCCGTTAGAAATTGCGTGAAATAATAATTCGTTCCGCGGTGCGCGCACTTGTACCACTCCGTCACATCCGGTATCAGTGTCTTTGTCCACACGGCTTTGGCACCCTCTTCTCTCCATTGTCGCTGCCATTTGTACAAGCTGACTTCTCTTTCTTCTTTTATTATCCTCTCTGTATTCTCTCTGTCAGCTTGGACTCTCTTGTAGATTCTGACCCTCTCGTCCACCATTATGTGGATAGGGATCGCTCCCGCGATCGTCTGCAGCGCTATTGCAGAGACGGTTCTATATGCGCTGCAAACCCGAAGCAGCGGTTTTCGTTGTGCCGATGTATAAATGGTTTTGTATTTTTGTATTTTTATAACTTCCGCCCATACCGGTGCCTCGTAGAGGAGGATCGAAAGAATGTTTTCTAATAATACCCTCCTCCCCTGGCTACCGGGGCCACCTATGTTATGTAGGGCGGAAGTTCTTTCTCTTACTTTCTTTACCCCTGCTTCCACGTCCTTCGAGAAGATCAGTCTATTATCGAAGGTTACGCCCAGGTATACTGTTTTTTGGGAATTAACAAGTTGGCCGCCTCCGAGATCGAATTGGATTCGATCCCGAAACTCTCTAGGTCCTCTTAGCACTATTATTTCCGTCTTTTCTACTGCTTTTTGCAGGTTCATCTGCTCTATCGAGCTTTCTATTCTTATCATATTTTTTTTACTATATCTACGATGCCCCAATTCATATCGCTTTCCGCTAATATAGCTAGATCGTCAGCGTATGCCATCAATCTGGCGCCGCCCTCTAGTTCTAATCGGAGTACCCCGTCGTACAATATATTCCGAAGGGTCGATCCTAACACCGACCCTTGGGGTACCCCGGCGGTCAATTGAATTTGCTGCCTTCTCGATTCGAATACTCTCCTTTCCGTTAGGTAGTCATTTATGACGTTAACCAAGTATCCTGGGGCCTCCATTTCATTTAGTTTTGTTATGATCAGGCCCCAATTGGCTGAATTAAACGCGTTTTGTATGTCAACAATTACAAGGACCATCCATCTTCTTCTTGAAGCTTTCGCCGCATCGTGTACCCACTTTGCGGCGTCCACTGCTGAACGACCCTTACGGAAGCCGTACTGCTGATACGATAGAGTTGCTCTGCTGTCCAGGAATTTTTCTAGCCTTTTTTTAATTAGGATTTCGTAATATTTTCCCAGACAGTCTAACAAGCATACCGGCCTATATGAGGCCGGTGAATCGGGGGGCTTCCCAGGCTTAAGCAATAACACTAAGATTGCTATTTTTAGTTCCTTGTGAAACTCTTGCCTGCACAGTAGTTCATTAAAGAAGGATGTAATAATTTCAGGCCTCGTTGTGATCAGGGTTTTGATTGTCTCTGGTGGCAGGCCATCATGGCCGGGGGCTTTACCCTTTACCCTGCTTCGGCAGCGGCCAGGATCTCTTCCGTCGTAAATTTTGGTACAGCCGCATCGCTTTCCTTATGGAAGTTTTCCTCCCTTTTTTTTAGGGAAGAGTAGCGACGCGGCCTCTAGCCGCTGCTCTTCGTTCAAGTTGTATGGGGCGACGGCTTTCAGTGCTTTCATCGTCATTTTATATGCGTCGCCCCATATGTCCTTTTCAAGATCTCGCATATGGCCCGCCATCTTTTCCTCTTCTCGTTTTTTATCAACTTGCCCAGAGTTTTTTTCTTAAGCTTGTATATTTCTTTGTATCCTTCTTCGCCCCCGCTTCTTGTGTATGTCCTCCGAGCAAGGAGGCAATCTTCTCGTAGCTTCTCTATCTCATCGTTTCACCAATAAAGCATTTGTCTATTGTTTTTTTTGTGTTATATGTTTTTCCTTTTGCTTCCTTAAGTGCTAACTGAAGGGTTTCATAATTCACCACCTTTTCTATATTTATATTTTTGATTTTTTCTTTTATTTCTTTTTTATTAATATGTTTTTTCTTCTCATTTTTATTCGTTATATTTGTTTTCGTTTCAATCTCAAAGGTGATGAATTTGTGGTGGGTAAATATTTGATCGTCCAGGACATCCCAATTTACGATTTTTCTGGATGACCCCTCACTAGCAAGAGTCACATCAATGTGATTCCTGCTAGCGCCCCTTACAAATGTAGGTTTTTTGTTATTTATTGCGATAATGTTCATTTGGGCCATCCAGTCGTCCCAGAGGTCACCCCTCTCATCATTGAAAGGCGATCCCCACTGAGACGATTTCGCATTTATGTCCCCGACGAACAAGAAATTCTTTTTACCAGTGATGGTATTCATCACTTGTTTTACTATCCTTCTGTATTCTATCCTAGAGATATTGGGGGAGATGAAGCAGGCCACTATCGTGATCTCGCAGGCAAGCTCGACCACGACGTAGACCGCCCATCTTTGAATGTTACTCACCCCAATATCCCTGTTCCTGAAGAATACCACCACGTCCTTTCTTTTGTCTTGTACCCAACCACCCCCCTCAGTCAGTTTTTTATTGGGTTCTGAAAGGATAAGAAGATCCGCTTTGAGTTGAGCAGCTTTAGCGTGGGTTAGGTCATGAGATAGTTTGGCCCTTCCCACGTCAATCTGCAAAACCCTGACGCCGGTCTTGCTAGAGGCCATTTTTATTTCAACCTAAAAGTCGTGTCGATGCTTAAATACTATCTAATTCTAATCCCCAGTCACTATTTACCAAAAACGGTATTTCTGTATTTCAGACACGTCATCGTGTCCGTCCTATGGCCTTTTCCTTCACAGGAAAGGCATCACGCCTCGTTTTGGCACTCTTGTGCCCGGTGCCCCTCCTTAACGCAGTTAAAACAGCACCTACTCCGATCCCTACCCACCTACTTGCACTGGTAGGTGTTGTGGCCATACTCTAGACAACGGTAACATCTGAGGGGGGTGAACCTCTCTTTTACAGTGCAATACTGCCAATGTACCTTGATTCTCTGGGTCGTTCTAAGGGCAACCGCTTTTTCTTCTCTAACTGCTAGAGTGACCGTCTGTCCGCCTCCTCTGCTCTCCCTTATCCCTTTTACTTCAATTTCTTTATTTTCGATGCCCGTCCGCTCACAGACGGCCTCCTTTAACTCCGAGGGAGTAATTGAAGGGTCTACCACCATGACGGTGAAGACTGCTTCCTTTCTCCTCACCGTCATGTCCATCTTGGTGTCGACCCTACTACTTATTTTTTCTCTCAATCTTTCGGCTGCTCCTTGACCCCTGACTTTCACCAGGAGGTCACCCCCTCCCGTCTTCCGGACGGACTCCACTTTAACCCCTATCTTTTCTACGTTAACTACGTTTTTTATATTTTTTAAGACATCTGAAAATTTTTTATCCCCTGTTTTGATAAATATCGACTCTCCCCCTCCCATTACGCTTCTTCCACCTCCAGTTTCCTCTCCTTTCGTAATTAATTTCCATTCTATTTCCTTCCTCCTCCCTACATACTCTATTATTTTCCTTATTTTTACTTTCTTAATACCTTCTCCGATAACTCCTTTAACTATTTTGCCCCCCTCTCCACCGCTAATTTAGCCATCCCCTCCAAGGTTCTATATACTAGGTTTTCTCCCTCCCCTATTTTTGCCAAGTAATCATGCCATTCTCTCTCCCTGTTTTTTGTTTTTAGCTTGTTTTCCACGATATCGGTCTGTCCCTCCTCCAGTTCGTTCTAGGTTCCCCCATATTTCGTCCCGTAATTTTTTAATCGCTTCTATCGTTTCCCCGCCCCTTTCTTTCCCTATTATCACCGCACTGCTCAGTCTTTCTCTTAGGATTTCCTCTACCCTTTCCCTTTTCCACTTTGTCTTTTTAAAGACCTCCTCCTCCCATTCTTCATTTGATATTTGTTCCCATCTTTCATACTCCCTTTCTTCATTGTCCAATTCTTCTATAATTTTTTTTGTAATTTCTTTTTTTCTAATCTTTTCTTCCTCCTCCCCCTTACATTCCCTACATCTTTTTTCATTTCTACTATTTACTATACTTTTTTCAATTAAAACCCCTAATTCCTCAAATTTTTTTATGAATTCCGCGTCCCCCTTTATCATATTTTTTATTTCGTCTATTTTTCCCTTTATCCCTCCATTGTCCTTTTTTCCCCCTCTTTATTTTCTTTTTTAGTTTCTGTTTCTCCCTCAACTCTACTTTCCTCTCTTTCCCTTTTTTCCCCGATTCCCCGAATATTATTTTCTTCAACAGAACTCCCTCGCTACTTTCTTCTCCTGTTGATTTTTCCTCCTCCTCTTCTTCCTCTATTATTGTTGATTGTACGATTTTCTCCGAACTCCTATTGATTTTTTTACTCCTCCTTTGACGCTCGATTAATTCCCATTCGAATTTTCTCCTCTCTTCGTCCTCTTCCTCCTTCCTTCTCACTTTCTCTTCCACCGATCTCCTCTTCTCCTCCTTCTTCTTAATTTGTTTTTGATTTTAGGTTCCATATAGTTCCCACGAGTGGGGACGTGTGATAGGTCCGGCGAGGCAGTGCGCCCTTACCCCGCTAAGGCTAGATACTCTGGGAGGTCGCCAGGTATCCCAGAGGCACACGTTCAAGACTGACTCCGCGCAGCCATTCATCGCATAACCACGGTAGCTCACAACGTTGGATTACGGATTCTTTTCTCGAGGTTTACTCCTCTATGTCTTTTTGGTCCGCGGGCAATTATTGGGGAACGCATTTGTTCCTTATTCATCACCTATACAAGAAGGTTGGCCGGTCGTGTTTCCTCTTACAAAAAGTTGAGCGACTCAGGACCTTTCAGAGACACCCTATGAGCCATTGGGACGCGTCGTCTCGGGTAGACTAAACCCCATCCCAGGGAACTCGCGCCGAGGATTTGGGGCGACTGACTTCCTGCCTCCTCGACTCGACCTCTCCGGGCACGAAACCTAACGTAACCAAACCTAACCTAACGTAATCTAACCTAACGTAACCTAACCTAACGTAACCCAACCTAACGTAACCTAACCTAACGTAATCTAACCTAACGTAACCTAACATAAGAATAACAATTTCCAGGTCCGTAACGTAACGTATTTTCCGTAACATTAACATTTATCTGTACATCCAGTGGAGTCCGCCTTGCGCGACCCCTAGCCTAAAAATTTCGCTACTAATGGAACGTGTCGCAAAAATTTTCTACTACTAACAAAATTGAATAAATATCACAAATTATTTGAAACACGGTATAAGTTTTAACGAGCTAACTATCGACGTAAACTTGCTTGAAATCTGTTAATATAAACTCTGTAATTTAGGCCAGGAACCAGCGATAAAAAAAACGTTAAAAGTATGGAGTTTTGTTAATGAACGTCGATTTTTATGAAAATTCGAATTTAAGCTTTGTACCAGAGGAGGATTTTCATTTTTTACGGTTGAAAACTACTGGTTATCGTAAATAATTTTAGCATATATTTGAGTGAATTACTCTTTAAATGAATTAATTGTATTTCTGTTGTTATTCTAAAGCAAGTTTATAATTAATTGGACTTATATAATCCCTCCAAAGAACATCCTCTGAAGGTAGTAATATTGAAAGCTTTTTTTTAATGACACTTATCATGAAAATTTGAATTCAAGCTCCACTTACCCTCTACTGCGAAATTTTACCTGCGCCGAATCGGGATTTTTATATTTTGGGGCATTTCAATTACTCTTTATAGCAAAAAAACCCGGAATTTTAGATTTTATGCAATTTCGGGTAAAATTAAGTTCAAATATATTATGTTGATATTCTCAAACACGTTTACGATCAATCAGATTCATGCAACCCCTCAAAATCATCCCCGAATTACATGAAAAGTTAAAAATAATCTCAACGATTCTTTTGTAATTAAAAATTATTCAAAAGTGTATTTATATAAAATTGAGAATATTTCGTAAGTATTTTGAAGAAGTGTTGCTTTCTAAATATTCCAGCTCTTATGAAACCCTCAATGACTAAAAATTTCGAAGTTAAGTTTTTTTAAAAAAAGTAATAAAAAAATTAAAATCAAAAATATTTATTTAGACAAAAATGAAAAAACAATTTTGAATAATTATATTTCATCTCTTCTTCAAAATTCGTGCCCCTAAATTTAAGAGAAAAAAAAATCAGTTGGTTTACCGACTATAACTCGCTCAATTTTCAAGCTAGAAACTTTTTTCAAAAAGCATTTTGTAGGGGATTTCAAGTACTTGAACGTCCCCAAATTTTTATAATACGTACATTCAAAAGAGGTAAAATTTTTTGACAAGAAAAAACCCCACTTTGTTTTTGGTTTATTTAAGAAAAATTCTTTTTTTTGTTCAAAATTACGGGAATACAGTGTTCAATTTAATCGACCATTTTTTCTAATATAAATATTCTTAACCAGTCAATTGCAAGTGGATTACGATTTATTTCAATTAGATTGGTAATGGCGAGGGTATAATTAGTAAATTTTTTTAAGAAAGATTGAAGAATAAACTCAATTTTTGTTATAAATCAGTCAACTCTTACGCAAAAGACTTTTGAGAGTGCTCATTCAAAACACTTTTCTATGAGCTTTGTAAAACATCTCTTGTTTTTTCCAAAAATTTTATCAATTTTATGTTATCTGAGGTTAATTATTCTCAATCTTGAAACTTGCCATCCGTCAATAAAATTAAAAAAATATATTTGCTTATTTATGAAAAACGGTGAAAAATTATGCGTTTTTACAATGAAAAATAAGCAATTTCAAATTAAAACTACTCACCCTCTAGTGTAAACGCATCATTCGGTACAGAGTAGATTTTTAATGTTATAAATATTATATTCTTACCTATTTTCAAGAAAATCGACTTTGATTATCAAAATTACACGAGAAATCGGCTGGTACCTTGCCTAATTATTGGTCATTCACTACGACGTATATAACACGTACTAATATTAAATTTGCGCCATGTTGACAAGATAGTTGGAACGTATGAATTGAATTATTGAACAGATCCATGAGGGTGAAAATTTCGATATTCTCACATAAACGAATATAGCAAGGGCGAAAAACATAGTAATGTCTCATCTAAGAAACCAAATAACGAAGTATATGCTTACATTATAGGAATAAACGAATTGTTTCGATGGTGAAGTCTGTTAAAATCTTCCTATTTAATTTCAGATTAATTCGAATTGAAATGAGCAACAGGCTGGTTTCAAAACCCAGATCGACAATATCCCGTGTATATCATTATATATCTATTTTATAAGGATTTGCAGAAAGCATATGGTAGTGTGTTACTTAAAAAAACTGTAACCCTTTTTCAGAGTTGCTCTAAATTATTTAATCTTTCCAAATGAAAGCTGTCTTTTTCCTCATAAAAAGGCTAATATATGTGATAATGGCCTTGTCTAATAAAAATCTATCTCATGCAAATTAGATTTTGAGACTTCAAAATAGGAGAAAGTCACTGCAGGCCACATCTGGTGGATACGGTGGTTGGTTTATCAATTTTTAATGCAATTTGCGAGTTTTAGCAGAAGCGATGAAGTGCGAAAAGGTGGGTTATCCTGATGAGGAAACTCTTTATTTTTCAATCAATTATCTACCAATTATACGTGATACTGTTTTTGTTTTCTAACCATGACTAAACGGTCACCAAAAGAAACGGTTTGTCTTTTTTTAGAAGCAAACCACTGTGTTGAATATTTTTAAGTTTCAGGTGCATCAAGGATTCAGAAATCCTGGAATCCATGAAAAAATGCGCTTTTGGCTCAAACACCAAAAGCTCAAATAGCTTAGGCTCTAACTTCATTCCAATGGTCGTCTAGTACCATTTAGTGTGCCTCGATAACCAGTTTTTGTTGGTCACGAATCACCGATCAAATTGATATTGTCATGGTTGGATTCAACTGCTAAAAATTTTACGGTTTTAATGATGGCGCAGAGTCTCTAAACGCGTTACTCAATTTTATCAACTCTGAAAAAGTCTTCCTGAAAACTCACTGGTGGTATTGTCAAACAACAACGTCTAGAATGACTGATAAGTAAGTGAGAAAACCTCATTGTACTGGAAATATATTTCTCAACTCATTTAACATGGAAAGTTATCACCAAAAAAGTCAAAAAACCGATGAAGAAATGCCAAGAAAATTCAATAAAAGTCGAAAAGTGAAAATGTATAGAAATGAATGTAGGGAAAAAAACAAGTTCCTTGGTTTCAAATAAAAATACGATTTTGACTCAAAGCCAAACACCATAATCAGCAACGTCACCTCAAACTCATGAGACACATAAAGAAGAAGTCTATTATTAGGATAGGAGGTATGGAATTTGTGATAACTTCGAGTGTTCTTATAGAACACGTTCTAGTAGCAGTAAACTTCTGAGCAGTTTGGTCCAGCTATGATAAGTAACTTATTCGCAGATATTAGATCGAAATAGAGCGGAAATTTTATGTTAATAAGTTTCTAATTGGATTTTTCAGTAGGAATATTTCATGAATCATGAATTAGTAACTGAATAAACAATGTTTTCAAACTTTTTTAAGATTTATCATTAAACTTTGATGAGCAAATCCAATAATGGAACGGGGGTATTAACATTTTAAACCAAGTGGTCCGTTTTACCGTTTTCCCAAGTGACTGTTATTTTTTATGACTATTTTCTTTTCCAGTAAAAGTGTCACATTCTATCCCTTTTATACCTTTTCCCGGTATTAGCATATAAATTAAATTCTTCTTTTTTACAACACTCCCATTCTTTAGAACGTCAGTAACCGATATGCACTTCACGGCAAAGAATGTTAACAATTTGAATAAGAATAATGATTTCAGAAGTTGATATAAGTCTGCTTAGGATTGTTTTGTGTAGTTATTTCAGAAAAAAATTCAAATTTTCTCTTAATACATATAGGAAAATATACAGGATGCTAAAGAGCAACAATATTTTTCCCAATAACTACATTAAAAAATAAGGTTCTACTCGATTTCCATCTCGTTCATTATAATAGTTCCAGACCAGAAGGACGGTCCCAGAAGTATCTGACCTGACCTAGAGATGGCAGTGGTTGCTTGAAAAGTATACAATCTATATCTCAATTTTGAAAACGGTAAGTTGTTTAGTATTTGGAAGCAATCGATGGGAACGTTTCCATGGAATTTGTGAATGTGGAAAAAATTGGTCATCGTTATGTGATGCAATACTTTTATTTGAAAGGTTTCTGAGTGAAAATGCTACTTCTTTATGATCAGTAAAGTATTGGGTAGCAGAGTTCAAGCAAGGCCGTACGATCTGGGAGGACCAGCATCCCGGTGGTCGATCAAATGATTTGCGACTCCAGAAATGTTAAATATCAACCATAAATTAGGACATGAGGAAGCTGTACGTGAGATGGGTGCCGCGTTTGCTCATAATGGAACGAAAACAGCGTCGTAAAATGTTGGGCAATGTTCCACATAAATAAAACTTCACACCTGGAATAAAAGAACAATCTAAACATTAAACTGAAAGAGGAGAACCGACTCCAAAGAAAGCAAAGACCTTTACAGGCACAGGGAAGGTCATGGCATCGGTTTTTTGGGATGCGCGTGGAAAAATTTCCATTAACTATCTTGTAAAAGAAAAAACTATCAATTGCGAGGATTATACGAACTTATTGCAGTGTTTGAGCTTAGAAATCAAGCAAAAACGGCCGCTAAGAACAAAGCATTGTTTCATCAAAACCAACTCACACATCCTTTATTGCAATGGCCCAATTAATTGATTAAAGTTTGAATTGCTACCTTATGCGCCCTATTCATCAGATTTAGTACCTTCGGATTATTTCCTGTTGCAGGATTACAAAAATGGCTTGGTGGTGTTTTGAGGAACCTATTGAACATCTCTTGGGAATAGTGTATGGATCTAAATGGAGATAACGTTGTAAAATAAGTATATATTTTTTTCCAAAATATGTTTATTGTCTTTGTTGGGCAAATACACTATTCAATAAAGAGGTGAAACGTCGAAGTATATTTCAGTTGTTTCAAGTTGTATTTTGTTCTGATCTCAGCTAAATAATTTGGGAATCGTTTTCTTGTGAGGTAGCCTATGGCACGGTATGACAATTAGTGCTAAGTAAAACTCATATTTGATTCTTTTTATATTCCTAATCATCATTATGCTGTTCAATTTCTTCGATCTAGTGCTTTGTTTTTTTTACAGTTTTTTGTTAGTCCTGGCTTCGTTTTTCAGCTGTCTCCACTTTTTCTGTTCCTGCATTTTGCTCCCCAGTCTACTATTTTCAGATTTCTGGTATCTTCTTCTATTTGGCTTCTCCAGGTATGTCTTG
Source organism: Diorhabda sublineata (assembly GCF_026230105.1). Lineage (NCBI taxonomy): Eukaryota > Metazoa > Arthropoda > Insecta > Coleoptera > Chrysomelidae > Diorhabda > Diorhabda sublineata. The sequence goes on along the minus strand of NC_079481.1, from coordinate 13,161,275 downwards.
GTCTTCCTCTGCCTCTTGACCACAGAGATATCCATTGTGCTATCCTTCTCATCATTTATGTAAGTCTCCTTCTCATAATGTGTACAATTTAGTCTTTGTCCTCTCACATACTTTATTATATTGTCTTCTTCTTTTTATTTATACCGAAAGTTTGATATCGACTTTGTATTCACACTCTTCACCATTCAAATATCATTTTGCTTTAATATGTAGCGGATGCGCCATTTCCGCACACGCCAGAATTCTAATTGCTTCTGAAACAAATTAATATAAAAAATTCAAACAAAATATTTTTATTAGTAGATAAAACTTTTTTTACTACTACTCAAATATCGTACAGGGCTGTCTTCACAATTGGAATAATTTCTGTAAAAGATATACACGATGTGAGACATTTTTACATAACCTCAATTTATCAATCATCATAACGAAAATATAAATTGGAATAAAAAGTCTGTCAGGCAGATCACATGGAAGATACTTTCTAATCCTTCGCTGGGTTGGAGGTTGAGTGTTGGGATGGGTGTCAATACTGTGGGACTGGGGATAAGGTCGCAAGCAATAACGTTGTTGGGTACATACCATGGAACATTTGCAATAATTCATAAACGACGTTACTAAAAATATTATCAACCATAGAAAAAAATGTGAAAGAAAATTTATTCAAACGAACTGATAGAACAAAGTAGTGAACTTCAAAAATGAATAACAAATTAGCAATTTCAACAATATATTAACTGAAAAAAAATCAAAATATTTTGAGGTCAAAAAACTATTTACAATTTTTAGACAAAAGCTTGTAAGAAACCAAGGAACAAACATACAAATAACTGAATAGAGACAAAAGTAAAGTAAAATTCAAATATACAGTTTGCAATGGCAGTATCACGACTCCTACTGGAATGTGAATACTCAGCGCCTTTATTTGCAGACTACACACTCTCCGGTTTAATCGATTGGCTGAAGGTTCTAACACAACCATCACTGAGATGTGAATAGCCAGCCCTCTGAATGGCAGTTTCCTTGAACCACAAAACTTACCTCGGATTGTAATCTGGACGGTGCGGAGCGCTCTTCGGCGGTTCCTGCAGATACTATAACATCTTTCACAATTAAGTGAGTCATATCGGCTTACCTGAGTTTCCCTCATTCAAGTTCTGATGGACTGTCGTAGTAAGCAGATTCGGACACATGCTCTACTCCTGGTCGTGTTTTCGCTTTAGACTGCCTTTTCTCCAAATATTAAGATGGCTACCGGTATTTTCATTTTACCATTCTGCTGGATTGATGCGGATTCAGGCTGGAACTTGGAAAAATATATCTTCTCACGTTGGTATTCGTTGATTAGATTTTCGATTCGACATGGACGGCGGAAGCACTTCTTTTCTAGACTAATTACATAATTACATTTTTTTGTTGAAAAATAATGTAATTATCAATTTACATTTGAGAACGTTTGAGAAAAATAGTCACTTTGTTACGGAATAATCAATTGATTTATTGCCAGTACTTGCTATGCTATTAGCTCAAGGATATTTGAAAATACTTACCGCCAGTCTGCAGGATACAAATTCTTCACTCAAATCGGATTATTCACTTTAAGTACTTTAAGAACAGACTAATAGTTCTTCCAACAGTGAGGAATATTGTTACGAACTCATCTCCACCCTGGAGCCGATTCTGCTTGGATAAAGTAGAATTCTAAAATTCGGTATATTTTTTACCTGATAATCAAAAGTGAATTTCAAAATCAATTCACCTTCCGGGATGCCGATGTGTAGAAATCTCTTCAAAGCCTCCTCGACCTTATCTTGGAAGCAAACGTGAAGAAACTGGCTATAAGTGCTAGCAAAATGGTTGAGGTGATACTGCAGGATACTGGGGTTCACATATTAATTTTCAGCTATCCACTCTATCATCAAAAGTTCGTGAAGATGCAGATGACCAGAAAGTACAGGAATAAGTCCAGATGTTGATGTAAACATCTAGTCCCTGCTATCTATGAGTTCCAGAAGAAACTTCCATCCAAGGAGGGGGCTGTGTTACGAGCTCATCTCCGTCTTAGAGCCGGATATAGTAGAATTCTAGAATTCGGCGAAAACGTCACCTTTTATGAAATTCGTTCGAAGTTTTTATAACTAGCAGTTTATTGACATTATTTCTTTTGAATTATTTTAAGGAAGGTTTATTTATTCATTTATTTTGTTACTTGACTTTTCTAGAAGTTTTAGAATTCTCTTTGGATATATAAAAGGAGTTCTTGTAACGTAGCTTAATGAAGTTATTAATAAATAGTCGTAGTGAACAAACCGAAATAAAAAGTAATAGAAGAATTTGAATAAATTAGTTAAGTGAAAGTGATTATTATATGTTGTATAGTGTGTTGTATAGTGTTTGAATAAATTAAGAACGTAAACTGTGTTTAAGCATCTGCAAAGTAATTTTATCAATTCTAGCAATGTTTGATTCAATTATAAATACGAATTAATTAAGAACACTATATAAGTGTCTTTCGATTTAAATCTAATTTATGAATAACAATAATTTATACAAATTATTGTTCTCAACCAATTGTGACAAGATTCATAACAAAGATTCCATTTTATTTTAAAATAAAATGTAGTTTTCAAAAAAATATATCATCTATTTCCTATATTACGATTTGTATTATTTTTTTGAAATTTAAATAAGGTGTTCTCAGTTTTAATAATAATTTGAATAACTTTGATTTAACCAACTCTCCCATCATCTTCACTTGTTAATTCGGTTACCATGAAAAACTCTTGGAGTACAGTTAGATATTAATTGTTATAATATACTTCCACATTGGGTGACTATCAACATCTAGCAAGATTATTTATCCATTGACTTGATTGATATGGAAAAGTTTCAATTTCTGTATATTTGTACAGAGGGAATATCATAAGGGTTATTGTAATCATATTTTTCAACTTCACTTTCAACGAACATCCATTCGTCTAATTGGAGCTATTCTTAACAAGATCTTTTTAAACAAGTATCGCAATTAACAGCATCGAATTAGCATAGTAATTGTCTGGAAAGCAGCTCTTCCCATCTTTTTAAAACATTACATTAGCCATTATACGGCTTTATTGGCGTTTTATCCAGAGTTTTTACGTAAGGTGCTTAATTATATAAACTGGAATGGAAAATATTTGACTTTACACAAATGGTAATAAGTAGAAAATATTTAAATATTTCTCCTGCCCATCTGGAGCTCACAAAAAAATATTATTTGCGAAGTTTGAGAACGGGAAAAGATAAACATCATTATCAGACACTTATTTACATACAGGGTATTGTTTCCAATTAGTGGATACTATGGCAGTTTTCGAGATAATTGAGGCGTTCCATACATAAAACTCACTCTGTATACAGATATATGATACATCAATGACATATAGCTAAAAATAGAAGTGATCTAAAGAACGAAAACTCAATATACATACACTAAAAATTACCAGTAAATACTCCATAATACTGCAAGTCCTTCTTTAATTCACTTTTTTATCGTTTCATCGTTATTAGTATCTTCTTTTTCAATTATATGTATCAGCTTTACATTACGTCACTTCTGTGCTCAGCTTGCGATGTAAGAGAAAGAGAGACAGAGAGATATTCGTTGGGTATGAATTTTTTATTAAGAGGAAGGTTCATTGGAATTTGCCCTGATATAGGAGTGGATCCTCTGCAGGGCTGCGGTTGTAGTGATAAGTAGTGATTGCTTCAGGCTAAAAAAACACAAAACGGACGATCAAACGTAGCTCGAAGGAGAAGGAAAAAAAGCTCCAGCTTCAAAAAAACGGTTCTTCCCCGTTTCGGAATATTTTTTCAACTTTTTGAGTTTTTGTTATTTTTTGTTTAACGGTCGTTCTAACTTTTCCGGCCGATAGTTTCTGCATTTTTCGCAAAAGTCTCGCTCCTCGCAATCCACTGTCTTCTCGTTTTAGGAGTGTTGAGATAAATCGGGGTTTCATCAACAGTTATTAATCGAGTTATTTCACTTAATCCGCGTCAATTAGGTCTTCAATTTGTTCAGTCTAATGGAGTAAAGCTAGGAAAGTAGTACCAAACGCGCAGTTTCAGTCAAACTATGGTTAAAGCAAACTTTTAATATGTCAATAACATCTTTTATCTTTGTATTTTCAATCTGACGATCGTCCAGTACCATTTGATGATCTTTTTTGATAATATCACTAAATATCACAGTTTTTGGCCGTCTTTAGAATTTTATCATCATCATAAATGATAGTACAGAGCCTACGTAAACTTTCCTCAAATCCTCTCCCGTTTACGTGAGTGTATTGCTTTTTAGAAAGAAATATCTAATGACAGTTCGATACTGAATTTTTAAATTTCAGGAAAATCTTCAAAACGAATCTTTTATACGATTGTCAAATAGAATAATAATAATAATAAACTAAAATATCAATTGAAACCTCTCAAACATAAATATATCTCCAAATTTATACGATGGCTGCTACTTAAGTATCGAGATATGGCAATAATGATTTGCATTTATTAAATCTGATATTACCATCATGAATTTTGATATTTTTAATTGTTCACGTACTAAGAAAGTGTTAGTTGAATACGAGATAATTAGCTATAATTGGTAATATTAGATCTACGCTTCAACAACACAAACTTAGTGTGATGCTGGACTAAAATTCCTATAACTCCTTTATGTCTGGTTAAAAACTCCCAATGGAAACGGTATTTTGTAGGAAAATCCTTCGTCAATTGAAATATATAGCTATCAATTGGCATCATAAGTGGTTTCTATTTCAAAGCTAGATTATTGAGTTACAGAGTTGGTTATAAGATTCAGTAGATCGAAATCGAACAAATGAAATACAACATTAATTCCCATCTTGTCTTGGGCCAAATGGTTTGCTCTTTTTTTTGTTTGAAGTTTTTGCGATTGACGTAAAAGTAACAAAGTGTAGTATTCTTGTCTTTCTAGTGCCACCATCCTGCTCTTTCAGAATATGCGTTTTAAAACGTGCGATAAGAAAGTTTTCATTCTTTTTTTTCACACTTTCCGAAAAATCTTCTGATGAGGCTAATAAATTGACCACAGCTTGATCAATAGGAGAATCCATATATCAGTACCTGCATTTTCTCGAAGTGACCTTCATTTTTTTCGGCGATCCCAAGCGATGATAATTTTCATATTTGAATAATCGGATGATGTACTTCGCGTGATTACTTAACATCATTTGATAAGTCAATAAACTAACACATTTTCAGTCAATCTGGTTTTACAAAACTTTTAAGTCGTAAATGAATTAAAAAGTACCAAATGTGTTTAATCGGACAATCAACTTTATAACAATTATTATGAGAATTTGATTTTAATTTAGACAAATCATGAATTCACATGGTAAAAGCCTAATCAACATATCAGGTTCACGTATATCCAAAATGTACTATTTTTCGAAAAAAAAAAAAAAAAAAGTAGATTGTGAGTATTTTCACGATGCAAATACTTCTTTCTTTGTATTTTCGAAATTTTCGATCCTTTGCACGTTATTAATGAAATACCTATTTTAAAAGTTTTTCCGGTGGTTTTTTCCGTGGCCGCTCGCAGGTTAAAATTTTTTTTTCTTAATCTACTTTTGTTGCCAAATATTATATCTGGGAAAAACTGATTCAAATTCTCACTTTCTTATATTCAAATTTTCATATAACTTCCTGGTGGTAATGTCTCATTTTTAGTTATGAATGAAGTGGAATTTATTTTTAGAAAATAGTAGATTACAAATTTAATATACTATCATGTCATTGAAGTTTTTTTTTCTCATGACGCGTTAATCCTTTTATTACATTCTAATTAAACTACTTAAAACTTTTAAATCATTTTGTCAACTCAACCTTCTCCCTTGTGCATCTCACACTCCAGGCGGAACTTTCCTAAAAACATCCGCATATCACCCAAACCACGAAATTGCCCTGTGGAGGCATATTATACGGCACTTTCCCAACTTATTCCACACATAAGCACTTTTTGTGATAAACTTCCGTCATTCTAATTGACGGGTATATTCCTGTACGTATTCAGAGGTGTAGTAGAGTTGAAATGTATGTGGCTATAAACTGAAACCACATTTTCCATTGAAAATTAATAATGAATGAATAATAAGTGAGGAGGTTTTTAAAATCAAAAGTAAAGTAAGCATATAAAAAGCGACGTTGCTATTGATTCACTTTCTACAGAAAATTACAACTTTTAATGAGGAGTTCATTTGAGAAAACGCAGAAACTTGAATAGTTCAATCCACTCACGTTCGAATTTAGTTTTTCACAAATACTTGTTATACAAATTTTGCTTTCAAATTCTCAATCCATCGCACAAGTTAAATTTCATTATTTCTTTTGAAGATATCTTCATAAAACTCACCAGGTTTCCTTTGAAAATCATCCTCGTCCGTTACAAGGTATGACTTTGATTATTATTCTCCTTCTACAACACCATAACCCAAGTTTTTTAACCCTAGAGCTATTGCTCTGTTAGAAAAAAATCTAACAATCCATGAATATCCTAAATATTCCTTCTGATGTATAGTAGATTAAATCTAACTCATGAAATTACTATTTAGGTTTATTTTCCATATTTTTTCTTCACGTTTTGATTTTGTTTTGGAGGGTATGGATCCTGAAACGGAAAGGCAGCTTCTCAAATAGTTTGAGTCAATTCCTAGTGGTGAAGAAGTAGTTGATTCGGAAGATGACATTGACGAAACTCCTTTAGATCATGAAAATGAGAATACCGATAGTGAATAAATTTTAATCAGGTCATCTGAATTTGCGTCCTACTTCATTACGGCCATCCTTAAACTTTCGACACCATTTTCGAAAAAAACCATCACTCATGAAGTTTTCCCCATAAACACGACTCATTCTTCGATTGCCTTCATCTTGTAGAAAATGAATCACACTTCGCAATTCACACTTGGCGGGAGTATCAATAATGGCTGTAGTGGCTGTAGTGGCTGTAGCACAACGCCGACTGACGCCTGGATCTCAAAATTGGGCTACAGCGCATGCTCCCTTTATTCTGCTCGCGTAAAGTCTGCACGGAGCGATTGGAGGCTGAAAAAAAAACGGCCCTCGTGCATTCTTTGCGACTAATAAGGCGGACACTTTAGGAACGTCATTTTTATATCGAATGTTTTTTGAATGAATATCCATGATTCATTTTTAGGTTGTGCTTTTTTTGCAAACAATTCAAAATAATTTAGAGCTCTAGGGAGATTATGAGTGGAAAATAACTGAATTAATCGATAGCATAGTTGAGAAGTACTTCTCCTACCTCAATATCGCGAACATTTTTCAAATTTCAAATTAGAAACTTGCATCAATGAATTTGTAGCATTGCGAAATGCCGTAGGTACATATTCAAAGCTAGTATACCCAAACTTATATAATGTATCCACGGATAGGTGAAAAGACTCTTGTAGGATATCAAAAATTTCCGATTTCTATCTTTTTTCGTTAAACTTAGCCCTGCTAGACGATAAATCAATTCCTAACTCCTAAATTCATAGATAAATATTTTTTGCAGTATTTATAGCTTAATATCAATTGTTATGTCGTAGATAAATTATATTATTCAACTTGCGGTTGTGATCATTACTCCATGAATTATAAAGTTTTGACCGACATTTCCACGCGTTTAATTATATAATACTTTTTTCATATGAATGGAAAACAAACTAACACAGTCTCTTCCACTTTCAGACTTATTCATCAAAATATTTATGCTGTACATCGTCTCGTGGGCAGCACTGAAACATTTTGTCTTCATTTTGTTAAAAAGTCACGTAACTTCTGAGTGCCACACGAAGGAGGATGTCATGTCGGAAGTTTCCTTGAAAATAGGTCCAAATTATACAGCTGCACATTATTCATCTGTCCCGCATCTCCCCGGAGAGACTTTTGGTGAGCCTTTGAGTGCAACGAATATTTTGACTGTTTAAAGATAATGCGATGACCGTTGTGATGATTATTTACTCACAACGAATTGGTAATTGTGTAAAGATTAATTATGACTAATTGATGATCAATTTCTACACATTAAATTATCGTAAAAAACATCATCATCTAATATTTTTTGATTTTTTTATAAAATAAAAATATCTGATGATATTTTTATCATGTTCAAGTATACTTTGTTGTTCCATAATTGTTTTCTAGAATTATGAAAGTTTTGGAATGAAAAATTTATTAGAAACTTAACTGGAACTACAAATAGACTAAAGTAGAAAGACAAATTAAGTAAAACAATTAATGATGCTGAAGATAAATTGATAATAATCGAAGTTTCTAATGGAGAAATTAGCGGGACAGATGACAAAATCAATAAAGTAATTTGTCTATATTAGTGTGGTCGTTAAAAATTTACTCTTTTCTGAAAGAAAAGCACGTGCCTCTACATAATCTAAGTTAATTTTTGGGTATAATCATTTTTTCTCTGAAAATATCTCATCAAATTTGGAATCATTGTTTTTTTGAGACTTGAAAATATAATTAACAATGAAACAGCTTCAATCAGTTTGAGTTATATATATGAACTTAAAGCTGTGTATGAGGGTCAAAATTTTTGGGTTTTTCATAAGTATGTGAGTAGTTATTTTCATGAAAATGCCCTAAAAACACTTTTATCACTTTGTTAAAGCTTTGAAAAAAGAAATCTAAAGATTAGAATAAAGTTTTGTGATTTTATATATCTCACATAAAATCGTATTTTTTCTGAAAAATTTTCGGAAAAATATTCCGAAAAATTACCTTAAATCATTTTAATACACGTATTTTTTAAAAAAAAAACTTCATTCACATTACTTTTATATTAAAAAGGAATTTTTTACAATGCAACGTACAAATTTAATTTTTAACCACTATCCTAGTTCACAGGGTGTTATAAAAAATGAGTCTCTAGGATAAATAAGAAATATTTGAGGTTTGTAAAAAATTTTCGTAATTCAATCTATATTCAAGATAAGGGGCGCTGAAGAAAAAATGATTACACACATTTTTCACGATTACAGGCAACATTTTACTGAAATCTTATAAGAATATGTTTAGCTTATACATCCAATGATTGTATTTTTATGTCTGACTCTCATAGAGGGCGCTAGTTACATGTTTCTTACCAAGTAGTATTAAACATAACTTTTTCAATATTAGATCTATTAAGCAAAATTTCAAGTGAATTCAAACATCACTTAATTTTAAAAAAAAAGTACTCTTGATAAAACTCTCGTTATCGGAATATTTTGACCACTCTCTCTTAAGAGAAACATTGAAAATGTCAAGGAAAAATGCGACTTGGATGTTGGTCAAAATAACTCAAACGAGCCCTGATGATGAACAAATCCAATCAACATCCCATAATCCCATAAAAATGAACGAAGCATTTGCCTTTATAAGAATGGAACCCTCATAACCAATTTTGGTTGTGGGGGTTAATTCAAATCTTAGCTGATTATAGAAGAGAAGGCATGAAAAAACGAAAGGAAGCTCACTCAAAGCTTTGACTGAAGAAATCTAAATATTAAAATAAAGTTTATACTAATGTAATTTGCAAAAATAAGAATATAAATATCTCTCATTTTTTATTTAATAGACGAGATTAACTGAAGAAATTTCAAAATTATTATTTTGGTTTATCAATATTCAGATCAAATATTTTCATTTTTCTAAGCTTTATGATTCTTTATATTTCTTTATTTCTCTTGAAAAATTCTGAAAAAATGGGATAATACAGAAACACCAGCTTAGATCGAATTGATTAGATTAAAAAAAATTTCTCCCAAGGTTTTTTTTTATAAAAACTTAGCTTTTCATGGGTGTCGCAGAAATTCAATTTCCAACGAAAAGGTTGATTAATTTTTGTGTAAACAAACACTATCAACATCCTAACGTATCAAGTTTACTCCCAGTTATCTTCAAGTTATTTTGAAAATTAAATTTACAAAAAATAAACTATAGACTTTCCAGAAAAAGATTGAAATCCCCACAACCAATTTTTGCTTAGGGACTGTAAAAAATACTGCTCTGCTCTATTCCTCTATGCTGGGTTTGTTACTAAGGCAACAAAAAACAAAATTCCTTCCTCTTTTTTGAAATCTTATTCAACGCAAATGTCAATAAGACATTACAAAGTGGATAAACTTATGAATATAATATAATTTTGTTTGTTGTTGGAATATACAAAAAAAGTTTGATGTCAAAATTTACAGACCCTTTGCTAGTTCAGTATTGTATCCAAAAATACTGGTCTTCAAAGTTTTGAAGAGTCACACTATATATAAAAAAATCTGTCATCTGAAATATTTATAGCTACCTTTAATACACTGTGAATTTGAATACAGAAGCCACTTTTGAAATTCAAATGCAAATTTAAACGACAACAATTCCATGTTGATAACTGCATTTTCCATTGTTTCTACATTGTAATACCTCCTTTCCAACAACCGAAACTTCGGTCCTACTTTGAATTTAAAGAGTGGAAGTGAAGCCCAATAAATTCAAAGCTTTGCACATCTTTCTTGACTCGCTGCTTTTGTTTAAAGCAATTAATCTTTCAGCAAAATTGAATTAATGCGAGATTTTTTTGTTACTTTCCTTTTTTTTGTTCCAAGCAAATAAATGTTAACTTTAGTTTTATGGAATGGCATTACCGACTTTCTGGGTAGAGTTCTTGTGTTAAATGAGGCTGAAATGTAGAAGCTGCAATGTTTCACTTGGCACTTCATTTTTTAGATCGTTTCAGTGGGTTTTCCTCAATTCGGACAATAAGTACAATGTTAAAGAAATGAAAATAAATTTGGAGAAAAGAACGGACATTTGAAACTGTATTTTTGATTGAATTTGTGTGACTCTAATTTCAATGTATGTAAATGAAAGTAAATAGCATAACCGTTTTATTTGAGGGATTGCTACGAATGAAACACTGGAATGTAATTATTTTAATATGGACGAGAATGGTCATAGCACAACAAAGAAAACCCAGAAATTTTGGAGAAAAATATATTCATCTTTTACTGTACACTTTTAGATCCATACACTTTTACCAATAAAATCAATATTCTTAATGAGAATCGTCAAGCTCCTCCTCGTTACTTCTTCATTGTTGCAAAATCTTCCCCTACCAAGCTATTTTTTCAAGTTTGGGACTAGAAAATAGACCAAGGGATCTAGATCTGGCGAATAGGTTGCATGAGGAAGCAATTCAAACCTTATTTCATCAATTTTGGACATTGTAATAACCGATGCATTGTATTGATAAAACAAAACTTTCTTCTCACACAAATATGGTTGTTATTGTGTGATTTCTTAGCTCAAATGTCGCATTATAATCTTCGATGATAGTTTATTCTTTTCTAAGATAGTCAATGGAAATTATCCCACGCGAATCTTAAAAAACCAACGATGTGACCTAGCCTGCAGATGGAACGATCTTTACCTTCTTTGGAGCCGCTTCTCCCTTTTAAATCCATTTTTCTTATTGTTCTATTGTTTCTGGTGTCAAGTTATGAATCCACGTTTCATCCATGATTAAAGAATGGTACAGAAATTTCCCAAACACTCGAAGGAAACATCTTCACACTGCTGTTTTTGTTCCATTGTAAGCAAACGAGGCACCCATCTTGCTCACAGATTTCTCATGTGGAAATTCTCACTTTTTGAAATGCTTACAACGTCTGCTAGCTTGCGCACTTTCAGTCGACGATGTTCCATTACCGCTTTGTGGATTTTCTTTTGGAGTCGTCAGCTCATTTGGTCAACTACTGCAATGCTGGTCTTCGTTCGTTTAAACCAATATTTTATTATTGAAAAAGTCATTATTGATAGTTTATTTCTGTTGTTATGAAGCTGCCAATTTTTCCTCATTGAGTCAAGTATAACCATCAAATGTTTCATTCGAAGTAAGCAAACAGTTTTTACGAAATTCCAACATGACAACAACAAGATAATACATTTTAAATGATACCATAAACGAAACTTAAGATATATCTAAAGGTAAAATTGTTTTTCAATTCAATATATCACGAAAGAAAATTACTAGTCTTGAAAAATTGTCCTTATTTGGTTATTTTATTTCATGTTTCACAAAGAATGCTTTTGAGCAAGAAATTTCTTCCAATTTGTATACCCAAATGCGTTTCAAGGAAAACTGTTACAACAATGTTATTCTAAAATGAAATGCTAGAACACATGGACCATCCACAAGTTTTATATCGCCACTTTCTATTCAACCCTACATCAATGACTCAGATAAATGGATTTTTACCACAGAACCGTCTAAACTTGCAAGAATAATTAAATTTCCTCGTCTTTGTAATTTTGTTGTAACCGTAAAGTAGAAACTTACCAGCGGTGCCAAGATAATATGAAAACTATATAAATTACCTTATATAGAATCTCGCCAAAATACCTTCAAGATAGTATGAAGGCGTTACTTTGTTACCAAATTGTTTGAACAGATGTCACATAATGTCAGCCATAGATTTTCAACGACATAGAGAATGCTCTTACACGAAAGGTTAGTATCAAATTGAGAAAAGAATACTTATATTTGTTTAAAAATGATATTTACTTCAATAATAGCTTGTGAACACCGATAAAATATGAAAATGAAAAAAATAACTCGATATTCACTTCACTTCAATTCAATTATAGTTCGTAAACACCGATAAAATATGAAAATGAAAAAAATAACATTATATTCACTTTACTTCATTTCAATTATACTTCACTGCAATTATAGCTTGTAACACCGATAAGATATGAAAATATCTTATTTACTTATTACTTATTACTCAAGTAATCTTAATCTGTGACCGGATTTTCAACTAGATACTGCCATCTAAGACGCTATCTCCACACCATGGGCATCACAGACGATCCAGAGTACCGTTGACTTATGGAGATGGATAAAACTGCGGATAACGTCATCTTTGAGTACCCTGCACTCAAACGAGTGCGGTTTAAACACTTGGACTAGAATCACACCTTTCCTGGATGGACCTATCTGAGCTTAGCGGCTCCACAATGTAACTATGAACCATGAGGTAATATTTGATAGTATAAAGATTATCATCAATTCAGTTCTATACTTTTCCCAAGAAATTATGGACAGCTTTGACCGGTTCACTACAGCATCATAAGCACTGTCAAACTGACAGCTTATCAAAAGAAACCGATAAAGAAGAATATGCATTCAATGCTTCTTTGTTTTTACTGAACAATTGAGAAAGAAATAAGAAGCGACGTGTTAATTTTTCAACATTTTTCTCATCATTACTGACTCCTCAGTTTTTTCCGCTCCAAACTGAAAATTTATTCAAAACACCTTTTGGTTTATTTCAATCAAATAGTACTTGACATTACCAGAGTAACGAGACAAGGATATTATCTCTCTATGAATCCCATCCCATATTGGTAGCGGTGGAAATGAAGAAGCGCGTTATGCCATTACAGTTGAGAGTGTCGTGTCGATTTACAACTAATTATATCGGATAGTAAGGATGTTTTAAATAGAAAAATCTCACTAAACGGAAAGTTATTCAAAATTAAACCTTCTTGTAAAAACTAGGTCCAATTTTCAACCATAGTAACGAGCAGAAAGACCAATATGTAATTTATCCAACATTAAAACATTTCCAATGAAAGTAAAACTTCGAAAGGAAAAACTTTTACCTATTTAACATATTTGGAAGGCTATTTCATGATAATAAGTATATTAAACTAATTATCAATGTTTTCAATTTGATGTTTTGAAGCGACGTTTTTGGAAAATAAATAAAAAAATTGAGTGGTTATACGAGATTGACTTTAACAATTTCATTTGATTCAGTTATATTGTTTTGTAATTGAAAAGTTGAAACTATAAGATACTTTTTTTCCGACAACTCGAAATTCTCCATTAAACTATCCAGTCAACTTGTTAAATATAACGTAACAAACACTCTATCCCATTAAACTGACGATATTAAGTTGGCAACGTCGCTCGAGGATTCAATTAGACCAACAACCAGAGAAGGAAAGTTTATTTCGATTCGGTCTTTTCTTATCACTGGATATATAAGATTAAGCTCTCCAGTTATATTACTAATTGAAACTGGACTCGATGCTCTCTTATCTTATCTTTATACCTAATCATTTAGGGCACGAAACTCGCTGTGCAGGGATTCCGACGCCGCCGGCCGTTGCCCGGCTAAGGACTTGAATAATGGCCTTCACGAAAGTATCATAAAAGTTGTGTATTAAAAGGTATGTGTGTATTGAAGATAAAAGGCTTGGAAAAAATAATTAGAGTGTGGAGTTTTATTATTTCTCATTTAGGATTGATTGAGATTAATTTTCATGTGTTCCAGTAGTATATACGGTGAACTAAACATTAAAAGATTAGGTATTCTATTCTTATAAGTAGATTTTTTGAGTAGTGACATTAAAAAAAATCAAAATCAATCTCTTCATGAAGTTTCGAACTACTTCTATATAAACAGATATTCATACATGGATTCGAAGCTGTAACAAGGGTGGTCTTAGATGTACTTCATCCAACAAATAATATACAAAAATTTAGGAAAAAGAATATGTTTATTGTTCATCGTAATCTCGTTTCAGCTCTATACACTTTTTCCAGCGATGGTCATTAAGTTAGATGTCCTTTTTATAATAAGAAGCTCCACAAAATAGCCATTGATTGCCAGTATTATCATTGTTGAAAAATCTTTGACAACTAAGACATTTTTGGCAGGTCTAGGAACATAAAATAATCCGAGAGAGCTAAATCTAGCGAATGAGTAGCAATTCAAACTCCAACTCATTAATTTTGGCCTTTGTAATAAAAGATATGTGAGCTTATGTATTGTCAACACTTTCTTCTCAGCCAAATACGACGCTTTTTCATTTTTCAAGATATTCAATACAAATTATCTCACGCGCATCTCAAGAAACCGACGCTATGACTTTACCTACAGATGGAACGGTCTCTACCTTCTTTGGAGCCGGTTCTCTCTTTTCGGTCCATTATTTTAATGTTTTATTCATGTTATTTCAGTGGAACATTGCCAAACAATCCATGGAAACATCTCCATGATTTTTTTGCTCCATTGTGAGCACCCATCTTGCTCACAAATTTCTCATGTCTAAATTTTCAGTTAATATGCTATGTACTGCACTTTTTGGAACGCATACTATTCGACGATAATCTAGTACTGCTTTATTCAAACTTTAACACTTGGTAAAAAATTCGTGATTAAGGGTTTGAATTACTAGAACATCCCCTATTCTTCACCAGATTTGGCTCCGTCCGACGATCATCTCGTTTCTCAACTGAAAAAAAGTTCAAAAGGTCGTAAATTTTCTTCCAACGACGAGGTAATAAAAGCTGTGGAGGTCTGGTTTGCAGAGCAAGAAGAAACATTTTTTTGAAAGGTCTAGAGACGTTGCAGGTTCGCTGTAATAAATGTATCCAATGAAGAGGAGAATATGTTGAGTAATAAAATATTTTGACATTGAAATTTTGTTTGATTCCATAGTAGGCTAAGAATTTTGCAGTATATCCTCGTACACATCCTTGCTTTTAAAAATATTATTTTGCAGTAAAATTTCGTCGCACACTGCATACTACATATCTACTATTGGATTGAAATAAACTATGTGAAGAGGCAGAGGAACTTTTACGATTAATTTTATTACCAGAAATGGCAGAATAACTGTATTTATTGTTTAAGTTATAAAAATAACGATAAATTCTCTATTGATCCGACTCAGTTTACTTAACATTACAATTTTAGAGACAAAGTTTCAAGTGGAATTTATTATACTTCGTACGAGAAACATGGCCTGAAAAATATTCAGACTATAAATTTTGGATGAAATACAATCCTTTCCACGTTATCTAAGATCATAGAAAGATTAGTCAAAAAGAGGCTTTTATCATTTGTGTTTAAATATAAAATACTTACCACCCATCAATTTGGGTTTTTAAGTAACAAATGCACAAATAATGGCTTCCGATTGTGTTAATCATAATATTTTAATTAACAAACTGCAGAACTACGTATTTAGAGAAAATCCTCTCATATAGTTCAAGTCATAACTTACCAACAGAAGTCATATTGTAAGAATTGATACAACGATGTCTTCTTGCAAGCCAATAGAATGTGGAGTGCTCCAAGGCTCAGAACTAGGCCCTATTTTGTTTCTTCTGTTTATATCATTATTATATATCAACATTATACCACTGTTTAGACATCAGTGGTAAAATATGTCTGCAGACGATACTAGTTTCTTTTGGAGCAATCACTCTTAAATAATGGCGATAGTCTAATTTTCTATGTCTCAACATTTCTATAACGAAAGTTTTATCATTGCAGCCTTTTTCATTAAGTAACAACACCATTGAAGTCGTTGAATCTGCAAAATTCTTAGGGATTGTTTTGTGAATAATTCCTTGAATCGGGAGCCATATATTACCGCCTTATCTAAAATATTAAGTTCCTCCAGTTTTGCGCTGATATCAGTTTCCAAAGAACTAAACTTATCCATCTCCTCAACAGTCTATTATGCTCTTATTGGGTCTCATCTTCAATACGCCCTACACTTCTGGGGTACGTGAGGTGCGACTCAATTCGAGCGAAACAAAAGAGATCTGTTAGATATTTACGCGGACTAAACTGCAGGGACTTCTTTAAAAGAATAAATATTATGACTTTTCCTTATTCATCTTTTAATTCGTTTGCCTAATTCGTAAACACGTTTCTCCAATTTCAGAAAACCACGTTCAAAATTAGTAAAGGGCTCAATATTTTACAATATTGTGTATTCTAGTTTTGTACTAAACAAAAACTGTGACTGTATTTTTTTAGTTTCTTGTATTTTTTGAACTAACACTGATTATGTAAGCAATGTTGTCATTTTTATAGATAACACCTAAAGCAGAGCTTCCCAAACTCTTTTTTTCCTTGTAAACCAATTTCAAAATACTAATTACTAGGTTATACATTTACACAATTTATTAAGAAGTCAGATCCTACTACGGAAATTCAAGTACACTCCTGGGGTTACACATGGACCACTGAGAATCATTGGCATTTTTAAAAAATCTTATTCGGATTTCTCATTGTTTCCAATAGTCTAGAAATACATTTAGAAACAACATTGAACAATAAATTATTAAATCCGGACAATAATTCTCGACTAACCATATCAGGAGTATCAGAAGTAACATTTTTATTGAATTGATATTAATTGCATGAGCACGACATGAATGTGCAATTCTACGATGTTTATCTTGAAAGGTTTCATTGAAAATTGTTTTTATCTTTTATGTAAATATTTTTAACGAAACGATTGCGCACCATATTTGTGTATAGCATATAATTAGAAAAAAAAAACAATAAAAATCAAAACAATTTGTTTAAGGAAAATAATATAATTCACTGGAAAAATCCGATTTGATAGCATTTGGAGGAAGATGATAATTACGATATAAGAGTTTGTTTGTTATGAAAATACAATGAGCATGATTTCTGAATTAATCTGTACTCATAAAACTAGAGGAAAAATTTAATAGTATAAGCATTTTCCTTTTTTGTATACATAATGCATTACCTTATAGATGATGGTTCCAGAAGTACCTGACTCAACATAGAAAACATTTTTTTAAGTCTGGGAGCAGAATTGAATCCGAGGGGGCCAAATATGGCGAATAGGGTGCATGAGGTAGTGAATACAACTTTGATTCATTAATTTTGGCCACTGCAATAACGTATGTTTGAGTTGGTGCGTTGTCTTCATGAAACAATTTTTAGCCAAATACGTTTTCGCTTGATTTCTTCGCTAAAACGTTGCGATAAACTCGCCGTTGATAATTTCCCCTTTATCAAGAAAGTCGATAAGAAGACGCAAGATTTTGGTTTTATTTTTGTCCAACATCACTAGCCTCTTGATGTAAATATGTTCACGACACAGATTTCGTTACATTGTGAGAAAACACTTAATCATGTCCAAATTCGCGATGTATCGCACTTTTTGAAATGCTTAATATGTCAACTAGCTCACGCACTTTCAGTTGACAAATCTTCCGTTACCGCCTTAAACATTTTCTTTAATATTTCTGAAGTCGACACCTCTTTTGATCGACCACAGCGATACTGGTTTTTGTAGGTCGAACGGCCTTATTTAAACTCTGTTACCCGATATTTTACTGTAGATAAAGAAGGAATATCTTAAGTAGAGTTAAGCTTCTATATTGTTAGGGCTAATGATATTTACTATTTGCTAAACAACGTGGTGTATAGATTGTGTATTTTTTGATACAGTGGTATCTTTCAAGCAACTACCGTCATCTCTAGGTCAGATACTTCTCGTACTTGAAAGGATACCCTCCAAGGATAAGTAAAAGATTAGTATGTTGGCTTGTGTACCGAGGCAAGTTTCAAACTCTTAGACTGATTTCTTTATCATGGAAAGAAAATAATCATCGGGATGTTGCGTTCTATGTAGGAAAATATACAGAGTGGAAAGAGTGGCAATAGTTATTAGAGAAATATACATGGATTTAAAAAAAATATATATGAATTTTTACTATACAGACATCCATCAATCTACTCTCTTATTTAGGAAATATTCAATCTTTACCCCACGAATACAAGATTTTAAATCTTGGACAGGTTTTATTAGTGCCGCGAACGTTCAATTAAATCTAAAGACAGAACACGTTCAAGATATCTATCATGACCAAAACTATTATTACTTTGTTATCAAATCATTCTCTTGTTTCTGTTTTTATCGTATATCAATAAACGTTTATCATTAAGATAAAAATATTTTGATCAAATATCATTAAATTCAATATCTAAATATCCTGGACTATTATATATTAGATGCAATTCATGTCCATACTTCGAAATGTACACGCTTGTTGAATGACTGCTGAGAAATTATGGCTGTGAAGAAATATTACATTACAAACAATGGAATGGATATTGTATAAATTAAATAGAAAAAAGGAACTGTCACGTGTATCAACATTTATCTTTTTCTATTCAATTCTATAAGAAAATATATATGGGGTGATATCATGCGTGACTTTGATAGGATTCGTATAAACTTAGTCACTAGAAAGAATAAAGAAACAGAAGCAATCGTTTAGCTGGTTTTTAACAAACGAGGTGCGGCTATTTGATAACGTGAATATTCTAGTTTAATATTATGTATATTTATTCATTATCACCTTCAATACATACCTATACTTTTCAGTAGACTCAAATCTAGTTCCTTTTAATGCAAAATTGATTCATCACAAGTTATCACCTTTCCTAATAACTTTGTTTCTTTCAATCGCATTCAAAGTTTCAATACAAATATTTCTATGAGATTCTTGTTGTTTAAATGCGAAAATTTCAGGCACTACTTTTCCCATGTTGAAATTTTTGTCGCACACATTCGTTGTTAACCTCTATAGATTCAGTAATGGGATGAATACGGTCAAATTGAACAAGATTACTGACTTTCTCGATATTTTCATATGTCTTTGATGTGGAAGACGCGCTAAATATTCATAGCCTTACATTTGTTTGAATACATTATGAACTTCACTTGTTACAAAAAATACCCCCTATGTAAACAAAGGAAATGGCTAGACTGCTTTGTTTATAGACATTGTACTTTATGCTGCACTGGGAAACTGAGAATAGTGCTGACGAGGTTATCTCAATGTTTATTTAACAATTTTTTTGTTTGTGGTAAGTTTCCTCCTTGTTTAAAAGTGAGGTAAATCACATATTTCAAAAGTAACTGTAACTGTGATTCTTCAATAAACTTTTCTACATACGCTCCAATGTTTTCACAACGATTTCAAACTTTCACAAAATATCAACATGAATTTTGTACGATTAAAATGCCTATTGAGGCATTCGGTTGGATATCATCTCTTTTCACTGATTCTGAATAAAACGTCTCTCTAATTAAAAGTCACGATTATAAAATGCAATAAATTAATTATTTCATTGGATGTTTCTTTTCAAGTAGCTAGTTCAAGTAGTAGAAGTTTTTTCATGTGACAAACTTCATTATAGTTAACAGAAAAACTTGTGGAAGCTAAGCTAGAGCTATCAGTGGATATGCTATAGCTAATAATCTCGAAATAATGTCAATTTAATATGATATCGTGAGGAAAGAAGTAAGAAATAATAAAAAAGTCATTAGCTGGGACAATTGAAAACCTATCTCGAAATAGTGATAAAATTTCCTATTCAAATCAATAATTCAATGGAAATTGGATAATTCTCACAGCTGTCAGTCTATGTTACATAAAAAAATTGAGTGAATTTATTTTTGGTGCACTTTCTTCAGAGGCTGACATCTTTTTCCTGATTATCAACTTCTTGAGCAGGATTTTCTTGCTACAGTTTATTCAAATCTCGGTTTTTTCTTTCCAAAACGTGAAGTCTATGTAAAATGGCAGCTGCTTTCATATATTTGTTTGGCCAAAACACTGAATAAAGTCAAATGTTATATTCAATAATTTTAGACACCCTTGTATTCTTATAATAATCGTATATTGCCACTAGACGGCGTTATCTATTTGTAACACTCGTATTAATATCAATGGTAACAAATCATTGAATTAACTACGTAAAAAATCTAATAAGTAACGCACACTAATTGTTCAAAGTATCTGTCATCATTTTCTACACATGAAATTATTGTGAACGAGATAATAAGATAAATAAGATCAATGAACTTTCACGTCTTAAGACCGCTTGACATGATGCAAGACAACATGCAAGAAATCTCACGGTTGCCACTAATCAAAATTCCATGGGTAAAAGTAAACAATTTCCTAACCTCAAACTTTATTCTTAGGGCAGAGAATAGATGAAGAAACATATAAAAAACTCACAAGAAAAATAAAACGTAATACCAGCAGATTATAAGCTTATTTCTCTCTAAAATTACAACTTGTGTGCAATTAAAAAGACATCAAACCCATAAAGTGCGAGATCTTGCATTAAACAGCTGAACTTGATCTGCACATGATTTTGATCCAGAAATATTGCGACTTGCATTGCATCGCACGTTGCATTGCATCATGCCTAACACACATGGAATAATGTGCTGGGCAACCACCATGCTGTAAAAATGTCCCGACGAATAGCTGAAGGCAATTCGTTTCCCAAAAAGTGCGAATATCTTTCTTCATAACCTGCCCCATCTATTTGTTCGCTCAGAATCTCGCACTACATATTTACAGACCAACTCTATTATATCTCATGCTCAAGGGCAAATAAATTTAACATTTTTGAATAATTTTGAATTTTGAAAAATTCTACAGAACTACAATACGTTTGAATGAATATTTTTGCCATTTACACATTTCTTAACTCATCCCAGGACATGGATATGAGTTTTCGCTTTTTTAATTTTGATAAAGTAAGCAGAATCCGAATCCGTATTATTCATTTAAATTTGTTAATTGATACATGTCATACCAAAAAAGTTGCGAGATATTTCCATCGTTTTCCCTAGATTACTTTCATATGTGTAGTTTCGATTGTCTCATCTACGAGGCGTCCATAGATGGCTCACAATTTCCTGTAACAATTAGCGAAATTTCTATCACGTGCTGATGTTGACAATATAATTTACTTTCCAACTTTTCTCGAAGGACAATTTTTATTTTTCAAATCCGACCCTTTGTTTACAATCGACCTTTTTTTTTTTCGTTATAATGCAATAAATAAAATTGAAGTTGAATGAAATGGACATGTCGAGTTTCTTCTCTGAATAAATATTACGGAAAAGTTGTCAATGTTACAAAAGAGGACGCATCCCAAAGGAAATGGCGACGTAATCTGCCACTTGATTTAGAAGGGAAATTTCACAGAACTTTTTCGGCAACGTGTTGTGCGTTTTAAAAAATAAGCGAACATCATGATTTTCAAAGGCAAGGTAGACGAAAGGAATTATATATTAAAGTAAACAAAAAATTACGGAATTTCCAAATTTGTATAAATTTATTGAATTTAATATTTTTAAACATCTGTAAATCAGAGACGCGCTGATCTTGATCATATTAGCTTAAGAAAAAACAAAAATGCAGGTTGTAACTTTTGAAATATTATCAAATGACTTCTTATCCCAAATATTTCATTTGAATGATAATTAAGCCACGAATTCTATATTCCGTTCATTCCTCTTGACTCTGTATGAGTTGGTAGTTTATTTACTAAAATAATGTTACCAGAAACTCATTTAAATGTTACTCTTTCTCCTGAAACCTTGTAATTTCCTTTTTTTTGACATAGCTCCATCTTTAGAGAAGAAAACAAACTCTTACCAGTAAATAACACACAGTTTGTTGTGCCAAAAAAAACTAGAAAGTATGTTATTGGTTTTATTCTAAACTTAAAAATTGTTAGCACATAGTAGTTTTTACGTTGTGAACGTACCGACCGACCTTCATCGATCTTCATCTTCTTGAAGTTCATCTTACCCTCCTCTTCAAACCTCACCCGCAAAGTATGCTTTTTATTTTTAAGGGGCGAAAATCACCCCTTACTCCAAAAAATTGGAAACTAATGAATTAAAGCGATAATTGGCCATAGTTATGTTCAAATATAATAAATGTTGATTGTTTTGAATAACTATTTTAATATTTTGATATTTTACAACTCACCTACAAACAACCCCTCATAAAAAGGTTATTTGAACAATGTGGTAAAAATTTTAAAACCACGTTTGGAGGAGGAAAATAATACTAGAAAGGGACATTTGGACGTAATATACAGAAAATCTATGATGACTATGTCTACCCCTAAACCACCAGTTAAATTTGAAATATAAGTTCAATAAAAAACAGCAGAAGGTAGGATATCATTTTGTGGTAAGTTCTTGAAAAGGAATCGAGAAATTAAAATTCTTAAATTGGAGGAAATATCTATTGCTCGTTCTAAAGATATGAATCGTAATAATGTAGGATCACATTTCAACCCTTTAGAGACCATTTTTAAAGATAACGAATTGTTTACTAAGCCTTCCAACATCTTTAATATAGATTGTACTGTTCTTCAACCGAATAATCGTCCTGGAGTAGTTCGTCCTCTACATTTCACACAAATAACTGTAGGTATTTTCATAACTTGGCTTGAAGACCATCTTTTTCCTCGAAAACCAACTGGTAAGATCTTACTGATTGTTGATCGACGTACATCGCATTGTTGGATTGAAGGTCCTGAACAAGCCAAAGCAAATGATATTATTTTGCCAAACCATACTACCTATTATCTCCAACCTTCAGACAAAGCTTTTTCATGAACAATGTCGTATTTGGCTTGATAATAATCGGGATCAAAGGATTACCCGATCACAATTTGACAGCCAGAATTTTGAGATGAATCTACGTCTCCAAGTAATGCTGCTACTGGTTCCAGCTCCTCTGGGATATATATATATATATATATATATATATATATATATATATATATATATATATATATATATATATAAATATATATATATATATATATATATATAACTATTGCTATGAGAAGGAAAATATTGGACCAACTCTTATGAGAGTCAAATCGCAGAGCCTTCAGTCCCAACCAGGAACCTCAAAATTTTCGTTGTATATGTCAAGTGTAAGAAATTGAAAACGCTGTAAGAAAACGTGCAAAACAAGTAGTAGAAAATATTAAAGTGAGAAGACAAGAAATAGTGATAGTGATTATTCAGCTGGAGAAGACTACAAACCTGATTTTGTTAGGTGTGGTGGAAACTACTATAAAACTGAAAAATAAACGAAGATTGGATTCACTTTCTTAAATGGATGCACGAAAATTGTACTCCGTTTGAAAATATTTGCGAAACATGTGGAAAAAAGGCAAATGAAAACACCGAAAACAGAGAAAATAGAAACGAGTGGAAACAAAAAGAAGAAAGGATGGCCATCTTCTACTACTTGATATGGTCATCTGACACGGATGGGTCAGATAATATGACCACTTACTTAGTTTAGAAAAAAATTAATTTTAGAAATATCAATTGATAAATCGCCACGAAAGTCAGTTAAACCAAGATGATAAATAATAAAGTACAGATTTTCATTTCTTCTTGTAACAGTTATATAAGATTCAATTTCGAAAAAAAAAACATTGGTAAACTCCAGTATATGACAATGGCATATCGCGTTCCGTAAAAATGAAAAAATTTTCTTATAATTCCAGTTAAAACAACACTGAAGTAATTGACACTCGTGATAAGAATAAACCCGACCCATGGCATTGGCATGAAAGAGAATTAGCAAAGTCTAGCCCTTGGTGATTTTATTTTCTGCATAATACTGAAGTATTCAGTCAAGTTATTCATATCTTCAAACGCCCCGATCCAAGAGAAGATTTGAAAGGGTGGGGTTTTTCTGAAACAAACAGCTTTGTCGTTGAATAAATCGCGTTCTTATCATGAGAATGTGCCAGAGACTTTGGTCAAATAAGACAATATGTAGCTTCAGTATCTACTCCATTTGGATCGATCTGATTTGGAGCAGATACCAAAAGGTTTTAGAAATTTTTAGAAGATTTTTGTTTTTATTTTGTTTATTATGGTTGAATAAAGTTCTGTTTACTTGGAATACTAGGACTTTTTCGGAGTCTGACGGAATCCGCGAGACTAATTTTGTTGGAATCGGTCGGGGCTACAAAATGTAGTAACATCGAACTAATGAAGGAACGCGTGCACAAGGGCCACAATTAATTGTTCAAAGAATCGCATGCGGTACAAAGTTCCTTATTTAATCAACATTGATTTTGTTTTGCGTTGCAAGTGGTGATAATTTTCATTCACTCTAATGTTTCCTTTATAGTCTGGCATAAAAAAATACAGAGTCTGAAATAAATAAATGTTAATTAAGTGGAACGGTCTTCTCTCGTATAAATATTGTAGAAAGTGTAACAACAAACAAGTGGAAAGGGACCGTATCCCTTGAGAAATGGTAGAAGGAATCTGGCACTTGATTTAGAAGTGAACTTTGTGGAAAGTTCCGACATTCGGAAGTACATCTTGCATTGTAATTACTTTGGCGCATATTTAGAGGATACCGAGTGTTTTTAATGCCCTTAGGGAGAAAGTAAATCAACCGGATGTCTTACTATTTTACTTCTAATTCTAGTCTATTGGACTTGGATGTTAGCTATGTTATTTACCACCTAATTAATCTTTTACAAAACTTAAGAACATTAATTTTAATTCTTGATGAAATGAAACTTCAAATTAAAAATATAGGAAAGAAGAAATGGATGTTTTATATTGGAAACTATCCAACAGCAGCTTGAGGAATGACAGAAAAGTATTTATGATTATGTCCCTTCTCGAAGAGAAAATAAAACACTCTAGAGGAAAATGTATTTCGAAAAGAGCAATTGAATATTGAAAGATTTTTTACTTGGAGGTTTTCGATGTTGCTGAAGACAAATATCCCTATCAAACGGTTGCAGAAGTTTCTTATTATCAAATACTACTGAGTAGCTAATTATTTCCAATTTTTCATCGAAAAAATTCTGCATGATAATTCAGTTTCTTCATTTCCCATTTCTGCAATTTCTTTGACAAAATAATTTTCAGTATTTGTACAATTGAGACCTGCAAAATTTTTGCAAGCAACACTGTAGTGTGATCTATGCTTTTTGCATCCATACCTCAATCGCTTTTGCAAATATTTTTTTATTCTCGGTGTGCCATTATCATTTTTATGGAAACTAAATGCAGTTCTATTATCTTTTATTCCTAATCAGTGTTCAGTATTGATCCTCGTGCACTTGTAAATGAACTTTGCAACTTCACTTAAACGATATCGGTGCCTTGCAAGTCGCAAGTCATCACCATCGTAATATTTATTGATTTTTTAACAGTAATAGCATTTTTTACTAAAAACTCGTCTATTATCAATCTGTGAAATTTTAGCGATGCTCAATCAAATTTTTTACAAAAAAGCTCATCTAGTAAATTAATGTGAAAGAAGGCGTTTCCTTGTAATCGCGCCTCTAACATTGATTTATTTTTTCAATTTTAACGAAATGCATTCCTCATACCGGAAACAACGTTATATCAGTATAAGTGCTTAACATGGGACGGTATGATAGTTTCTATTCTCCTTCTTCTTCTTCCTCTTTCAATAGGACCAGGTCCAGTTCAATCCTGTACGTTTGGCCCTCTTCCTGGATCTTCTTGAGAAGCTGAACTCCAGCTCTCGTACAAGTGGTCCGCCTACAGGTCTGCGTGTGTTCGGTCTCTAAGTTTTAGCCCACTTCGCCCATCTGTCTTCTGGCATTCTTTCTATATGATTCCTTCAGAATCTTTTTCGTGCCCTGACCTATCTCACCACATCCTGTACGTAGTTTCTATTTGTTTTCTTCAAATTTTTATAATTTTTTGGATAACTTTGTACGTCCTATTTCATATTATTCCAGATGATATCAAGTCTAGTTCGATTTTATTTATGCTATAGCTAGCTATCTGCGACTAGCCTTAACTCTTCCAATCGCTTACAATGTCAGGTTTTAAAGTGTTTTTGTGAGTGTTTCCATATGTTTTACCACATATGCATCAGGTTTCTTTGTGCATCTCCTTTGCTATGACCGTCGTATCTTTTAGCTCGTTTTTTGATCATGAAATCCATCAGAGCAATACCAGCGATTATTCCTACTGTATTTAGTGATATGGATCGGTGTGCGCTTGTTATTTGAAGAATTTGTATTTGGTACATTTATTTTCTGTAATCGCGTGCCAGATCGGAGCTAGGATTCTCTTTTTTGAAGCTCTTCCACTGGATATGCACCCTAAAAGTTATCGTCGTATCAATCGAAACTCCAAGATATTTATTGAGTGTAATTATGTTGATTACAGCTTCTAGAATACTAAGATGAATTGGATCAATTTTCCTTCTTTGTAATGAGACAACCGCTTCCGTCTTCAGGTTCCAGACCTGTCCAAGATATAACTAGCAGGGCTGAATTGATTCCATGCATTGAGGTGTCTTCATTCTTTTCTGTGACCATCATCGCAACCTTACAACAAGGTAACTTTAATTGAAGCTGGTTGTCATATTTGGTCCAAAAACTAAATCCTAAGGTAAATCCACTGGTTATTGTTATTACCTTCGAGCTACCTCCGGCTTTCACAATGATCTTTCTGTTTGAAAAATGAAAAAGATATAGTTGTAAGAGACACTTGTCTGTACTTCGGGTTTGTTCAATAGTCTTTTATGTAGAATACTGAAATCAGACGCTTGATCTGCTGGTTTCATGATGTTTTTGATAGCATCTACTGTATGTCTGTATCTCCTGAAACTGTTATGTTTGGGTACTTAGCCTCCGAATTTTCCCAGTTTTTGCTTAAGCCTCAATAAACAGATTGAGCGATAGGCTGTTAGGTCTTAAATTTGCTTATATGGTTTGTTATATGTTTTGAAATCTATATGAAATTCTTCTTTAGATAAATGCATACTTTTTGAGTTATGAATTTTTTTCTAAAACATTTGACTAGTTGCAGACCCTTATAAATTATTTTTATAAGAGGACACCCTTAAAGATTTAAAAATGGTTTCTGTTCGGTTGCTTTTAGAAAGTTCTGACGGATTTGAATCTATCTTGAAAAATTTTTTATTCCTTACAGGGTGTGTATAAAAATTGTTCAAAACTTAACTTCATAAATATCAAATTTCTTTATTTTTTTACATAGAACCACCCGTTTAATGCATCCAGGGTGAGAAATAAGGCGAATTTATGTCATTTATCATAAAGCCTACAGAAAGTATACATAAAAAATTAAAACTTGTTAAAAAATACAATAATAATATAAAACTTCAAATATCTCAGGAACGACTAAAAGCTGGAATAGAATTAGCAAATACAATTTGATTTTATTTTTTTACAGACCTTGATAACATAAAATAAATTACTTTTCCATTTTTTAGTGCTTGTATCAACGGGTCAAAATAAAATTTAGACCTCATTTGCATCTCTAAAAATTTACAGAAAACATCTAATATATAGAGGTGAAGTTTAGATATAGGAAAGTATGAGTTTGCCTTATTTTTTACCGCTGAATGCATTGAAATAAAAAAAACGGGTGGTTCTATTAAAAAAAAAATTTGACATTTATGAAGTCAAATTTTCAACACTTTTTATACACACCTTGTATAAAATGAAAAACTTTTCAATATAGATTCAAATACGCCTGATTTTGCTTAGAGCAACCGAATAGAAAACAATTTTCATATCTTTAAGGGTATCCTCATAAAAAAATAATTTATAAGTATTTGCAACGGTCAAATTTTTTTCAAGAAAATCAATAACTAAATAAGTATGCATTTTTCGAAAAAAGTTATTGTACAAAAGTATATAAAAATTTTACGTAGATTTCAAAAATAACAAAGTTACAGTCGACTTCCGGTAGAATCGGAAGTCGGCCATCTTTGAAAATATTCCAGTTAAGAAGATCATATCCGAAAACTGAAGTATAGAAATTTTCATTAATCTACTATAAGTATTTTGCCATACACAGATAGTTTTAACTCGTTATGGGATACCCTGTATAGTTTAACCATGTAACCCTGATTAATTTCTACTAAAGACTTTGAAACTTTTGATGGTATGTCACCTGGCCCAGAAACCTCACCATTCTGAAGTTTCGCATCTTCTATTACAAGTTCCTCTACGGTGAAGTTTTGAATTCCTGCAGGAGTTTACGAGACCGTGGACCAGACTTCAAAAATGTCTATATTCAGTTGATTTCATAACGAACTTCCACGCGACTACAGTAAACGACGTCACCCACCCACCTAGGGCACCAGACATCTCGTGGACCGTTCTGTCATTATATTGGTTTTCAGCAATCTCAAAAACCTCCAACTAATGAATTTATAGTTAGTACTAGTAATACTTTCACAGTTATAAAAGTCCACGCTGTGTGTTGTTTTAACTTGTCGAAGTCGAAAATTAACGAATGGATTATGGTATGAACTTAACACACTGTTTACATACCCACTACATCAATACTCGTAATTACACTGCACGTTTCGATAACTAAGTAATGATCTTCAGATACTGAAAGTAAACTGGATTATGTAGTAGGCCGAAACTCCTAATCGGTAGTGTAAATAATTTATAATTGTAATCTAATGTTATCTCATCTTATTTTAGTCCATTCATCATTAAAAGTTCAAAAAAATTCTTCTTACCATTGTAAAACCTCTTCTTATTTCCTAGTCGAGTCTTACCAGTCATTGTTGTTATCTTTTCTTATATTAATATATTGTGGAAAAATTGATTAGTTCCTTGTCATTATAGAAATTATTGTTTGTGTTCTATGTATATCAATTCAAAATTTTCAATACTCAATAATCCCATTTAAAAATAATTTACATAGAATAAATTTTCATTGAACTGATATGCATTGATTTTAATTGTTCACCATTCGAACGGATCGAACGTTATTCGACCGGGTCATAGAATCTTTATAGTCTATTTAAATGAATCTCGTAAAATAGAAAATACAACAGCATCGTAAACTCTGTATTGTTCATACTAAAATTGGAGAAAATGATTCCGTCCTCATGTTATTCAATATAGGTAAAAAATTATTATTATTATTATTAATAATCAGGTATACGAAACTTGCTAATTCAGTTTTGAGGTATGACAGCACAGATGTAAATATGTCAAAACTGACATTTTCAGTATAAAGTTTTATATTGAGTAGCAGCCATCGTATCTTGATATAATCATCGAAATTACAGAACGAACGAAATCATAAAACATAATTAGACCTCATACACACAAAGACTGTAACATGCAATTCGGTTCGTCCCGTTTTCTTTGAATTATTTTGAATATTCTTTTGTTCACGTATTGTGTAGTCACTTCTAGTTACATTCCTGCATTCGAGTTTTTGAAAGAATTATCGACCTTCAATATCATTAGAGGATTTCAATAGAACTTCAAAATGTCGTGTAAATCCTCTATCTGTCTAATTCTACAACAATCACTCAATATGAGTAGTAGTCATTCATAAGATTCAACTGAAACCCAATATAACCCTAGGAAGAGTCTCCAACTAGGGTAGTGAAGTTAAAAGACCTATATAATATAATATTTTCATCAATAATTTACGATGAAATCAACTCATATCTATAAAATTCTTGATATGTCAAAGATTTTTGCAAGTATACGCTGCACATGATATTATTTAAACTAGAAATATGAGTTATCAGATTTTTTGAGATTCACCATAGTCTGTCCCCTGTTTTTACCTTGATGCTGGCGCTTTATGCTTTAACTAGCCTCTATGTTGAAGGTAATGTGCCACCCCTTCAATATGCTGTTACAACAACTTCCAATCTATCTATGCTTACTCAGTTTCCAACAATTTTTTCTTACTTACTCAGAAATATCTACTAATTGATCATATCCTTTGACTTTACCACTTTCTCTGTCTTTCTTTTCGACATTTCACCCATCATCTATTATTAATATGAATATTGTAGTGTTTTTATGAATCGATTAACCCATAATTGTTCAAAATATACATGTCATCTACTCAGCTTTCATTGCTAGGGATCAAACATTGTCTTTAATGGGGATTCTAAGACAATCACTAGATTAATCTACCGATAACCATATTAAGGAAATCTCTAACAACTCTTCAGAATTCCTAGTCTAATTTAGCTTTGTTAACCTCATCCAAGATTTTTGGCGAGGTTTCAACTATCCATCTACTTCTCACCTGAATATTTTAACTAGTATAGAAGCTTGGATTATAAGAAGAGTCCCCATTGACATTGACAAGACTTGGAGATGGCGGTAGTCGCTTAGAACAACCACTATATTAGAAAGTACACAATCTTTATAACATGTGATTCAAGTTTGAAGGTGTTTAGTATTCATTTGGCAGCCATCAATAGTGAACGTTTTGAGTGAATTAGTAAACATGGAAAATATTGGTCATCGTTATACAATACTTTCATTTGAAAGGTCTTAGCTCAACAATATACAAGCTGAACTAGATTCTACTCAAAGTGAGACTGTGCCTTTGTTTTCAACAGTAAAATATTTGGTAGTTGAAATATCCTAAGATCAACATCGCAGCGGTCGACCAAATGAGGTTACTAGATGATTGTAAACTGAAAGTGAATGAGCTAGTAGACATGGTAAGCATTACAAAAAGTGCGATCGCATATTGAAAAAAATTTGGACATGTGAAAGCAGTACACAAGATTGGTGCCCCGATTGCTCACAATGGAACAAACTAGCGTCGTGAAGTTGTTTCCATTGAGTATGTGACAATTTTTCATAAATATAAAGCCATTACATAATTATGGATGCAAAAAATAATCAAAACAAGGGACTGAAAAAAAACCAGCTTCAAAGAAAGCAAAGACAGTTCCATCTGCAGGCAAGGTCATGGCGTCGGTTTTTTGGAGATGAGCATAGGATAATTCCCTTTGACTTATCTTGAAAAAGGAGAAACTATCAACGGCAAGTATCCTGTGAAGTTATTGCAACGTTTGAGTGAATAAATCGAGAAAAAAGAGCCACATTTGGTCAGGAAGAAAGTGTTGTTTCATTGACAAGACAATGTACCAGGTTAGACATCCGTTATTGCAATCGCCGAAATTAAATAATTGAAGTTCAAATTCCCATCTCATGCACCCTATTCGCCACATTCAGCCCTCCATGATTATTTTTTGTTTCTAGACTTGAAAAAACGGCTCAGTGGTCAAAGATTTTTCAACAATGAAGAGGTGATGTCGACAGTTAATATTGTGTTTGATTTGTTGGGCCAAGTACTTCTGACACGTACAAAGGATGAATTAAGAACAACCTGTTGAAGAAATATTGGAGCGATAATTGAAACAACAAAAGATACAAGCGGAATATTGAATGAACGAGACATGAACTGGAAATAAGGAGCTAGCTCAGAATAGGAATGAATGGAAAAAATTTGCACAAACCTAACCATTTATATTGAATGATTCATGTATTGCAGTAGCCCAAATTTTTGTTCGTGTTATTTTAACTAGCAATTTGATGGACGTTCAACAGAAAATTCTTTTTAGTTCAAATGAAGGAATTCGAGTTTTCAAAATAAGTATATTATTAACTTTCAGTCGAATGAAAAAGTCAAGTTTCAAAATTTTCATATCATTTGGTGGAAAAGCTCTTCATCAACAGTTACATCCATTGAAGTACAGAGTTTTCTTTTAAAAATATGAGACATAGATTTAACTACGTCACTGATATGAAAATAACATACCTGACGCTTCCAATTCTCCTTTTCTCTCACCTATTATTATCAATTCTCTTTGTACATTTATTCCAAAAAAGTTTTTGTATAATTTATGTGTCATTAATTCCAATTCTCGCTTTTGTACCGCAGTTTCTTTTTTGCCATTTCAATTTAACTGGCGTGCAATATTAACGTGAAAAGGCTGGTGGCAAAGGCATGGGGAGACACTCAGCCCTCGCTGGCGCCCTTTCACGCATAATTAATTTTTGAATTAGATCGTTGCCAATTGGACTTTACCAGATGTGAAGCTCTAATTATCGGGATTATTTTGTTTCTTTTGCGGATATGGAAATATAGTAAAGGTACATTATTGACGTTTGTATTTGATAAACGCGATCATTTTTAAAATGACCAAATGGATGAAAAAATGTTCAAAATTCATTAGTTATTGCAATTTTTCATAAATGAAATTGAGGTTAGTTCTTATAATGAAAGAAAAAAGAAGATATTTTATACAACTTTGTTTCAAAAGATAAATAATCAAAATACCAAGACATCTTCTAAAAGGGGCTATAGTCAAGAAATTAGCCCAGTTCTCTGCAGTTGTTCTCTACTATGCTTATCGTATTAGAGTGGTATTTGACAGGGCAGTGACCTGTCAAAAGATCGACCATCAGTTTGACTTGGAATGTTTCTTTAGTAAGACTCCATCTGATGCTTGAGCCCACCGTTGAATTCGCTTTTTAAGTAATATTACTCTGGACCAAAACATGTAGTCGTTGTTTTCTTTTTCGTATTTAATCAAGTTTATATATAAATTAAAATGTTGTTTCTCTGAGTAGTTTTAAAAAACTTATAATTGCGGAAGAATAATGAAAACCGTTGCGTAAAATTTCTCCTTTTATTTACTTGATACGTTGAAGCGTTTTCAAGATATGTAAATTAATCCAATTATGTCACGACATTCGTATAAGTTTAATATTCACGTACAACAGGTGCAAGTTTTGAGGATTAAAAGCTACCAAGCCCTTGAGGTGAAGAAAATAATATGGAAATTTCACATTATCTCCATTTTAAATACCTTGAGAGCTGTTTCTATTCCTTCAACCCATCTCTAATATTTAAATCACATGATTCCATACTTAATACCAACATATTTGGTTGAATGATAGTTTTTGCGTTTAATTAATATCATGAAATTAGTAGAAATCAATTTTATCTTTTCATATGAGCCCTAATTTGATTGCTCATTTCCTAAATACTTTAAAATGAATCAAAACTTTTACATTGGGTATATAGTAAAGCTCAAGAAGCAAGAGCTTAGAGAATTAAGTGTCGTGAGAGGTTTGCGGAATTTTGTATTTGATAGAAGTTCAGTACACAAAAATATGCTTTGATTTTGAAATACTTGACAAAATTAATAGTAAAAAAAAACAACGCCATCGTGATCTAGGGGTTAAATGAAAGTTATGTGCATAGAATTCAACATTATTTTATTTGCGTTATTTTTTTAAACAATAAAATCACCAAAAAATCGGTACAAATTTTGTTTTTTGCGTTTTGCGCTGAACTTATGCAACACTCGTCCTTGGTACTATGGGCAATATTGTAGAAAATTGAAAAATTTTCAAAATAAGCTTTCATAAACCAAATTTCGATATTTTGATGCTTAGGTAATTCAACCGAAAGGAGAAAATTTCTAATTTTTTAAATTGTTTATGATTTGTTCAATTTCAAATACAAAGGTTTCTTATTCACTAAAAACCGAGATCTCAATGTACTTAATCAATACTCCAAAAATGGGCCCAATAGTTTTTGCAAAATGGCAATTAAACCATAGAGGCTCTTTTTTCAAAGGACCATTCTTGCTCACCGGATGGTTCTATCATCATTTGGAAAGTCGCGTTGGAAAGAAGGAGAGTTCAACTAAAAATCTCTCATCTCAGTTTTCAGGTTCATAGTGGGAAAAATTCTGGGAAAATTATTAATTTCATCAAAAAACTAATGTGACACCTAATTTTAGTTGAACGAGCTAGCCCAGTTAAAAAGAATCGGCCCAATAGTTAATGAGATAGTTAATATTCTTCAGCGCTCCGCAGATTTGAAGTCATTTCAATAATAGATTATTGAAACTTTTATTGATAAAATCATGGCTCCCCTACAAAATGACGCCCTAATATTGAAAAACAAAGCCGCAGTGAATTTGAAAAAAAAAATGTTTAACCTCGCCCAAAATTAAACTGTCAGCTTTCCGAATATGACATTGGTATCACGATATTATTATTAAATGTTCAAAAAACAACAAATTATTTATAATTTTTTTCCATTTTTTGGAACATTTTTTTGAGATCAAAAAACTAAGAAAAGGGAT
This sequence comes from Diorhabda sublineata, assembly GCF_026230105.1. Taxonomy (NCBI): domain Eukaryota; kingdom Metazoa; phylum Arthropoda; class Insecta; order Coleoptera; family Chrysomelidae; genus Diorhabda; species Diorhabda sublineata. The sequence goes on along the minus strand of NC_079481.1, from coordinate 13,126,576 downwards.
TTTTAGTTCAACTCTTCTTCTTTCCAACGCGACTTTCCAAATGATGATAGGACCATCCACCAAATTTTCTCCTTTCGGTTGAAATATCCAAGCAACAAATTATGAAAATTTGATTTATACAAGCTAATTTTGAAGATTTTACAATTCTCTACAATATTGCCCATAGTAACAAAGGTTCAGCGCAAAACGCAAAAAACAAAATTTGTACCGACTTTTTTTCTACTATTAATTTTGTCACGAAAAGCCTTTTTTTTCCTAAGTGCTCTGGCCTATACATCTTGAATCAAATCCGGAGATTAATGTGAATAAATATTTACCCCAATCGGGGGCACAGAGTGGAAGATCCACATCTTCTATCTATATTACTCCTATATACAATTATACACAATTAGATACAATTCTATACACTACTGTATACAACTACAGCTTGGACTATTTCATATAATTAATAACTCTCTAAATATATTTTCTTTTATGGTCTTTCTTTATGATTATGCAAGATTGAAAGTAAACAATCCACGTTTAGTTCAACGTGAATTTGATTTCTATCAACCTTGTCCTTTGCGTTGGTTCAATTTAGTTCATATTGGCTTCTTATTACCTCCTGGCTAATAACCTCAATGTGCTGCATTTTCCCCTTCCTCTCCGTCGTCTTGTTCTGATTCACAATCATCACCGCTTTTTCCAACTCAAGATGTATTTGAATAATATATTCCAAACTTTTCCACTTTAGCTTAATTTTAAACAAACTCTATTCACCTGCAAAAACTTCTAATGCTAGGTACCTCCCATATTAATATTATAGCGATTAGAAATAAGATTTGCCCATGGAAGATCCATATTTAAATTATAGAAAGCAGCTACGGAAATAAATTTAACTTAAAACGAGAACTTTCCATAATACGAAAAGATTACCAATTTTTTCGACAATATTTACATTTTTTTCAACGTAACCAATTGTGTTTGGAGAGATTAGCTGTTAAACTAATAGTTCCGTATGACATTAGTAGAGCTAACTAGCTACAAAATTCTAAGTATTTATTTAATCATTTATTCATAACCAGTAAAAAATTACAAGCATTTACAATACTTTATAATTCCTACAGAGGTATACAATACCTATACGTAAGAACTGGTGCCTTACTAAAAATAAAATAATAAAACTAATAAAATTAGTATACAATAATTAACATTAATAAAATATAGTACTTATTTGGTTTAAACATTTTTTACAATCCAAAGTTTCAATTCAATTCAATTTTAAGTACTTATTGTTGTAGTTTCCCTTTATCTCCTTGAGTTCATTTAGTAATTTATTAAATGATTTTATTGTCACAATATAACTATTTTGATCACTAACAGTTTTAAACATTTTTCATAGTAGAATACTTTTATTTCTAGTTTTACTTGTTGATGACTCATATTTATTATTTAGTTCTTTATAGTAATATACAACAGCTTCCAAGCAAAATAATTGCTCCATATTTAATGGATAAGCGCTATTAGTAAAATTGTATTTGTTAATAATTTGTAATAATTTGTTTTAAAGCGTCTGTATCAGATTTAAATTATTAGAATACGTACCAGTGCATAATAAATAACCATAAGAGTTTTATTTTCTATAAATTTAGATAATTTATAGAAAACAAAAGTAAGATACTTAGTTTTATTGATTAAATAGTCGATATGTTTATTCCATTTCAAATTATAATCAATTATAATTCCAAGGTATTTGCTACATTCAACTCTAGTTAGTAGTTTTTCTTCAATTTTTATTTCTGAGTCGATAGGAACACTATCACAATAATTTCCAAAAGTAATATAGACCGTTTTGTCAATATTTATTGTTAATTTGGTAGCAGTAAGCCAAACATCTATTTCATCCAATAATTTATTCATTTTATTTATAGTTTCTTCTCATGTCTTTCCTTCAGCTATCGCAGCTGTATCATCTGCAAATGATACAATATCGTTATCAGTTATTTTAGTAAGAAGATCATTTAAGTAAATAATAAATAAAAGTGGTCCTAAGATTGTACCTTGTGGTACTCCAGTTTTGATTTCTTTATAATCACTATAAACATTAGCAATTTTTACTCTTTGCATTCTATTAGAGAGATAGCTATTCAATAGACCATGGGTACTACCTCTTATTCCATAACTTTATAATTTATCTAGTAAGATTTTATGATTGACAGTGTCAAATGCTTTATCTCAATCAAGAAAAGTAACTATAATTGGTTTACTTTTGTCCAAACATTTATAAATCACATCAGTAATATATGCTAGTGCATCTTTGGTTCCCAACCATTTGATAAAACCAAACTGTTTTTTGGACAAAATATTATGTTTTTTTAGAAAATCAAATAATCTATCACGCACAATTTTTTCGAGTATCTTTGCAACATTTAAAATTATAGGTCTATAATTTTCTACTCTACTTTTATCTTTGGATTTAAATATTGGAACAACTTCAGATTTCTTTGAAGAATCTGGCCAAATGTATAGTTCAATAGGGGTTCAGCAATATATTCAGAAATTGTTTTCAATATTCTAGAATGTATACCATCAATTCCTCCCGCTTTGTCTTTTAGTTTATCAATTACAGTTTTAACTTCGTCCTTTTAAGTTGGATGTATACAAATACTATTTTGATTCAAATATGACCTTATGATTATATGCATTTCTTATCTTAATAAATTTCTCATCAATTTCACAAAAATAGCTATTAAAATATTTAGCCACATTATTTAAATTATCAATTTTAGTTTCAGTATCAGATATAATGTAGTCAATTTTTTTATTTTTCTTAGAAATCCCACCCATTTTTAAATTAATAATACTCCATAATTTTTTATCATTATTACAATTATTTAGTATTAAATTGGCATCATATTTCTTTTTTGCATCTGCTATTACTTTATCTAATATATCAACAAATTTTTTATATTCTAATTTCAAATTTTCATTGCTAGGATCTAATCTCCAAATTTTATGAAGTTGTTCTTTAATACCTTTAGTTATCCAACATTTTATTGGAATATTTTTTTTGTTTTTATGTGATCTTTTGAATCTGGAGTTGAAACTTTTAATTTCAGTAATAAATAAATCAATTTAAATATTAGGATAATACAATAAAAGTTTATTCCAATTATTTTTACTAGCTTCATTTTTCAATTTTTCGTAATTAATATTATGCGAGTAGCTAATATTACAAGATTCTTTATAAGGTAATTCTTCAATAGCCAAAAATAAGGGGTAATGGCCAGGAAATACAATCCTAATGGGCTTAAAAATAAGAATATTAGTTTTGATGAAAATATTACCTATACAAGAGTCTCCTTTTCCACTATCTGAAGGCTTGTTATATCCCTAAATCAAGGAAAAAAACCTCTTTCCAAAAGATCACTTAAATGTTCTTGGCTTAACACATTTAATTGTAAATAAAGATTTGCAGTTTATAAAAATTAGAATTATTAATTATTAACATATAATATAAGACTATCAGTGGAATATAAATTTGTATTAAAAGTTAACAGATCACTAAAAATATATTCTTTTTCTAATTTCTTTGTTCAGAAGATTTTGTATCACTATTTCTTGAACTGCTTGTAGTTACTGATGTATTGAGTTCACTGGCTATAGATATAGAACGATCAAAAAGACCTGACATACTTCTTGTTAGCAAAGGATGAATATTATCTACTTTACCGATGTATCTTGGTATCATGGGATAATCAGTTGATTTTATACATCTTTTAATTTTAATCTTCAAAACTTGATACATACCGCTGTCTGTCGTTACATGCGATGTTTCAAAATTCGTATTAGAGTGCTTATTGTGATAAATACAATTAGCACACTTATTTATATTATTTGTGCACTCTCTTGTTTTATGCTTACCAGCGCATTTTAGACATACCGAGATATTACTACACTTTTCACCATATGCCCAAATCTTCCACAATTGAAGCACGGCCCAGCATTAATAACATCATATACTTCACAGCTTTGAAAACCAATAAAAATTCTATTACCACTATCTTTAATAATTTTATACATATCAGATGATACTTCGACAATAGCGCTTTGCCATCCTTTATTATTAGTATACATATGCATGACACGGCACTTTTCTGCAAAATTATTAAAATTTCTCTTATTTATATCTGATTCCAACTTTTCCATATCAAAATTCAAGTTTTTTTCAATTCCAATAATTTTTACTTTGGGTTTCATTAATTTTTCTTTCTCAACAGTATAATTTTCATTTAATTGATGTTGAAGAATTTTTTAGCATTCTCAACACTCTCTTCATTTAAACAGTGTAAAACTACTTTATCCTTTTCTTTAGTTATGTGGATGCGTTTAGTTTTGATAGATTTATTTTTTATAAGGTAATGACTCACGGCATTCTTAATTTCACTATTATCTTCTGCATTCCTTTTTTAATAATTATCTTAGGTATTTTCTTAGGTTGTTGTTTAGGAAATTCACTAACATCTTCAGCGAAAGTTTTTTGTGGTTGTTCATTATTTTTTCTTTTAAAATATCCTTTCATAGTTGATTTTTATTCTTGAGTTCCGCATTAAGTTGTCTTAACAAGCACAATTCTCTTTTTATACTTTCTAAATCTGTTACTTTCAGCATCGTTGCAATTTTATCCACTTGAGTTTCATTTGCAATTCAGATATTTGGGCATAGACATATCAAGTACCTACGACCCAGTTAAAGACCTAAGAAGCCAGATTAACAAAGCATCCGCACTATCAGGATGCCTACGAGATATAGCCTGGTCCAACCCGTACATGTGCAAAGATAGCAAAATTAGAATCTACAAGACTTGTATCAGACCCATCATGACGTACGGCACAGAACTCCACGAGGACACCAACAAGACGAAACAAATGCTGAGGGTGGCCGAGATGAAAACACTAAGAACAATAGTGGGGAAAACAAGAAGAGACAGAGTATGAAATACAGATGTCAAAGAGGAATGCGGGATACAAGACATTGTGAGATGGGGAAGACAACGTAAGAGACAGTGGTACAACCATGTAAGACGGATGGACGAGAACAGACTTCCGAGAATATTCCTAGAAAACAACCCGCCCGGTTCAAATCCTCCCTGGAGACCACCTAAAAGGTGTAAAGATAGTTGGCAATCCACCTCTCAGGAAAAGATGCAGAGGCAGCTTCAGAATTAACAGATCGACAGATCTCCAAGAAGTAGAAGAAGAAGAAGAAGAGGTTTCATTTGCAAGTTCATTTGAAATTTCTTGCTTAATTTGTTCTTGTTTCTCATTTTTAATATATGCTATCGTCTGTTTGGTTGCTTTATTGAGTTCCATGTCGCTTATTTTAGAGGTTATTTTTAAATCTGCATGTTCAGAACAAATTACTAATGTTTGACGTAAAAATATAGGGTTGTTTATTGCTTTGAAATCACTAAGAAGATAATTATTATCACACAATAAACAAATTACTGTTGTAACCCTTTGTTTGGGATGACACTTAAAAGTGTTTTCACCAGCCTTATAACGAGGCTCTTTACGCGCCGCTATCTTTCTTTTTATATTTATGGGTTAAGAGTTTAATTTCCATATTTAAATATTCTTTTCACTACTTCGAGTGTTAACAACATGAACCAAATAGCGACGCTCTTTGGCTTTGTCTTCAGTTTGGGTCTCAAGCTTGAACGAAGGTTGTTAAACCACTCTGATGAGACGTAATAACGTCGAAACTAGTCAGTGTTTACAAACCCCTGCTTGACATTTCGAGCCGTTGGGGATGTTATTATTGACATTGGCGCTCTTCAGAGGAAATGTAATTCGTCGGCAAAATATATTTTCGAAATATTAAATTTTGAAATTCTTTCAGAGATTTTTGTATATGTATGTATATAGACATATTTCTTATCAAATTATGTTTAAAACAAGATTCGAAAACATATTTCTTTTTAAAGAATATTATATCAAATTACAAAATCGAGTGGAACAAAGTTTCAACCAACGAACAACATACATATAGTTACATGACAAGATAAAAAGTTTTAATGAGTTATGTTCAAAATAATCTATAGTTAACAAACTAAAGTTTAGTATGGGGATAGAGTGTGGGTGAGCTGACTAAAGTATATGTACATATAACTTATCTAACTTCAATACTCAAAGTTGGAAGCACTTACCTACTTTGATCGTTAATATAATTCACCTATTCATGAATATTTACATGGGGTTTAATTCTCTGACTGACTATCTAATTTTAGGAAATGTTCCTTCTGCGCCCAACTGTGTATAATTATGTATTTGAGAAACATCTCTATTGTTTATACAATGTATTTCAAAAATATAATATCGGAAAATCGCTCAAGAAATTGTGTTGTAATTTTAATTGAAAATTTTTTTCTACACTATAAGTTATCTTAATAACCCTCCAATCGTGTTAACTCGCTCCTTAGCAATCTTCTCCCTACTATATCACAGAAATTATATATTCTATTTGTCGAATTCAAAAATATCAACCCTTTCCTTGATCTTCCTACTCCCCCTCTGCCTTCTTTTCCTTCTTGGACCAAAACATAATTTCTTCATAAAATGTCATTCGACTCAATCTTTTATACCAAAACCTCAAAACTTGACTCTGGTGTCGGTTGTGCAGTCACTACAAACCTTCTCCTTTCTTTGCACGTGTGGTGTTTACACTGACAAACTATACAGTATCCTTCATCTATAGAGTGAATATATATTTACGGACCACCCAATAGTCTTAAACAAACAAGACATTCATCAAACTCTCATTGCTGATATAAGAGTATCTGGTTCATAGTACACAAATCTTTAGATCACCACGTCAAAAAAAAAACATAAGATCAGAAGTCGAGTTGAGCTTGATAGCCTCATTCAATAAGCTTGGTGAAATATATTCATCCATCTTTTTGAGCAGGAGAGAAACTCTGAGTTCGTATTAACCACATTGTTGATGGTATTCCAAGGACCTATTTGTTAGAATTGTTAAGGACTGTATTCAGTTATGAGGTATTTCGGGTATTTTAGAGATATTTTGATTTGGATTTATTGTGTTTTGAAGTCTTAAGTCATTTCTGTAACTGAAACATAAAATTAAGATTCCAATTAAGTGAGAACTTCAAGCAGAAACTAAAATGTTCATTTTCGTAAATGAATTATAATAATTAAAAAAAAACTAATTAAACGTATATTTTCAATATTCTCTATGAATTAAAACGGAAATTAGACAAAAAAATTAACAAAAAACGTGAATAGAAAACTAATTACGTACAACGGAATTTTAAACATGACATATTCATGTTAAGATTATTTCAGAACATAACATCAAACATTTAGTAAGTTTTAAGCATCAAAACCGTGAAATTTCGCGTATTTTTGAAAGATTAATTTGAGTTTTTTGTGTTTTTAAAACTTGTAGTCATTTCTGTTAGTGAAACATAAAATTAAGATTCCAATTAAATTAGTACTTCAAGCAGAAGCTGTAATGACCATTTTCTCAAATGAATTATAATAATTCCAAAATAAATTAGTAAGACGTCTATTTTTGATATTCCTTATGAATTAAAATGAAAATTAGAGAAAAAATTAACAAAAATATGAATAGAAAATTTTCAACTCGAATTTCGATGTCGATTAATCAATTTATATCTAGATTCACTTGTACATTTTAGTTTTATCAATATTATAGTTTATAATTACGTACAACGGAATTCTAAACAAGACATATTTATGTTAAGGTTATTTCAGAACATAACCTCAAACATTTTGTAAATTTTAAACACCAAAACCGTGCAATTTCGCATATTTTCGATTCAGATTTTTTGTGTTTTGACGTCTTAATGTTGTTTCTGTAAGTTATTTTTTTTTTATTTCAGCGTACACTTTTGAATGGTAGTTGTTTGTTTGAGCTGAGCAAGTATACTATGATGATGATATCAGATTCTATGAAGTACCATATTTCGACTGAATTTACATGAGAACCATGTCCGTCGAGCACTATAGGAGTTTTACTTGAAGTACCAAATGTTTAAGCATCCAATGAATAAAATTAGTGGCGCTGCTGCAGGCAGATTTTTGTTCCATGATCGACATATATATCCTGGTGGAAGATCATCCTTCCACTCCTGCATTTTTCCCTAAATTATAACTGCAAACGGTAAAAGGTAAAAAGTTGTCCTCAGCATTGTAGTAAACTACCAAACTGACTGTTTTCGGGGGATGTTACCGTTAATATAGCTTTGCACCATTTTCTGATAAGCACTTTGACTAGTTTGCAAGTTTCTTAAATCAAGAATTCTGCGTTATAGATGTAGAAGTAAATCTCCCATTCTTCTTTTGGTTCATAGCCGTTGCTCTGACTATGGAGACACTTTCTGACTTACTAATACTAATTTCTGGATGACGACCAGCTTTTCAAATTTCATTCTTATACTTGTTTTTGATTCTTATTTGTTCCATGAATTGATAAGAGATGGTATTGATGTCGTTTCTAGTAAATGGATAACCTGTTTTTGTATAGATAGAATATGTCATCAACAACACTTTTGATTACCTGTGACAAATCAAGAGACGTGTATAAACTTCCAGCATGTGAATTCCTACTCAAAGCTCAGTCTTGATAAAATTTTGCGATTCTCATTGGTTTGAAAGACTTTTAGGCCTTTTTGGAAAACGAAACATCATTCATATATTTGAGTCTTGGAGAGGCATCCATCGTCGAATTGCTGCAGTCAAAAATTTTCTATTTCAAAAAATGACCGGCACTCAACTGTCTGACAGATATCTAGAAAGTTCTGGAGCTCCTTAAAAAGTTAACGTTAAGGAGCTGTATCAGAAAATATAATTCATCTAATTCATGTATTGTGATGAATATTGTAACAGTCCTTCTATATTTTTTGTTTTTTTTTGTGACAAAAACTAACTTTTGTGTTGCAAAAATCGTGGAGAAAAATTGATTTTAAATTGATGTAACGTTTCTTAGTAGAGAAGTTGATGTTGCGTTTCATTTTTATTTTCCTCAACAATAATAGAAGCTCTGGAATCTTTTATACAGATAAAATTCGATCAGTTGCTCTTGCACTTGATGGAACGTGTTTTATTCATCGAATTTGATGGTTGTTTCTGACAAGTAATTTTAGATTATGGAATGGAAACTGACGTGATGAAATTTTAAAACAGCGTTTATTTTAAAAGCTACTGAAGCATGATATCAATACGCTGAGATTCAGAATTTCTTATTTGTCGATTTTGTTTATATTACTCATATATGTTACATTCGATTCAGATTCTGCTTGAAAAAGTGGATGACTTCGTTCCGTTTTATGAACTATGAATAATCTAAAAAAGCCTTAAAAGAGAAATTCGCAGCTGACGGCTAATAATAACAGTTCAATGCGAGAAATATGTTGTTATAGTTTAATATTTGTCGTAGTTCAAAGTCTTTTCGTCCAACGGCAACATATTTTTATTGTGCTAACATAAAATTTGTTAAAAAATGATCTAACGCATCTGAAAATATTTATACAAGATGCCTAATCTCAAGAGTTAATAATTTTAGGTCTAGAAGTGCTCGATCAAAAAGAAGTATGTTGCTAGTACTTTTCTTTCTTCACATGACATATTATTACGAATAAGCTCACGAAATAGGTCCTTAGGCCGGTCCTGTCCAACTACAATGGAATTTTAAAATTCGGCGAATTCACATGGTGCCTTTTTACCTTTTTTACATGGCGGGCGCGCCTTTTATGAACTTTATATCATAGAACGACGTTTATTACAGTATTTCTTGCAAATAATTTCTAATTATTAATTTATTGTGTTTCTGTTTGTTCTAGAAGTTTGTAGAATTCTATTTGTGTATATAAATAAGTTTATGCAGCGCATAAGTTCCAAATAAATAGTCGTAGCTAAAAGAACGAGTTAGCAATGTTATCGAAGAGCTTAAATAAATCATTCAAGTTGATTAAGTGATAGTAATAAGTCAATTATCATAAGTTGGTTGAGTGTAGTTTATAGTATCCAAATAAATTAAGAACGTAGTAGACAATGTTTGTTAATTTTGCCCACGAAATAAATATGAAAAACGTCAAATTATATCTGAAAAAATCGAGAAAATAATATATTTGTAGCTTGATTCATTTACTTTGTATAAGAATCAATGAATATTAATGAAATAAATAATTTTCCGTAATATTTACTGCTATTACAAGGCTTTGACGGCAACAAATCTTCACTCTTGAGGATTTTCATGCAAAATTGTTTATAAATTTTGAAGTACCCCGTAAAACACATCACTGAGCGCAATAATCAATCACCCTATATTCAGGACAACTTATTTTCGATCTTTGGGCATAAGAAGAAATCGTTGGATGCCAATCAAGGACTGCACGGCGGATGAACAATCAATTAAATGTTTTGACTATTGAAATACTCTTTTTTTTTAACCTGCATGTTTCCCTGATTTTTTCGAACACTTTGGTAAACAAATGCTGGCATACCATTCAAACTTGACCGTTCTACTTCATTCTATTGGAACGGTATCGAGATGTCTAGTTATTTCGAAAACACAAGCCACCAATTGCTTTGTAATGTTTCGTACTCCAACAACTTTTGTTGGACTTGACTCGCCTTGAAAGACCCATACTGAAATTTATTTTTAGTTACGAGTTCATATGCATTATAGACGTCTTCTGAGGACCTTCACGGAATTCATTCTTCAGCGACCATGATTGAATTCAGACAACTAGTGAAACACACACAAGTGGTTAGAGGTGGTGCTTCATCACCAAAAGTCGATGTGAGATAACCAAAAGCGCATTCAAATAAACATTATGGCATTATGGACGGGGATTAATCAAAACGAATCCCTTTATTCCTAAAATGGAAAAATATAGTCAGTGGGATGTAAGGGGAAAATCTGCTACTAATAAATCATCTAAAATTCACGGATAGGACGTTTACTACCCAGTATTCACCAGATCCGACACCCATCAACTTTTTCTAATTACTTAACGACCAAGTCACTTTTGATTTTAATTAAAAATTCCCATTTTGGTTTGGAAGGTTTAACAAGATTAAAGCAACTTTAGACTGAGTGAGTTTATTCAGAAAGAGATTATATTGAGAAATAAATATAAAAAAATATTTCCTTGTCGTAGTGTTCCAAATTGTTCTCAAATTGCGCTTTATATATCAAAATCAATTATCTCTAACAGCTAAAAATGCATTTTTCATCTTTTAGATTAGACTGACTCTATGGATCATATTCTAGTAAATAGAGGAGTTTTTTTGGAAAACATTCGTTTCCATTCAGTATATTATATTTTTTTATTGAACAAATAAAGTATATCTCGTCAATTTGACGAAATTGAATCAATCATTTTGTTATACTAGATGATTATTGTTTTGTTTCTCTCAATCGAAAATAAATAGGATCCTTTATTTCCATTGGATTGAGTTCAATTTAAAGAATTTTTGCTTTTTATTGTGTTTCCTTTCATCAAATAAATAATTTCATCATATACTAATAATAGTAATACATACACTAATAGTCAAAAATTTCTACCTAACTTATAGTTCACGTGATATACAACAAATAAAAATAATACGATTAATTTTGATACTTAAATATTCCTTCGCAAATTATTACTTTTAGCACAGGGTCCTTCACGACGAGCTGAATCGATATGTATATGGGAAAATACTGTGACTAGTGTCCTGAGAACTGCATCGGTTTTCCAAAATGCTCATTTCAACTAAAATAATTTCAGTTTTCTGAAACTCCCGGTTATACCCAAACTTCGTTATTTTAAATGCAATGCTATGGTTTTTATTAAAAATTGAATTCTACGCAAAATTTCAAGACTTTTTATGAGGCATTGTTTGCCTAATGTCCACCATTTTTCAATTATTTCACTTTCTGGAAATTTTTGGACACATGCAGCCCTCCACTAAAAAAATTATATTCCTAAATTCAAGCGTGTTCCAATATTTTTGAGATTTGGAGAAATAACACTTACAACTTTTAAAATCTGTGAAAACCTTATGTTTTCGAAGTTTTTGGGTAGCGAAGTTCGCTTAAACTTATATAATTTTTTTAGTGGAGAGCTACATGTATCCAAAAATTTTGAAAATTAGAAATAATAAAAAAATGGTGAATTTGAGTTTAAGATGAGAAGTTGCATTAAAATTATTTTAGCTGAAACGAGGATTTTGGAAAACTGATGCAAGCAAACTTTCAGAACACTAGTCGCAATACTTTCCCGTATACATATGGATTCAGCTCGTCGTGAAAGACCCTGTACATTCTTCTTTGCCAATTCTTTAAATACTCTTTACACAGCTAGCAAGAATTTTTTAGATGTATGTCATGCTGGAAGATAAATCTCTCCAATTTTCACCATGTTTCAAGTCGCCTAGACTGTACCTAGAGGTATTTATAATTCGACGGCAATGGTACGCTTACTTTCCCCCAGGATATGAATATTTGCTATGAATACACAAGTTTCAACCAATAGTTTTTTCACAAAAAGATGTCTTCAGCTTTCATAAATCCAACGGACATACAACAAAAGTGTATTATGTCATCTGATCTCTTTGTTGCTCATATCAATGATCTATTCGTAAAAACTGCAAAGCCGATCTATAGCTTCATTCAAATCAGCCACTCGATCAATCTCAGTCAACACCCAAATCCGTAGACAACAGCAGGTCAACATTATTAGTACTAATCTTGAAAACTTTTTTGTCTGGAAGCAATTGGATTAAGTTTAACGCAACAGAGACCAAGGCTGCTGTTTTTATGAAGAAGTCTTGCACTTTAACTTAGATTTGGTACTGTCTGGACATAAAACATCACCATTATCTCAGTCTACACCGAAATTCGTAGACAGCAACAGATCAACTTCATCAGTACTGATCTATAATAAAAAAAAACAGTTTATGAGTGTATTTTGGGACGCAAAATAGTTTTATATTACAAAAATCATTCACGTGAAAAAATTTCATTTCTTTTCTGAATTTTACAGTTAACTTCACAGAGACCGCAAGATACATGAGATGAGAATTTAAAAATTAGAAAAACAATCAACAACTTTCCTCTATTATTCCAACATCAAAGAAATAGAGATTTAGTAATTTGCTGTTCATGCCATATTACGAAGATTTACTCGTTGAAATAATAAATACGCAGAGATGCGGAACTGAATAATTTTTTCTAGCTTTGTTCGAACTTAATGGCAATCGAAGTGAAACAGGAACCACCAACCGATATTTGTTTATCTTGCATATAATTTGTTTACGTGGGATAAAACCGAATCGTCGCAGGGCGACTGTTATTATATGTAATATAGAATATTCAGTGTGACAAATTGAAGAAATACATTATAACGAAAAATCAAAGCTTGAAACCATTTGAAAAGAAATCAATGAAGATTATTAAGAAGATCTAGTTACGTGAGGTAAATTGGAGAAAACAAACTATTATGAAAGATAAATGAAGCACGAATTTAGAAAACTAAGAATGGGAATAGTTTGGTACCCACGCAATGACTTAACTCTAATAAGCCTTATAACTGTCAAAAAAGGATTAATTAGGTTACAGTTTTTCCAGTAATTTCAACATATTATACCATCCAGTAACATCACTACATATCAGAGTAGAATAAGGGAATTTAAAAGTCAAAATGGGAACTCAGATAACGGAGAATTTAGTTAATAATAATACAAGCTTGACCGCAAGATAGTTGGATCAATCTATTGGTCGATCTCTTTGAGCAACGTATTAGAAGGTGACTTCGAGATGCTGGAAGTTTTTATTTCGTTAAGTATTAATAAATGTTGTATTTTTATTATTTACATTATACAATAATTATTTTTTATATACATTTGGAGCACTAGTCGCCGCTGACTTCAACGTAGTAAACAAAGCTTTAGTAGCAATAAGAATGATTTCCAATCACTACTGATAACAATTTTTGGTTCTAATGTCCGTTGGGAAGCGCAATTGCGTGTCTTCTCTTTTCAGTTATCATTTTATATGAACGTTTCCTAAAGAGCAGAACAAATTGACTTTGGAGAATACTTGAGTAGAATACAGAAGTAAAAACATTATTGTTATCGAGGAAAATAATTTCCAATGAAATTGTTGGAGGCAGTTTGATGGAGAATTTCAAATCGATACATATTGTGTACACAATCATTTCCGATGACAAAATCCAACTGCTGCAATTGATTTTCAAATGAAAATACGTAGTTAAGATAACTTATTATGTCGAAGTCAAAATTAAAAACGTGACAGGAAAAATAAATTGGGAAAAGTCTATATCGAGCTCTTCAAATAAGATGTACGTTCTAACTATATTATTAAATCCACTTTCCATCACTATCACTGTGATTTAAATAAATTACAAGTTTATTTAAAACTAGTACATGTCGCATATATTGATTATGATCTCATTTTATGTGATTTATAGCATTTCTCCAATTCTCGGTGCTAATGTTTAATTATTCTTTCACTATTAGTTTCACAACGAAGGAGGAACTTTTATAAGGACATCTTACTAGGTTCTGTCTTTCTTTTTAGTTAGGACCATATTAAATTGCATTCAAAACACAGGTGGTCTTAAAACAATTTGATCATTCTTCTCAACCATTCCGTTTTCAGTTTATTATTTTTATTTCCAAAACCTCCAAAAATGATTTTCTTTGTATAATGCTCTTCAAAATATGAGTATTGTTCAATTATGTATGTCTGCTTTGAGAGAATGTTGAGCTGTAATTTCACGAATTTCTCTTGAATGATACGAAGCGTCGTTTAACACAATCACACTGTTTGCATGTAGTGTTGGTACTAGTTTTTTGATCGAACCAAGTGGTAATTTAAAGAGATATCCTCTAATAAGCTTTGAACTCAACAATAATGCAGCATTCAGCCAACTTTTTTCCCCCATTACAATGTATTAATCTCATGCAATCACCCTAAGAATAGGGTGCTTTCATTTTACATTTCCAATTATAACTTGCCAAAGTTTTACAGTATCCTGGATAACAAACTAGGTTTCATCTGAGTAATAGATTAGTTTTTCTTTATTATTGTACTTCCTTGTTATATTTTCGTTTCGCCACTTTATCAAAATATTACTGTTTGCCATCTAGTCTGAGAAGCAGTTGCTAACAATTTGCTTTCTGGATCTCTTCTGGACATTCATCGACTACAAAATCGCTTAAAAACGATTGAAATAACTTCTTCAGCATTTTTTTATGTATATTGCCATCTCTATTCAATTGTTTACCATAAATTGTGTCCATAATTTGTAATAATCAAATATTGGTCTGGTTGTTTCGATAGAAACGAGAATCATTAAAAGATGACTTACATAGGGGAGGTCCTGTAGATCTTCATATTCAGAACAAGTATTCTAAGGATCTTATATAAGCATTTGATCATGACAAAAATTAGTTTAAGTGGATGCCTCGAATTCACAACTTAGTGCAGAAGCAGCGTCAAATATATTGTCACGGGGACTAAGAAAGTGAAGTCCTATAAATTGTAAGGGGTGATGAAACTATGGTTTTTTACTATGATCCAGCATCCAGAAGAGATTCCATTAAGTGACAGCAGAAAGTAGAGCCTGTGCCAAAAAGTATCAAAACTGTGATTGCTACAATATTTTGTGGGGACATCCTTTCAATTGAATCGGATACAACTGTAAACGCGGCCTGTTACTAAAGCAGTACAGTCTAAAAATTATCGAAAAAATTCGTGGCAAATTGAGCTGAGGTGTGCGCTTGGCTTTACAAAGCTACTGTAAATGAACGTGGCTCTGTAGAGATTGAACACTCGCCACATAGTCCTGATTTTGCATCGTCAGTTTTTTTTGTGCCAAAGGTGCATTTAAGAGATAAAAAATTCAACATCGACAATAGTTCAAATTAACAGTTGAAAATCCATAAAAATATTGGTATAAAAGATGTTGACATCAGTTATTTAATATATAACTGCAAATTAGATTGTGCTGACTACTAGGGAATTCAATCATTCTGGGTGTTTTATAGAAACAGCGAATTTTAATATAATTTTCAGTACTTTTGCTCAGTCATCTGAACTGAAGTATCACATTTTTTTCTGCCTTAATGCATTAAGTAGAATTTTTTTCCATATTCATTTAGTGGAAATTCCATTTATACCTATAGGAGGGAAGTTGATTATTTTTTTTGACAGTGGTGCTACTTGTAGTCCAGTCAACATTTCAACGTTAAAAGTTCGAAGATGTTTGGGTCTACGAGGGTTGCTACTAATTTTCGCAGCATGTCTTTCATTATGATTGAGGTACCTCCAAAACATATATTTTGAACGCATCAACCGCTTCTTCAAGGTGTAGAAAAATATAGACCTCGTAATTCAATTTTCAGAATTGACCGATATACGTTGTTCTAATGAAACGGAGGCTACCAGTTATTCTAAAAGACATGCAAGTTATGAACTGGGATTGGAATAGTGAGAAATTGCTATTTTTAGAGTAATATCTTCTTTTTTCTTTTCTTCCTTTAAACAGGCGCCTATCCTGTTTGATTTCGCATAGTTAGCTCTTCTTGAGACGCTGTGCTCTTATATCACCTTTATTTTGCTCTATACAATTTGTTTCAGTTTTTTCTGCCCATTCTTTTTGTCATGATTTATTCCACCTCAATCGTTTCCATTTTATTTTTGTGGTTTATTCCAGCAACAGTTGTTGTTGATGTTTTTGAATGTTTTTTGCATTCTCATTTCTTCTGAAGATCTGCTGATTATTGATGCTTTATCTTATCTTCATTCTTTTTTTTACACTCTTTATTTACTATGCGGCGGGGGTGAATAAATAAACACTCTCCTCCGTTTTTAATATATTTAAATACCTTACACTAATTTATATAATTCACTTCTCACTACCACTTGAATAATTCATGTAGATTCTTCGATTACTTTCTATTTTGGTCTCTGTTCACTACAACAATTTCTTTTTTATTAGATCTTTTGATATGTTTATGTTTCTAACTCTTTTTGGTTTTAGATCTCTTCTGTTTCAAAATTAGTTTTCTTAATAATTTTTTAAACAAAGATTAAATTGACGTTACGGCTTTTCCTTAGAGACTAAAGGAACAAAACACAGGTATGAATAGATCTTCCGTTAGTGTATATTATTCTTATTCCAATAGCTTCTGCTGCAATTTATTTTTTCTTTAATGTTATTTTCAAGCTTTCCATATCACATCGTGTTTTCTTTGAATCTTCATTATAAGTTGTCTTGCCTTTGTT
The DNA here is from genome assembly GCF_026230105.1 of Diorhabda sublineata. Taxonomy (NCBI): domain Eukaryota; kingdom Metazoa; phylum Arthropoda; class Insecta; order Coleoptera; family Chrysomelidae; genus Diorhabda; species Diorhabda sublineata. The sequence continues at coordinate 13,109,254 of NC_079481.1, read as the reverse complement.
ATTCATATTCAAAGTAGTTTGTGCAGCTTTTAATTTTTATTTCTTGTTTTCTCATTATAGTGAATTGAAGTTATTAGTAAACAGTCCAAAGAATTGTTCATATTAAAGTTAATATGATTCGATTGAATCTATGATGGTCCGTCAACCACTGAACGAAATAGTATTTGAATAAGATAACTCTAACTGGCCTATTTTCCACAATGTCAAGGAGGAATGGGGAAAACGAAATATTCAGATTTGGGAATACAAACTGTGTGCTTGACCTTCACCCACAGTGGCTCTGTAATAGAATTTTTCGCTACGTATGCGTTAACTTCATTTCTTTTATTTATCAACTTCGCCATCGCTTTTTTTAAAATCCATTTTATACAGGAAAGGAGCGTTATTAAAATTTGTAATCTGAAATATATTCAGTCGATATTTTAGAAATGCTGCGGGAATGTAAGTTCATTTATCGGTATTTTGTGGATGTATGTGAGTTTATGGGAAGATATAGGGGATAAATGCCCACCAGAAATCGTATCTGTAATGTATTTTTTACAATACAGTGCGTCCAAAAGAGAGTTATGTATTTTTAGTTGCATGGAAATTGTCTTAAGACATGTGTATCAGTTGCAATATTCTTACTGTTTGACAAACGAAGGAAGATTCTCAAAATGCAGAAGAAATAAGAGAAGAAGATAGTTCTGAAATCATTTTATTTGCTTCGTCTAGTCGGTCCAATATCAGCTCATTCTATCTAGTTCGATCTTTCCAATTATATATTTTAGAAGAGTTGTGAAAAGTTTGCGAGCAATGATTCTGAATCGATCTGTTTCTTCATGTATTTTGACTATTGCTGTGCCCTGCTGGTATGTGTGCCGTAATATAAAACAATAGCGGGGGTTTACGGAGATGATCCTAGAAAGACCTGTCCTGGTTTATAGATGGCGGTAGTTGCTTGAAAAGTACCATTGTTTTAGAAAGTACACCATCTGTATAGCAAGTTTGAAGACACCACGTTGTTTGATATGTTTGGCAGCCATCAATAGTGTACGTTATCAGTGAATTTGTTAATATGGAAGAAATTAGTCATTATTATGTGATAAAATAATTTATTTGAAAGGTCTCTGGGTGGGACTGCTACCACTTTATAAACAGTAAGATATTGGATAGCAAATCTTACACGAAGCTATACCACCAGAATCTCAGTGGTCGACCAAATGAAGTGAATACTCCAGTAATGTTGTAGAAAAATTAGACATGAGGAAACTGTATGAAACGGGGGTCGATTACTTCATACCCGAATCAAAAGAATAATCCAAACACTGGACTGAGAAAGGAGAACGGCTCCAAAGGAGAAAAAGACATTACACCAGCTTACACATCCGTTATTGCAATGGATAAAATTGATGAATCAATATTCGCAAGACTCCTCGGATTATTTTCGGTTCCCAGATTTAAAAAAATAGTTCGGTGGTCAAATATTTTCTAACAATGAAGAGGTGATGTCAGTTATTTTCAGGAGTTTGACGATTCTTATTATAAAAATGGTATCGAAGTTTTTGAAGATCGCGTCTAGATCCAAAATTTGCAATAACTTCTATCAATTTATGTTAATTCATGGAGTCAAATGCCTTTTTATAGTCCACTAATCCTAATACCATGAATATGTTTCATTGAACAATTTTGTCGATTAATAATTTCATATTTATATCTATATTTTAAGTTTTTTATTCGCATATTGCGTTTTCCTTAGTTATAAACAATCTTTTCGACGTGGTGAATTTGAAATGTCATTGTAGTCTGTGTATTATTTTTCAAAGTTAAAAACTGTGTCGAGTGAAATGCTTTTATGAGATGCAAGATCAATTAAATTATCTTAAATTCCTCTTCAATTTGATGAAACTCCATCTGGAAAGAGAGACTTATTAATATCACCCAAATGCATTATAAGGTTTAGATGAATGCCTATATTGAGGTTTTGACAAAAAATTATGAGGAAATGCAAATTCAATTAGATAGTAGAAACAACATTTCAACTTTTCTGAATAGTTTGTTATTAAAGATTCGTAAATTCTTAAAAAATTACATATTTTTTTGAAAAATCAACTAAAAAGGTAATCACCACATATGTATTCTGGCGAGATAATGTATACCTCCCAGTTGATTCACCAATGAAGCCATTTAACTTTTCAAAGGAATACCATATCCAGAAACAGACGTGAGCTTTTTCTTGAGAAAAGTGGAATACTGTGATATATTCCGAGCCTTTTCAAAGCAATGAATCAGAAAAGTGTTGGTTCTCAAAAATACAATCTGAAAGCTTTAAGTCATCGGTTGTTTATTGAGTCAGAAAGCAACATTAAGAGAGGTCTATTTGGAATGATTAAAATCTGGACAAAACGAACATCATATATAAGTCTATGTTGGGTTTGAAGAACATTTTTTGCATCTTTAGGACAATAAACTATGACTTAATGAAAAATGAAGGCGTTTTAAAAGATCATCAGTTTCAACGTCTTTGATGTGTCAAATATGTAGACGAAGATTTAATGAATAAAAAAAGTAATAATTATTCATTCCTCACAATAAGATTGGAAAGTATCAGTGATGAACATTGGGAACGTTTCCATCAAGATTTTTAAAGAACGTCATCAGAGATATTGGGATGGAAAAACTCACTTCAAAAGCTATGAAAATAAGGTCCATATTCATCAGTTTTAATTATTTTGTTGTTTATCCATTAGTTAGTTAACCAAGTAATGAACTACTTCTAAAACCAGTCCATAACCAATTTTGTTAACAACGATCTGGAATTTTTAGTTTGTTTTCCATTTTATTTAGATGCAATACACGCAGTAATATCAGTCGATAATCAAATAATGATTGTATGAACAAATGAATGTAATTATTTCTGGAATTTTGGTTATAACATAGTGAGAGGACAGAGTAAACGAAACTAATTTACACCATGTCAGTGAGTTCAGAGAGCACCCTTCTAAGAACAAAGTACAAAGGACAACAACCCTAACTTAGACACTATAAATTACTACAGACTATTAACTTCAAGTCTTGGGCCACATGCTAGGACAACGACATACCCTTATCGTCATCCTTTGAGTATATTTTGTAATTATTTGCTTTCAAACAACTACGAACGATTATGTTTGATATAAGGAATAATTATAATGGATTTTCACTGATATTGTGTGATTTGGAGTTATTATTTTCTTAAAAATCGATGAAAAACAATATCTATGTCCAAATCTAGTTTGATGAGCAAAATCGATATGATGAAGACTTTTTTTATATCAAAAAAACGGACAAAAAGAAGAAAAATGTTATCTGTGAATAAAAAACCGTCTTGTTCATCAAATTGTACATTTCATCTCCTTCTCATGTCGTCTTCTCATTGAAGGCGACCACTTTTTGAAAGCGTCCATGTGCCTCGCAACATGAAATAATTCTCCGACGCTGGAATGTTGTGTAGCAGTAGGTATTTATCGTTGCGTAAGATGTTTTTCTTATCTTGTCAACAGCTTTCGTTTGCGACCAATGCGTCTCAGTACTTCGTCGTTGATGATTCTCATCAGTCCAGAGTAACTTCAGTATGTGTCTATAGAACCACATCTCAACGATCTTTCTGAAATTGTAGAAGCGTGCTTACGAATTAGACAAACGAATTCAAAGATAAATAAGGAAGGAAGATTAATAATTTTCCATCTTCTAAGGAGGTCCCTGTGTAAGTCCATCAGTTCCAAATGAGTTCAATATTAGCAGTTGTAGGAGACTGTCGTGCGTTGTCTGTGTCTGTATTGAATGTTTGTTTTATTTTGATTTGACTTGTTTTCTAATTTTTTTTTTGGTCCTACATCATATAGACGTACTAGAGTTGAGTAATCCAAAACAACCCTTATCACAGTGGCGCATCATTATCAATTACTTATTTATTATTATGAATTCTAACCTTATTAAGCTTTATAGATTCTCAACTTTAACCCCATCAAGTTATTATCTTCAATTATTTATTATTTAATTATTATCAATGTGACTATAATGAACTATAAATATATTTATCTAACTTTATAATTATTTTTATTATAATTATTTAATTTATTCATTTTTGATGTTATTAATTCTACTGTCAAACTCTGCTGAAACTACGAGCATGAAGAAGAAACTGTGTGAGATATCGAAATGGATCATGAGAAGGAGTTATAGAAATTGGAAATTCCTGAAACTTCTACCTTCAGTCTTTGAAGACCATAACTTGGTTTCGAAACACGCAATTCAGCTTCGCCAGTACTATAAACAATTTATTCACTATAATACTCGATAATTATTTAGTTTAGGTTGCAAACTACCGATTTCCTTGAAATTTTAGTATGTTGTGGCGAAAATTATGCTGATTAATTTAACAAATATATATGGAGCGAAAATTATTCCTTCACATACATTTTCGAGGCTGAAAATTTAGATAGGTTAGGTTAGGTTGGGTTGGGTTAGGTTAGGCTAGGTTAGGCTAGGTTAGGCTAGGTTAGGTTAGATTAGGTTAGGTTGGGTTGGGTTAGGTCAGGCTAGGTTAGGTTAGGTTAGGTTAGGTTCCCGAGTGGGTTGCTGGTCCCATACCTCCCCAGGTGGTGGATAGGGGAACGCCTCCCAGATATGGGTGGTACCGGCGAAATGAAATAGTCGGGGCGAACCAAAACCAGCACGGACGCGACGGTTCCTTACGTAAAAGGCGGCACTCCAAAGGGTGGATAGAACTCGTAGCTGCGGCGAAAGCAATCTGTCTAGAGAAGGTCACTCGAACAAACCAAGACCCTCAATCCTAAGGACGCGACGAGGGGATGCATGGCACAGAGGGAATTTAAGTGTGTCGCGAGCGATGCCCTGTACACCTGGCGAATCCAGGGCTTACTTAGCCTTAGCGTGGTAAGGGCGCACTGCCACGCCGGACCTTTATTTCGGCCCAACTCGTGGGATTACGTATGGAAAAAGAAAATAATAAATTAACAGAAAAAAAGATAGCTTCATTGGAAGTACAAGCAGTGCTTAGACTAGTTAGAAGTAGATCTATTTCAAGTGATACGTTAAAGAAAAGGAAAGTCGCAGACACATCGATGGAGTCAGATGTGCAACTTAGCCCTTATAAGAGGAAAGAGAGCGCGGAAGCTTTTGTGCTCAGGGAGGCACTGGACATGATCACAAAACTTGGAAAAGAATTGGAAAGCAGGATAGAGCAAAACACCAAAAAAGAGATTAAAGAGCTTGCAATTAGAATGAAAAGACAACTGGAAGTAATAAATACAGAGTCTATAAGAACCTGGCTGGAAAACCACAAATTTGAAGAGGTGGAAAAAATGACAATTGATGTTGAAGTGCAAACCTCAAATCAAACGCATAGTAGCATTAGCACGCAGACTGGAGTGGAGGAGCCTATGGTTAATTTCAGTGAAATGACAAGCTACAAGCAATGGTCCGAACAAGGGAATTGGCATTGGGACGAAAGTACATTCACTAACACAGAAATTAAGGTTGGAAATCCATTAAACACCAAAGATGATACCGTAAAAGTATTCATAGTGGGATCAAATACAAAAGATATGACGACTGGAATACAGAAAATGTATGTAGACAGGTACCCAAAGCTAACAGCCATAGAAGATGAAATAGGTGTAATTGAACAAAAACAAATCACCAGATCAAACAAAGGCGAACGAGAAACAACCAGAAAAATTATCAAACTGAATTTCGATGGAACAGAAATAGACTTATATAATAAACTCGGTAAACTTAAGACGGAAACAGCGGCCACTGAATGGGTCGCACTTCACAAAGTCCAAGGGATAAGCCTTAGCAGACTAAGAAAAATGGCTGAAGCAATTTTTCATTCGACAGATACGAAGTCTGTTATATACACAGATAAATTGGATCCAACGAAACCACAGGCTACAAACAGAGGAAGAAATTCTTACGCACTCGTTGTGGAAGAAAAAGGGAAGACCTATAAAGAAACTTTACAAAAAGTAAAAACGCTCCTGGATAAAAAGAGAGAAGACGGAATTAGGGAAATTAGAAAAACAAAAGACAATAAGCTGCTTATAACAATGGACAAAAACGATGAAACTATAAAGAATATTCAGAATGCATTTAATACGTCCGAAAACTCGGGAGGCACGAGAGTGTATACTCTGGGAATGGAGGATACTACGGAGACAGTACATATAAAGGGTTTTGACTCACTAACGACGAAAGAAGAAGTTATCAAAAGTCTGGAGGAAACACTAGGAAGCCTCGAAGATAAAAGGTACAAACTCGGGGAATTACGTCCTATGGCAAACGAAATGCAAGCAGTAACTTTAACAATAGATAAAGAACTCGGCAAAAAACTTATTGAAAAAAAGTTTTTAAGAGTCGGACTGGTGAGTTGTCGGGTAGAAGCAAGAATAAAAATGAGAAAATGCCTAAAATGTTGGAACTTTGATCACAGCGCTGCGGAATGCAAAGGCACTGACAAACCTGTGTTTTAGATGTGGTATAGAAGGACACACTGCTAAAGAATGCAAAAACGAGGAAAACTGCCCACTTTGCCAGCAGGCAGGTCATAAGGCGGGAAGCGGGAAATGCAAGCAATTCAGAAGGCAGCTGTCAACGGCTAGAGCCGAAAAAATTAAAAATGGAAGATAATAAAGTCAAAAACGATCTTAGAGTTGCACAGCTCAATATGAACAGATGTCGTGCTGCACATGATTTAATGACTAAGGAAATTTCTGAAGGATTTATTGACGTTATCCTAGGACAGGAACCAAATAGGAAAATAGAATTTAAGGATTACTGCGATATTGACTGTGATAGCTTTATTAACTTAAACAAGAAAATACCTGTGATAAAACATGTCGTAGGAAAGGGCTTTGTTGGCGTGGAGCTGGAAGACTTCTACTCAATTTCTCACCAAACGGAGAAATAGATGATTTCAGTGTTTTACTAAGGGAGATGGAGACAATTATAAAAAAGTAAGGGAAAGACGTGATCATAGCGGGCGACCTCAACGCAAAAAACTTAGCCATTGGATCCGATAACTACAATACTCGAGGGACAATTTTTGAGGACTGGATAGCACAAAATCAAATGGTGGTACTAAACACAGGAGATAGTCCGACGTTCGTTGGGGCGGCAGGATGTTCTCGAATAGACTTCACAATAGCAACATCGAGGATAAGTAAAAGGGTGGTCAAATGGAGGGTAGACGAAGAAACGGAAAATCTAAGTGACCATAGAAATATTAGATTTAATATCAAAAACGTGCCGTATGGAAAACTAACTTCTGGGAGTCAAGAGTCCGGGTGGAAAATTATACCAGAGAAAATGAAGAATTTTACTGGTGATATAAAAAACAAATTACAAGGTCAGTGCTATGAGCCAGAACCTCTAATTGAAGTCATAACATCAGTTATAAATAAACATTTCCGCAAAGTTAATACATCAATAAGCGGGCGCACACCGGTATACTGGTGGAACTCTGAAATAGCAGAAAAAAAGAAAAGAATGCATTAGAACCGGAAGAATACTAACGAGACTTAGAGGAAGGAATTCTACCGAAGAAGAGAGAGCCGCTACAAGAGCACAGCATAGAGTAGCAAAAGATGAATTAAAACAGGTGATTCTGAAAAGCAAGAAGAACAAATGGAAAGACCTCTGCAACGAATTGAACAACGATATATGGGGGAAAGCATACCAAATAGTCACAAAACTAATGAAGCTGCGTCCGAGACAAAAAATTGACGACAATGTAGTTAAGGCACAAATTGAAAAACTGTTTCCTGCTAAAAGCCGAATTGACTGGGTGAGTGAAGTAGTGGAGGTGGCTGGAATACCCACTTTCAGCAAAGACGAGCTCGCTACCGCAACCGCTCAACTGAAACTAAAAAAAGCACCTGGTCTAGACATAATCACTCCCGAGTTAATGATAACGGTCTGTAAGGAAGCACCAGAAGCGATACTAAAAACACTAAATAAATGCCTAAAAGAAGGAAAATTTCCAAAGATTTGGAAAGCCGCTAAGTTAGTCCTGCTAGAAAAGCCAAAGAAAGACCTTAGCTCTCAAATTTCGTATAGACCAATATGCTTAATAAACACAGCAGGAAAGCTCCTAGAGATTCTACTAAAAAACAGGCTGCAAACCGAAGTCGAAGAAAAAGGATTAAGACACGAGAATCAATATGGATTTACCAAAGGTAAATCCACAATAGACGTAATAAGTAAAGTGCAAGGAATAGTTGGCCAAATTAGAAGGAAAGCGCTAAAAAATCAGGAATTTTGCATAATGATATTGTTAGACATTGAGAACGCTTTCAACTCGGCCCCATGGAGAGGAATTGTAAACTCTCTTGAGAGAGGAGGAGTAAGCAACTATCTTAAAAATATTCTGAAGTCATATCTAAGCGAAAGAACAATAGTAACGGCAAGTGGTGAGAGTTTTGAGGTGACCTGCGGCGTCCCGCAGGGGTCCATATTGGGTCCAATATTGTGGAATCTATTTTATGATAACGTACTAAGACAGGAAATGGAGGAAGGGGTAGACCTTATAGCATACGCCGACGATCTGGCCATAGTAGTCAAAGCCAGGAACCGGGCACAGTCAGAAGACAAAGCGCAGTATGCAGCGCAACGGGTTCTCTGTACCCTGCAAAGAATGGAAGTAAAAGCAGCACCAAAGAAAACCGAAATAGTCATACTGGCAGGAAGAAGAACTGTCACAGAAGTAGAAGTAACAATAGACGATGTGAACAATCTAAGTCAAAAAGCGGTTAGGTACCTGGGTTTTTTATCGATAAAGATTTCCAAATGAAAGAACATTTATTAATGATATCTAAGAAGGGCAACGAAATGATAAATATTTTACTGAGAATAATGCCAAAGACCGGTGGACCTAAGAACGGTAAAAGAAAGTTGCTAAGCACTGCAGTTATATCTGCAATGTTATATGGGGCACCAATTTGGATAGAAGCACTGAAGTATAAAAAACATAAGAAGTTGCTAGAAAGGGTGAATAGAAGACTAGCCTTGGGAGTAACGGCGGCTTACAAAACGGCTTCGACTGAAGCAGTCCAGGTCCTGGCAGGCTTGCCACCAATAGATCTATTAGCAAAAGAACGGGTACAAATTCACAAAAATGATAAAACTTATAGGCAAGAAGCTAGAGAAAGATTACTGGACGAGTGGCAAAGCAGATGGGAAACTTACAACGGCTGGGCAAAGGTCTTCGTGGATGAACTGGACTTCGTGGACAACTGGATGAACAGGAAGTGGGGCGATTTGGAACATCTAACAACACAAGTCATGACGGGTCATGGTGTCTTCGGGACTTACTTAAAAACTATTAAGAAGCAGGAAAATGATTGCTGTTGGTTTTGCGATCTCAGAGATGATCCGGAACACACAATTTTTCGATGCGAAAAATTTCATAATATCAGAGAAGTAGCAAGAGAAAAGTGCGGTGCAGAAATAACCAAGGACAATGTAGCCGAATTAATAACAAGTAAAGAGGATCACTGGAATGCGGTGACAGACATGATTAAAAACATAATGAATGAAAAGGTGAAAGAGGAGATTAGAAGAGAGGCAGCCCTGCCCAACGGTTAAAACTTATGTGAAGACTGTTGACACCCTGAAGTAATGTTTTCAAAAGCGGTTCCAGGATCGAAGAGGGGAGAAGTTTTTTAGTCGGTAGGCGGTCCTCAAAAAGGGCTGAATGCGACACTGCCTAGCCGCCAGGCTAGCGCGTGTTTAGAACATTTTGTTACCCCCCGAAAAAAAATGGTTGGGTTAGGTTAGGTTAGTTTAGGTTAGGCTAAGTTAGGTTAGGTAACGTTAGGCTCATAATCAAAATATTGAGCGACTTTGGCGAGATATTCGTTATATTCGTTAGGGAATTTCTATTTAAAAGCCATTATTCATATTCAAATAGAAATTTATTGAACAAATGTCACGAATGTATTCAATAGAAGTTGATGATTATTTGTACGCGTAAATAAATGATTTTTATGAGAAATTGATTTGTGTCATTACATTAATCATAACTAATTATATTTAATGTTGGAGAGGATAGAGGGCGGATGGTTGTCGAAAGATAGTCTAAATTTTTATCGGACCCCCCAAATTGATTGAATATTAGGTAATTTGTTAGTTTAGGTTCCATACGTCCGATTTCCTTGAAATTTCAATATGTTATACAGTTTTTTATGCCGAAAATGAGGCGCGGAAAATATTCCTTCACATAGTTTCTGAGGTTTGAACATTGGAAAAGGTACACTATCTTGAATAGTTGATATTTTGTGAATACTTGATTTTGGACACACACCCCCTGCGCCCAATCCTGTCCAAACTAATATACAATCAGTTTGAGCAATGATATCAATATTATAATATATATTCAAATTATATTTAATGAAATACGTTAAGTAGTAAATTTTCAAATTTACTCACGAGTAGAAAATAATTGATGGACTTTTCTTGTAAGTCTTCTGAATAAATAATCTAATAAATCTCTAGGAAGTGTCAACAAAATCAATTTTCTATAAGGATCTCGTCCACAAAGTACCCTCCTCGAAAGTGCGCCGTATTACTAATTTAACTAAGAAAGTTATCAATGTGTAAGCTCATCAAAGTATCATCAAAGCAGGAAGGCGAGCTTCTTTTTTTTGACGTGTCGGTTGAAAATCCCGGCACGTTCTTCCCTATCAGGGAAGCAGTGAATTCATAATTAATTAATTATTAAATAAAGAGTCCCACAGGATAGTGAGGAAGGGTGTAGTGTGTACTGAGCTTTAATTTACTTTCTCAGTTGTTTGACGAGCAACTATGCTTTTTATCTCATTTACTGTACCCGGGATACACGAAAAAATTCCTTAGTTAAATTTTCATGTTTTGCAGTCCAGCCCTACTAGCTGAATTTATGAAATCATTTTTCGTTTGAAAATAACACTTTCGTTTATATGAAAAATTATTGAAATATGTTGTTTAGAAACAATATTTATAGTTTATGTCAAAATAGACTGAATAAAATACCAGTATATACAATATTTTTACAAGGAATTATGACTTCTTATTGAAATGAAATGAATACACTGAAAATTTTGTTAAGAAAATTGGTTGTCGTGTATAAAGTTTTTTTCCAGTGGCGGAGTGCAAAGAAAAATGGCGAAACTTGCGTACACTTTTGGCAAGACACTTGAAACCAGCTAAAAGTGGATCAGGAAGTAAAAAACCTACTATTTGGAAAATACCATGCAGTTTTGAGGTTTTGAATTTTTGTCTGCCTTATATAAAAACGTCGGCTCCACCTTCATCTAGAAATTTGCCACCAGTTCCAATGGAGGACAGGTCGAATTAATGGGTGGATGATGCACTACAATGTGAAAGCAATGAAGACACCAATGTGAGGGCAATGGAGAATTCCTCTGACATATTTGAACCTTCAGATGAGCAGCAGCCACTATCATTACCTACCACCTCCAAGAGTTCAACGTTTCAGCCACTTACAACCAATTATGGTTGATCAGAGGAATCAGTCTTCCATTTCAGCTCCACATTACAAAAATAAAGGGAGTATGAACTCAGCGGATTATGCGGATAAGTGTGTGGCGAAGTATTTCAAGGCAAAGAGAGCTAGACTTGAGGCAACCTCAACCGCAGCTGGTACAGTCTTTGGGAGCAGAGCTGAAAGGAAGATCGAAGCTAACAAGATATTTTTCCTAAGCCTCTTACCTGGAGTGATGATAATCAAATGAAAATGTGAAAACGAAAAATTTTGAGCATCATAGATGAAATATCAACTCCTCCACAGCCCCTGGCCTCAACTCCAATATCCGTAATATTATCCCCAAGCTCAAGTTCTTCCATCTCTTCTGGGGTTTCCTTAATCCCAGCCAATGTTTATCCTCCCTTCAAGAGTCACAACAAGTAGAACCTCATGCTTCACCGATTCAATACTCAGGTGAAACGGGTCCACAAATACAAACAATTAATGAATTCTACTCCAATTTTCGTTCATCTCTGAACTCGGAAGAATATAGCCAACTCTGAGTTAATGTCAAAGAATTTTTTAAGTACATGCTTTGTTTTATACTTCAATTTCTCCATTCTTTTATATTTCTTTTTATTTTGTTTAAATTACCATAATATTTTCACAGCCTTTAATGTCTTCTGTTTTTGCAAAAGGTGTTTACCGTAAATTTTGTACATAAACTTTAAAATAAATTTTGTTATTTATTTTCAATGTATTTATTTCTAAAAATAAACTTATCTGAGGGTAATCAATATCCTTTCTTCGACTGGTGCAGATTCCCTCATATTGGTATTCTGCCTCTGTATTGTAGGAGCACCCAATCTCACCAATTCTTCAAAGCTTTCTTTTGTCACCCGATAGAATTTTGCATCTGTTTCTTTCAGTTCTTCGGCAGAAACAAACAAGTTTTTTGGAATATACGGATGACACCAATATTTCCTTCTTCCTCCTGTACGATACCGTCAGTACTGATAGTGATCCATCATTTTTTCCTCAGACTACTGCTAGAATGCATTTTCAAAAACTAGCACTACATAAAATTATAGAAATATAATTTCACTCGTCCGAGCTGTGTTGCCAACTGAAACCGACTATCAGCCGAGAGTTGCGGACTGAAGTTGCATAAGGCACCACCCTTTATTTCAATATCAAAACCTAAAATGTCAATCTTTTGGTTTTCTTTTTTTCTCTATCACAAAAAGTATTCTGAATGTTAGCGCTAAAATGTAGCAAAATTTCTTATCAGCAAATAACTGTTTTTGTGGTTTTTAAAAATGTTAATTTCATGCATATTTTAATGTTTCTTTTATTCCATTGTTGTATAAACTCGTGGACAGCAATAATTTAAGTCAATCAATTATGTTAAAGTAGAGATTAGTTAAATAAAAAATGAATAAATTTAGACAGTTAAGTAAATGCGAAGCTGAAAGAATAGCCAAGTCAGTTGGACAGGGAAAAAGTTATCGTGAAGTGGCAAATCTGTTTAGTGTGCACCACACAACCATTGGCAGATGATGCAAAGGTTTCGAGAGACCAGTTCATATTCTAGGAGGCCTGGACAAGGACGTCCTTCAGTTTTAACTTCTCGAGATGACCGTTTTTTACAATTAAATCGGTCAATGACAAGTATCGAGCTCAACAGCTTTTTACGAGAGGTTCGATATGTAAATATCTCTGATCAATCAATAAGACGACACCTTCAGAATGCTGATCTACATAGCAGAATAGCTCTCCAGGCACCTTTTAGAGACAACATTTAGATTGGGGGTTAGAAAATGCCAAGTTTTATTTAGTGATGAGACAAGATTTAGTCTAAATGACTAAATCGAAGACGATGAAGATAAATATTTACGAAGTCTTGTATCATTCCCAGGGAGCCGTTCCAAAGAGGATCTATCATGTTTTTGGAAGGAATTTTTTTTTGATGCCCGCATAGAATTAGTGTCTCTTCCTAGACCCGCCCTTAACGCAGAAAAAATACATAACTGATATTCTTGAAAATCACGTCTTTCTTTTGATTGGTGATGATTTATGCTCAATGCCTGATAATGCTAGACCACACGTTGCGGTTGATGTTCTGAATTACCTAAACGAAGTAGGAACTCATATCCTGGACTGGTCACCAAGAAGTCCAGATACGAATCCTATCGAGAATGTCTGGGTCATTTTACAACGCCGCATTTGTCGTCGAAATCCATCTCCTCAAAATTCAAATGAGCTTGAGCAAGCGGCATTAGAGGAATGGGAGAACATACCCCAAAAAGTGATACAGCACCTAATTGAAAGGCAATAATAATTTAAATTTATCAAACAAAAAATATTTTCATAAATCGAGGTGGTGCGTTTTTTTTTATTGAATTTTGTAAAAATCACGAAACTAATTTGTCTAATTCATAACATCAAGAAATATTTGAATAAACTACACAACTACTTAATCTAAAAATCTATTTGTTCATAAATAAGGTATTCTTTGAAATTCAAAAGATATGAGCGACTATCTGCTCATCATATAACCTCAAAAATGAAACTATTCAAATTTCTTTTTTATGTTTTCCCTTTATTATTATTTATGTGTCTTCATCTGAATATTCTTCGAAATACTCGTTTTATAAAATATTCTTGTCTGATGCATGAATTATGTAAATATTTGTTGGAAATTCAAAAAATATAATTTTCCTATACATATTCATAGATATACGATCGTTAAGAGATTCTTATTTAAATTTTCAGTCGGTTTAAACGATATAAACCAAACTCGTGAAAAGGTCGGGAGTTCGAGCACGTTTTTCGAAACTTTACTAAAAAGTATTTAACCCTTTCCGCTAAATTCAAAAATAATATTTTGATAAGAAAATTGGTACATTTTGTTGGGTTATTTTGATAATTAGTTTTATTAAAAATAAGAATAGTCTACGTAGAAAAGAATGTTGCTTCACAATTTTGTCTAAAGATATCGAATTGAGTTTGGCTTACTCTCTTTAAGGAACTTTATATACGAGGTGTGGCTAACAAATAACGAAACTGGTTATGGAAGACATTTTAATTTGATATTATGTATATTTTCTCATTATCACCTTCAATACATAACCATCCTCTATCACTACATCGCTCCATGCAACTTTGTATTATTCGAAATAGTGCAGAAAGACTTTTTCTGTCAATTCCTCCAGGACGCGCGGCGATTTTTTTCACACTTTGATTCTCACATTATTATTGTTGATGGCGGTCCTACTTAAAAGAAAAATTACCTTGTTCCTAAACACTACTACTCTACAAAATCTCCTTCATTAATTCACTCACTACTCTCTGGCTTTTGGTAGACTTACAAAATTCAAGGAGCTATTTTGTGTTAACTTCATTCCAAACTTGTAGAACTAGAAATCTGTTCGGTTCCATAAGTCAACGTTAGAGCAAAATACGGAAAACTTTTAAAATCTTATTGTGTGGTCAATAAAGTAAACAAAAGTTCATTTCTAAGGTTTGTACAATTTTTAAATACAGTTCTATAATAGTTTGTTACTTAATGTTTGACTTCTTCTGAAATATTTGATATATAAAATTATCGACAATGTTTTTGAAGTTCAAGAAAGTGTTTCTGCAGCTACTGGTGTAAGCTCTGAAACGATTAAGTTAATTAAAGTTAAAGGGAACAAAATTGACAGTGGTGAAATAGCAATACCAAATAAAAATAGAAAAAAGTCGATGAAATTGCCAGTCGAGTATGATGAACATGGTTGTAGTTTATGTAGAACTGTCGTAAATTTACAGGTAACAGAAAAGGGCGTACCAATTTTAAAGTATACTTGAAGTGAAATGAGAAATAATCATCAAATGTTGATGAAATCTGAATTCATTAGGCATTCAGAATTATATGTATTTGAAAAAATGAAGTTATATAGAGAAGAAACGCCTCCCATTGTTTGAATACTATTTTTACATTTTTTTCTCATACACATGGATAATATGAATGATATAGAATAAATAAATGAGGGAACTACGTGATAGTTTGAGTAAGATTAAACTGAAATTGATAAACTAAAGAATAGAGAAGAAATTTTGGAAAATGCTGGAGATTTTCAAATGAAACTATATAGAAAAAAGAGTCGAGTAGAAACATCAAAAAATAAAGCCCACATATTGAAGCAAGGATTAGAGAATAAGTCAGAAAAATGGTCAATGGTAACAAAAGAGAGGTCCTAAAATCCTCCCATCAAACTGGGTGTTAATGATCTCATCAAAGCAATAACCAAACTCCTTATTAAATGTATCCTAAAGAGTTAGCAGGCTTCCGAGCTGGTTATGGAACAATTGACCATTCCTAGGAGATAAATTTAATAATCGAAAAGATTATTTAGGATCTACATTCTTTCCCAGTGATGTTCGATAAGTTTGATACCCTTTTTTATAAAAAAAATCATCAAGCTCCTCAAAATAGTCATTAACTACTGACATTATCTCTTTATTGATAGAAAATTTCGACCACCGAGCCATGCTTCAGAGTCTGGCGAATAGGGTGCATGAGGTAGCAATTCAAACATTAATTAATTAATTTTGGTTATTGCAATGACGGATGTTTGAGCTGGTGCATTGTCTTGATGAAACAACAATTTCTTCTTAACCAAATGCTCCGGTTTTTGCTTGATTGTTTCGCTCAAACGTTGAAATAAATTCGCATAACAATCGCCGTTCATAGTTCCTTCTTTTACAGGATAGATACAAAAAAATCGACGCCATGACCTTGCCTGCAGATGGAACGGCCTTTGCCGTCTTTGGAGCCGTCTTTCAATCCATCGCTTTTATTTTTCTCTTGTTTTGTGTGTGAAGTGATGGACACAGTTTCCATCCTCGTGTAACAAAAAAGAGGAAATAACTGTTAATCGAAGGGAAGGACTTCGACAGATATGAGTTTGGAGGGAAGGTAGAAATATTATATAAACCAACATAAGGGATATTTTGATGAACCTACTGAAACTTTATGGTTTGAGACATTTCCTGACGAATTACACTAAATTGCAGCGCAGACAACGCATTTGTTTGAAAGAAAATATAAAAAAAGATAACAAATCTTGGAAAATAATGACCTTGAATGAATAAAAATTATTTAACGTAGATTTAACAGATTTCGTAAAAAATATAAAAAAAACACTTGAGTAGTTCAATTTCCAATTTTCTAAGGTAAAAATTCATAGAATAAAATACAAATACCAGAAATTCCTTAGCCGATCAAAATTAATTAAAGCTTCGTAAATGTTCTGCTGGAATACTTCAATGAGC
Source organism: Diorhabda sublineata (assembly GCF_026230105.1). Taxonomy (NCBI): domain Eukaryota; kingdom Metazoa; phylum Arthropoda; class Insecta; order Coleoptera; family Chrysomelidae; genus Diorhabda; species Diorhabda sublineata. Next base: position 13,092,429 of record NC_079481.1, on the reverse strand, counting down.
TTTTGTAATCTCGCATCCAGGCTGGTCGAGCGAACAGGCGCGCTGGATAAACAAATCCGAAGAAATCTAATTCAAATCAGGGAAGTTCCAGGATTTTCTATTGAACGGCGATAGATTCGAATCTTTGTGTGATATAGTTCAGGGCGAAATAACTTGATATCCAATTGTTATTAATTATACCGTGCATTTAAATAGTATGAAATAGTATGAAATAAATATTTATTATTTGATCTGGCTTTATTATTAATTCACTCTTCTATGAGCTAGAATCAATTGAATAATTCTCACATTCCACTTGAGGTTTTTCAAAATTGTGATTTGAAAAATGTGATTTAAGGGCTTCTTTAAGGGTTGACCTCGCAATTTATTGTGTTTCTGAGGAAATTATTGCCAAACAAAGACTGTACGGCGAATGACCCATCAATTCAATGTTTTGGTTTTTGAACTCGCATTATCGATTTCTGGCAAACAAATGCTGGTATACCATTCAAAATTGACCGTTCTACTTTCCTTGGGGACATGTTCAGTTCAGTTTCGGATTCGGTTCAGCACTATCCAATTTTTCCAACATATCTTTGCACCAATCGACACGAGCTTTTTTGGAGCGATTGTCAAATTATGCAGTATCCAAGACGTCGAAATGTTCATGCAATTGAATGTATGTAAGTCGAACTAATGCCCAAGTGAGCCTCAATCTCACGTTATATCACATGACGATTTTTTTACCAAGATGAATATTTCAATTACACACGTTTTCAGTACGTTCACCAAACTTTAAGATGGTAATGTCAATCAATGTGACATATTCATGTCAGTGTTGTCGTATTTCAAAACTTAAGTAGCAGCCTTCGTATTAGAATATTTGAAAATTGATAGGAAGGAAGACAAGATCAATGAATGATCCTTTGAATAACTTGTCAATTCAATCATAATCTTCCATACTCATTTACTATAATGCTAGAGTTAAATTACACTTTTCAAAATACTTTCATTTTGATTTCTCACTCTCAGCCCAGTTTTAGATTTCTTATTGTTCGAAAATTTTCACAAAAAATGTCTTTTTGAAGTGGTTCGACGATTCTACTATCCCATTTACTTATAGTTTCATCTATTTTTTGCAAATTAAATAGAAAGGACGTGTGATGTTTTTAGAAATCAAAATCACTTGAAATAAGATGAAAAGTTGATAGCTTAACTGAACAATTCACTTCATTCATTCTCAGTTCTCATTTCACAGTGGAAATGGAATAAATCAAGTCCTAACTAATTAACATCAAATTTGCTGTTATTTATTTTTCAAAATCACCAAAATCTTACCACAAACATACCAATCACATGCACGTTATGTTTACCAATTTTTTCATTTTCCAAATTCAAATTTGATTATTTTAATCTCAGATTACTAGCAATATTGATATATTCTATCCTCATTTTCTATAGATTATTCGCACTTACGTATTAAAGAAAAGTGAAAATCAGCCTTCACCACACACAACTAAGTCTAGCAGCCACCAAAATATTCATAACTGCATGCCTCTATCTATATACTGTTAAGAACTCGTCACCGCCCTAGAGCCGGTCCTGCCTGGATTGTAGTGGAATTCCTGAATTCGGTGTATGCCAAGCACCTTTGATGTACGTTATAAATACCCGGAATCCGTTTGATGTTTGTTTTATATATATATATATATATATATATATATATATATATATATATATATATATATATATATATATATATATATATAATCTCTAAGAAGCTCTACTTATTTATTTGTTTTGTTTCTTTATGTTTCAGAACTTTTGAGAATTTTTTCTGGAATTTGAGTAGCGAAGTCAGTTTAGTTCATAATAAATAGTCGTAATGGATAGACCGAAATAGAAAGTAATCGAAGAATTTGAATGAATTATTCAAGTTAGTTAAGTGATAAGTGAATTATTATAAGTTAGTTAAGTGTAGTGTATAGTGTTTATTAACTCACCTTACGTATAGAAATCGTATGAATAAATGAGAGAAATATATTTCTAATACAAACTAGACCCCACCATGTGTTTTTAGTTAAATTCCTAAGAAAGAAGTTGATATTTTTCAACTTAAGAACCCAAGAAAAAATCAACAAATCAATGTTGTCATACTCAAACGATGAAAAGAAGAGGACAACTTTCCGGAAGACTGCAAAGCAGGGAATCAGTGACTTATGAACTAGGTTCGTTTGATGCAAAAAAGACCACTAGGATCAAATGTGAAGCAATGAAATTCCAAAAAAATGGGAAAAAAATCTCGTTATTCATTAACCTGGACCTACAGGAGCTTCAAAAACTGTAAAAATTCCGCTTCATGTATAGTGTTTATCATTTTCTGATGATCATTAACACAATTGTTTTTTGTTTTAATGAAAAAATCACACAACGGTGGAAATCAGTATATATTTGACAGTATTATCATATCACAACGTTGTAATTGAAACTTTGTACAGGATTTTATATCTTGGTAGCGTCCAACGCTCTACATATTTGAAGTGTGGTGGTCCAAGTTCGACTCTTAGCTATTTAGAGCTACCTAGTCGTAAGAGAAGCTTTTTTTTTTCTTATATTTTGAAGAGGAAACAAAACGGAGATGAAAGATTAAGAATTGAGTACTATATATTATACGAATGATTTAGTATCAAAACATTTAATCCTCCCACGTGATTTTTTTGTGGTGTGTTATGGTGCCACTGATTTGGAGAAATGAAGATGCCGCTGCGCGCTTCGCCCGTGATATTCACGTGCTGATCATTGTTTTGGTTTGCTTTTTTTCTTCTATAAATTATCTTTCCTAATGGTAATGAGCTTCCCCACGAGTGTGTCATTAGAATAAATATAAATAGGATGAGGTCATCATCAGAGACTTCTATTAGACCCCAAGAAGTGTGGTAAGAAAATATTTTTGACGTATGTGTAGAGAAGATGAATTTCAAATCACCTGTTTCCGAACCATTAATTTTTCACGTCAAACTATAATTACTTTAAAGCCTCCATGTGAAAATGTTCTAGTGTCGATAGTACGATACTGGTCTGCTGATAAAAAGACGCATAAGATAAAAAATCCTGTGGGTAAACAAAGATAAACCAAGTAATTTCTAGAATGGGAATAATTGATTAACTAGAGACGGAGGTCTTGTTATTTCTCTAATTCTCGTTGATTTAGAATGTAAAAACAAAGTTTCATCCAAATTGTTTAACATTTTCCTGCAGTCCCATCTATCTTATAGTTATTCTCTACGAAATTAACTTACTAGAGAATTACATGGGTTTTAGAATGGATGAAGAAAGATTAGTTCATTGTTAACATTCATCATATATTCAAATAGAATTGAAAAAGCTGGATGTGAATGTTAAATTTATAATTATTCATTTAACAACATGATGGGCTACACAATTAAACGTAGAATTGAAATAAATCACTCTAATAAATCTGACCGCTACCACAGAAATTCTTTAAAACAGGCTCTGTTGCCGACACGTCGCGTTCTGGATGATCGTAATCTGTAGCAACTAACGAAAATATGAAAATAGGCGTTAGCTGAGCAGCCCAACTAATCTGTGGCTATCGGGAAAAATATTTGATCGTTCTTTACGAAAAATTCTTTATAGAGTTCAGCATCCGCGTCTCCTCCACGTAAAGATGATTTCGATCGCAGATTGGAGCTTTGCTAGAGGTGCGGTCAAGATGATACGCAGTTCCAGCATTCCATTTTGTGATCATATAGTACTTAGATTATTGTATCACTTGTACGGTGGGTAGGTTTACAGCTTTTTTCACCAACTTTTCTCCTTTCTCTAGGGCTGATACCGGCTACGGCGCCCTTCAAGCAACTCATATGGAAACACAAATATAATCCACCAATAATATAGTAAAGTACTAATATACAAAACAATCGTTGATCTATACTTACATACGAAGAGAAAACTCGAGCGGACACAACAAAATCGAATAACATATTGAGAGCAGACTCTAAGAATATGGGCTAAATGGTCAAAAGATGAGAACCAATTCCAAAGAGACCCCCCAGCCAATCTTACAAGAGATGGCACGAAAGCTGGACATCTACTTCTTAAGAGACTGAATAGTAGAAAAAAACAAAGACAAGATTTGAGAAAAAAGAAATAAGTTGAAAAAAAGCTGAAGTTGAGGTCATTTAAATGTTTTATTTGGCCTAGGAAGTTGAATATTGAACAAAAAAGTCAATATTCAAATATGTGACCTTGTACGATTCAAATCTGAGTTTTACTCCAGCTTCATCCACCCTATAGACCTAATCTCACACATATGGATTGAAATAGGTGATTCTTTAGTAATGGAAGGGTAAAAGGGTAATACAAGGGTTGCGTCTGAGAAACCATCAGATATGATGAATGGTTTTGGTATTACCGATTCTTGAAGCTAATAATACATATAGTACAACGGAGGTGAAACCTTTTTGAATTTGATTTTTTCTCTTTCAAGTGAAATATTGAGGTTGAAGAAAAACGAAAAAAATCGCTGTGGGTCAGATTTCATAAACACGTTGGTAGGTCAACCAATTAAAAATTCAATCTAAGAATATTAGTCATGGCTAAATGTGATAAGGTACATTGTCTTGATGGAAAACACTTTCTTTTAATTTTCAAACACAATCCCATAACAATCGTTAAAAATTGATACAAAAAATGCTTCTCATTCTGCTTAAACTATAAAACATGAGAAAGCACTTTGGGTCCAAAATGAGCAAACGAAGCGCTAGAAACTTAACTCTTTGATCAGAATATGACAAATGCAACCTTTCAATGTACCGATGGCCTCTTCTATCTCTCTAGCCTCAAGTCAACTGTCGAACGGTATTATTTGTTCGATTTTTTCATTAAGATCGCAGGTTCCTCCATTTTTTCACGTAGTACCTTCTTCCAAAAACACTATTTAATGAGATCACGGTACTAAATTTTCTCTTTTTCAAAAAAGTCTTCACTATGACTCACTTATACATCCAAAATGTCTGCAATTTCAGCGAGAATCTTTTAATAGATAGAGGGATGCACGAATATGTTTTTCAACTTAAATTGGTACGTGCTGACAACTGATAACATCTTCAGAATTATGTTGCAAATTGTTTATACAATTTTTGTAGCGATATTCATAAAATCTTATTATAATCTCAAAATTTTCTTTTACTTTGAAGCTTCTCTAACATTTTTAAATATCCGCAGTAAACGAAATGGGAATGCTGTCGATCACCCAAATAATGATAATAAAAAAATAAATTCCACAATATGATTACTGAAAGCGTGGCAACAATTATTACTTCCAAGCAGAGTTATAACGAATAAAATTTTAATTAACATTCTTGTAATCATGCCGAAGCATTCAGCGTCTCTCACGACCATAACTTTTTTATATTTTCTAAATTGAATCCCTCTCACTAATAGCTTCAGGAGATATCGGACCGTAATTAAACTTTTATTTCATTGTTTCATACAAAAACCTAACGGAAACATTGTTTTTTTGGGGTATTGTATTTAATGTTTCGACCGTTCTGTCGGGGATTGTTCTAACATTATATCCTCCACTAACGATGTTTAATGTGCCAAATGAGGCAATAATTAAAAAATGATCGCAATTATATTTACTGAGAATCAATTCAAATGTTAATAACTTACTCGTAGATTATTAGCAATATCTTACGATATATTCTTTAGAAAATTAAATCAACTTTCATCACACCTAACTATGTTTAGCAGCCACCAGTAAATTTCACCGCCCTGGAGCCGATCCTGCCTAGATTGTAGTAGAATTATAGAAGTTGGTTTGATGTACCCGGAATCCATTTGATGTTTGTTTTATATTATTAGCATATATATAGCATACGTTCAATTTACATTATTTCTCTTAAATAATCTTTAAAAAAGTCCACTTATTCATTTGTTTTGTTTCTTACTTAATTTTTTTTAGAACAAAACATATTTTTAGATTCCTAACAAAACAAACTCTATATCGTTGAATGTATTAAAAATTCACTTCCAGTTTTGATTAGATGTTGATGAGGGTGTTTATAAGTCGAAATAATACTCTGTTGTTGACGAAGGTATGTTTGATATTTTGGTATTGTTCCAAAATGGTTCAGTATTGTTCGTAAAAGCTCAAAATCATTGAAATGATGCACTATGGTCTATATATATATATATATATATATATATATATATATATATATATATATATATAAATTGAATCCTAATTTTGTTAAATCATGATAATGAATATTTTTTTACTCAGATTTGTTATATACATGATAAATTAGAAGAAATTTAATATGTTATGTCTCATTCACAAAAATTATACATATTTTTTGAGATAATACACTATCGTTGAATTAATTTCATTTGTGATTGTTATTTAGTAGATGATGAGGGGTCGCTGTCTACTGCTTATTAAAAACGCGATCTATCAACATGATGCTGAAAATATTACCAACCAGTTGAGACTTCAGTACTAGATGTATCAGCCAACGAAACATCTGAAATGGAAGTACACGTTTTATCTGACCATAGCGATGAAAAATATTCTACCTATTACAATTCCTGGAAAATTATGTTTTTATTCATCTTTAAGGTCCTCGTGGGACACTAGATCATCATCATCATCAAGCTCCAGCAGCTCTAGCTGTTCAACTGATGATGAATCCTACAGACCAGAAAAAGATCTTTATGACTACTGTGAGAGAAATATCAATCATGAAGATAAGACAAATTATGATTTTGATCACTACATCAGAGAAAAATTATTATCCAGATTAGAGGAGACCGATGAGAGCAGGCAAGATATCATCGTAGCAGTATATGATCTGCAGGTAGTCATACAAGTTCCCAAAGGCCAAGTTTCTATTTTTTTCATAAATCTAGATTCAACTGTCTTAATTCTACCATAACTAACTTATACCATACCATAAGAATGTTGTATGGTTGAAACTGTAGCAAATCGGGGTGCTGTTGCGATAGAACTGTGTCTCAAAATCAAAATTGAGACGATACTTGAAAAAAGTGTACCTGATACTGCAGTCTACGCCTAGGCAGTTAATAATTCAAAAGTTAATTTAAAATCCATAAGTTTTTATTATCACAAAATGAACATCCACAGTGTAATAGAAAAACAAATTGGATGATAATCAAGATTTGGCAATAGTTATTTCCAAAAGCAAAATGCTGTATACCTTGATTCTTACAGGCAAAGAAACAGGAAAACCATATATTTTCAAGGAGCTTACATTTGATGATTTTTATGTACTTAAATGGCATGAGTTTGAATTGGTTAAAGACAGATTTCAAGAAAGTTAATGCTCGAAATCGTTCAAGGCGCTCTAATGGTTTCTACCTGATGTTGGTCCAAGCTAAAAACAGAAAAACAACATTTAGCTTGAAACAAAAATAAGACATTACACAGTTAATTGAATTATGTTGATTTCTATTATAAGACTGCGTTAAATTTAAAATCACTACACTGAAAAATGAAACGCTATATTCATTTTATCCATATTTTTCTCTAAATACCCAGGTATACTTTTTTGTTATGTACCATTAATGATGAGATATTACATGGTGGAACTTATAATCTGGTTCTACTTGTTAAACTGTGAGGTTAGAACTCTTTAGTTAGTTGCTTATATTCTAAATATGAATTATCTAGAAATACGTTGTATATAAATAGACGATTGGTAAAGTTCGTAAATAATTGGATGTTATAGTGAACAAATCGGAATAGTGAAAAGTAGTGAATTTGAATAAAATATATAAGTGTTTAGTAATAAGTTAGTGTGTCAGTGAATGTATAATGATTAGTTGAGTGCATTTGGTGTTAGTGAATAATGAATAAATTGAGTAAGCCAGAAACACCGTTTGTAAACCTTCACCCCTCCGTTATAAAACATTTTTAATAAATAAGGAGGAGATTAAAGTGAACTTATTAATGATTCAATTGAATCTGTCATTAGTCAAAACTTTCCACATTCTCCATTTTGAATATAATTAAACTCATAGATTATTTTACAATTAATCGTCACGTATGATATTTATGGACACACTATATATGCTTTCTACAGACAATAATATTTGACAAAAATTCCACCAATGATGAATAGTGAGTTAAAAGTTCATTTCAGGGTTTCAAAAACATTCTAAAATGACAATATATACAACAATAGTCCCATAAAGATCAAACTCACACCCTTAGTTGATCTATCTTTTCAAGGTTTTCCCTTTTTTTTGACTGACAGTCGACAGCTTCATCGCCGAAAAGTTCCAGACCGTTTGCTTTTCAAATAACTTCTGCTGCGTATATATCTGTCTGAAGGTTTCAACTTCCAAGTATTTTCGAAAGACATTTCTACCGAAATGAAATTTCACGCGAATGCCGACGAGTTGACGTCAAAATGCCGTAAATATGTGAAATTTGCCAGAACGCCGTCGGCATTAAACCGAATTAAAGCGATCTTGACTCTTAGGCCAACCAAAAGAGCACAGTCTTCAACAGTCTATTTGTAGATAAAATTTGTTTTTCTTAAGACGATCTCAAGAAATTTCTCTTTATGTGTTTAAATAATAAAATAGTATAAATAGAATAATAACGTTCCCTTCTGGAGTAACTGGAAAAATGGTAATAACTGTGGGTAATTAATTATGAACTACTATCTTGGGTTTGGAATAGACTCCAACAAAAAATTTTAAGAATTCATTGTACAAATTGAATTTCTGAAAGAGTTGCGACTCTGTAGTAGTTTCTTTTTCAATTTGAGCGACTTCTAAAAAACTTAGAGATAGTTCACAATTTGGTTGATAGTTTTAGGAGATGCTTCCACAATCCTGAAGCTATCCAAAGTGCTGTATTGGTAATATCATCAGCTACATTTAAAGCAGGATCACAAGCAAAATGTCATCAACTACTTCTTACTGAATATACTGACACCACCACTACACCAACACGCACAATTACATTGACTTATGTGCGTTTCGATAACCAAGTTAACATCTTCAGAGACAGGAGACAGTTTATTTTTCGATAACCAAGTTATCAACTTCAGAAACTGAAGACACTTTACCTTTAGATAACCAAGTTATAGTCTTCAGAGACTGAAGACAGTTTACCTCTCGATAACCAAGTTATCGTCTTCAGAAACTGAATTCAGTTTGGTTTTCGATAGCTAAGTTATCGTCTTCAGAGACTGAAGACAGTTTACCTCTCGATAACCAAGTTATCGTCTTCAGAGACAGAAGACAGTTTACCTTTTAATAACGAAGTTATCGTCTTCAGTCACAGAAAACAATTTACCTCTCGATAACCAAGTTAGCGTCTTCAGAGACTGGAGACAGTTCACCTTTCGATAACTAAGTTTTCGTCTCCAGAGATTGAAGACAGTTTACTTTTCGATAACCAAGTTATCGTCTTCAGACACTGAAAACAGTTTACGTTTCGATAACCAAGTTATCGTCTCCAGACACTGAAAACAGTTTACCTCTTCAGAGACTGGAGACAGTTTATCTTTCGATAACCAAGTTATCGTCTTCAGAGACTGAAGACAGTTTATCTTCCGATAACCAGAATTTCGTCTTCAGAGACTGAAGACAATTTACCTACAAATAATCAAGTTATCTTCTTTAGAGACTGAAGACAGTTTACCTTTCTATAACCAAGTTATCGTCTTACAATAACTATTACAATGACTTGGTTATCGAAACTCGCGTCAAACAGTGTAATCGTGAGTTTTCGTGTGGTGGTAGTCTAAACAGTTGATCAACTACTTGTGTTCTGGTAAATGATTTTGATACAAACTTTATTGGTTGACTGGATTTCAAGTGAAATCTCCGTTTCTGAACTGAAATCGATACAAAAAAAGCTGAAATTGTGCATATTGTTGTAACTGCGACTTCAAAACAGAAAATCGAAGAATTTGTACTGGTGATGGTATGAATCCATATTTTTTTACTTATAGAAAAATGAAGGTTTAGCGTTGTATATTGATGTATTATTTTCAGTTATTCCTCAACTATTCATCAAATACATATGAGTTGAACGCTAAAAAATGCATAGACACTTCAATAATCCAGTTCTCGAAAATTTCGTCGTGCGTCTAAATAAGTCTGAGTGAATGACATGATTTCTTACACAAAATTTACGTTCTTTATTTGATATAGTTTCTTAAGAACATAAAAATTTATTCTAAAGTTTTTGGACTGTGTCAAATTTTTCCAGGAAAATCTTCCACCGACTGGACTATGAAGAAATACCTGATTGTTTTTCAGATGAAATGGATAAATATTGATTCCAAAATTTTCTTATTTCTCTTTGATTTGGCAAAACTCTGAAGCATTTTTAGAGTATTTCACTTTCTACATTCGTACGTGGTAGAAAAAATTTTCCTATCATTGTTTCTATGTTTCCACTTGACCTTACCTAACCACCACCCCTTGAGTATTCCTTGGCATACGGAGAGTTCCAAAACCACTGTTGATTAGTTGGATTATGAAGAGAATCATTGTGATATTCCCATTATTATATTCTATTGAATTTCGTAGTGACTCATCCGTTTTAATTCCGTGTTATTTCTAAATCCATCAAAGACAAAAAGCGTCTCCCAATTTCCATATTCAATCATAGATTAACCCCCGCAAAAGTAAAAGCAAACAGAGTGCGATGGTTTTCTCCCTCAATTTCAATGTTTGGTCGGAACTCAATAGCAACATTCTATCAATATTGTTGAGAAAATACTTTTCTACCCTCTTAAAACTAATCCTTTCTGCTCTGTAGACTTATTTCTCTATGTACGGTGAGTAAAATGGACACAACGTATATTCAAATAAAAAAATAATAATCTCTTTATATTTAAAATTGAGAAAAAAATATTGAGCTTCCTCAATTGCACTAGAATATTAAGAACTATAGAAAGTTGTTACGAAATCTCTCCTACTGGTACTGAAACTAACTGGCCCGACATAAAGATGGCGGTAGTTGATTGAGTTTTAAACGAGGCCGTACGACCTGCGAAGACCAGCATCGTATCGATTTACCAAATAAGGTGACGAATTCAGAAATACTGAAGAAAATCCACAAAGCGGTACTGTAAAATCGTGGACTACCAGATATAGTAGCCATTTCAAAAAGTGCGGTACACTGCACAATGAAAGAAAAACAATTTCGCGAAGATGTTTCCTTCGAGTGTATGGCAATGTTTTAGATATGATTTCAATTGGAAAATGATTGTGCCTTTTCTTGCATTCTATGTATTGAGTCATTAACTAATTCTGAACGTTGAATAGGTAAATAAGGTGCTAGTTCTGCATTCCTAAGTGGATAGTTGTTTAATGAACTTTCCAAAATTGGAGAAGCATGTTTGCGAATTAGGCGAATAGATTCAAAGCTAAATTAAGAAGAATAAGAGACAATTTAAATTTTTCGAAGAAGTCTCGGTAGTGGGCCCTGCTGTTTAGTCTGAGTAAAGCTCTTTTTGAATTCAACTATGCTAGAAATGTTTCCCTGAAACTGTAGAAATGCAATCAAGTACATATTTTGTATTCAAATAGAAATGGTAAAGCCTCTTTTCGACCAATCTTTCTATGATCTCAGACAACGTGGCAAAAAGTACAACTTGGTTTGATCTTTATCTCGTCCCTTATACAAAGGTATAATTATTGTCGTTACAATTTGGAGAAAAGCCATTTTGAAAGGAAATTTTTAAAATTTTTAAAGTGGTAAGGTGATTTAATATGCATTCCAACAAACATGGATTGTACTGCAAAGCTCTACGAAAACTACGAGCATAAATAAAAAACTGCGTAAATTCACATTAACATCAGATAGATATGAAAGCGAGTTATAAGAAAATGTTATAAAATTCGTGGGTATAAATTTTGGTCATAGCTCGAGTTGATTTTGATATTTGTAAATTAAAAGTTAATCGCCACGTTTTTTATTAACCAGTACTTATAAAACCACATTGGTCGTTGATAGGACGTACTCAGAACAAGTTCAGAAGTAGAGCACGAACACATAATTTTCAATCTCGAACGTCTTCTATGTTCAATGTCTTATCTTTTAATTTTATGTCATTTAAATAATTTGATTTATTGTCTTTTACATACGCTACGTTTGAAGAATTGTACGTTTTAGTTCGTTATTCCGAAACCGAAATAATTAATCACTTTTGCGAGATTTGGAGTGAAATTAAAAGCGAAGTAACGCCAATCAATCGAAAAGTGACTTGGAATCCATTGAGCCGACTAACAATTGATTAATTTTTACCCAGAAGAAACGTAGAAATATATAATTAAATTCGCACGGAGAGAATCGCTGTTATAGCCACAATTATAACTTCAATTCCAGCGCACAGACTAATTGTGTTGAAGTTATCGGTGTTACTAGAAGGAGTTTGGTTGAACGACTTAATGGAGATATAGCAGAAGAATATTTTTGAAATTTGAATTAAGTCATAACACTCTCAGACGCGTCTTTTCCTAACCAAGTTATCGTCTTCAATTAACCTCAACGAATTGCGATAAAATTAATTTCAGAGACTTCAGTCATTTGAACAAATTTTCCTATTAAAACATTGATAATCTTCAGCAAAAAAAATTGTTTTGAACGAGCATGCTCGTTTTGATAGTTATTTTCTTGTGATTATTTAGTAGATTTATAATCCATAGAATGTCTTTCATAATATATATGTTCAGCAAGTGAATACCGGCTAGGGTATGTTTCGTTATCTATTTTGTGAGATATAATATGATTGGTGAATGACCTTTTAGTTTGAACGATGAATTTTTGTCAGAATTTAACCACGGAATTCCATAAACTATGTTAGTTTATTATTTAGTATTCTAACTTCGATATTCGTGATAAGAAAATTGACTGATTAAAGATTTCGAAAAGAGTAGGGTAACTGAATTTATATATAATAAAGATGTATGAATATGTGAAATATTATGGTTAGAATTAGTCCCATTAAACAGTTAGCTTTGTAAAAGTCACTCATGAAATGATGGATTATAAATTTTTATTTTTCATGCCTTTAGTTGAGTTAATTTTAGTATAACAATATGCTTTAATAAGAGTTATTTCTCATTATACTTATCTGAAAACACTCTTTATCAAGACTAAAAGAAGTCGAAACGTCAATATCATATGCTTTTGATTGAAATTTAAATTGATGCAGACCTAAAATCAAGATGATTTATCACCAAAATTTCAATCCAAGACGATGGATACATAAGTATTCGAAAGTTGGGAATATATTAGTGTTATTACACTTTGGTATTTGATTTTGCCATAATTCCATCATGAAAGCTGTAACAGTTTAAAAAAACACAGAAGTGAATCAAAATATGAAAACTAATTGTGTTATTAAATGCTAAATGAGATAGTATTTAATCTTTAATGTATAAAGTAGGTTACATAATTTACAATGAACAAAAATGAGTCAGAGAATAATAGTAAAGCAAAATTTGAAGATATACCTGTTTACAAAATAAATTTTATTATTTTAATGTGTATATAATTGTGGAAAGTGACATAGACGTCAAAGAACCTTTAATAGACAATCAAGTTATGACTGTCATTCAGGTAAAATAGTTTGAGGAGAGACACAGTAAAAAATAAAAAGCGAGAAAAAAAGGGATAATAGAGTGGGAGTTTGATTGGCCAAAGAAGAAACCGGTATGCAAGTTTTTTCAGTTAATCAATAGAGTGGACACAAAGAAAAAAAGTATTATGTTAACAGTTTAAATAGCTTAATTAATAAGGCATAAACTGTTAGTCATATTTTAATAATAAATTCAGTTGTGGCCCGAAAGAATCGGCAATGATGCCGTATTATTGAACAGAATGGATTTTTTGCTGAAACAAATATATCAATAGATTGTTACTCCCAAGAAAATATTCACCATTTAATTTTCTACATGGTTACTAAAACTTATTATTGAGAATATAATCTTGATAAGGTACTTTGAATATTGCTATCAAAAGAAAAAAATCAATCTTATTAGTCAAATTTATAAATTAACCTCCTAAAGATCATCAAATGATTTCCAAGTACAGGTGTACCAATCCAGAGAATAAAAAATGTTTGTTATTATGATTGTTTGATTCATTAATCAAAATTACAATTTAGGTTAAGAGAGTTATATACAGAAAACTGTTGGTAGGCCTATCGATGAGCCCATCCCTATTAATTTCAAGTTCAATCATTTTATAAACAAATTCATTCTTATTAAAAATTTTTTCACGTGTTCGTGGGTTCTTTAAAGTACTTCTTGAGCTGTTGGATTGATTTTTATTTGGATTTTATTCTATTTTGATGTTTCGCTTTTGACTAGAAGCATTATAAATAATAATTACATTGATAAAAAATAAGATAAAATAGGAAATGAAATTATTTTTGGAAAAATGTATATAAAAAATCAAACTATACTTATTCTAAAATATTTCCAGCTGTCGAATAACCAATGTATCCATCATCAGGGACTGAAGTTATGGTTGAAGTATAACTCAAACGTATCTATGAAGGATTATAAATTTAGTTTTAAGATTTCTCCAAAAGTTTAAGTGCGAGATACAGTTTGAGTGTTTTTTGATACCGGACCATTTTTGGTAATTTAATGTCAAATTCTATTTCTATAATGGCCCGAAATGAGTTGTAGCCTTCAGGTTATAGTCTATTTAAAACCTAATTTCAATCAATAAAGTCCCAAAATCAAAACGATGGAGAAAAACCCATTCCAAATTTTTCAATTATAAATACAACATACATACATAAATACAAATTTGAACATTAAAAACTAAGTTCTTATCATCGTCAAATATTTGTTTAACATAGCCAATCTCTACTTTATTGAATCCGATGAAGAAATCATTTAACTAAAGTTGCCTTGTACATATATTTTTCTAAACATCTCATTAAGAAGAGTATTTCAACATGAAAACTTTCTAAAAATAGCCGAATAGGTTATTCATTCATCAATAAACATTCAAATAAATCGAAAATATCTAAAATAAATAAATAAATTAGATATGAATTTTTTCTTAACGAAATCAATTGAGCTTCATTGAGACGTTCCTCGTATATATTATCATTCGTAAAAGCTTACATAACTTTTCGCAAAGAAGCCGATCATCTATATTTGGAAAATTGAAAGAAAAAAACTTGATTTGTATGTAGTATTTATCGTTTTAAGACAGCACTATCATTTTAGATTATTCACTGAACGTTTTTCTGATTTTCATCTTTGTTCTTATTGAGTATCTAACGAAATCGCATTGGTTTCTGTCCTAAATAAGATGACTGGAATCAGCGATAAACAAAATACTAGCAGTTGGATTAGATGCCCAAAAAAGACGATTCTTTTTCGGATCTTTCCTCTAAATTATCTATCCTCACCCTCTTTCTATTTGGAATTGTTTATTCGACATCCTTTCACCGAAAACAGGGATGAACTAGTGACGTGAATAAATTTTCTAGTTATAAACAATTATCAAATCATTTTTTTCATTTAAGTAAATCCGCAATCTCGCGACATAACTTTTATTTGAATACATATACTTAAAATGTATGTATTTACCGGTTTGGATTGGCAAAAACCCATTTCATCCACAACAATAATTATAATGGGCACTCTAACATCAAATGTTTTGAATAAACTTCCCATAAGAACCACCAAAAAAATATTTCGCGATAAGCAATAATAGAATTCAACTGTCAGTCAATCAAATATTCTCGGATCTTTATTAAATGTGAATTTTTTTGATGCAAGGCTTCATTAGGCACCAATAAAGAAGCAAACTGATAATATTTGAATAAGATTTCCCAAATTCTTCCTGTATTTGCACCAAATCCTTTTTTTTTTGACCAAGCTGGGCAGTGCCCTAATTGATCTTGTCGTATTGCAGTTGAAGGATCTTTGAGCTTTTCAGCCTGAATGTTACTTTCAATCGAATTTCGGCTCTTTATTGGTTTCCTCTCTCCAAATTTGCTGGTTTCAGCTACCTATAGTCAGAGATATATCCTTTTCATGGTTTGTTGTTGAAAAATAATTCATTAGGCAAAAAAAAATAAATAAAGTTGGATTCAATAATCAGACTAGTGTAATTGGAACTATTTAGAACCAGGTATCAGTGTACAAGCTGCCTTAAATAATGAATCTTGTCATATATAATAATAAATAATTATAAAATCAGTACGCCTAGAGGGCGCCATAGACCGATGGGGTGCGTTGTTTGTTTTGATACTGTACCATCCTTTTTTAGTTTTTGACAGAAATATTACAAGTGTATACAAGGGGTCCATACTCACAGTCAAAAAAATCTATCTTTATTTGCTTGAGTTACAATTCCTTGTCACTAGTGTTCCTCAAATTCTTACCATCTCTTGAAACCTCTGTAGAGGAAGCAAAGATTTCGCCACATGGAATCGTGTCAAAAGCCTTCTATGATCAAATCAATAGCTAGGGTCACACCGTTTTGAAAAGCAGAAAAAATATTCTCAACTTCTCACTTTTGAACTAAATAATCAAATTATAGTTTGAGAGAAATTTCAACCATATTGGACGCTTCGTTTCTGTTTGACATTCCTATATGTGGATTGATTTCTATAATATGGCAAAAATTGAATATCAAGCTGTCATTTAAGTCCATAAAAGTTGAATCTTAACTATAGAAAAAGAAGAATAGGTTATAACAAACTGCAAAAATTATTTCTCATACTTCATTATTGTCGAATTTCCTTTGAAGTGATTTCTAAAAATTCAAGACGGATCTGATACAGGTCGGAAGGCTAAGAAAATTACCACCATAACGACAAAGCCCTAATCTGGTTTACGGTGAGATTGTTCATTGAATCACAACTAGATAATGAAAGGATACTGATGCTCAGAGGACAATACTAAATAGGAAATTCGAAAGCAAAATACTAGGAATTGAAAAAATGTACAGTAGGTAGTCAAATTATTACATAGTACCAACTCAAATTCTTGTATTCTAAAGTTCAATTGAACAAACAATTAGAAATAGACCTTGTAAGTATTTTTAATTCATAAGAGCGGTTGATTTGTGTTACATATATATTAACAAAAATAGGATATTTCCGCTTCTTTGGATAACTTAAGTTGCCAGGTTTAATAGATGATACAACGTGCAGATTCTACAACGTAAGGGGTCAAAACTTTATCCAAATTTTTACGAAGTATTGAAGAACACAAAATTTGAGAACATTACATCTAGCGTATAAAATAGAAAAGGCTGACACTATAATAGGAGGGCTGCTATCTAAGTTTTGAGATATGACAATACTGATATGAATATGTCAAATCTGACATTGCTATGATAAAGTTTGATATGAAGAAAGAAAAATGTCACTATTCTGAAATTATAATTTGTTTCGGCTTGTATTCGAAGAACAAAATATTTTCTGATGAATGTGACAAAGATAACGTCCTATATATAGTAAGTTTTAATTTTGCAAAAGTTGCGAGCAAAAATATTTCCGATGTTTCTCCATCGTCCATCGGACGTTGCGAAGATGATTCTTCAAGGTCAAATCCGATAGTTTCGATCTCTCTAATTCCTCAGAAAAAAACAAGAGTTTATGTTGTTGTCTAACGTGTTTAACACGACATCCTAAGTGTAAAAAGGTAAATTATTGTTAGACAATCTTGAAACTGATAATTTCCTTTAATCAACTTGGTCCTTGTTCTAAAAACATTCTGCAGTACAGAATGCAATAATATGAAGATTGTGTGAACATGAATTCCAAGCGATGACACGTAGTAATCTCCGATCGCCGTTGACAAAAGCCTTTTTCGAAGCAGTTTCTCTAAACCCGGACCATTTACATAAATCACGTCAATAAGATCAGGAAAACGTTAATTTGGAAGCGTTTTGTGGTCCTCCGTGAGCAAACGCTGCACCTAACTTAAACAAACATTATTCCTCAGTCAGTATATACCAAATTCGTTATTGAGGAATGTCGATTGCTTCTTCTAATTCCCTAACGTTAATTCGATGGTCGTCTAGTAAATTTTGAGCTCGTTAGTCAAACTAATACAATGAAACCTACTGATTCATCACCTGCAGAGTATTGCTTCAACTGCACCATACAGAACAGTTTTTTGATTGCCTGTTTACTAGGTCCGAGAAAGAATTCTTTATAATTATCCTAAAATGGAGATTAGTTTTCATTTGTCTTTTTTTACATTTAATTTTATATTTGGAGTCATTTTTTTTGTAACGACAACTTTTTGGTAATGGAATGTGCTCTGTCAATCCACATACGACCCTTAACAATAGTGAATGAATTGAGGAGGAAGGTACTGCCAAGCTCCACTAACATGCCTGATAAAGCACTTATTCATTACAATATTTTCTCATTAACAGAAAATTTATTAAATTTTGAGATATTTTATTCGAAGACGAATTGATTCCCAATGCTCTAACATCGAAAATTTGTAATCGAGATCGCTAACCATTTTAATAATCAGAAATTAATTCGATTGAATTTAATTTGAATAAAAACATTGTAGATCTCGGTTTTTGTTGAGAAATTTTCGTATTGAAAATTTTGTTGAGTAAATTTTTATCGAAACGTTCCACATTTATTTTCAATAAAGTAAAAGTTTATCTTTTATAACCGATTCCTAATGAATTCGGAAGTTTAGGTAAACTTTGCTTGAGCCAAAATATTTGAAGCGTAACGTTAAAGTTGAACGAAACTCTTCCTGTTTATATGAATATGAAAGAATTTCTGGGAAACTTCAAAAGAATAAGGAACATCAATAATCCGCGACATTCATCAAATAAGGAAATTGTCTATACACGGAAAACTGAAAAATTATCTTGAAAGGAAATATATTGACAAATAAAAATGATAAACGATTTTACGAGTTCAAACCAAAAAAGTATCCTCAATTGGAAATTTCAATAACAAAGATTCATTCGAAGAAATATTGAAATTTTTTTGTCAAACTTACAGTCGTATGCGCCTCGATCTTCTCTTTTCATAAATTTCTCTGACTTTATTGGGCAACTATTCATTTTATCAAACCTATAAATGCCTGTTGCCCATATGTTCATTTCTGGAAGTTTTTTGGACGAACGAAAAACTTGTAAAGAAGTTGTCCAAATAAAAGGATTTTCAACTTTTGAAATCAACATCATTACGGTCCTAGTCCAGTCATTTAAGGTAGTTCACCTAGGAAAATTCAGATACCCAGTTATTAAGTTGTTTAAACTTGTTAATTTGACATCCTAAAACTCCTCTCAAAACTCACATATTATTCGATGTGAGCAACTTTGAAAATCGGGGGTCAAAAGAGAAAAAAAAATCGATTTTTGCAAACAACTCGTTTCCTATGACTTTTAAACTATTTGTGAAAATCGTCAATATTGTAGAATATTGATTTCTCTACATCTTTTGTTGGAAAAATTTTTTCATACAGTGAATCGCTTGCAGCAGCATTTGAATAAGAAAACTGTCCAGTTCAGCAGGAAGACGACGACGATGATCAAGAAGAAAATTGAAATTAGAACTATTTTTAATTTATCTGAGAATAATTACTACAAATAAAATTCTAATATGATTAAAATTGTTCTCTCTACGACTTTGAAATTACGCGAGCAGCCCTCTATTAAATTCTTATAATTGTGAATATTTTTGATCTATTATTTTAGACGAAATTAAGATTGTGATTTAAGACAAAGCGTTGGATGCACTGAGCAAATCAAAAGTAAAAAAAGAAGAATTTAACGAATTGTTTTGACTCTAGTCGTTCAAAATCCAAATGAAATGAATGTCTCTAAACCATTATGGGGAGTTTTAACAACGAGCATATTCCAATGAAATCTGCAACAAGTTGCCTCCAAACTCTCAATTCAAAGCATTATTGAATGTACTCAACACGTACCGGTCATAAATTAATTATGTTTCCTTGGAAATTAAAAACAGGTCTCAATTTCAAGCACGTCTCTTCTAAGAATTAAACTCGGAACGCGTTCAAATTAAACACAATACCTGTTCAAACTGAAAACGTACCCTCTTGATTACAAGGACAAATAACAAACTGTGATCCTTCGTCGTTATCTCACTGCAACATGACCATCCAGACGACGAGTCAAATTGGGGGAGTGATAATTTTTAAAAAGGTCAAGCGTTCGTAGGTTTGTATTGAGTACTAACAGTTAAACAGAAGATAAATACCTGAATAATATCAAGAAAATTCATTCTATTAGTCTTATATAATATATTTTCCATAAATCAGATCATTTGTTAGTTTTTGTGGATATTAATTTTGAAAAACGGTCAAATTAATATTCAAAATATGTAATTATGCGCTTTGCTTATTTAGTTTTCTTTAGTGTACTTAAGTGCACACAATTTAGTAGTAATATATATATATATATATATATATATATATATATATATATATATATATATATATATAATATATATATATATATATATATATATATATATATATATATATATATATATATATTGTTATGGTATGAATATATTCAAAATAAATTATTAAATAATAATGAGATATAGATAAAGCAATAAGTTCAGTTCTGTTATTCGGTTACTTAGAGCAGTTTATCACAATAAAATAAATAACATTCTTTATATTAAGTTTTGGCCAACACTATATTCTAAATTATTATTTAATTTTGACAAATCCTGTATAATCAAAGAATTTAATCCATAAATTGACAGATAAAAACAGGAGCACCAACTTCAAAAATTTGTGTGACATACCAACATAAATGATAAAATATAAAAATTTGACAACTGCAATGATAAAATTAATAACATAGGAATGAAATAAATACAACAAAGAAATTATAGAATAATATTATTTGAATAAAGTCACAATAATTTAAAAATTAGAAATGACAATTTAGTAACTAACTTTTAAAATAAATATCATTGGTTAAAGAAAAAAAAAAAGTTTGTTTAAAAAAAAAGAGGAATAAAAAAAAATCAACAACGAGAAAAATTTTTTTTGGCAAGAGAAAAAAGAGTAAAATAATTTTAATTGAAATTTAAAAAAATTAAAATCTTGATAAAAAAGGCATAAAATATTCAAAGGATTGATAATTAATAATTGTATAAGTGTAGTCATAAGAAATTAGTGAAAACAATTAAATAAAGTGAAATAAGTGAGAATACTCACAAAGGGACAATTTCCAAGATAAAGAAGTTGTGAAAAGGAAAAGAACAGGAGTGGAACTACAGCGGAGTATCTGTTTATTCTGCAAGGCCGTAACAATTTCCAATTAAAAAAAAAATATTAAAAAATACAACATAATAAACACTTAAGGTACTGTTCTATTAAGTTTAAGTATTTCTTTTAGTATATAATATTTGAGTTCACATTTCCATATAATTTAGTTTTATGAATGTAATTACGAGTATGAATGAATGAATGAATGTTTCTAAAATAAAATAATTGT
Source organism: Diorhabda sublineata (assembly GCF_026230105.1). NCBI lineage: Eukaryota > Metazoa > Arthropoda > Insecta > Coleoptera > Chrysomelidae > Diorhabda > Diorhabda sublineata. The sequence goes on along the minus strand of NC_079481.1, from coordinate 13,070,933 downwards.
AATAGCTAGATAAGAAATTGTATATTTTGAATATTTTATTCATTATAAAGAACAGACCCGGTCTTAAAACTATTATAATCTGACCTTATAACCATAACAATTTATCGCAATAAAATTTTTTAATTTGACCTCACAATATAATACCCTGAGAATAAAAAAAAATAATAATAACATAATAAAATAAAGAAATTCAAATAATTATTAATGGCGCCCAAATTAAAATCTGATTTTATTTAAAATAAAATTTATAAAAATAAACATTACACACTATTATCATACCATAACAATATGGCGCCCAACGTGGGACATATATAAAAATTGGGCATAAAAAAAATTGGACATAACAAAATTTGGCATTGAAGAGTTTACAGTAATAGCAAATTTAAACAAGAAAAATGGAAAAAGGAATGACACTCAGAGATGGGAAACAAATAAGAGCAGAAGGAGAATCAGATGAAGAAGAAAGGAGATATGGAATGGGTGATTTCCAAGTACATTATATGGAACAAGACCATAATGAAGAAACAGAGAGAACTGAAACAGAAGAAATGATAGAAAATCAAACAGCAGAAAATCACAGAAAAAGAAAGAGAGGATGGATATAATGAGTATGTTCCAGATTATGATAAAAAAAATGGATGAATCTAAAGAAGAAATAAAACGAGAAATGAATACAAATAGTCAAAGAATGGAAGAGAAAATAGAAGATATGAGAAAACAATTGGAAGAAGTAAGAAGCTATGCCGAAAACAAAATACAAAAGATAAAACAAGAAATTCGAGATGAAATGTTAGGAAGATTAATGGAAGTGAAAAAAATACAATCTAAAGAAATGGAAAATATTAAGAAAAATGAAAATGAATTAAAAATGGAAATAGGTGGGAATAGTAAGAAAATAGAAATAAATACTGAGAAGATAAAGAAATTAGATAGAGAAATAATGAAAACGAATAAAAATATACAAGATATGGAGGAAGAGATGAACAAAGAAATAAAAATGAATTTTAAGATAGCAGAAGAAGAGAATTATAAAACAAAAAGGGAATTTAAAATGGAAATAAAGAACATACAAGGAAAAATAGAACAAATTGAGAAAAAAGGAATGAGTATGGAATATGTTGGAGGAGTAAAAACAATTTATGGAGCAACTAGTCAAAAATTTGACGGAAATATTAAAAAAATACATCCAAAAATATTCATAAGAATTTTGAAAAATCGAATAAGAGGAATAAATAATATTGAAGACATAAAGGAAATAATAAGAGATCATTTAGAAAATCATGCGTTAATATGGTTTTTTGCCAGGGAAAAAGATATGTCGGAATTTCAAGATTTTGAAACGGCATTTTTACAATATTTCTGGGGGGAAAATACTCAATCAACCATCAGGGAACAATTATATTTCGGAAAGTTTGATGAAAATAGAAGCCATAGTTTAAATAATTATGCAATCCAACTACATGCGATGACACAATATCTGGAACCACCAATCCCTGAGGAGGAAATCGTTATGTTCATAGCAAGGCATTTCAAGGCAGAATTGGCTGAGACCATTGCAAAACAAAATATAAGAAAATTGGATCAATTATCTATGTATCTACAAAGAGTAGAGAGAAATTTGATCAGACATGAAAATTCACAACAAAATATAAGAACAAATTATAGAAACAATGAAAATAATCAGAGAAACAACAATTAAAATAACAATTGGACAAATAATAGAAATTATAATAATAATGCACAAATTAATAATAACAATAATTATAATAACAATAATTACAATAACAGAAACTACAATACTAATACTAACAATAGAAACAACAATGATTCATACAGACAAAATAATTATAATGACAGGAACAATAGACAATATAGAGGATTGGAGAGTAGAAATTCTGAAGGAAATATGCAAAGAGGAAATGGAGATCAAGAGACAAGAAGAGTAAATTTTCAAAGAATCAATCAAGATAGAAGAAATAGATCAGAAAGCAGAGATGATAATGTAACAAATATAAATGAGACAAGATTACATACAGCACAAATATATAGGGAAAATACAAGACAGACAACTGAACAAATAAATGACAATGAAAATTTTTAAATACGCACACATCAAATAAAACGAAAGGACATGACTGATAAATTTATTGATATTTCATTAATACTAAAAAAATTATAACTGGGAATTTATCACAAAATAATTATTGGAATAAAAGACAATAACTGAGAACAACTTATAAAGAAGAATTAAAATTTGGTTTTCTTATTTCTTTTATAAATAAAATAAATCAAGAAAACAAATTTTGGGAATGTTGTTATGGTATGAATATATTCAAAATAAATTATTAAATAATAATAAGATATAAATAGAGCAATAAGTTCAGTTCTGTTATTCGGTTACTTAGAGCAGTTTAAATTAAATTATTATTTAATTTTGACAAATCCTGTATAATCAAAGAATTTAATCCATAAATTGGCAGATAAAAACAGGAGCAACAACTTCAAAAATTTGTGTGACATACCAACATAAATTTTAAGGTTATAAATGATAAAATATAAAAATTTGACAACTGCAATGATAAAATTAATAACATAGGAATGAAATAAATACAACAAAGAAATTATAGAATAATATTATTTGAATAAAGTCACAATAATTTAAAAATTAGAAATGACAATTTAGTAACTAACTTTTAAAATAAATATCATTGGTTAAAGAAAAAAAAAAGTTTGTTTAAAAAAAAAAGAGGAATAAAAAAAAATCAACAACGAGAAAAATTTTTTTTGGCAAGAGAAAAAAGAGTAAAATAATTTTAATTGAAATTTAAAAAAATTAAAATCTTGATAAAAAAGGCATAAAATATTCAAAGGATTGATAATTAATAATTGTATAAGTGTAGTCATAAGAAATTAGTGAAAACAATTAAATAAAGTGAAATAAGTGAGAATACTCACAAAGGGACAATTTCCAAGATAAAGAAGTTGTGAAAAGGAAAAGAACAGGAGTGGAACTACAGCGGAGTATCTGTTTATTCTGCAAGGCCGTAACAATTTCCAATTAAAAAAAAAAAAAAATTAAAAAATACAACATAACAAACACTTAAGGTACTGTTCTATTAAGTTTAAGTATTTCTTTTAGTATATAATATTTGAGTTCACATTTCCATATACACACTATTATCATACCATAACAATATATATATATATATATATATATATATATATATATATATATATATATATATGTTTTCACGTTTTCATGTTTTCGCTGAACGAAATAAAAACTATGCAGAGCTCATTAAAAATTTGAAATATTTCTGATAAACTCTCACAAAAACTTTGAAAGTTCAACAGAGGAGTAAATTTTTCAAAATCCCAGAAAAAGCAGGACATTACAAGCAAAACTTGACGAGATAAAAACAAATTCCAACAATAAAAAACTAATTTGATCTCCATTAGATTCTCATATCGCAGTGCAGCTGATTTTTTTCCAATATTTTTGCGCGCGTGAATCACAAACTCATCATTACTAAATTTGGCGACAACCGATAAACTTTAATAACTAGTCCTCGCGCGGGTTTCAATCATTTTCCAACAAACGTCCGGAAAAAATTTGAAAACCATCAATAAATCAAATTGGCACTTGTATTTCATGTGGAAACTTCACTTTTTCTTTCGACACCTGTCAACGAAAAATCTATCGATCACTGACACACGTTTACGGAAACCTCCAATGCATACCTAATATCTTCATATCTCAACATATCAGCAGATATCAACAGAATAAAATTATCTTAAAACCATATTCGCTTAGAATTTTATTATTTGCTTGGATGATTATATATCTATGAACTTTTCACAGATCTATTATGTTCAATGATCGTCTCTTATAAATGCAGATACTCAAAATGTCCTTTGGTGACTTCATCAAGAAGGACCACTTCATAAACTCTTCAAACCTTTCCTAGAAATAAACCCGTTACCAAACTCTAGTTGGAATATTGTTAAGCAATATATAGTTAGCATGTAGCTAAATTGAACAGAGAAGGAATCAGTATTCACTTCTAATTCTAAGGTAAATTATTTCCGAAAATTTGTTATAGAAAATACTGTACTGTACAGGATTTTCGCGCAAAGGTTATACATATCTTAATGTTATTGTTAATGCATCTAAATGTTCTTGATTTTAGATCTCTTCTGTTTTAGACCTAGAATCAAGAACATTTAGATGCATTAATATATGGAAAGTTGTAAGAAATGAGAATTTGAAGAATTTTATTATTTATAACGAGAAAAAAGAGTTCTAACAAAAACAAATAATCAGTGATTTTTTAAGAGGTATAGGATTTTATTTTGGAAGAAACCGCAAAAAGTTTGGAAACATTAATGGAATATTTATTGGAATCGATGAACGATCAGTATAATTCAATGTTTGAAGAAGATATCATGCAAAAGTTGACCGCGACTCCGCTTTAGATAGCCCATGCGCAAGGTCCAATTTTGGCCCAGTCTTTCCAGCATATCGGCCGGTATTTCACGAATAAATCCTTCAATATTGGTTTCCAGTACGTCAATCGTTGCTGATTTATCCCTGTGAACATTACCCCTACAAGAAATGAATCAAAGGTATGGGATCACACGATCTAGTCGGCCTAACCTAACCTAACCAAACGTGAGATGAACTGTTCACCGAAGGCGACTCTCAATTTAACCATTGTTTCGCGTGGCATGTGATTTGTTAAAACTACAAGTCAAGCATATTTACTTCTTCCATTTTGGACAAAAAACAATCGTCAATCATCACACGGTAGCTCTAGCCTTTCACAGTAACGTTCCGGCCATCGTCGCTTGTAAAGATGATGCCACCGGCCCATAATACACACCGAACAGTGACTTTTTCCGGATGTATTTGTAGCTCTTGCAATGCTTCTGAATGGTCTTCACTTGCGGTAATTTTGCGAGTTGAAGTATCTATTCAATCAGAAATGAGAGTCGTCGTTGAACACAATTTTGCCAGCACCCATTCACCAAATGTTAGATATTGTGCGAGATCTTGTGACCTAAATTCTTGCACCAGCCGGTTTTACATCCAAATATTTTCGTAAAATTTTCCTCGTAGCGGAGTTGAGGCCCAATTGCTGAGAACGGTGGCGAATCGACATTTGGCGGTAATCAGTAGCAATATTTTCTTCGATCATCTCTGTAGGTTTACGTATTAGTGGTTTAATGTCCAATAGTGTAAACTGGGTTCGAAACTTAGTCACAAGCTTCCGAATATTTCCCTACAAACTGTCCATAAATTGAAAGAAGTGTTCGATACACTCTCTTAACCTAGCATGAATTTTCATTGTAAAATTCAATAATTTGCAGACGTTTTTCGTTCGTAAGTCGATTCATGATTAAATTGTAGACCAAACTGAACAAGTTTGATAATGACACAAGACACTATTCACGCGTTATCTGTCAAAAATAGTGTTACCAAAAAGATACTAGCAAAAAAATCACTTTTTAATAGTTTTGAATAATTGTTCACGAGAAATCCAGCTCAAGTTTCGACATCTTAACTTTTGACAGTTTTAATGGTGAACGTACTCAGAGCGTCTCATTATATGAGTGGTATTGGAGATATTTCAAACAATCATCATTGTCACAATGGATTCAAATCACGATGATTCTATATGACTTTCATCGTGAATTAAACCAACTGCATTGTGCCTATCAACTCGTTTCAGCTTTTAGTAACGAAGCACCATCACTAGTCAATCAAGTATCGATGCAAACGATACTAATAACTCTGCTGCAGGTTTTGTTAGACTTGAGTCTTCGATTGAGTCAATAATATTTCCATAGTTGTTGAGGTATGGTCATTTTTTCAGATTCATGAATTCGGGATATACGAATACAGATGAACTCTATAAGTTCATTGTTGATTTGTTGATTCCCCAACACAGCAGAAACAGGATTTTGTTGATTGTGGTATAGGAGCAAATGTCGATAGTAGATCAGGATAAGATATTTTCTCTGTATTTTCAACTTTTAGTAGATTTTCAATGGGAAAATAACTGTTTGATTATCAGTGGATTCTCTCCAAAATCTAGCCACGAAGATCATCAATACTTTTTCACCTCTGTGACAACTGAAATAGTTGATACAATGAAAAAAGATGAAGTGAATTAATTCATTGTCGAAAATGTGTTTGTATGAATGACTTGAAACCTGTAAAGCTCATTTTTTAACTGGTACTTACTACTTAAGTTTCGAGATAGATGAATAAAAACGAATATAATTATTTGTGTCTTCACAGTTTTTTAAAATAATCTTCATTAAGATCAATACATTTGTTTGAATCAAACTCCAAAATATGTACTTTGAATGCCTCAACCGCTTCTTCATATGTAGTAAAGCGTTGACCTCACAATTTATTTCTGATAAAAAAAATCATTGGGTGCGAAACAAGTACTGTACGGATGTTTGCACTATTTTTGTTTGAACTAATGCGTGAGATCGTCTTCTACGATTGATTTCCTCGATTCTAATGAACAAATTCTGTTGTATTATTCACAAATTGAACGGGGTCGATATGTCCAATTATTCCAAGAAAAAAAACAAGCAACCATTTGCTTCGAAGTGTGATTTACCATATTAACATTAGTGATGGCATATTTCAACAATTAAGTAGCAACTTACGCAGATAAATTTAGTGTGATGTGCATCGTGAAACTTTGAACTTTCACTCAAAATTTTCCTCTCACTTCAATCAATTCGCATCAAATATAGTAGAACGAGAGTCTTATTAAAGATGTTTAGATGTTTTTATTGGGGTTGATACAGCGAAGAAAATTGTAACAGTCCATTTTCTGCTGTAATATGCAGAACACATACTAACGTTCGTAATAAACGACACAATAAATACTACCCTCCGCCCTTTTATACACTTTACATTAATTAGGCCCGAAAATAAATAAATTACCCCACATTATCAAAATAGTGTGGCAGGGTGATTGCGAAAACAAAAAAGTAGTTATCAAAATGACATATATTTGCCTATATATTCAAAATTTGTGAATTAAGACCCAACCGCATAAATTTGTCTTCATAAAATATTATAGATACAAAATCTAAGTATAAATATTTCCTCAGTGCGTTCCTGTGAAATGGATATAGAGGGAGGGAAATGGGCGTGATGGTGTTTCGTTTTTGGAAACTTAGTTTCCAACGTGGTCTTCAGAATCCATAAATAAACCCGCAATCGCCCTGTTCTTATACTGGGTTTTCACCTTAATAATTGGATTTTGGGAGAATTTAATGTTGTGGGAATGTTATGTTCACCAGTAACTTCTAAATGCACATCTGTGAATTGAATTTAATCATCAGAAATGGCGAAACTTGTGATATTGATAAATATGTCTAGTCTGATATTACCTCAAAAGTTTTATCTTCAGAGACTGAAGGTAAACTGTTCACCTTCAGTCTCTGAAGACGATAGCTTGGTTATCGAAACACTGGTCTCAAAATTTAAGTAGCAAACCTTGTATGACATCTTCAGATTTTTTGTAGAAGAAATTCCAATTACTCGAATTTTCACAGCGAACTATGAATGGATCTATGGAACAGATTCCCACAAACGTATAAATTTGAAAAAAAAGGCGTTTGAAAGCCTATGGTTCTCGATATACTGTTGTTTTTAGTTTAAAATAGAACTTTTGTATTCATTCAATTTAGTATTCTGTATTTTTTTGATAATAGTATTTTTGGTTCATTTTAGAAAACTATTTTTGTCACGAAAAACGCTTGCTGCAATCTTGAACAAGGAATATGATTTTTAACAGAATAATAACTATCCAAATACTACAACACCCCAATCAATCACCCCATAATTCCCATGAATCGTATCGTTTTTGATAGAATAGAAAGTCCTAAATCATTCTAATAAGGTCCTATGGAGCCACCGAACTATCTTCACATGATGCTAAAAAAAAACCAAATTGCAAACAACGGCATAAAACAATGTAGCAAATTTATGCAGCTCATACACAAAATATTAAGGACTGCTACGCTCCTATGAGTATAATTGAAGACTACACATCAGATTTTGTCTAATACTTATGCTCACGAAAATATACCCACCTTTTTACGAGAGATATAAAAAAATTAGTTGTACGGAACTGAAGAAAAAACTCAAATATTTTTCTCCGGCACGAACGCATCAGAACCAGATAACCACTTCTCGCCACAATCAGTTGTCAATTTTATGATAATTTCTGTCCGAAAGAACAACAGGCACAATTTTCTTATGGCGAAATACTAGGACTTAAGGATCTTCAAATGATGTGCATAATTTAGAAGATGTACCTTCATTAATCAATGTTAATCCAGGCTACCAATGTGAAAAAGAGGTATTATCTCTGATTTACATGAACGATTTGCACGAGTGAATTAAGCTTTACTCACCCTTATCTACAAAATCTACCGTAGGACGATATGTGCTTATTACTTTTAGGGGTGAAAACCACCCCTTATTACAAGAGATCAATAAAGTTATAACTAAATGTATTTAATGAGTGAAAATATACTTTTGAGCTTACTCATATTTTTCTTTTTGTTCAAGTCAAATATTTTGCATCCCAAATGTTCAGCCCTCATAAATCATCCTTTATTCTGGAAAAAATGAAAAAAATATTTACAGACATACTTATACAATTTTCTATTTATTTATTCCGAATTGAAATTTTTTCAATCTCTTCTAACTTGAATATTATGTATTTGGAATTTTAAACCACTATAAATCATCCCTTATGACAAAAATATTAAAAAATTATTACATATTTTCACTTATACTCCAAAATCTTCTTGCTCCAAAATTTTTTGGCCGCATGTCGTTCATTTTTAAGCAAATTAGTTGTTCAAAACGTAGATTTATAAGAATTTTATAACCTATAAGTTTATGAACGTTTTATATTTCTTTGGCACTCTATTTTTAAGGGGCAACATTTAAATGGCTCTTAAAGGGTATAATTTATACGTTAGGGTACGATTTATAAGGTTATATCTCAGTTATTTTACATGTGAGAAGAAATATAAAAAAAGATAAATATTTGTTAAAAAAACTACTAACTTTTTTTTCTTCTTCAATTCCTATGTATATTCCATATTTTTACAGAAATATTGGAAAAAAGGAAAAATTCTTGACAATTTCGAAAATGATTTTTCGACTGTAAACATAATTTCTCTCTAAATTTCTGAGAAACTATAAGAATCATTATTAGTACGTGAGTGAAATAAATTATCAATGGATTATATTTTCATTGCAATGTGGGTACTATTGCTTAGGGTGAAATTGAGGTTTCTCTTTATAAAAAAAAAAATAAATCGATTTTATTTCGCCATAAATTTCTTAGTTTTTGTCCTAGAGAGTTCTACAAGCTTTCATTTTAAAGCCTTTTAGAATTACTTCCAAAAATATAGGCAATTACCTCGAAAAATTGACCGTTTTCGCATTACTTGACGTTTTAAAAAATTTTAGATAATAATATATTCAATTTTCAATAAAACATAACTCGGTTTGAATAATACCCAAAAAAATCTATTAATTGTGTTTCTTACACTTTATCTGATAAAATCAAGAGTATTTGCTTTATTTATAATAAATCCATTAAAAACGTGTTTGTTTTAAAAAAAAATAAAGTTTTCTATCGCGCTTAACTAACAAATAAATGATTTTTTTATGAATGTTGAGAAAATTCTGGAAATCGATGCAGGCTCATGGAAATCGGAAGTGAAAAACTTGGTAGCCTGGAACTATGTATATAAAAATTATTGTAAGCTTAATAACCCTCGCGGTTGATGCGAATTAGCAAATTATGAATAATTTTATATTTTAGTTTTTGCCCCATTACAACATCTATGCCTACAAAACATTCAAAAATTATATTTTTGTAGGCGTGTTGGAATCCACTGAATATGTATAACCGCAAACCACGAAAACACTCGTTTTAAGTCTTTATTCGAATTTATAGATACTTGTGGAGGTGTTCTTTGCCACAAAAATTTTGTAATTTATACAGTGTCATTTCGTTGTTTTTATTACCTGGACTCCACATTTAAAACTCGGAATTACGATGTTGTTTTCTCACCACTGGAGTAAGTCCTTTTTCACACTTAGGATTTTGTTAATTCGACCTTGTACCTCAACGGTTTCGAGCGTATTTAGACTGAGTTCACACGGTACATATGCATTAGGATCCATGAACGAAAAATTGAGCAATAACTTCGCAGAGATTGAAGACGCTACTGTTAGAAGGAAATTCATGATATTGCTTTTTGAGATACAAGAAAATGGTTTGAAATATTTTGATTATGTGTGAAATTTCATGATAATTTATGAATATATACGTAAATTATACAGTGTATTTAGAGCTTAAGTCGTTCAGATTAAATTCAGATTTATTAGAAGTATACTAATACTCATTATGACATACGTTTCGGTTGCATGGGGACACAGATGCAAATTAAACAGGAAAAAAACTGAAGGCTCAACAAAATATAACGCTGAAACAAGCATTAAATGTCCACTGGACAACAAGAAGTGAGGAAATTTACGGAGAAACTGGAGAAAATACAGAAAGAAAACAAAAATTAAGGAATAAATTTCACCAAGATCTTAGGTTTTCCAAGTAAATGCACAAGAAGACACCCCCCGATACGGTAACCCCACATTTCATAAGCTAATACCGAGTTATACATCGGAGAAGGCTGTAGAGAAAGCTGTAGAGAAGGCGAAGGACAACTCGGATTAGATGTTTTCTTGCTAAAGAAAGTTGAAAAGGGTTTAGCCGATGCCGCGAAACACACACACACACACACACTTTAAGACGTCCAGACTAAGAAGATAAGAGTGTATAGCCAGCAAACTAACTATTAATCAAAAGATAAGACTTACCAGAATTTCACATAGAACTTTGGAAAGGAGAAGAAGTCTACGCGAAAATCTGCGACGTGAAAGAAGTTGAGAACCTGTCGAAATCACAGGAGGTGGTGATTATACGAGGGTGAATTCTTAGAGGTACGGGATTTCTCTGATTTAATTTGTAATCAAAGAATTCAACTGAATTCAACACTTATAAGACCTCTTGTTATGAAATGAAAGCAAACTTTAAACTCAAATTTCATCAGGTTTTGATCGATAACAGTAAAAAGATTCGTCATATTCTACACGATCAAAGGATATATCTTGTTTCTCGACATTTCACGCGGGAGCCTCTTTAAATATCTTCTTGTTTACTCCTATTAAATCTGCTTTAAGCAAACTTTGATCTCTATTTTACACATTGTTATTTTAAATATTTCCTTTATTGTATCTCATTCTTCTCATCTTCAATTACTATACAGGTTGTTCCACGACGAGTTGAAACTACCTGTTTATGGCAAAATACTTATAGTAAAATGAATCGGTTCTACCGGAAATCGATTGTAACTTTGTTATTTTAAATGGAACCCCCTGTATATTAATACATTTTTGAGATCTACGTAAAATTTGAGTACACTGTTGTTCTAAAACTTTGTTCGAAAAATGCATACTTTTTGAGTTAATAATTTTTTTGTAAAAAATTCGTCCGTTGCAGACGCTTATAAATTATTAAAGATATGGAAATGATTTCTGTTTGGTTGCTTTTGACAAGACTAGACGTATTTAAATCTGCGTTGAAAGATTTTTCATTTTATACAGGGTGTGAATAAGTTTAACTTACAATATAAGGCAAATTCATTTATACTTTTCTTTACCTAAACCTTACAGTTATCCATATGTTAAATGTTTCCTGTTTTTTTTTTCCTTTTCCTCTTTCCTAATGTTTATAAATATGCAAAATCACTAACAATCATAACTTAATATCATACAAGGTGTAGTAAAGAAGTTATAATTCAAATTCTGGAAACACCAGGGGCAAAATACATCAAGGCTAGAGTCGTTAGCAAATTAAGTTTAAATTTTTTCGTATTTTTCGAACTCCAAGCGAGTAATGAACTCTATCCAAGCGTTGTGAGGCGAGTTCTTTATGTGTGATGTAAATTTTCCATTAAGATAACTCAGCAACCTGGAGTAGTAGTTTTTATAAAAAAAGTGTATCTAGAGGATGCTGCACTCACTTTATAACCCCAATTTCACCTCTAGTGAATGTTTCTTCTCCATATTCTAGAAAGATGTCACATTTAGAGGAATTTAAACATATATAGGAGGTCGAAGAAGCTGTAACCGTAGCTCTAAGCGGTTTAACATGAGGCAATTACCTTTGACTATTACGGGACTATGATTTCAAACGGGATTCTAACCGCGTACCCTCTGCCCTCTATCTCAGAAACGATTCACCGTATAAACAAATCTTTCAATCGAAAGTTGTAGAAAATTTGATGTTCTACAATATAAACAAACTCGAAATATGCAAAAAATCGACTTTTAACCTCCTATTTTAAAGTTGCTCACATCAAATTTTATGTGGGCATTGAGAGGAGTTTTAGAATGTCAAATGAACAAGTTTAAACGACTTTAAAGTTGGTTATCTCGTTTTTGCAAAATTCTTGCCTAAATCTACCTAAAATAACTGGACTAATACTGTTCACCAATTTTCATTTGAACCACTTCAACCAACCCTGTTGTTAGACGATAATAATATAAAGTGTTAAGTATAAATTCGAAATAAACATTATCAGAAACTTTCAATTTTAAGTAAAAGGCGGTGCGGCGGCGTCTCAAAGGCGAAGCACCCATGTATCAAGTCCATTATTAATATTAATACCTTCGAAAAAATTTGTGTTTCATGTTAAACTTCAATAAAAAGGATATGAGTAATGGAATGGTTCCTCTACATTTTTAATAAATTGATGTTACTTGGTTTGCTAATGTAACAGAAATAGAAATTATACCGGCTGTCTAAAGTATTGCACACCTTTGAATCGATACCTATCTATGAAAGTTTTAACGGCTTAGCTATAAATACTACCAGGAAATACAAATATACTGTTTATATTCCTTCTGATATTCTGTAATGCACATGAGGTGGAAAATATAACAAAAATTGATGGAACATCACGTTTGGGTAAAAAAAAACAAAACAAAATAACTTAACAGTTTACAAATGGACTCCAGCTGTTTCCAAAAGACCGATTAACTGTACTGTTTACCAATTTTCCATTAAATCACTTTCATGTACTGATTGTACATTTTGTTACAATTCTTTCATAGTAGAAGTGATTATGCATGAGTACCTATTCCTTTAAATTCTTTGCTAGATGAGTTTGAATGATTAAAAAATTAGTCACGAAACATTATTAGTAATTAACCAAAAGTTACCAGCGACTTAAGTTATAGGAAAGTCTCGATGCTCTTAAGTACCGTATGACGGCCGTTGGCCATTTCTCAGAAGCTGACATATTACTGCTTGAAAATATAACTAAGAAACACTTGGAAATATTTCCAAAATTTTAGGTCTACCACTAAAGGGAAATATAGAATTAGAAAAGTAAATTTTTTAAAAATATTTCCAATTAAGTTGCACTTTATATACGATAATCGAGTTCTTTAACAAATCTTGCGCATTTTTCATCACATAAATTTTGATTTATACATTGAAATACGAGGTGGGGAGGTTGGAAACCTTGTTTTAAAAAAATGTCTTCAAGTCCGGTTCTGCTCTACCGATTTTTATAAACTTGCTTTTTGAAAGAGTTTTTGTTCAGCAATGCAAAATATATGGACTCCATAATTAACAATGTGACAATTAACTAATTAACTAATTAGAGGCTCCCTAGGGGCCATCCATCATTTTATATACACGTAATAATCAGGGACAGCAATTTTAATTGTTTGTCATTCAAATACTTCGTATTGCCTGTCGTATAATTTGAATCATATCAAAGTTTGTCGTGAGTCTCTGTGAACGAGATCTTCTGGTCGATCTCACAAATTAAAATATAAGCAAATTAGGACTGGATATATGGGTGGTCGAATAAAAAACTTCCAAGTCCTATCCACCTGTCACAGCATGTTTTACCTGTAAAATGAAAAATTCGTACCAAGAAATGTCTAAATATTTCTCTCAATTAACTGACTGAATGAAATAAATGATAGATAAATAGTACGTGGAAATTTATTTATTTTGCCACCCAAATATCCACACCCAACTCAGATTTTCATTTTTGAATCCGAAGATTTGATTCACACGAATAACCACTTTCATTCTTATCTCTAAGATATCAGAAGCCAGTGTGTTTACAATTATGCAGGAAAATTTGACATGAGAAAGCTTTTTTTCATTTCAAAGTGTTTACAAGAGATAAATCAGATTTTTTGTGTCGATATTTGACAATGGAAGAAACATGGATCCATCACTTCATTCCAGAAACAAAATGATCATGATATGAGTGGACGGCAGTTGGTGAACCACGTTCGAAACTTCCAAAAGACTAATAGTCATTAGGGAAAGTTATGGCATCAGTATTTTGGGATGCGCTTTGATTATTGTCCATCGACTATCTCCACAAGTTGTTGGATCGTTTGAATGCAAAAAATTAAGGAGTAAAACCACTGTTTCACTAAGACAGTACATTTCTAATTGCTTCCTTATTAACTGTATAGTCAGATATTGCTTCCAGTTACTACTGGCTATTTTCTGATCTAAAAATGGTCGTCGGTATAAAATTCAGGTCAAATGAAAGAACCTATTTTGAGACAAAAGTCAAATCCTTTGACGAGCACATCATCGAGAAGTTAGAGAAGAGTTTGAATTGCTCTTGAAGGAGATTATTTTTCCTATAGTCCTCGAGACAATGTATTAATTCCAAGTGGCAAAATAAGTAAAATTTGATGAAAAAAATGTCGATTTCTATTTTTTCGAATTCTTTCTTTCCCTCATAGGTCTTTCATTATCCCTACGTACCATCTGTTTCTTGATCTTTGTTTTTTTCTTGTTCTATGTGAAATTTTTTATTGCTCATAAATCTAATATTCTTTTGGATCTTATTATTTTTCTTGGTTCTGCTTCTCCGATAAATTCCTCATTTGATCTCCAAAGCAATAATTCTCTATCCTTTAGACCTCCTAGTTTTCTTTCCCACATATTTGGCTCCTATTCCTGATCATCGCATTCAGCGCTCCCAACTGTTTACTTTCCCTGGTCATCCTCGCTACCAGATTTTCTCCCTCGTAACCGTCGTCCTTGATAACCACCCCAAGATATACATAACTTTGAACTCGTTCTAGACTCATTGCCTTTTCTTCGTTCAGTAGTATTGAAAAACTTCTCATTGTTCTTTTCATTTCTGGTGTCAATTTGTACTAATATTTCGTTTCAAGATTAATTTTGATTTTCTACATTTAATCTAATGATAAACTTTGAAATAAGCAGAAATTGATCTGCATTTCAACAATAAATATATTCCGTAATGGCTTTTTAGCTAGAGGATTCTCTACAATCCTTAATCCGTGCTGCAATTTTGAAGAATCTGAATTACTGTTAGTTCAGTTTAATGATAAATGAAACGTGCTTTTTTGGAGATTATATCTTATGAAAGAAATTTGTGATGTTATGTGGCAATTAAAACTATTTGTATAATATTTCACCAGATGTAGAAACGAGATTATAAATTAATTGATGTTCACTTTAAACATGACAAAAACAAAAGTAGAATAAACGTTTATTACAATGAAATGGATGTAGGTAGGATTAGATTACATGAAACTACCTCTGGTTCACCTTAGGATATGTACATAATCACTTTTTAATAGCCAGTTTTTATTTTATTGTGGGTGGCTTTAACAAAGACTGAACCTAGTATATGAACCCCACGAACCAAACATATCTATCACAGTAATTAGTTGAACTAGAAATATTATTCAAACTTTTCATAAAAAATTCATTTAGTTTTTAAAAATCTGACATGATATACATTGAATTTTGGTTTTCTATTAAAATTTACTTATCTAAACATATCACTAAAAGTAAATTACGAATTATGTATGCCACTAGATTTATCATCTATCAATTAAAATAAAATGGAGATTAAATTGTTGTTTCTGTACTAGAAAAAAAGTTCATAACAAATTCAAGCAACTAATACTATAACTTGAAGTAAGTTATGCCGTTAATTAATGCCTTAACGTGTATGTACATGAACTTTACCGATGAAAAGCTTTTACCCACCCTATATTCTGCGAGATAAATTTCTGTTTAATCGATGTAACCTCTTTTTGCTTTTATTATTTCGTTGCACAATTTCCCTGTATAATCGTCGTTTATTTGGTTCAAATCGTTTTTGACTTATACATAATCGCTCTTCTTTTAGACTCAAAATCTCAAATTTGGACTCACTACTACATAAAACTACCTTCCACTCATAATACGTCCAATTTTCTTAAACCCACTACCACTTCTTGATTTTATTTTGACTTTTTGAAAGAAGTTTTCTACTGCCACTTTACCAAAATGTCAGCTTCTATCAATTTCTTCTAGCTATCTAGTTATAGTATGAAATTGTAAGACCATCGGCATATTATCTTGAAGTCATCAAAAGTAACCAATGGAATGAAGAGTCGTGCAAGATCGATTTGGGTTAGTCTTCTAGATGTTTTACCAATTTCTAATTTAAAGTATCAGTTCCATCTGAATCAAGGGCACTCTAGAGCTCTTGATTGGATACTTATTATTTCAACCAAAACAAAAATACTTCTTAATCACCTTGTAATTCCTTTGCAGACAAATTAACTCATGATATGATGCCAAATGCAAAGCTTCACAGCTTTTGATATAACCACCAATGAAACATTTAGTCGCACGGCACTGATGAAATTATTCGAGGCACTTGAATATGGAATTTGCTTGGCGCCTGAACCTATAAACCGGTTGACTTTGTCATAAAATATGGTAATTAATGATTCGATTAATTTTTATATTTTGCAATTCGATTGTGTGTATTAACATAGTTTTCTGATTTCCTCGATTTCTCCTAGATACCATATAAGGACAATAGAGCCTGAAGTTATGTTACTTAATGCAAAACAGCTTCCTTTCAATTTTGAATTATCACTTTATTTGAAAATAACCATGTTTATGAGATGAAAAAATTATTTTACGAGGTGTCTCTCGAATACTGATTAAATTGATCATAGTAATTGATAAACATGTTTTAATAGTACTTCTACTTACCAGTTTGTAGATATTTAATGAACAAGCATCTGGATAAGGGCAATTTGAAACCAAGAAAATGCTGCAGATTGTTAAGCGTCATTTCAATCTACGAGTTCATTAGAAAGTTCGGATTATAAAATGTTTTATAACGAACTCTTAAATCAAAATGACGCACTCAACAATCGACATAATGTTCTAGATGGTTAAGAGTCATTTTAATCTAAGGGTTCATAAGAAAGTTAGGTTGACGAAATGTTTCATAACGAATTCGTAGATCAAAATGGCGCGCTGAATAATCGACATAACGCTCTAGATTGTTGAGAGTCATTTTAATCTAAGAGTTCATTAGAAAAGTTTGGTTGATGAAATGTTTCATAACGAACTCGTATATCAAAATGGCGCGCTGAATAATCGACATAACGCTCTAGATTGTTGAGAGTCATTTTAATCTAAGAGTTCATTAGAAAAGTTCGGTTGACGAAATGTTTCATGACGAACTCGTAGATCAAAATGGCACGAAATCTGTTCGGTTCTCCAATTTGAATCTAATTTTTTTTTTCAAAACTATGCCGTACAACATTGCGCTAGTTACACTAATTACACGATAATTGCGCACTTCTCCTTATCTCCTTTCTTTTATATTGACGTAATATACAGTTTTCTGGGAATTCGTCTTCCTTTAACAGGCACTTATTGATTAGTTTAGTTATAATATCGTGGAATATTTTTTGTCCATGTTTCACCAACTCAATGGAAATATTTCCAGGTCCTGGTGCCCAAATTTCATCAACTATTAGGCGCTTGGTTATCAATTTGGATTTCATTATAACGTAATTCAAAATGTGTTTGCTTTTTCTTCAGCAGTTGTTCCTGATGATCCTTCCATTGACTATTTGATTGAAAATATTCTGTTTTTTTCGTTTCTTATCGTTTTCCACGCCATTGCAATCTTCGTTTCTCTCATATTCCTATCAATCCCTTCACATTTCTTTTATTCCCACTTTTTTGACTTCTCTGTTCCAGTACAAATAAAATTTTCTGAAATACAGTAGTACTTACAAAAATTACCCTTAGAAACCTATGATATTTGTAATATAGCAACTTTTAACCCACTAGAAGAGACGGTACACTGATTTGGTAGGAGATTTGTATTCATTGATAACAAGCGTCAACCATAATTATTTTTTTCATCTCGCTTTCAGTAACAGCAAATATTTTATAAAATAATAATTCCTCTGGTACTAAAATTTTCCTATTAACCAACACGAACTATCTATTAGTCCCTCGTATATATAGAAATAGTTGGTTGGAGATGCTTACATATCATGAGAATATTTGTTTGTTATTTCAATTCGGTTTAAGAAATTATAATGGGCTTAGCAAGGTTTACTTTCAGTTTAACACCTACGTGCAAAAATTAAGGACGCCAAGGCAGGTCTTTGATTTGCATAGGTCGAATACGTTCTCGAGATATCATTGTAGCATCATAGTTGATTTATTATATCAAGAAATTACAACATAATAACAACAAAGAACTAAGAAAATTTATAATACTGTTATACATAAAAGGTATGTTACTTCACGTGATTATTTATATTTCAAAAAGTGGGTAGTTACAAATAGTTGAAACAAACTTTCTATAAAGACCAATAGGTGTTTGTTGTTTCTACAAAACTAAACATGATTGTTATGAAAATTTTCATAAAAATTTCATGAACTCATGATAAATATGAAATTTTTTCATAAACTGTGTGGTGAACCTTAGAAAATATCGTGAAAAATGAAATCTCACGATAACCACTTAAACGGTTATTAGAAAATTATGAAATATCCTTTCAAAAACAGAAAAGTTCCAACGTGCTAGTTGATTTCACGTAAAATATATTAAAAATGTTTTCCACCTTGTAATTAATAGATTTCTAGTAGTTTACATTCAATTTTTGATAAAACTAATAACGCGAATTAGTAGCAGCATTTATTGGAATTTATGGTTCCAAAAAACAGCTGAAACTTCAGTCGGTGCTGGCTTGAGCTTCACATCTAACTTGTTCAAGATTCGACCATTAATTGAGCATCTAAATAACAAGTTCTTGAATTTTGGAGTTTTCCACCAGGACTTAAGTATTGATAAGTAAATTGTAAGATATTTCGGACGCTACTACCTCAATCGATTCATCAGAAGAAAACCCATAAGATTCGGGTTCAAAATGTAGGGTCTGTATTGTTTGGTTGGTGGTTATTGTTACCATTTTGAGGTTTATGAAGGAAAAAGAACGGAAGAACCTGAAATGGATGAGGATGAAGTTGAAAATCCTCCACTAAATAGCTTTTACTTTAACAACTTCTTTACAAGTTGTTCGTTGAAAGTCTGAGAAAGTTATGAAAAGAGAAGATCTAGGTGCATACGGCTGTAGATTTGACACTAAAAATTGAAGTCTTATGAAAAATATGGAAAAACAATAATTGGGTAAAAATATTTTCCAATCATGAAAGCATGTACGAACCACCAACAGCAAAAATCATTATTTGACAAAAACTTTTAAATGAAAGCAAAGAAATTATGGAGTATAGAAGACAAACTTGAGAAACGAATGTGCCGAATGTTATATAGGTTTGCATGTAGAATGTTCCCCCTTATTCCATTCAATATTTAAAATATTCACTAAATTTTCCAATGAAATTTGAAATAATTAACATATGTTCTGAGTTATAACGTTAGAATACAAAATAAATCGTAAAAATTCGGGTAATTAGAAAAAATTCTGGTACTTGACGGGTTAAACTGTTCTAACGAATCAATATATTTCATGCCACCAGAAATTCTCTCATTATTATAACAGTCCAACGTTTCAACATCTTTAATGATTTATTTTACTCTCTATGGTGTTTCTCGTCGTTTGATGTATGTCTGAACTGGGCATCAGTACATAAAAATAATTTAGGTTCTCTGATGATATGATTTACCGTATATTTCAAGACTTGGCAATTAGGCGGAATATATAGTAGGCAACGATGTTTTCGAAAGATTGTTAATAGTGTTATTGTGTTTAATTGGTTTTAGGGCATTAATAAGAACGGTGTATATATATTTGACATAGTTTAAATTGTAACTTGGTTGAATTTATTATCGTTGTTCAATTAAATTAGTTTAATATGAATGATGATATTTATCAATATTTTCCGAAAGAATTCTAAAACAAAAAATATTAATAAGAGCCACTGAAATAACTTTGAAGCAGCTATAGTCCATTCATTAATCATTCTAAGCAAAAATAAAGTCGATTTAATTTATACCCGGAGTATTTTCGTATGAAATAACATTTTTATGAATATAATCAATATACCGGGTGTATACTTATAATTTCACCAAATTAACCTGCGTATAACTTCTAATGAAATGAAGATGAAAAATGTTTTATTAAAATTTCATATTTTTTCATAATTTATGTTAAGAATAATGGATTATACTGGTTATAAGGGCTTAAACTTTGACTCTTAAGTAACGTTACGTTCATAAAAGTTATTTTGATATAAAAACTTATCAGTTATTATAAATCATAATAATAATCCAGATCAAAAGATATCGCTACAATCAATATTTACATAAAATGTTTTGATCATTTCATCAGTGATGATGTTCACATTTTGAAAGGATTATTGTTCATTGAAACTTATTCTTTCATCAGTTCTCAATGGTATGGTGGAGTTTTATAATTTTCTATGATTTCATATTTTTTTAATTTCTTTTTATGGATGCAACACGAAGAATATAATTTTTTTCTCACAGATCCGTGATGTATTTGAATATTTTTTGAATTAAGCTTATTTTGTAAATATTTTCTTAATCACTTGATTTCGGGAAATTTTTCTAAAAATCTCGATCATTATACAGATCTGAGGATGAACATATATCATTTGTTTGGTAAAATCATTTGTACTGACGATTTGTACTATTTTCAGACAGCAATCCTTTTCACTTGGTGAATTTAAACCAGTATTTCTGCCAAATATCTCGTGTAATATCCATCAAGAGCAATACAATCATGGCAAATAGGCTTTCCAGTAAATATGTACTCAAATTATTGCGAAATGCGGGAAAAAACGAAATCGATTTGTTTCCAATAGTCAAGTGATTGTGCATTTTTTTCTGTTGTGAAATATTGAGCCTTAACTAATTCTGAACGTGTAGTAGGTAGATGTTTAGTCTAAGTAAATATCTAACAGCACTCTGTTGTAGCTTTTTGCTCAAATTCCTTGAAACCGTAGTACTGAAGTTTGTTAATTAAAATAATATGATTGATACAATCGAAAACCTTAGAAAAATCACAAAAAGTTGTAATGCAATGATGGTTATATAGGCTGGAGTAAACATTATTTAGGAGGGATAATATAACATAATTTGTGCATTTGTTACTTGAAAACCGAAATTGATGGGGAGTATTTTATATTTGAACAAAAATGATAAAAGCCTCTTTTTGGCCAAGATCTTAGATAATGTGGGAAGGAGTGCAATTTGACGATTCGATCCCTGATTTTTATCTACTCCTTTATGCAGAGGTATATTAAATACGAAATCACTCATAAACCAACAAACAACGGAGCAAAGTGAAAGAAGAATGTGAAAAAAATTTTCTATTATAACAATTTGCAAAAAAAAATGTTTTTTTTTCATATAAGAAATTGCTAATAACCGTTATTCGTTAAAGAAACCCATCAAATAGTCCATTACCAGCATTTTATAGTTATTTTATGAACGTACGTGTCATAAATACAAACATTTATTTAAATTCCTCACTCCTACACTTGCAATTTCTTTCTCTTGTAACAATCCGAAGATTTTATCAAAAATCACTGTTGTTTCTACTTATATGGTTGTAATAAAAAATATAAATATACTCTTACCACAAAAGTATTTATGATGTCGTTAAATTATAATCGGGAGAAATTATTTCAAGGAAACAGTCAAAGATTTAATAACAATATTTTCAGAACTGAAAACAAATCATTTTCTACTCAGATGAGTTTTCTAGTTATTTTTAAACATTACGTTATTTATTACCAGCAATTTAACGGAAGAGTAATTTTCCAGAAGTTTATTATATTTTCCTTAACGTGATACGCTATAGTAGAATACCAGAAATGTATACAGGGTTTATACAGTGTTTTGTCCAATGTTTCATAATTATTTTTCCCGCATCAATAGTGTTGTTTATTAGAGATAAATTTGATAATACAACTCAATAATTGAAGATATATTCAACAGATACTTGGGGCAAGAGAGGGTAAGATGGGGAACGTAAGGATTGAAGGGAAAGTATGGTTCTTCCAATATCAATTCCAGAAGAAAGTTATGTGACGAACAATAAATATTTCATAAATTTGCACGGCACTCATACCAATTTAAGAAATGAAAAATAATGTTTACTCCCCATATTAAATTCTGTAATCGTCAGTCCACGTCCATCTCCAATAAGAACATCCAATCCTAAACATAAATGCATTTCTATTGTCTGAAGCCGTATGTACACAATTTCTTCGAAATTTTCCTGCCTGAGACAGTCTGTGATAAGCAGTGGCATGGTTTTCCAGAAAAAAAAACAAATGGGGTACAAAAAGGGATCAGTTCACGTCTGGTACTCGGTTTAAACCAAACTCCTTCACAGGAACATTTTACTCGTCTATTCACGTTTCATAATTTAATATCCAGTTCTAGCAAGCTAACGAAGTATGATAAGGCTTATAGAAAAAAATTCAAACTATGTAAGAAAATTCAATTTTTCTCTTAAAACTATTAAATTCCGCTAATGTTTGGTAATGTTATCAAATGTATTTGGACAAAAAAATAACTCATTGACAGAAATCGAAAAACAACTGCTTAGCTTTTGCTTCTTTAACGTCTAGTCCAGTGCGTATAGCATGAGCCCATTGTCCACCTTTGGCACACATATACCAAAGTTCATTATCTTTTCCAACGTCGTCACATATAATGCAATTCCTTTCATGATCAGAGCTGATTATATCCAGTTCGTCTTCAGTAGCTATTGTCTGAATTTCACAAGATGATTTTGAAGATGAGCTAAACAAATCTGCCTCAATGATTCTCGATTTCACTGATTGGCAGTTCATTTTCTTTAACTAACGCTTCTGGCTTATCCTCTTTTTCTGGATGTCTTAATTTCTTCAGTCATTTTTTTTCTATTTTCTCTTTTTGTATGACTGGTGTGCCGGAGGTTATTAAAGGAAGCAGTTTCATCCTTTGACGTTAACAACTTGTATAACTATTAGATTAAAATTTTTTTGGGCTTCAAGATGCTTGTCTGTAGTTTTGGATAGAAGGGAGAGAGGAGCAAAATCAATTATTAGGACAAGCTACAGGGGCTGACACGGACTGAGACTCTTCTGGGAAACTATAACCAGAGAAGATCTATGAACAATATACGTGTACCAACAGGAGTTCTATAAGAGCATTGTTGCCTCAACAAACTACTGAAGACACTAGATCCAGCTGATAAAGCGGCGTGGAGAGCACAGAGGAAACTTTTTTCCAAATTCTCTCAAAGTGTAAAACACTAAGGAACTCTAGATCACTACACCTGAAATAGAAGACGAAGATCTCTAGCAATTGAAGCCATCCCACATTCTAGACTTTTTAAAGGAGTGTGGTTGATGAATCAGCTATAAACACTGCAGGACACAAGAGATCCTTAAAAAAACATAATTCCAAGGAAACATGAACAAATCCGTCAGATGCTTCCATTTGGCCAAACAATAATGCCAAATATTACGTGGTCTTGATGTATCCTGAATATTGATTTCTAGTCCACACGTTGCTCCAATTAGTTTGTGATCTGACGTTCCTAGTGGTGCATATACAGTCGCTTTGTACAGATGAGAATCTATTGTTTGAAACATGACTAGAGGCTAGCAAAGTCACCACTCCATCGGAGACAGTGGTTGGTTCATTGATAAGTTGAGTCAATACGTGATGGTTGACAAAATCTTCCTTTCCGCCCCTTATTGTCAGTTCTGTTGAAACAGTTCAACAAGTAATCGTCTCTAAATTTGTACCTGAATGGGTTGTATAAGTTTTACCCAGGATATATACGGTGAACCTTGGATATTGATAAGTTCTTTCTTGTTTCTGATAGAGCTAGAATATGAGATTTCTTCGACTACAGATGTACAGCGTTTATATTCGTGTTAAGACCTCGTATGTTACAGATACTTTTGCTTGATAGCCTCTCCAGACCAGTATCTACCAGGAGATCCGAACAAGAGGTTATTTTAGTTTAGAAGGTGCCATCATGTTACTTTTTTTCGTATTTTCCCACCGTGGAAATGGGACGTACATAGCGACGAAACTTAGGACCAATTCACATAACGGATTTATTTATTAAACAAAGTATACTAGAATCTCTGCTGATTTTAGTCGATTTTGGTTAAATTTTAAGGATTATTAATTACTTTTCTATTGAATTATTACGATAATAATCATTCGGTGTTAGTTTGACATGAAACGATATAAAAAATTAGAAATCCAGGCCAATATGAAACGAAAAACTCATTTAGAATCTTTCAATACAATCATCGATCAATCTCCATTGCCGATGCTAATGCTAATTTGCACAGGAAACAAAAAAAAAAAAAGAGAACGAACTTAGTTAATACCATAGATTCTTTGAACCTGTTTGCTGTTGATTTATAAACTGGATTTTATAACATGTTATTCTGCGGCTAGTAGAAAATATGTTGTTATTAGGAATAAAACTAATAAGTAGTAAAAAAACACATCCTTAAAGATCTGAAACTGATATTTGAAATTCGATTTCTTCAGGATATTCCTTTCTGACCGACAACAGTTTTATCAATGATAGGATACATTAGAACTTGAAACACACAAATTGAATTTGATAACTCACAAGCAGTGGCGCAGTGGGGAATGATATAGACGTAGGCGAAGTCGTACCAGGGTCCCATCTCTTTCATTTATAAGATCTGCCTTTTTTTACAAAAAAGTTTAAAAAAACCAGTTTCTAAACCAATAAATATCATTCGTTAGAAAATTAGACTTGGAAAAGCCATCTTTCATAATTGGGGACATTGAAACCTTTTTTTAACACAAAAAACTGAATTTTATATAGAAAAACAATTCTTTCACAAAAAAATTTTAGAAAACCCAGTTTCTAATCCAATAAATAGCTTTCGTCAGGAAATTAGACTTGGAAAGACCATTTTCTGAATCGATAAGAACCGTTCGTCACGAAAATAGATTTGGAAAAGCCATTTTTGACCTTTTTTGACACAAGTGAAAAAATATCAATGAGTGATGGGAGATATACATTGGAAAAAGGTTTCAGTGATTCAATTTCTTGCAAAAGTAATTTTTGTTTCACTGAATCCTCTAATAAGGATTTTTCATTAATTTTTAACGCCTTTCTGTGGAAACTGTACTTACTTATAATGAACATAATTCTAATAGCAATGTGAACATTAGGATTAGAATTAGATATCTTTTTTTTATTGTATAATCTGCTTAACGTCTTTAGTTTGATGGATTAGGCACTGAAAGTTGTAGTTCTTCCTGAAGCTCAGAAGATTCTTTGCATGAAATACTCAACCTAAATCATCACAGTGCTTTAAAAGCTCAATATGGTGAAAAAATTTCAAATTATTTATGTCACACAATAATCCAAAATTGTTATAATACGCAGTGAGTGCATAAAATCCTGTTTAATGTCTTGTATAACGACGTAAACTATTCTAATAGAGAAAATTATGAATATTCTTTAAGTGGAATCACCAGGCTGATCTACAGCTTCATAATTGAACATTTTCTTTTTTTTGTGGAGTCATTTCATACAATTGTTATTTTTTATAAATTCGTAGGCGTTTACAGTACATTCAATGAAACCCGTTTCAAGAAATTTGTGGATGTTGTTACGAAAATTGCACAGATCATCAGTAGCAATTTTGAAGGCATCTACGAGGCACCTTTAAGTGAGAGGCCGTACTTGTAGTTTGTCCAAAATAATATATTGAAGACGCTTTGGAAAAAACAAACTTTGTGAAACATAAAAATATAACCTTGTCTTTAGGATGGGTAGGAAACTTTTCGAGAACGCTCTGAACGTTTTCTGTAGATGCCAATTTTCTTACGTTGTAGTCCAGTCGAAGTATTTTTAATTCGGCAGCAATGTCACGATTACTTTCACCTAGACCATGAAGACTTGCGATAATGCATGAGTTTCAACGGATAGTTCCTCGGTTTTACCCATTCTAAACCTTACAAGTCTGAATTTGTACGAACTAAAAAACAATGAGTATACAAACTGTCTTGGTTCAAAAAACATACATGTCAGCACTCTTTTGTGTCTCACTGGGAATAAACTAGAATCATAAACACCAAAGAAATAGTTTCCAGTTGAAAAATAATAAACAAACGATTGGTTACATTTTTATTTATAAATTAATTTGCGAAAGGAGAAGAGTAGAAGGACACTCAACAAACTTTTTAATTAAATGAGTTATTACAGAAACGATATTGTAGTATAAAGAAGAAGTTACCTAACAACTAAAAAAAAAATGAAAAGTAGGGTAATTTCGGGACGATAACCCTATTAACTTTAATATTTGACTGGGTAGGAACTTTCTTAATGAAAAATCAACTATTAATCACTAAAATCAATCAAAACAATATGATTTTAGCCTAAGAAAAAACTAGGACTGACTATCTCTTCTAGGTTATCCGGAAGTGATTGCCATAGCTGTCTGGGGGAACTGGCCAGTACTTTTTTCGACTTTCCCTTTGCCTTTTTTACATCTTTCAATTACTTTGTTTGTTATTACCGCAGTAAGGAAACATGTCTTCAAAATCAGTGCAATTTTCGTGCACCTAGAGAATGCAAATTTTGCCTCGTAATAATTATCACAACAACTATCCACTTTCAGAGCTATGATTGAAAATGATGGGAATTTCGTCGCAACTGCTATCAAACAACCTACAAATTACCTTTCGTTTCTTAAGAGTTTTTTTACTAGAGTGGAGGTACTTCGTTCAATACTCTTGTCCAGTATTTTTGTCAGTTTTAGTTGGTCTACCGTCCACTTGAACCTGGATCTGAAACTAATTGCGTCTACACTGATTTTTCATAGGCTTGGTTTAACTAAAATCCAAATTATTTTCATTTTAGACGTCCTAGGAGCTGTTGCTTGCATAGCCTACAAGATTCATTCAGAAAATTTTAGGAGACCTGAAAACAATAGCTGAAGATGATGTGTGTGATGGCATCGACAGTAAGGTGATGACATTAGCATTCGCAAATTCCAGAATTTTAATTGAATTACAGTGTGTAGAATAGCCGTACATCAAAAGAAGCACTTTGCCATTTGGTTTTACAGACAAGAAATTGAATTTCATACATTCAAGGAAAATATAAAGGCAGTATATGTTCGAATTCAAGTTTCTTTTCTGTTTTTTCTACACACGAGGCATAAAATTACTTCCAGTATTACAACAACCAGTTACGATGATTGTGTATATTTTTTCTGAGATGGTTTACTTATATACAGCTTTGGAACCTTTTTCAGCCAAAACATGACGTTGATGATCATTTAAATACAGCCCGGACTCGTCCATGCTGTTAATATGACCAGGTTATTCATTAAGTCCTTGTCACTAAGAGTCCTCTATAGCGTTTCAAAATAGGAGCTCACTTCTACTTCATGCTTTCCTTGACTTCTAGCATATGACACCTCTCCTAATTTCTTCAATGAAATATCGGAATTTTCTCTCAAAAGATCTATTTGAGTAATTGTCTTCTTTTAATCTTCTGTCTTGTGTAAATTAAAATCATTCCGCCATTTTGTACTTCCTTCATCGCATTTTTCATATTGCCTCCACTCCAGGCCACTCGACTAGCAGCTGCATTCCGTTTGTATTGATTAGGCATCTGTGGAAAATATTGAAATCACTCAAAATTTTCGAATTTTATGTTTAACTCTTCAAATATCTCCCGATTGTACAGGTAAGATCGCCATATTAAGTAATTGAATCAAATTCTTAAGCTTGTAGGTTATTTTGAGGTTAGAACCAAGCAAATATTTGATTTTACATAGAAAGCACGTAAACAAACAAAAATTTCAAAATAGTTTTGTGACCAGTTGATATGATAATCCCTTAACTTAAACCTAACGTTTGATTTAAAAACAAAGTCGAATTACCTTTGAACTGTCCTATTCTTGATAATATATCATAAAGCAGCTTGCTGGTGCAGGCTAAACATCTAATTGATAGTCTTAATCTGAGTCACTCTTTGCAATATTCTCACGTTTCAAATAATCAAAAACTTGAATCGGAATTGCAGTTCCAAGTCGAGTGATTGATTAATTTCATTCTCTTATGATTCGTAATTACTAAACTTTCACTAAATACGAATAATGACAATTTTATTGAGTATCGAAGTTTATTTACTTTCTATGCGTACTTAAGAATTATAGTTGAAGTCGTTGTCTGTGACCTATTCACAACTTCGCAGTCCACTGATTGTGTTGTCATCGACACAATCCGACGAACGCTTCGTAGGACGTGTCAATGAGTCTTTAGGGAGTTCTAAAGGGACTACTAGAAGTTAGGAGATGTCTGGAATATGTCGCGACGGCCGTCCTCTTTTATAGCTTTTATTACTCTGTAAACAGTTACAAACACGACTAGAAAACTCTACTCAATTATGAACAATGAAGTTGAATGCGGAACAATTTCCACTTTGAAGTAAAAGATGATTGCTAGGGGTGAAAATTATGTTACTTCTTGTAGAATTTGTTCAATCGTACATTTAGGAATATAATTATTATGTAGACGTTGAATTAAATGGTTTTTCTCATCATCAAAGTATATAACAATCTATCAAAAGTAACCAATGGACAATTTAAATTTGACTTAACCTAATAGAGATTCAAATTTAAAACAATTGATCAGCGTTTCATAGATTCTGTAGCAGACTTCAACGTACACACATAAACTCCTCTTGTATATTAAAAACACTAAATTAACTCAAAAAACTTGTTCTCTTTCATCTTTCTTGTATTAGGCGTAGTCGCCTTGACCAGTTTGTTGTTATCTATGCGACTTAAGTGCTCATTCCATTCTTTCTTTCTTGATAGAACCCATTAGTTGACGTCGTCTATTTTGCACAATCTTTTGATGTTCTCACTCCTTTCCCTGTCCATTAGGGTTTTTCCGGCTATCTCTGCTTTCATCAAAAAGCTTGATATTCTTAAGTCTTCTACCTATTCATGGCCACGATATTGGCCTGGACATTGCGACTTCTTCATGACTATTTGCTTGAACGTCTACTCAACCTTATCCATTTCTAGGTTACTACGAAACTCACTGGGATCAATACGAAAATTTGGACGTGGTTACAGTTTGATACCATCAAGCTCTTCGTTCTTACATTACGTTACTTTCAGTGGTATGTGGTTTAACATTGTTTTGTTGTAAGATAGTCCAATCTCGGTTGTAAACAATGTAAACAAAAAGTTACCCGAGTGTCTAAATAATTCAAAGTTGGTCGATTTCTACTATCTTTCGAGATTAAAAGCAAATCAAATGTGAATCACCCTGTACCTAGATTACAAATTGGCGCTACGATTCTTGAAGAACCTTGACCTCCCGGACAACTGTCCTCCATTCTTCTTGATGTTGTTTCCTCTGTCAGTTTCAGACGCCCAGTTCTTTCAAGTCCTATTTTACCTTGTCGTGCCATCTAATGCGTTGTCGTCCTGATAGTCTGCGGCTTTTGCTGGTATGCAAGTTTCATTCCTCCACCCTTTGGTATCCGTTCGACGTGACCAAGCCATCTCTGCTGCCATGCTCTCCATACATGGCGTAAATCCCAGCGTTAACACTCCCCCTCTTCTTGGTCTTGAATTATACCTTAGCTGCGCCGAAGTACTTTCCTCTCCCTCGAGTTGAGCTTCAATTCAACTAACAGTCATCGCCCAGGTTTCAGAAGCGTACATGACAATTGGCCTGTACTGTTTCAGCTTCTTCTAGACACTCTCTTCTGTATTTCCAGTGTAGTTATGAGGGGGCCAAGGTATTTGGAGTTGTCAACACTCTCGAAGGTTTAGTTACCTACCATAAACGCTACCGCATTTGTGTGGACTTGGCTGCGCGATATGTACTTTTTTTAGCTTTGTTTAAGCTAAGCCTTCGATTGGATTCTTCTATGTTCCCTTCCAAGTCCCCCCTTCTAAGCTCTATTTGCCTTCTGCTTAGTAGGTCAACATCGTCTGCGTAGGCCATCTTCTGTCTGAATCGGTTGAGTAGGATTGGTTTGCAACCTCATTAATATTCCTTCCAAGGTCAAATTGAACAGAATACAAGACAGAGAATCCACTTGCTTCAGACCACTTCTGACGTTGAATTGGCCAATACCCTCATCTTGCAGTTCGTGTTGCATGGTGGTAATGACCACCAGCTTTACTAGCTTATCTGGCTGGCGGTCCATGAAGGTAGCTTGATGGTAGTCTTTGAGAAGTTGATGTACTTTTATGTTGTATTCGTAGCACTTCTCAAGGATGTAGGGGATGGTGAATACGTGGTCTATCGTTGCTTTTCCTCTTCTGAAACCACATTGGTAGTCTCCAATCACTTGCTCTGCTTACACATCCAGCCTTCTAAACGGTATCGTGGTCATTAATTTGTAGGTGACGTCCAGTAGAAAAATGCCTCTGTAGTAAGTGCAGTTTAGTTTCGAACTATTTTTTTAGATTGGGCAGATGATTGTCATGTATTTCCTCAATTGCCCAACCAAAAGGATTGAGAATATAAAACGATTTATTGTGAATTTCAGAGAATAATATATATTTATTTTAAATTTTTTGAATGTCCTCTTCAATATTGTAAGTATCACAAATTGATGGAACTGAGGTTTTTTGAATCAATAGCAAACTTTTGTTTGCTATTGTAGCTCAAAACTCAATATTCGTGCTCGTAAATTAAAAAACAATGAGTGAGTCTGATTGACGTTTTCAATTAAATCAGTCTTTGGTAGGTTTTTAGTGGATAAACTACGCGCGCTATAGGTTATGACCATAATCAAAATAAAGTATTAAGGAAATTGGTAGGATCCATAATAATCTTATATCGTTATTTCGATATTATTTTTTCGTTATACCAAGAGTCATTGAACCCATAATTAATTACTGATTAGCATCTTCAGCTATTATGAATTCAATTAAAACTAACTGTCATCACCACATCCTTCCAGTATTGATATTTCGAATATTTGACGGTCGGTTAAACTCTCAATTTCCTTTTATTTTAGTCACAACCGCTGCGGGCCTAATTCCAATGAACTATAACAGTAAAACTTATTGAAAAAAAGTTCGTAATTCAGTGTTGTTTTGACGGATCTTTTCAAATCTCATCAAATACTAGGTGAACCCTTCCATTAATTATTTTTAGTAATGAATTCATGATAAACAAAAAGTTTTATTATAACATTTATCATAACATACGATGTTAATTTTGAGTACAAGGACCATTTCGTATATTTTGATATGACACACCACTAGATGAGCTAGAGCTAGCAATTTCGAAGTCTGCTTAATTATATAGTACCGCGGATCATATCACCATGGAATGCGCCAGCTCGAGACAGGGATATTCCAGGTAAACGAAAAGGTAATCCGAGTAGATAATACAACTCGTGACGGATTTATTGATTGTATTACTTATAATATAGTACCTAATCCAGTTGTGAAGCAACTGGTCCAGATGGAATACCATTAATTGTATTGAATCATTGCGCAGCTGAACTAACAAGTCCGCTATGCAAAAACTTTTCGCTATCACATAAAAGAGGTTGCAGATTGGAAATTAGCTCGGGTTCAGCACATACCAGAAGAAGGAAAAAAGGCGGTTTTAAAAAACTACTGTCCCATTACTTTGGTTGCAGCCATTTCTAAACTCGTTATCCAGCAAATCTTGGAATATTTTGAGTCTGCTAACCATCAATATGCCTTCCACAAAGATAGATCTACCGGGAACTCTCTGGTTTATGTTACCAAAGAATGGACTGAAGCTATAGAGAAATATTGCACTGGATATATCGGAAGCTTTTGGAAGGGTTTACTTTGACAATCTGCTAAGTAAATTGGGATCGTACAGTATTTCATCTTCATTATTCGACTGGCTTGGTAACTTCCTCAAAATTTGATCCATCCTAGTTGCTATCGATGGATACACTTCGGAATGGTTTGAGGTCAACGCTAGTGATTCCTAGGGATGCATTATGTTCATCAAGGATCTAAAAAAAAGGAAACTCAATCTATAGCTGGCAAGTTGAAGTTCAATGCAGTGAAAACCCAGACTGCTATTATTATAAAAAATACTGAAACTGCAACTAAAGATTTGATCCTATCTGTACCGGGTGCCACAATAAGAATGGCTCTCCGCCATATTTTGGGAACCGTTTATAGTACAGCTTCGGGAAAAAAATTATAACAAATGTGACATCAAGAAAAACCTGGAAATTATTTACAGAGTTTTTTATTTACAATTAAATACCAAAAATTATAAAATGAAAAATGAATAATTTACAAATTTTCACTAATTAAGATGCATTTAAACTATGACTATCGTATTCTTCATGAAATTCAGCGAATATTTGATTTCACAAGTTTTAGTCTATCACTTCAAATAAGAGGTGGCGAGAAGCGGGAACTTCATTATAAAAAAACGCCTGTAAGTCCAGTTCTACTTAACCTATCTATGCAAATTTAGTCTTTTTGAAGAGAGCTCCTTTCTACAAATGTAAGAGTTATAATTTCGAAACAACCTAATGAGTAACGTATACGCTAGAGGGCGCTATTTTTTTAAATCTAGCTATCCTTGAAAAATGTTAAATGGAAATATGCAGTTTTAATCAAGGAATAAAAAGTAGACCAAATTAGCAACAGAATAGCGAAAACCGAATGTCGATATCTTTTTTGTATTACGAGATATCCTAAGAAATATGTAAATTTTAAGCATTTTCCTTTAAACGTAAATTAGTACCATTTGACTGAACGGATTTTAACATTTTTTGACTCCTCAAAATTGTCTTTCCTTGTTCTATTAATAATAGTTCTAATTATAATGTCAATATTACTTATGCCGTCACTGGAAAACTGCGTTATGGAAGTTAGAATGGAAATATATAAAAACAAGTAGTGGGTCATGAAAAAAACCAAAAGATATATCTTGTGTCAAATCAATAAACAGAGTAATTTGTTCATTTACGTATCATTGCGATTTGTGTGAATAGAATTCACTTAAAAGTAATATCTAAGAAGAAGATGATTCTTACAAACGAAGAAGTATTTAATTTGATAGGCATTTACTTTGAATGTATGAGTAGTTAATGTAGTTAACGCTTACCCTGATAGGTGGATAGGACGTGGAGGCCTATTTTTTTTTTTTTGGTCAGCCAGGTCACCAGACTTAACCGTCTTAGATTTCTATCTCTGGGGCCAGATTGAAGACCTTGTTTGTGCAATTAGACCCACTACTAGAGATAACATGATCGAGAGAATACGAAACGCCATTCAGAGTATTTTGAGAGCTGAAATTGAGACTGCTGTTCAATCTACTCTTCAAAGAATAAACGCTTGTATTGAAAATAATGGGCGACAATTTGAACATTTAGGTCGTCACTAGCGAGGTACCGTAAGTTATATTTACATTTTAACTTCCATAACGCAGTTTCTTGGTGACAGCATAAGTAATATTGACATAATAATTGGAATTATTGTTAATAGAACAAGGAAAGACAATTTTGAGGAGTCAAAAAATGTTAAAATCCGTTCAGTCAATCCGGAGTAATTTATGTTTGGAGGAAAATGCTTAAAATTTACACATTTCTTAAGATATCTCGTAATACGAAAAATATATCGACATGCGGTTTTTGCTATTCTGTTGTTTATTTGGTCTACTTTTATATTTTGGAATTAAAACTGCATGTTTCCACTTAACATTTTTCAAGGATAATTAGATTTAAAAAATAAATAAATATCGCCTTCTAGCGTATACGTTACTCATTAGGTTGTTTCGAAATTATAACTCTTACATTGGTAGAAAGGAGCTCTCTTCAAAAATACTAAGTTTGCATAGTTAGGTTAAGTAGAAGAACTGGAATTCAGGCATTTTTTCATAATAAAGTTCCTGCTTTTACCTCACCTCTTATTTGAAGAGATAGACTAAAATTTGAAAAATCAAATATACGCTGAATTTCTTGAAAAATACGATAATCATAGTTTAAATGCATCTTAATTAGGCAAAATTTGTAAATTATTCATTTTATAATTTTTGGTATTTAATTATGCCCTCTAGCGATGGACCTACAACTCTGTAAATAATTTCCAGGTTTTTCTCGAGGTCACTTTTGTTATAAATTTTTTTTTTCCTGAAGCTATACTATAATCGGTTCCCGAGATATGGCTGAGAGCCATTCTTATTGGGACACCCGGTACATAAGATATCACTCTCACCGCAAATTCACTTGTTGGAGATGAAGGCAATGTGTTCTAGCATAATCACGTGGAAGATTTATATAAGGCACAAAAACTTGTAGCACTCTTTAAGATTAAAAAGCTATATCTTCCGCAACAGTTTCTAATTCTCTACATGGCCCATATTGGAATATTGCTCGCACTTTTGGATCGCTGTGAAGATGCTCGATTCAATACAGAAGAGAGCAGTTCGATTTATAGGCGATTCAGAGTTGACCAGAAACTTGGACAGCTTATAGCAGGGGTCTCCAAACTTTCCAGCCTCAGGGCCATACTAATACTCCAGTAAGTTCCGAGGACCAAAACCATATTATCATTGTTGCTGGTGGTAAAAATTGAAATAGTCCACTGATGAAAAAAAAGTTCGAAAAAGTACGCAACGTTTCAAAAAGGCTGCAAATCGGACTAAAGCCCGCAAAACGGCAACACTGCATATTATAAATTTTCCTGTCATTATCTGTAATTTCTAGATTAGTCGTAGAGTTCGAGCCATGAGGAGTAACGTGACACGACATCCGGTGGACACAAGCAGAAATAGGTAGTACCTTGTACGGCTAACAGATGGGGCTAATAGCACGTACAGAATAATCTCGTTGGTTCGAGAAAGTTCTGGTGTCTTCCACTCACTTCTAGATAGCAGTAATTGGAATATATAAGAAGGCTAGTGACGCAACCACAAGTCAGTTCCTATGACACTGTTGTGAAATAAAATAGTGCGTAACTCCTTAAAAAGTGTTTGTGCGTGCTTAAGTTTAAGACATCTTTGTAACAGTATTTTGATTTGAATTGTTGCTTTTGTGTGCGATTTAGTAGTATGGAAAAGTAGCGACAAATTTATAGTGAATGCAGAAAATTCAAAGATCAGTGGAACATTTAGTATTTCGTAATTGAGTCCAGTAACAAGAATATAACATTAAACATTAAACGTTATTATGAAACATCTCCAAAATTACTGAAAATGTATGCAGAAAATTTATGGACAGAAAAATTCGAAGCTATGAAGAGCGGATTGAAATCGTAGCAATCTTCATTTACAAAACTCAAAACTGAACAAGAGGCTGCAACTCGTGCCAGCTTTCGTGTGGCTCTTGAAATTGCAAAACGTGGAAAACCATTCACCGATGGAGAAATGATCAAGGAATGCATAATTGCAGTAGCCGAAGAAATGTGTCCTGAAACGGTATATTTATTAAAATTGTCAGTATGTCAGCAAACACTGTGGCTCGAAGGGTAGAAAACATTTCTGAAAATATATCCTCTCAACTGTTCGACGAAAATGGACATGTTGAGTGGTTTTCTTTGGCCTTGGATGAGTCAACGAATGTGTCAGATACTGCTCAGGTGTTGATTTATATTCGAGGAGTAGATAAAAGCTATGAAGTGCATGAATGTATAGTATTCATGGCACAACTACTGGTACAGATATTTTTAAAAGAGTTGAAATGGCCATTAATCAAAAGAACCTTCGATGGAACAACAAATGTATTACAACTGATGGAGGCAAAAACATGAGTGGGAAAGATAAAGGAGTGGTCGTTCTTGTGTCAAAGGCTGTAGAAAATGACGGTGGTTCAAAACCATTAGTCTTACATTGTGTCATTCATCAACAGTCTTTGTGCGGAAAATGTTTGGATATGTCTGAAGTTCTGAAACCAGTCATATTTACTGTTAATTTTATCAGATCTTTTGAGATGAATCACCGAAAATTCCGACAATTTATTTAAGAGATTGGAGAAAATGACTTACCTCATCATACTGCCGTACGTTGGCTTAGTTGTGGGAAAGTCCTTCAGCGCTTTTTTGAACTTCGAGCAATGATCGAAATTTTTTTGAATGAAAAGCATCGCCCTCTTACTGAATTACAAAACAACGCATGGCTGTGGAAGTTAGCATTTTATGTTGATTTGACAAAACATGTGAACGAACTGAATTTGAGATTGCAAGGAGAAAACCAGCATCTTCCTTATTTATACACTAATATCAAATCATTCCGAAAGAAATTGATACTGTTTCAATCAGAACTACGAAGTAAATGTTTTTTACATTGAAATATTCAGCCACACCACTGAGACTGAGTTTCCTATCGATTTTGCAATCGAAACTTTGAGTGCTTTGAAAATAAATTTTGATACTCGTTTCTCGGACTTTGATGCCATTGCGAATCAAATTAAGATTTTTCCGAATCCTTTTGATACTGATATTGAAACCCTAGCCCCGGAACTTCAAATAGAAATGATTGATTTACAGTGCAGTGATATAATTAAGAACAAATGTTTGTTGGAATTTTATAA
Organism: Diorhabda sublineata; assembly: GCF_026230105.1. Lineage (NCBI taxonomy): Eukaryota > Metazoa > Arthropoda > Insecta > Coleoptera > Chrysomelidae > Diorhabda > Diorhabda sublineata. Next base: position 13,033,909 of record NC_079481.1, on the reverse strand, counting down.
GAATCTTCCACTGACACAATTAGATGATTTGCTGTTTTCTGTTTTTGGTACTACTTATTTGTGTGAGAAGTACTTCTCAAAAATGAAGTACACAAAAAATGTTTACAGATCTAAATTAACTGATGAGTATCTTAAATCTCTTTTAATAATTGGTACAAGTAAAATTAGTCCACAACTTTAAACTATTGTCAGTGGAAAATCTCAATTACATAAATCTCATTAGTATTTCATATGTCATTATGCTTGTTATGAATTATGTTTTTATTTAAAATATATAAACTGTTAGTTGGATTCATTACAATAAATTGTTAGTTATTACATACTGAATGTTCTGCGTATTATACATGTCTTTACTCATTACAATTCTGTGTTTCTTTATCCAACTTATCACAAAACAATAACAATAAGCCTACAACAATGTTATGAACAGTTAGTCCATAGCCATATCAATGTAGATGTCATATTAATAATTATTAAATGTAAAACTACAATACTTCAGTGAACTAAATTTAATTTGCTATAAAAAATATGTTCTCTAAAAGGAGTTTTCAAGTAAGCTAGCTCTCCGCGGGCTGGACAAAATCTGTCTGCGGGCCGTATGTGGCCCTCGCGCCGTAGTTTGGAGACCCCTGGCTTAGAGCATAGCAGACTCTGTTTTACCGATACCACCAAGACAAATTCTCTACGACCTACTCGACAGACAGACGTGGTTCATGAACACCAAGATCACCTGAAGATGCAATCTACAGAATTTAAGATCAATATCCACACAGCAATCACCATTTGAATTACTCGAGGGGTTGCTTTTTACATGGAAAAAGGATTATTCATATGACAATTTGCGAACTAATTAAGGGAAGACAATGAATTTAAGAAATCAATTGAGGGATGAAATGCCGAAGCAGCTTTGTTCATTTTCAAAGAACCTTGGAAAAATGAAAATTCTAGCATTTATTTAAAATAAACATGAGTGAATGAGGTTTTATAGTATAGCCAACAGTATCAATATTTTCTGTATCCGTTTTCTCGCATCCCCTCCAATCTTGCTTTGCTTAAGATGGATCCAAAGCCTTAAAGAAATTGACAAAATATTTTTTTAAGTCGAAACGCTAATTTTTCACAGAGGATATAACAATTTTAATACATTTTTTTCAAATATTGAAATGTCCTTGTGAAACTTATGAAAGTTAATATTTTCTAAGTTAAAGTCAACTGCAACAGTGTTAACAGTAGGCTTAAGTTTTGGGTGAAAGTAAAACATATTCCTTTTTTTCAGTGTAATAGTTCATACAGATAGAAAGTTTTCTATTTCCCATTTTCTATTTCAAACGTTGATGTATCATTCAATAGAATATATTTGACAATACATTGTAAAGCAATCTACAATATTTGGTATACTTCTATTAATTTTGATGATATTAGTCTGATGATATAGTTCACATACATAAAAAAATAAAACATTTTTCGCGAACTCGTTTTTAACAAAGATAACTAACCATTGGATATGCAGAACATCTTATTGGAACTGTTACAGTCTTTATTTGAGAACCTTAATTGGATTTCTCAGTTTCATACATGTTTATAACCTAGCATCAGCATTTAACTTCTTAATTTATAATAGAACTCGTTTAAGAAAGTCATTTAAATAAAATTCAGTTTGCGCTGAGCTTATCAAAATCAATTCCGTATGCAAATGAACCCAAAGGCGTATCATGGTGTAAATTTATATTGCGAACTTGCTCTAACGACACTTCCAATTTCAAAATCAGACTTCAATTTTTTTAAAATACAGAGATACCACAGATTCATCTTCTTCTTCTCTTTATTCTTATTATCCATTTTAGGACGTCGGAAATGTATTCAATATCCATTTATCCATCTCCTCCATTTTTTCCTCTTCTGTATCAGTATCATTATTGGTTTTATTATCTGTTGTTTTCGCTTTCCTATATCTGTAATTTCTTCGTTAAATGTTTAAACCAGCCTAAGATTATCTCATTGATTTTTCGTTACTCGTTTCTTGTTGTAATTTTTTTAATTTCATTTAATCTATCCTATCACTTTCTTCGATATCTTCTTCTCTCTGAACACTGTTTTATTCAAGGTTTAGTATATATTCGTTTCTCTTTTATTCTATAACCTCCGCTTTTATTTGGGCGTCCGTAATACTGCTTCAAGAAATTTAAAAGTTGTGACTTGTTCTTATTTTGTTATTAAGCTATCATAGATAAATTTCCATTAGCAGTTCATCTATCTTATCTAAATTTTACAATAATGCGATTTCGACTATATATTCCTATATATAGCCTTTTGAGTTTATTGGCATCATTTTGAGGTACTCTATGATTCATTTCATTAGAATATCCCATTATTGATCTTTGTTTTTTAAATTTGGAGTTCTATTAATCTGACATGAACTCACACACCTCTTCATTTGAATGAAATATTTTTATACTGAGAATTTTCAGTTTATTTGAGAGCAGTAAGTTAGACGAAACGGCCAGTTCAAGTGATTATAGCTGATGATACGATAAATCACAGTTTAGTTGATGTGGTTGTTTTGAAAATTCTGTTTTAAAACAGGAAATCATCTTAATATTGATCAGTTTTTCCTTCTTTTCTATAATCAATGAATTGTGAATCCAATTACAAAAACTACCCAAAATTTTAGTAACCATTTTCATGACATCGAATTCAAAGAATCACCGCTCTTCAAGTACGACGTCGTGATTTCACCCTTGGCTAGCTACGCCTCTGCTCACAAATACTATTTTGATATACAAGGTGATTCATAGAAAGGTGACCTTTTTACAGAATACAGGTACATTTTCCTCTAAGACATTTTTCGTTTTTGGACTGTTTCCCCGAACAAATGGAACATGATTTTATACACCACGATGCTGTACAAAACTCGTTGCGTCTGCTTTACGATGGACCTTACAAGACTTCATCAACAAAGTCCGCGTAGCCGCCGAAAGAGACATCACCAGATGACAATGAGGTGAATATCAACCTATGATGTGAACAGGTAGCAGCAGCAGCACAAAATATATTTAAAACGCGTGCCGATTCTCTAGAAGCAGCATAGATCGAGCTTGCTCGCTTCACTGTTCCGAGGATGAGTGCTGGACTGTTCGATACAACATCTTGCTTGGGTTCCTGTAAAAAAGAAATAGGGAAGGGAGTGTCGTAAAACTGTGTAGAATAAAGTAGATATGCCGCTTTTTATTTTGATGTTAAGACATTAAAATTATAAAAGACAATTCCCAAACTCATGGTTTTTCACGTTGTAGTCCACGATACGTCGAGATATTTTCAATCCTAACCGGGGTCGTGATCTAATTGATCCCGATGATTTCCTTTGAAAACATATTTTTGTTACTGGTTTCATTTTAAATTTGATATATTGAAGAAAAATTTCACTTTGATCACTTTCGAAGGTATTCAAACATTGTCAACAACGAAAACCATTTTTATTGTATTAAATGACAGATGATACTAATTAATAATAGCAGTAAGTAAAACTGAAAATGATCCTCAGGTTCAAACCGCCTACTAACTGTATATAAGATTCAACAATGATTTTTTAGGTAAAAACTGTGAGAACCGTTCAATGGATTTGCTCTGCCAGAATCTAGAAATTTTTGAGTACCCCTCTGATAATTAGCAGCTTCTTTTATATGACTTCTTTGCCGAATTGAGGCATTATTTTTAAAGGATCCGGATTATTTTCAATACTTTATTTTATTATCCTGATAATTTTTCAATCTGCCTTTATCAACGTTTGTAGTAAAAACTTCTGCAACATCATTTTATAAACAGATATGCCAGTTTTTAATTGGAATTAATGAAAATTAATGACAAGAGTCGTGATTTTTAGTCGATTAATTAGTAGCGATAAAATATACTCAGAATTCGATGCATATATTTCACTTTCTAAATTCGGTGATAGTACAAGACAAAATAAAAATTTCTAAGCTTAACCTAGTAAATTTCTCTCAGTGAAGGTTTAGTTTTAATCATATAATATAATATCTTCTGAAAAATATTTCGCCAGCACCCATACGATTAAATACAAAACAAAATGTAATAATCACCTGATTATTGAAAAATGAATGAAAATTTTGCAGTTCGAAGTTTATAGGATAATTCTAAAACGATTGAAAACCCGAAAAAATCGCTCGAAAGTCGTTTCTCGGGAGGTTTTCGGACATGCTGAGTCTAGTTCTGAAATTCACGTGTGTACGGGGATGGTTCTAATGGGTTGTTTGGTGGTATAAATGTTAAAAATTGAGCTTAATCTTGAATTTTATTGTAAATCTATATCATACGTTCCAATTATATTATGAATATTATAGAAATTATTCAATGGAATGAGCTGGACTGCACAATGTACGCGTTGTGGTTGTGGTAGTTGCTGGAATCACAAATTCATATCCAACGGGATGGATCACAGTGATGAAGAAGAAGAAGAAAGAAAAGATGGAAGATGTTTTTGTGAATACATCTTAAAGAAATATTTGAAAATACGATAATAAATTATAGTAGACTAGAAATATAACATTGTCATGAAAAATTGATCAAAAATTACAAAAAAAAAATTTCTTAATTTGAAATTTTTCCTTTTTTTTCCATCACATTTCCTCTTATAGTCATCCCTGAGCGTCCTCGTGTTCATTGAACAAAAGGATCCAATTCAACATGCCCAAAAACTTCCGAGAAACAACTTTCATCGAATTTTTCCGAAATATAACCACTGAGCACCCCCATAGAATCACCTCTGCACGCACCTGGCGAATTTCAATACCAGAATTGGACTCATCATGCTCAAAAGTTCCCGAGAAATATTAGTTGAACAATTTTTTCGGATTTCCAGTCGACTAATTGTTCGAAAAATTATTCAACTTAAAAAGGCATTTAATGCACTAGAATACAATTTTCTGTAAACGGCGAGCTTACGTTTTTTTTTTTCGATTAGTTTCCTATTTTCCCTGGACTATCATATCAATCAATAAATGATGTAACTCACACACAAATGGCAAAAGTACCAAATTTTTATCATCTGAGTGGACTGCAGCCAGTAAAGCACGTCCGAAGCTTCCAAAGGCACAACAGTCAGCATGGAAGGTTATGGCTTCAGTATTTTGGGAGTGGCATGGAATATTGTACATCGACTATCTCCAAGAAAGAGAGAGACAATCAATAGCGAATACTACATAGAGATCTTGAGGGAGAAAAAAGAGAAAAGAAAAATGAAGAAATAGAGAAAGAGCTGGATAAGGAAAATGGTGATATACATAAAAGCAGAAAGACTGAACTGGGCTGGACGTATAATGAGAAGAAAACCAACTGAAATTATCAACATAATAACGCAATAGACTCTATTGTGGCCAAGGAGAAGAGAGAGACTTGGAGAAACAAAATAGAGGAGGATTTGAGAGCACTAGAAAGCAAAATGCCGGGACTAAAAGGAATGGAAAATAATAACAAAATTAGCCAAGACAAAAGATAAGCTATGAAGAAAACAGATATAGAAAACGGGGAGTAATCAATCTCAAATAAGGATTTTAAAGCGCTATAAACGACAGCCACAATCCAAAGGATTAAAAGGCTTGACGACGATGTTGATGACATAGAGCTGTTGGATCATTTTATTGTGAAAATAAAGGATTCACAAGACATGACAACAAAGGTGAAATAGAACGAATTTCACATCAAATTGCTTTCTTATCCACCGTATAGTCCAGATCTGACCTCCAGTAACTACTGATCTCAAAAAAATGCTTGTCGGTAAGAAATTCAGCTCAAATGAAGAAGCAATTGTTGAAACTGAAGGCGTTGAAATGATTGCATTGTTCTTTAAGGAGATTATTTTAATTTTTTGAGAAAAAAAATGTTTTCATTCATATTTGCTAGTATATTTTGGTTTGTTTCCTTTTCGATGTACTTTTAAAAATTATCATCCGGCCTATAATGGATGGATATAAAGTTTCTTCAGAAATTAATAATAGAATAATGATTGCATAAAGCTATTAAGTGTTTCCACAACAAAATAGCAGGATAATCAAAACTACTTCCTAGTTTTTTTTACAACTCCAATCTAAACAAAATTTTCAAGATGTAAAATTTCTTTTCATAATGTTACAGTTGATCATTAAAAGTTGTTTCCGTAAACAATAAGATGTGATTATACTTAATCAAAATCTTTTGATCTAATTTAGATTTTTATACATACACGTTCGAAATCACGATGCAATTTTATTTTGGGCGTCAATTCGTTTGTATTGTGTAGTAATTTAGTGAACATAACCTAAAATTTTGTTCCCAAAATCCCAAACATTTTTCAAAGGTGATAGTTATCACTATGAATAGTAATGAATCAAGAAACTCAACTAGCAATATTTTAAATAATTTATTCTTCGATTGACGTGTTTATAATTCATTTATATACTTCAGGTTGAACTCGATTATCAGCTATCAGCGGTGGACCACTACAGATATGATTATTCAAATTTATAGTCTTTGGAATATAACTTCTCTTAATATTTATTGAATCATATCAAATTGGAAAACATCAGATAAAACTGATACCATATGCAACATAATTAACATTTGATATACGACTGGCTAATAGGCTCGGAAATCTTTGGTTTTAATTGATGATTTTAATGAGTTGCAAATAAGATTACATCGGAGGTGGTTGAATTGAATTTTGAAACAGGGCTGGACTAACCCACTCTTAAATAAAAAAAAGATCCTGCGAAATATTTAGTTTAGTTTTAGTTACACATGGAGCATGATAACGAAAATAACAGTAGGAAATTATAAAATGGAACAGAAAAGAAAACGAACTACGACAAATATCAGAGAAATATAATTGAGTCGTATTTCAAATTCTTATGAAAGGAAGAAAATAGTGACCATGAAAATTCCTCATATTTTTTTAAATTTCTATAAAAGAATGATAAAAATTTTTTCTCCACACCAAAGGGGAAGTTATTGATTATTATGTTGATAGAGGGTTTTCAGTTGTCATTTAATTTTGAGAGTTTGAGTCTCTGATCTGAAATCATATCACAAATTTCGGAAAACTTGAAATCTATATTTTTGGTTATAACAAAACTCTTATCTGTTAAATCATTTTTCGTTTTTGAGTGTGTAAAACGATGAAGAAAGTGGAATACACCCCTGTTTGTTTGCATGAAATTTTATCAGATATATTCAAATAGGCAGGCACTTTAATGCCAAACAAAATGGAAAGTCAAACAGACATACTTTGATCAGTCAAAGTTCTCCTCTGATATTAAATTTTGTAAAGCTCCAAATGAGATGAGGGAGTGGAATAGAAATGTTTAACGAGATGCTTAATGAATATGACAAAAAGAAAAAATAAACAGTTGACGCACTGTTTGAATATGTATTGGAAAACTAACCTAATAGGTGAAATTCAAGCTGAATATTTATCTATATCCAAGTAGATTTCCATGAACTAAATGAGATTGGTATATACAATTATGAAACAATCATTTTTATAATGATTTATAGATAATAAAAAATAGTTCTAAAGTGCTAATACTTTCCACTTTCCAATATGGAGTTCATATGGTCGTTTTGGAAGGTAACAGAATGAAAACAACAACATTTTGAACCAGAGTAATAGGCGCGCAAAGATTTTTAAGGTTACAAAATCCAAATTTTTGGTTTATAGTTCATCTATTTTCAATAATGAAAAACTGAGATTCAAATATATCATAGTTTATTTATTTTATCAATAATGCAATTAGAATTCCCCAAATTATATGGCATACGCCTTTTGAATCTGGGAAATCTATAGCAAAATTTGCATCACGTATTTCTTTTTGAAATAAAAGTAAAAATAATTTTGAAATGTTAGTATTATCGACTGAGATTGCTATCTTCATTCGTCATCATAATCCCTTTTAAAGTCTTTGTTGTCTTGATTATGAATTTTGTCTTTTGTCTTTTGTAGAACTTTCTGTTGATCTTGAGTTTAGCTTTGTAGAGCTGGGTTATATTACCAATGCTGGATTGATTCCAAAGCAATCATTGCTGGGTATCCAATGCATTGATTATCACTGAGTTTTTTAAATTAGGCTTCGATAATGCAACTAAGGACTGTACGGAGCTAGAGCTCTCCTTGTGGCAAGGATTATGAATTAATGTAATTGATATATTATCATATATCAATGAAAAAATTCAATCGAGTATATAGATAACGACTACTCACAGAAGAAAATAAAAAAATCATGGAGTGAAAACACAATTCAAGTCTTTTTATACGGGATATTCTCTTCTAACTTGGGTACTTCCAGAATTTTGAGTTGCTTAGGACGAATGATTTTTGAAGTATGGATTAGACATTGAAATAAATCAAATTTGTAGCTTAAAGAAACATTTCAATGAGTCACACTTGTAGAGAACGACTAATAACATTCTTTTTCATAAATTATTTCATTTTTTTTTCTTTTAAATAATGATAAGTAGTTTTTAACACTTGAGAACATAACTTAAAACATAATGAAGGTAGAAAATTTGAATGATCCGCTTTATTATTTTGATTAATCCAACTCGAATGTTCGAACATAATATTAGACCCATCATTATAAGAAATTGGTTGTTAATGAACGGAATACGCTTTTAATTGTTTGTTGAGTAATACCCTCATACAGCTAGGGTAATCTTCAAAGGTGTTGATGATGATAGTTATTACTTTCATAATTAACCAGAGCATAAAAACCTTCAGGGAGGGATCCTACTTTTTCACCGTTACAATTTTAATTTTATACACGATCTGTATCAAATTTCACACAAACTTTGTATTGAAATTTCCTAAATCAGTATAATATTTTTTTATGCTTGTCAAATTTTAGCAAAAGCAATATTTGATAAGCACAAAAGGAGAAATGACCTTGATGTTCAATTTGGTTGACGGGCTAAAGTGAAAAGTAGTTGATTCACTCAAGTTTTGAGACTTGGTAATACTGTTCTGAATATGTCAAATCTGACACTCTCACCATAAATTTTGATAATTTTATTGGTGAACATACACAGAATGTGTGCTATTTCAGTTGTTAAAAATCGGCTGTTGTGACAGAAAACATCGATGCTGTGCGCAAACAAGATCATCATGTGACATACCATGAGATTAAGGCATATTTCGACGTTAATTTTACTCGAATATATTCAATATTTCATGAAGGCTTCAAAACCCAAAACTAAGCAACAATCGACTGTATGGATCTCTTAAGGTGAAATCCAACAAAAGTTGTTTGTGCACAAAACGTTTCGAAGCAAATTGTCGCCTGTATTTAGCCTAATCGCAGAAAAAAAAAATGATTCTCCATTACGACAATGCAAGTTTTCACAAATCAGCTCAAACATAAACGTTTTCGATTAGTCAAAACATCGAATTGATGAGTCATACGCCGTACAGGTTTTTGTTTGACACCCAATGACACCCAACTTCTTAGGTAAACGTTTCTTTTCACTCCTTAAGAAGCAATTGAAGCACCTGTATTTAAGTTACCTCAATCGGAATTGGTAAATGCTTCGACAATTGGTTCAAACCCATGCAAAATCATGTTGATTCTAATGGGAACTATTTTGGAAAACAATGAATATTTATCCAGTCATGAATATTTATCTTGCAGCAATGTATTTGAAAATAAACTGCGTTTCTTGAAGTAGTGGTTCATGTTCAGTATTTATTAATGAATTTTGTACTTGTATGTTAGTTTCATTTTAAAATAACGTACGGTGGTTAATAAGGGAGATTTGTTAATCGTCCCAACAAAAGCTTCATTTACTTTCCAATGTAATATATTAATATTTTGTTTTCAATGGTAGATAATAGAATATTACTTCAGGATTAAACTCTAATACATAATCTATTTTCAACAAAAATAAACATTTCCCTATATTTTCGAATTATTTTAAGACATCTTGTATTTTTTGTAATGTGAAAAATCTTCACAATTCCAAGAATGTTCGGACTATTTCGTTAAAATAAATTTAATGCCAAAATAAAATTTTGTGAATATCCTAATAAACAAAAATCTCAAAAATTTCATTAAAATATTATTGAAAGTGTTATAACTGGATGGCATCCTTCATCTTTATTGAAAGCCGTTTCAGAACGTGGAATATTTCGAGTCAGAAATTGATTTTAAAATTGAACGAAAATATTTTTGATATTTTGTTGATGGAAATGGAGGAATCTGGTATTTTTAAAGTTAAAATTTCTGTATTAAATTCAATGATGTTGATGTTATGTTTCAATAAATTTATAGTCTAGTTAACATACAATTTTTCGTCCGATAAAAAACAATAGGTTATGTTAGGGTTAGCCTACCCCTAACATAACCTATTATATATATATATATATATATATATATATATATATATATATATATATATATATATATATAAAACCAAAAAGAATTTGCGAAAATTCGTTATTCAGCTTTTTTATCGTACCTCGAACAAATATAATATGATTTTTATAACTTTTTACATCGAAAAATATTCGCGTGAATATACAAGTAGCGATAGAAAAGTTGGAAAACGTATTTTCTCATACATCGATTGTATTAAATCAATTTTTCCACATTTCTAATGCTCCTCGTACAATTAATTTGATTTTTCTGAATATATACAATTTTTTTTGAAAAATTCTTACTTTGCGAACATGAAATAAAAAAAAATCATGAAAGGTTCAAATCAAATAAAGCAAGGAGCGATAAAAAAGTTTTAAAAAATTCATTGAACTCGATTAAATTTATTTTTTTCAACTTTTCTATAACATCTCGTACATTATTTCTTTGAATCATTCTTTTCTTAATAATATGATATATTCGCATGATTTTTCGGTAGAAATTTCGATGTTTAGATCGATCTATTATTCGAATCAGGAAAAAGTTTTTGTAATGTACGAACTAATAAGATTATCAAAAAACCTCATTTTCAACTCTGTCTTTAAAAAAATAGTGACGAATAATTTTTTGGGTCATAATATGAGCCCAAACGTTCACTTTTTTAGGATATTGAGTGTGAACCTCCACATACAGTGAGGATTTTCTCTGCTCCAATATCTACAGTTCTGTTTATTAACCGTTGGGTTTAAATCATCTGCGTTAATTCTGTCCATTATAAATTAACAGAATTCTTTTCTTGTATCAGGATCATATTCATTTATCTCCTGAACCAACTGGCGGTAAGTACTCGAGATGTCTTACGCGGATTTTCGTCAAGTACATCTTTGTGAAATTATCAAAATTTTACATCTTAAAAATCAATTTTCTCATTTATCATTGCACCAAATTGGAAAAAATTAACTTCATTATTGATGAAAGTAGGACTAAAATCTTTAGTTTTTAATTCAGAGGGTGTTCTTGAATGGAGATAATTCTAATTTTTGTATCCAACAATAATTAATCGTTTTAACTTCGTATATAAGTACCCGTATCCTATTCGTTAATAACCGCATAGTTAAGTAGAAACTCATTTTATTTCAAAAACCAGTTTATTTGTGATCGTAAATAATTGAACGCCACTGCAACGATTTCCAAGTTCAATGTCCAGCATCATCCTCTCTCGCGAATATCTAGGTTGACCGTGTCATCAAAGTCATATCCGGCCTTCTAGATTGCCTTGCCTGCAGAGTCTTTGTTGCAATTTATTTCATAAAAGAACGATTTGTTGAACTGAAATAACGATCACGTAGAATATAGTTGATTTGTTAGAGTAATTTGCGTTGGGCTAGAAATGAATATTTTGCAAATATTTAGCTATTTATAAAGCTCGTTTAATCGGAACATTCTTGTATATTCCTATCATCTGCAGTCTATAAATTGAACTCTATTTATCAATGATTAAATTGGTTGAATTAACGCTTTGACTAGGTTATTAATAAAGTGAGTAATAATAGTAATAATATCGATATTAATCAATAATAATCTTTAATGATTTCATATATATTCTCAAAGTTGTTGTAGAGGCTACCCACTTATAAATATGGATAATACTTATTCTACATTCGAGATCTAGCTATTAAATACCAAGACTGGTTACGAAAAATTCTATATTTGAATGCCTCCTTCAATATTCTTCCCCACCTCGCCACACATCTTTCTATACGTTTTTTCAATTGATCGAAGCAGTGCTGGAAATCTTCTTTGGTGAGGACCTTCAGGAGCTCTGCCGTTTTTTGCTTTACTGTTTCCGTCGACTCAAATCGAGTCACTTTCAAAGCAGATCTTTTTCTAGCCTTTCAAAAAAATCTGAGCAAACCCGTTGGCTCAAGAGCTTTTGGTCAGGAGTGAGATTTCGCACAGAATTTTCTCATGTGTAATTGTTTGTGTAAAATTTTTTTAACCATTTCTTTATCGCCGTTTACAGCCTCGGCCACTGTTTCCGAGGTTGAAACAGTGAATGGACGACTTGGGAGATGGTCATCTTCAGTGCTCTGTCGCCCTTCACTAAAGCGCTTACACTTTTTAAAAACCCTCGCACGAAATAGAGAATTGTCCCCATAGACCTCTTGCAAGAATTTATAATACTCAGTCGGATTTTTTTTTCAATTTAACACAGAAAAAACACGTTCGTTTCAAACTACTACTGCACAAATACTATAATAGTGACGAAAACATGTTTTGGGATGTGCATAAACACAATATTTAGGTACCCAACGCACTACTCGTTTTTTACATCACACATCTAGGGCGCCCTCTGGGCGCGCAGTCTCGTTATTTAATATCCAGACCTCGTATTATACTAGAAGACGCAACATCCGCAACCCGGATCAATATTTGTTTTTGAATTGTAGTTATTCGAAAAATTTTGAGAATAAATTTCATTCATTTATTATGAATTTTCATTATAAAATATCCAGGAAATACAGAAAATAGCTCGTTATAACCTACAACAAACATCCTAAGTATGAAAAGTTGTCTAAAAATGAACGTTTTATTTGAGAAAATAAACCCTAGTTTCGAAGACTGAAATTTTTTAGGGAGAATTTAATTTTAAAATTTTTCAAAGGGTAGTGTTCTACATTAAATCCTTCTGATAGAATTTTTTTTTGATTAGAAAAAATATTATTGGATAATTAAAATATAAAACACTTCAAGGAAATCAGAAATCACTGGCCTGGTGACTTCTATGAGCCCCACAAAAAATCTTTCAACTTTAAATTTTTTCTATACACCACTTATTTTATTTTATATTTCTGTTGATGATTATTGCGCCACATATATATGATGTTTCAAAATACAAAACTCGGGAAGTGATTGCTCGTATGAATTTAATATGAATCTTTCCTCAGCCCCCTGTTTACGAGATATCGCCCTTAAAAGGTTGTGATCTAAATTGAGTTTTTATTTTTTTTCTGAGATTTCCGTGAAGCTAGAAACTTGAAATTTTTTGAATATACATTCAGGCGTCAGCCTCCAAAGTCTCCGGTGTGGTTTTAAATCCCGTTTACACTGTAATAAAAAATTTTTTTTCGGTAATTTGTTTTTTAGAAATTATCACTGCAAATTTTCTCTCTGAATAGAAACAAATTTTAGGATAGTCGGAATCTTGAAGAAAAATTTTATTTATGACAAAAATCGAACTAAGCAATGGAAACAAACATAGTTAAAAAAAAAACAAAAAACACGCTTCTTAGAAACATCGAACTGAAAGTGAGAAAATTTTTTAGAAGACGCTTAAATCACACAAATATATTATCAGAACCAAAAATTATGAGCTTAAAATCAATTGAACTTAATCTCTCACTTCAAGTTCTGATCTGCACTCGCAATCGAGCTGTGCCACCTAGTTTGGAAAATTTGTTTTAGTCTGAAAATTATTTAACAAGTTGACGATGTTGAAGTTGAACTCAAAACGTCTATTCTCCCAACGAATAGCTTTCTCCCAATTATTTCTTATACCTTTTGATATATTTATGGTTCTAAATCCTCTTGATTTCAGATAATAAATTTAGTTTCGACCTTTTGCGGACTTCATCAAAATCAAAACGATTTAGAAACGTTACAATGATTACACAAAATTGGAAATGTATCAAATATCAAAATTTAGTAGTCAAATAAACAAAGTTATGGAATATTAAGGAAAAAAATAAAACAGTATATGTTAATTATCGATATAAAAGTTTAGAAAATTCGAAGTAGCAATTTGAAACAGTCGTTTCATCATCACGACATTTATAAATGTCCTAATCTGAATACGTAGTGATCTAGTTCCATTAATAAATTCACGGTAGCTCTTTAGAAGACTTTTTGTCAGATGGTGTAATTTGGATAACTCGTAGTTGGTCTATTTGAAAATTCAACTAATTAGGGCCATTATATCCATTTAATTTAATGAGGTAAATTAATGATTACGGTCTTTAACAGGGAATATATTTTGAAAATGGTTCAGTATAATAGCCCAAGGAGTATAGTTCTCGTTCACGTACGAATTTTTGTTAATAAAAAACTTGGTTCAGAGCACTTAGAAGTGGCTTTTAATCTGTTACAGACCGGTAAAAATCTAATTGCTCATTTGGATTGTAGATAAGAGGGAAAACTTCATATCAACTAACACAGAGGCGGCTTTAGTTCTTTAAGCAAAGAAAACTCTATTCATATTTTATTTAATTTCGCAAATCAGTGGCGGTGCGTTCAGAAGCGTTACAGTACTGCAAAACTTTCAAAAATGTTGAGAGAGATTTTTTATCACTTTGAGAAACAACTCAATAAATCAACAAAAAAAATAATACACTCATCTTTCATTTTAATATCTTGTTCAGCGAGTTGACCAAGTGATTAGAGAAAGGTTCGTACTATAGACTTCATACCAATAGAAAGTGTCTATTATCCATTGCACTTTGAGCAATATATTATTATCTGCTTACTTTTTGATAGTGATAGAGCTTGGACGGAAATTGGTGTCAACGATCTATAGCATTTTAATAAATTTTTTGACGTGACTAACTAATACAACTTCATTTATTTTGGCGTCACTCAAAGAAGAAAATTATGACGGCTTCGACAAAATTTTTGATTAGCCCTAATAACAGTATTTCTTGTAACCAGTTTGTAATCCTGAAACCAAAGCAACAATTTTCAAAATTTTCAATTGATGTTTGCTGCATTCTATGTTTTCTAGCACAAATTTCATAATTTCGAATGTTTCATAGTGGTGGAAATCAATTTTCATTTTGGTAGGAATACAGCTTTCAAAGTTGACATTGTATAATCAAACCATTCCTTTGAACTATTCATAACTAAGTTCCAACATCAAGCCCTCAATGTAATTATAATAAACTGAGTCTTCATCAACATAAGAACTTTTACTTTTACAGTACACCTAGCCTAACCTAACCTAACTTTTACAGTACACGTTAACTTCACCTTCTGCTTGCAGCAGATTCCACAGTGGAAAATCCAAATGTCCCATGAGATCATCAAACTTCAATTGGTTAATCAAATGTGATGCTTGAGGATTCATAGAACCTGTAGATTCTGTTTCAATTTCTTCGTTTTTATAACTGCATGAACTTTCTTGAATGCCATAAACTGGAGAAGGGGAAGGAACTTTTTCTGAATGAGAGATTGTTTTTGTTACACCTCCGCGTGTTTCCGGTATGCTTCGATTTCCTCGAAGAGCCTTTGGTATTGGTCAAGATTTGTGATTGGTTTACCAAAAGCGTTTGCTGAATATTGTCCATTCAACCAACTGATCAAATTTCTGTGACATAAGATACAGCAGATATGTTTAAATAAGCACAATAGCACTTTTCAATTAAATAGCCTTTTTCTACCTTCTCAATTGTCAACTAACTTCCAAAAGTTACGCCGAACTAATTGATGATAACAGATTTTGAAAAAATATTGAAATAATTTTAGAGGATACAAAAACTGTTTCGATTAAATTTTAAGGCGCTACCAAAATGGACAACAGATTTGGTTCGAGTAGATTTGAATGTTGTCTAGTGTTATTCGACCATTCAAAAAAGAGTATTTAGATATTTTCTCAACTTGATTGCAACTTTTCTACCCCGAGTAAATCCTTTTTACAACATCTGAATCAAGTTATTATTTGAATTAATATTACTGTTTTAGATAGTTCCAAATAAAGTAAAATTGAAATTTTGCTAAACCGAAAAGACTATGTAACAAGTAAAAAACTATATTCCAATCAATATCTGTGGTATCCATAAAAAATAATAGTCAAATTAGCAATAATGATGATGAAATTTGATGATTTTGAGAAGTAATATCTTTTATATAAGAAGAGGTATATACATCTCTGTACAGACAAAGTTTTTCTTATCATTGATAAGAATAGGAAGGCCTTGTTGGTTCTAATGACTTTAAAATCCTCTGGATTTAGCTCATGCAGCCACTACAAGATTGGATAATCATTTGGTCATATCTGGCTTTGAGGTTGAGCTAGATCAAATCTTATGATTTCAATCGATGTATTGATAAGCTGTTGAGATTTGCAGAGATAGTAATTTGGCCTGTCTTCCATCTACTATTTCTATTATCCAGTATGAACGGTTCATATAATGTATTAAGGTGAAGTTTTCTCATAAATTTCATTGAAAGTTTTGTGTTGATTTAGCGGAAGTTGATTTCTTAAAATTAAAATATCAAATATCTTCTTAAAAAGCTGCATTAGTTCAAAAATTGTTGAATATATTGTAGTAATTTGATTAAATATAAATAAATATCAAAAGTAATTTACGTTTAATCAGTAAGTAAACACTTAACTGTGTTCTAAAGGTGACAGGTTAATGCTTTGAAGCCGGTCCTGTACTTTGTGTAACGATAGATGAATTGATGTAAAAGGATCAGGTGAAAATACGAGTAAAGGTCATCTACCGTCATTAAAAAGTCGTTATCTTGTCAATTTAGTTATGTAAGACAGTCACGATCTCATCCTCTGTATACCCTGAAAAGAAGGAGGTGCCAATTGATTTAGTACAGATTAACGTGCTAGAACTGATTAGGAAAAATGGAAATGATTCAATACACGATACCAATTGTGAACTACTTATCTTTGTTTATATCATAAATTTGTATTGAGTTGTAATGAGCTCTACATATATAGTCATCAAATAAAAAGTTCTTGGGATCGGAATTAAACGTTTTGATTGTTTTAAATTGAACTTTCCACCTAAGATACAGAGTGTATCACAAATTTTTTGAAATTTTATCCCTTAAATTCCCATGCTATCAAAATCAATGAAAACACCCATACGGGGTCCTTCAGAGACCGTTGGGTTGGTATTTACAAAAAGAAGATCCTTGTTTTGAAACTGTCTGAACTTTTAATATTCGAGAACATACAATATACCAAATACCTTTAAAATATTAACACCCATACGGGGTCCTTCAGAGACCCCAGCTAAAAATATGATTTTAAATTAGTTTATTTCAATTTTTAAATCGAATAGCCTTAGGGAAAAACAAAATTATACTTTAGACATTCAATGAAAATTCATTGATTATTCTGGAGAAGAAAATAAAAAATATATTCAAAATATAACAAACAAATATCAGGAGAAAGAATACAAAGTTACCAAAAATTAGGAATAATTCATTAAGCTCATTAAAAATTAAAAAAGAATTTAAGCCGATGCGCATTTAGTACATACAATATTTGGTTTGCTTATTCTATGATTTTGACATACAAATTGTTTGCACTTATCGCATCTAGTGTTTCTTTTTTTTCACATCTTTTGGGACCCTGAAAACATCTTGCCCTTTTCCTGTTTTGGTTCGCTGGTTCTCCAGCAGCTTTTGTGGCACTGTATTCTGCTATCCCACAGTCTCGTTGAGCCGCGTTTGTGTGCTCCTTATGGTTCCTATATTGTGCTCTTTGTTCCATATTAGTTCCAGCCAAGTCATCACTTAAATGCAGTAAGAAGAGACGTCGCCAGGCATAGTTCTTTTTCTTCCAAATGGGATTTTTCTCCATATAAATAACATAAGCATTCGATGTGCATATGTCTATAATATTGAAAAATAACCTATACGGCCTTTGAGCTGTCCTCCTACTACATGAATATTCCCTTACAAGCTTATCAGTATTATCAACCCCTTCTTTGGTTTGGTTATAATCCAATATCATGATTGGTTTCTTCTCATTATTTTCAGATACCTTGTCTTCATCATGTTGGCTGGATAAAACGTGAACCATTCTTCCCTTTTTTGGAATGTAAGAAACCATCATCAGATCCTTTGTAAAAGCAAAAATAGAAGAGTGGATTGGCCTAGACGTGTAATTTAGGGATCTTGGATGATCATCAACTGAAAGTGAACGAACTAGCTGATATAGCAGGAATTTCAAAAAGTCCGATACATCGCATATTAACTACAAATTTGTACATGAGAAAACTGTGCATCGGCTGGCAAGATCATGGCATCGGACTATCTTGAAAAAGGAAAAACTATCAACAGCGAGTATTTTGCAAACTTGTTGCAAGGTTTGAGCGAGGAAATCAATTTGTCTAAGAAGAAAGTATTGTTTCATCAAGGCAATGCATCACCTAACACATCCGTTATTGCAATGGCCAAAATTGATAAATTAAGGTTTGAATTGGTATTCTATTCCCAGACTTGAAAAAATATGGCTCGGTGATCAAAGATTTTCCAACAATGAAGTGGTGTTGTCTCCAGTTGATGACTAGCAAAAAAAGAAGTTTTTCTGCAAAAATTCAGTCCTTTTGAGCCGCATCGCCGAGATGTTTTTCTCTTCTGAACTACGTGTTGATTTGAGCTATAAATATATTCAAATATTCATTCTAACTAAGCAATAGGATTCAAAGCAGAGACTTTTTCAAAAGATTCAAACTAGTGATTCCTCTTCTATTTTAGAAAAGTCATTGTACAAATATCAATGAGCGCAGAGCACGATCTTTACCTACCTACTCCCCGTTCAGAATTACTCAGAGACTCAATAGTGTATAATACAAGAAAAAATAATAATAAAGCATTTTCTCCTTCTAAAAAACATTCGCTGGTACATTACATCTGTAGTACTGCTTTTTGTGGTTAACTGATAAACTGCTTGACATATATAACTGCGTACTCAGCATTTAGTTTCCTGGAGTGTATCGAACGTTGCTAGGAAAAATGTATGGAACTAAAAAAAGATTACGTTGCGAAATAAATTCATTTTTTTCCAAAATTTTTGTTTGTTGATCCAGATACTTATGGAACCATCCTCGTATGTGATATATAAAATATTCGAATTAACCGGTTACTGTGTCTATTATTTTCATTTGAAATAACTTGGGTCAGTCACACAGCTTCACTCCGGATGCGTTATATTCACAACGGGCAATTAAAGGCAAAAACGCTCGACAATCAAAAAGATATAATTTTAAGACATTCGTAAAAGGTAATAGCGTGTAATACACGTATCATTTCTTGAGTATACGGCTTAGGAAGTTACGAATTTTTATTGTGTTTCAAAATAATTGGATAACTAAATGAAATTGATAATAAATTTTCTCTCTACATTGAATCAATATAGTTGTATAATTTGATATGATGAAAATAATTTGTTGAAATAAGGAAGTTGATCATTTTCTGTTGATTAAAATAATATCAAATCATTTCCTTACATAGCAATCGTCAATCCACTGTTAGAATATACAGTGGAACCTGGTTGATCAGGATCTTTAAGAACCAAAGATTTTGTACTATTCAAAGGGGTTTCAATCCATCCAGTTTTACAAAGGGGCTTGGAAAATTCAATAAAACTATGTTCTTCTTTAACGAAAGAAATTCTATAAAAATAATGGTGTTTATTTCAAGTCGATAGGATTAAGGCTGATTCATAAAGTTGACTTTCCGTTTGCAGTTTCCGTTGCCGTTCGCGGGTGACGTTTGCCGTTTGACGTTCGTAGTTTAGCTTACACCCTATTTATAAACTTGACGTTGTTGCCAATAGCCTAAAACTTGTATGTACTGCTTTTTGTTTTCGAGATATTTTTGTATTTTTGTTCGTAATCCACAGTTTATGGACGATATTATAAATAGATTTTTTTATTGGGAGTATTATGCAAAATCCCGTACGTGATTAGATTAGATGAAATTGACCAACGGCAGTCGGCGACGTCAAATGGCAACTATGAATCGTTTCATGCATTTCAATGTTTTCAATTTTGTCACAGCAAACGGAAAGTCAAGTTTAGGAATCGGCCTTTGATATTAACAAACTTTTTTTTTCTTGCAATGACCAGCTATTTTATCATAAATTCAATGACCATTGAAATTCGTAAAATAAAACCATCCAAGATAATGAGTTCAAATTGTATATTAGGTTATTTTCAAGGTCTTTGATAAGATATTTTCTAGCTTGTGGAACTGTTCTTTGTATTGGTGGATATAATACGTCAGATGTGTT
Organism: Diorhabda sublineata; assembly: GCF_026230105.1. Classification (NCBI taxonomy): domain Eukaryota; kingdom Metazoa; phylum Arthropoda; class Insecta; order Coleoptera; family Chrysomelidae; genus Diorhabda; species Diorhabda sublineata. Next base: position 13,013,482 of record NC_079481.1, on the reverse strand, counting down.
TATGATATTTCCAGTTTTCACTTGTTTAGTTCAAGACAAGTCTCTTCTTCTCACTTGTGTTTTTTTATACCTCATACGATCATTGTTGGAAGCCAGACTAGGTCCTTCATCCCAGAGGTTGAGTGAATTGTTGTCAATAGCATCACTACCATCATTAACCCACACCACTAGCATTTGATGACTCATATACGATGAAATATTTCTCAGTTGATTCGACAAAGAAGCTTTTGTTCCAATAATTTTTGACTTTGCAATAGCTGTACTTCTTCCATGAAAAACTAAACCCCACAAGAATCAGTAGCTTCGTCCACAATAAGATGAATTTATTGATTTCCTACCATCTTTTCAACTTCTTTCCAGGTACCACTATAAATGTGCCGCGTATAGTTTTTTATTATATATACTTTCATCGGGAATAGTTCTTTAAAGTTTTTCAACGGTTTATTCGCACGAATCATGAACCTCTCATAAATTAATATCAAATTCTTGTTGTTCAAAAGATAAAAGACAGTCTAAGGGTAATTTCATTTTTTATGTTTTGTCGCCGAAAATTTCCGTTGGGTTGGTATTTACAAAAAGAAGATCCTTGTTTTGAAACTGTCTGAACTTTTAATATTCGAGAACATACAAAATACCAAATACCTTTAAAATATTAAGTCAGTCTGCAATGGGGCAAGTAGACCGTCATTTGTCTTTTCAACCAATTCTTACAAATATATCTGTGCAACTTTTCTAGAAATCTCTATCCAATAGTGTGGTTCAATTTATTTCATGCATTTGGAATTTGAGCATTAAAACAGAATCCTGTATAGCTCCCGGATTTGCCGGGACAGTCCCGGTTCCCCGCCTTGTCTGCCCCTAGAAGATGGGTTATCCCGAGTTTGGGAGTTAAGCGGTGAAAATATAACATGAGAATTGTTGTTGTGCTACTAAATCAAAATCTACCCCCAAGAATGAAAGTTTGAAAGAGCTCGTGGAGGAAGCTGGTGGTGGTTGTCATTATGCACATCCCTTAAGAATATTTTATTCTGCTCATATATTGTATTTTCTCTTTTCGAAAGACGATTGCCAGAAGCTTTGAAGTAACTGCTGGGCTTGCAAGATTCGGACCAAGATCAACCATAAAAATTTGACCACTCTAAACCGCAGTATATCTTCATCGCTACTGAACTATGAAACGTTTGAAAGAACAAATCATTGCTATGGAAGGAAAACAAATTTTAGGTTCCAGTCTGAGGATGTCCAAGAATTAAGCAGATGTAGACGTTATTCAAACTGTAGTTTCCGATTTCCAAATTTTTTATGACAACATTTGCCACTATTTAGATAAGCATTTTGACTTCAGCGACGATAACCCTCTAAAGAAATTATCTTGTCTAGCCATGACATAGGATACCTACCTCTTTTATAGGCATTGTATTTTCTCTTTTCAAAAGATGATTGTCAGAAGCTTGGAAGTAACTGCTGGGCTTGGCAAGACTTGGACCAAGATCAACCAGAAACAATCGACCACTCGAAACCATAGTATATCTTTGGTTTCTTGCTAATATATGTACCACCATAGAAAAGCCAAATATTGAATCAAGCGCTTCTGAACTATGGAACGTTCGAAAGAACAAATCATTGCTAGGGAAGGAAAACAAATTTTTGGTTCCACTCTGAGGATGGCCAAGAATCAAGCAGATGAAGACGTTTTTTAAACTGCAGTTTCGGATCAACAAATTTTTAATGACAACAATTGCCACTATTTAGATAAGCATTTCAATTTCAACGTCGATAACCCTCTAAAGAAAATATCTTGACTATCCATGACATAGGATACCTTTTCTGAAGACATTTTGAAAGCTGCCACTGCACTGGTCATGAAGAAAAGAGTCTCCGTTGATCATCTTTTCGATAATTATTCTAATAGAAAACAAGTTTTAGTTCTAATTCGAGAGGGTATTTCTTCACATGGACGAAATCCAGAAAGCACTGCAGAGGGGTTCAATAAGACCCAAATCGTCATAATTTTGAATTCAAAGATGAGTTGTACTGATTTTTAGTCGAAGTCTAAACAAGATAAGGGCTTGATAGGGCTGCTGAAATAAGAATATCAGTGGAAAAAGTAAAGACTGATGAAGAATGAAGAAAATACTTCACTTCATCCAGTTTTTTTTGGTTAATTTCTTAATTTATTGGGTTTACTGAATATCATTAATTAATTTAGTGTCCCGAATCTTCATCGCCTTCAGTTGACAACTCTACCTACACACCAGCGCCGATAGGGTCTGTTATATTATGGTTAGATGGTAAAAAACTAATTACCCTACAAATGGATAAAATCACATGTAATATCACGAAATTTTCTACGCAAACAAGCTTTTTTTATCATTATCAAAAATATTCATTTGTGTTTTGTATAATTTAAACTTGAATTTTCCAAAAAAAAGCACCCCTTAGAAGAAATTAATTATTCTGAACTACATACTCATAAAATGGTACTGTAAATAGAATCATTTGGAGAATTTATGATTGTGGAAGCAGAAACGTTCATGAATAGGAGAGATCTACATCTTTTTTTTTTTTTGGTAAATGAGGAACGGGAGAAATTGATTACCATGGTATAATACGTGACGACATTGCCATCTGTGACTGTCAACACCGCCACTGAATGCTTTCTATCCCACCTCGTTTTCAGAAATAGTGGATCATTTGTAAGAACTCTGGAGATATAGAGTAGAGACATGCTAGACGAAGATAAATAAACGTTCATACAGGGTAGTTCTTATTTATTAGGATATCGACGAAAATATTTTCCTTGAGATTAAGATTGATCACATTCCATATATTTAAGGGCATAGCTTCCAAAAAAGAAATTATTTGACATTCAGTTAAGTTCTTAGTACTCACAACCAGTCTTTTTCAGACGAATTTTGTAGCTAAAAAATTTTTTTCGTGATCATTAATCTTGATTCTAGATCTGTTTCCATAGAAAAAAAAGTTACAAGTCTTTATAGGATAGTGAAAAAGTCGTTTCCATGTAAAATAAAATAAGAAACTAATTGCGTCGTCATTATTTCTTGACAATTTTCATAATAATTGGTTTATTGGATTATGAATACGCTGTTCAAACTACCACTACACCAACACTGTCTGATGTGCGTTTCGATAACCAAGTTATCGTCTTCAGAGACTGAAGGTTAATTTATCTGAAGCGCGTTTCAATAACCAAGTTATCGTCTTCAGAGACTGGAGATAAATTTGTCTGTCGCGCGTTTCGATTACCAAGTTATCGTCTTCAGAGACTGGAGGTGAATTTGCCTGTGGCGCGTTTCGATAACCAAGTTATCGTCTTCAGAGACTGGAGGTGAGTTTGTCTGTGGCGCGTTTCGATAACCAAGTTCTCGTCTTCAGAGACTGGAGGTAAATTTGTCTGATGCGCGTTTCGATAACCAAGTTATGATATTCAGAGATTGGAGGTAAATTTGTCTGATGCGCGTTTCGATAACCAGGTTATCGTATTTAGAGACTGAAGGTAAACATTTTACCTCCAGTCTCTGAAAACGATATCACCATTGGTACTTCTAAATAATAAAACGGACGTCAATTTTTTTATTTCATTTACCATAGTTTCACTACGTAGATATCAATATCTAAAAAAATGAATCACGTACAAAATTTCAATCTTCATATTGTTTTTTGCATCGTTTAATCTATTTTGGCTTTATACGCATTTTTCACTGTTTTGTATTATCTTAACCGCTGGTGAGATATGTTGCGATTCGTTACTGTTTGGGTTTTAGGCGGTGCTTACTACAAAGAAAAAGAAACGTTTATGTGCTGTGTATTGAATCACTTCTTTAAACTATTAAATAGCACATTCAAATTGTTCATTCTCTTAATAAAAGTCACCGACGTTTTCTAGAGGATGGTCGGCTTTAGATTGGTGCCACGACAAAAAATACAGTCTATTGTTTCATATACAGGCAATGGAAATGGAAGAGAAATGAAAATAATAGAAGTAAGAATAAACTTTTTTTGGGTATGTTTGTGGATGTGCTGAATCCAGTCATCTGCTCATAGAACGTCATGTTTTCTCACAATATCAGTATTTATGTTAAGCAAGTTTTCATCTTAAAATAAAAGATAAAATACTTTTTCCCAATACTTTTTCTAGTACATTTTGGCTCGTAGGAAGCATCTGGAAGGTCCAATAGCAGTCTGCCATCATTGAGATGCTCCATTTTCCCTGGTATCTTCTTTCTATCTCCTCAATATCTTGATATAATCGTTCACCTTGCTCTTCACTCACTAGACTTTATGGAAAGTAGTTGACGTGGGAATGAAGAAAATTAACTTTTAAACTCACTAAACTTTAGGTTGCTCGAAATTCTTTCAACATTCTTTTGACGATTTCTTTATAGTAAGAGCCTGGTAGAAGAACTTTATGAGAAGGCACCAAAGTTTTATGTAAAACGTTCTATTTGCCAACATTAAGCTTCCTTGGAGGTAACACTTTGTGATCCAGTGATTTGCTTGGTTTTCAATATCCCATAAACACAAAAAGGGGATTTGATAAACCCAGACTGTTGTCTACATTTTCAAGATATCAAAATTACTGCACACTTGCAAATCGTGGTCTTTATATTTCAATTCTTAAGGTATATGGAATGACCGACAGGAATGGGAGCATAGAAACCGCCATTGTGAAGCAGAACTGCTTTGAGGCTTTATTGGTACAATAAACCAACTCCCCCTTTTGGGCAAACTAGGAAGTGCACTGTTTCTCACGATATCTAAACCAAGAGGAAGACACTCCCAGAAAAAATAAGTTCTTGCTTTTGAGCCTCAACAGCGTTTTTGGGAAAAATCAAGTATCTTATCAAATCATTTAGCTGGGGAAAACAATTGAGGACCGCTGTCGTCATCCTCATATTCAAAATTTGATTTATCATCGGATTCAGGAACAGCAACATCTTCGTCAGAGCTTGGAATCCCTTCAAAGGTAGCAGAGGCTGTAGGCACTGCATTTTTGTCCCATGTGAGATGGGACGAATAGCTGATTGCAGACTGGGTTATCTCCCAATTTCTCATCTTGCTTAGAATTAGATAAAAATCTTCTCAAGCACTAGCGAAAATCTGACCACATTTTTAATAAACTGTCAAATTTGAACGCTTATTAAATTTACTAGTATCACGATAGAATAAACATAAAACAGATAATCTACGGGGATTTCTTCAATGTCCACTCCAGTGATATCTTCGAAGAAGAATTAAAAAGAGATATCCTCTGTCATGTATGAGCAAGATGTTTTCTTTAAAGAATTATAGTCAGTTTTCTGAAGAAATCTATTTGGTTTTTCCATGGTGGCACCAATATTAGCAAGAAATTTAGAAAATACAGAGGTTTCCAGTTAAATATTTTTGATTGATGTTGGTCCAAATCTTCTAAGTCCAGCAATTGTTTGTTAAAATCTTCAGAAGGGCTAATCCTAATGACAACCAGCTCTCTCAACGAACTCTTTATTTCCTGAGGGCAGATTGCTCGAAGTGATCTTGATTTAGTAGCAAAGCTGTTCTATTTTCACTTCCTGATAAAATTTGTGTCCCGAGGGTAGACAAGACGGGACACGGAAAAAGTGAACCAAGACTGCCCCAGGAAATCCGGGACGGTTGGAAACTATAAATAATTTGAGTTCAAAATACTACAAACAAATGAAACAACCTGTTAGCTGAACCCACTGATCTACCAGAGTAGAAAGGACCATAACATACGACCACGAACCGATTAACTCAATGATAGTTTCCGAAAAATCTTTCAATTTGACTGAAGTTTAAGAATTCGAAGGTTTTTCTTGCTAGAAATGTGATATTTGAATATTTTGAACAAATAGTTACGCTTCAATTTCCAATTCAAATATCTGATATTTCTTTCAAAATTATGTTTAAAAATCTCATACCACAATAGATGAAAAATACTTTGTGTTATTAATAGAAAATCATTTCTTTTAAAAATAGCGTCAGCGAATTGGCGTCGAAATAATTTAACTTCGTCTGAGTTACTTCAGTATGTTGAAAACAAACAAAATAGAACTGACGCTGTTCTTTTATGGTTTCCATTGAATTACTGTCTCCAGATAGATTTAATATTATATTGTCAATTGCTTGAAAGTGCTGACTAATCCATCGTAAACTTGAAATATTGTCATCACAATTCATTCAATAGATCTCATTTTATAGGCAATATTCGCTTTAACTGCTAGACTTTGCGATACATCAGCACGCGCTGACCATACATAGTGGACTATTATGGAAATAACTTATACGTGGTGACATTATAGTGATATTCTTCTATTTTACTAATATTATATCATATTTATGAATATTTAGAAAGCGTTCTATTAAATCTGGGAAGTTGAATTTGTTTGCAAACTACTAAATATCATTCTAAATGCAACGATACAAAAATAGCCAAACTAAATACTATTTCTGTATATTATAGGTACCTCTTAGGAACTCATCATCTTAATTTCCAGTATTTGCTCAAAAAGTATTCTTAAATACTAACAATTTGAGTAGAGAAGAAGATTCCCAACCATTGGAAAAAAGTGTTGTAAGCTCCTGTGATTGAAAAACTGCTAAATTTTTGCAATATAGAGACATACTACAAAATACTATCAGTACTATGTTCATAGGCTCATACCATACAAGTGTACGCAGGTTTCAGCGGCATCTGCTCTACTCTAAACCAACTTTCCCATCTGTCACAGACATTCAAAATACTTTGAAATCGTGACCTGGAAGTATACAATAAATCCATAACTTTCTGCAAAGTGTTTGATTATATTACAAATACAAGAAATGGAAAGCAAAACCACTGCAAGGTTAAAGGTAAATGGTGGAGTATTCGACCTCTTCGATGTCATCAGTACCAAGCAGGTGCGTGTCACAGCTAAGCTACAAGAACTACGATCAAAGTATATACGATGATGATCTAAACGTCATTGCATAGAGCTTAGAGGATACTAATAATGAAGAAGTAGGCCTTACTCGTAGCCAATCTAATAGTATTGAAACGATACTAAACTTTAGGGTTTTGAGCTCTATAGACACCGAAAGAAAAAACTCGACAAGACTTGAAAAACCACATTTCAACTATGAAGGTCACATATTTTCTTGTTCTTCTGGAAAATTTGAAAATAACCCAGCTGATAACCCATCAATACCGCAGAACTTTTTGTTTTGAATACTGAGTATGGTTTGCACCAGCTGAAATCTATCCATAGACATGCCTCATATGGTTTTATTCCTACCTGACGTTTCCATTTGACCTGGTGTGGCTCTATTTTCCAGTAAATCTCCTCTTTCCTTAAAATCCAAAAGGAAACTACCGGTTACTACCCAAGACCTACCAAGATCAATAAGGTAAAGGCCTTATTTCCAAACCACCTAAAATTATTCGTTGATGCCACAGATTGTCTGTGGTTTCTCTGTACTCAGGTGAAATAGTCCATCAGCTAAAGGGACAATCATTCAGGTATATCTGTTCTATTTATTTGCTCAATCTCATTTCTCAATAATTATTAGAACATCACACCAATAAATCTATATATCTATATATATATATATCTATATATCTATACATTTGCGTCGCCCTAAGGGAGCTGCTGGAGATGTTAGAATACCTGAAGAAGCTTCTTATTGATGATGATATGATGGAAGAGATAACCCTACGAGACAACGATGATAATAATTTTGTATAACGCTCCCGTCAATATCACACACCCTTCGAGCACTGCACGATTGATGTACAACTTTTAGATTATGGTGAGGATTTAAAGTGAATATGAAGTCAACACTAAACAGTTATGGCTTGAAATATGTTACGTTCAAAATTCCTTACATTTGACAATTAAAAACCTAGAACTAGGAACCACTCCCCATGTACTATGTTAGGAAACTACCTGAGCAAACATAGCATCCGACGACTGGTTTACGCCAGTCACAATTTTCAACAAAATGCTTGTTGATCATAAACTAACAATGGTTGGATCCATGAGAGTCTACAAGACGGAGATACCTTCAGAATTTTTTGATTTGCCGACCTGCAGGGGAATCGTTATTCATTTTCAATTATAACAAAACCTTAGTTTCCTTTAGGGCCAAGGGAAAAATGAGGTTATATTGCTTTAGAGACAATGCATCAAGTGCAAACGTGGATGAGAAAACGAAAAAGCCAGAAATAATTCTCGTTTATAACTATACCATAGAAGAAATCCACACATTTCATGAATTCTATCATGGTTACAGAGTCTGCAGAAGAGCAAAACGTTGGCCAGTGGGAATGCTGGATTCATGCAGCGTCAACTATATGGTTTTATACCTTTTCAATGAAGAAAATCCTGAACTTTCCAGAAGGAGGTATTTGGAAATGCACAGATACATACACATGAAATAACTCAATACAACCCCATAAACGTTGAATCTATTATATCAGTGTAGTCCAATATCTTCTTCATTCTTTGTCATACTTTAAGCTGAGAAATCTAACAGTAGATTTAATGAGATCATCAACCTCTTGCTACTATTGAAATTTTTTGTAACTGTAGATAAACTCATTATACCTTGTCAAAAGATTTAACAATTCTCGCTTGATGAAAATTGCAATTTCAAAAATATTGTGAAACATCTAAAAGACATTAGTGTATAACACATTCATTTCAATTAGTTTCTTTCCATTAAAGTCATTTAAGGCGTAGATAAATCTTTGGAATTAAAGTTAATTAGAGGGAAAAAAAGGGACTTCTTCTCGATCCCACACAAGACGATGTACTGGTACAGGTAGGTAGCATTTCTGCTGTCAGTTTCGATGTTCACAAATAGAAAGTAATCATAAATGGCTGATTTCTGGGTTTCACGCATTCCAATTAAAGCAAATAATGATATAATTAGAGTTAAAGAGTGATTAAAGATATTTCAGTGCTAGTTATTAAACAAATTCTCAGCATTTCACATTTTTACATTATCTACATTTCTACTTTTCTATACAAGATGTCCCATTATTTTAGATTACTGAAAGACAAACAAAAACAAACATGTATAATTGGATACTTTTTCACGCATTCCGCTTCTTCAGATATAGAAAAACGTTAACCTCGCAATTTATTTTGATCTGCAGTAATAAGAAGAAATATTTGAGTGCCAAATAAGAACTATAGGGTGGCTGAGTCATCAATTCTATGTATTTACTGTTTACATTTGTTTGTATCATTCAAAATTGACCGTTCTTCGTTGCTCAAATGGGACGGTGGATTGGTTCATCTTGAGAGATTTGTAAATTAGATTATTGTTCAGTTTGGGGTTTATATCCATAGATTCATGATTCCTCGCCTATTACGATATGATATACGTCGTTTAAAGCAGCTTGATTAAATTTTTCAGCATTTATTTGCACCAATGGACATGAACTGTCAATCCATCAAGTACATCCCTCTTGAAGTTACATTATATATGTTTTCAAGAGTGGAAAACGATAGCAAAAAATGTGTGGAAGTGAATCACTTCCATGTTATGGGCCTAAAAGACCTGTGAGAAATTTTCTAAATAACATTTGTCAGAATGAATTGATTCTTATGCTGGAGTCGGTGTAGATTTCAAACTAGATCTAATCATTTTAAGGATAGGCCAATTTTGCTTTGTTGATTTCTACCATAGCATGATCTTTTGAAATTTTATTTGTTGATTTTATTATCAGATAATTAACCTTATCAAGCAATCAGCTGTGATTTTTTTTAGAAAACTGGTAATTCGATATTGAAATTTGATATTGAGCTGCAGAGGCTCCAAAGTATTTTTAGAATCAATCTATCCATAGCACGATAATAAACTTCTCCAAATCAATAAACAGATAAAAAATTTCTTTGAAATTTCAAAATTACGTACTAAGCAGTACAGACTGCTTCATGGGATGTTGCGATATTCGTCAATTGCTGCAAGTTGTCCAAAACTGCAGGCCTTAGCGCTAGAGTTGCCAGGTGCAAACAGGTAGATTTTAGTTTGATTTTGATAGAAAATTGAAGTTTCATAAATATTGATCACGAAAATCCAAGGTTACCAGTTGGAAAATGGTCGCAAACAGAGGTTGCCATCATTTTTGTAAACGAATCTCGCTCCAAAAGTTACAGATACTCCAGAGCACTTGACCTGGGAGCGTATTAAATAAAAAATATCTGGAAGCTACTCAAGTACCCAAAAAAGAAAACACAAAAATTTTTGGAAAAAGTATATTTTTTTTCCGAAGTAATCTCCCTTCAACTGCATAAACTTTTCCCAGCGATGTTCAATAAGTTCAATGCTCTCCAAATCTTTGACCACCGAGCCATTTGATTTGATTTGATCCGAGAGGACTAAATCTGGTAAATCGCCAGTACAAATCCCAGTCGATTCAAGTCTTCATGGAATCATCAGACTCATTTCTTAAATGTCAAACATTGTACGATGATTTTAATACATCAATGAACTTCACTGATGCCTATCATGATAAAATTCGTATGAATGGAAAAAGTCTTTTTGTAAATAAACCATTTCCACTGATCTCTTCTTATAAATGCCCTGAAGGATCGATTATGTAGTTGAATAAGAAGAAACACTAGTTTGGTTAGGCTCGGGGGGAAGAAATTTTACCCAAAATGTTTATATTTCTTATTATTCACGTGACATACATTTTTTTTATATTAATTTTATGATAAAATCGATATTCCCGGCATGTGTATAGTTTTTATATATTAAAATGATAACTTCGCCTAAAATGATAACTTCGCCCCATGTACAACAATTATATTTCTATGAAATTATTTGTTTTATATTGAAAGAGATAACAGAAAGTTCATTCCGCTTATACTGTTTATTTACATCAGTTAACTTCTGACCTTGACTTAATCAACCAATCAAACTGAATTAAATCAACGTTCTGTTTTTTATTGTGATCATCTAGTTGGTACATATATGCATTTAAACATATAAAATGAAATGATTCTGAACAGTATTGAATAATATAATGTACTTGAGATAGAATTTCGATATGTTTAAACATTTTTTTCTCTTTATCTGTTTGTTTCTTCGACCTTTTTATCGTCGCTCTCCACACGTACCTTCAAGTGTGTGTGCGATGTAGTCTACCTCCCCTTTAACCTCTATGAAAGAAGTCAATTCGACTCTTGCCGAGATATTTTGGTTTACCTCTAAGTAACACAAATAACCCACATTTTTGGGTTGAGTTTCCGAAAATACGAAGTTTCTTATTTCGCCAAAATTTTTCCTCCAAAAATATCAATTTATGAGAGAAAAAAATTTGAGCAAAAACTGAACCTATTTTTTAAGTATATTTCAAAATATCTCAGCAGGTGTCTATTTAGTAACCTAACATAGGTTTACGTACAAAGTATAGCATACCAAAAATTTTGCTCAAGGAAAAATATATGAAAAATATGTCCAGTTCAATCTAGAAAGGAATTATCACATATCATTATACTATCCGATATCCAAGCAGTTAATAGAGCTCTGAGCTCCAATGTCATATAACCCAATCTAGTTTGGAAATGCCAGACAAGAATGCCAGCTACAGAATTGAGAAAGTATTAGAAAAGGAAATATATAGGAGTGAAACCAGTTATTCCGTTCTATCTACAGGGGTTGAGGAATTCATAACCAGAGAAGATCTACTATATGATATGCTAGACTTAGCAGATAATGGGGCGAAGCTTCAGAGGGAGCAGTTGATGGTGTTATATTAGTTTTTGTTCAAATTTAAAACCCCGTTATCTTCTAATTTCCCTTTGATGAGCTGAATTATAGGATATTGGTTTGAATTAATATGATTTGTCAAAAACTAAGAAATTTTCAGTTTACTTACAAAAGCCTGAATACAATAATTAGAATATTAACTTCTATCAGTTTAATTTCTATACAATTATGTATATGTATTTTTTAAACACAAAAAAACTGAATATTTTTATATTTATACAAAAATATTTCACTGCGATCATTGGTACTTTGTCTTTATTTTTTAAACATGTTGCCACGATCGCACACCAGTTTCAGACCATACCAGAATTTGAAAAGGCTTCGACTGACAAAGTTCTTATCCACATAGATTTTATCGAAAACTATTGATGCAAATATAACGAAGAAATTCAGGCCCGTTTCGCAATGTATCATAGAAAGAAGAATCATTTTTTTTAAACCTTTAGACTTCACTCAATTTCTCTACAGATGTTTTAAATGCTCGTCCTCTAAAATCTACGGATGTTTATAAATAATTTTAAGGACAACTAGTTTAAGACACAGGTTCATGTTTCATCTAGTATATCATAATATAAAGGATTTGGTTCCGAGTGCAACATTTTTCGAAAGGAATTTTTCGGAACTAGGCCAGGACAAAGCTAGAATAATGTAGGTGGCACATTAAAAAAAACAGCTGGAAAAGCGATGACTGAAGGCAAGGACATCGTAATTTCGATATCTTTCTAAGATTTTTTTAGCAAGATGTTCTTCAATAAAGCTTTTTGAAATTACCACTACTGATAGCGAGAAGATGAAAACTTAGGTCAAAGAGTCAACCATCATTGTTGCGTTTCGTGGGACCCAAAAAATTCGTTTATTAGTCACTTGAAATTTAGAAGTCTTCCGTGTTGTGAATCTGTAGAAAAGTGTGAACACTTTACATGGGATATAAGAAATCTTTGAAACGTTGCATTGAAAAACCGAATTTTTTTTAATTAGAAACACAAAACAGATCTTCCGATGATGGACATTCGTTGAATGATGAGTATAGTGATATCACTTATAATATTGATGATTACAACTTATCAAATGGGACGAATATTTTTATCCAGAGGAAATAATATAAGTTTCCGAGGAAGGCGCTTTAGTGGAGTGAATTACTTTAAAAAAAGAAAAGAAGAGTTATATACGTGGCATGACATCATGAGGAAGATTGAGCCTCAAAAATTTTATTATTAATTTTTCTTACTTATTGTTTAAGAAGAAAATTTCATTTAATGAAATTGAAATTTGAAAAGTTTCTCTGTAATAATCATTTCCTCGCATTGATTTTCTTAATGTCTTCATAACTTTTTGGTACCACAACATAATTAAATTGTAGCAACATTAGTATTACTATAAATTTCACATGAAATTATTATCAAATAATTTCAATATTTTTTGTTATTCTAAAAACTATAGTGATTGTATCTCTCAATTAGAATAATTTTTTAGCACCAATATGTTACAAAAATCAAATATTTCAATCCAAACACAAATTACGGGTTATCTAGAAGTCAGTGTGATAAACTTTGGGTTTTCACCGGCCATCAACTAACCTTCAAAATGATATAAAGTAGCTGTAGAGCTCACGGCACTAAACAGAAGACTACAATACTTTTTACAACTAACCTATAATTTGTTATTATTAAATGATAAATGGCACTTCTAATCTTATCGGATGCCGATATAATCACTAACCAAGATACTAAATCACTGTTGGGTCGATATCTAATGAAAAATTCACTCAATATCACGAACGTACATATTTTATTTTTAATGGGAAAATATTGTGTTCAAAACCATGAAATACGATGGGAGCTTGATAAATAACTTTTTTGAGTTTGACATTACTTTGTCTAAGGTTAGTTTCCTTCCAAAATATTTATACAGGGTATTTTGGAAAAAGAGTAACCCGTCTCTAGGATAGATAGAAAAATATTTGGGGTTTGCTAAGTAAAAAGTTTTCTTACCGTCATTCGTATTCAAGATAAAGGACATTGAAGAGAAAAACATACAATTTCAATACATAGGTGCAGTAAAATCGTACAAAATTTAACGCCCTTATCTTAAATACAGATGGCGTTACGAAATTTTTTTACTGAGCAAACCCCAAATATTTTTCTATCTATCCTAGAGATGGGATCACCTTTTTTGAAAAACCTTATAATTACTAGAATAGTTGCGTAAAGATAAACTCTATTGAATGCTTTATAAGTTTTAAAAATTAAAGTTGCTGTTGAACGTCTGGAACCTCCATTTACTGTAACTACCCCATAAAATCCGTGTTCTAAAGACAACAAAATCCATTTTTGCAATAAATAATGTGGTTAAAATAATATTTTGGAGTACCAAAGGAGAGGTACTCTCCTGAGAGTAAGTAGAAAAGATAAACTTTGTTTGGGTGCATTTTTTCTTTCTTTGCAACTTGAAAATTTGTTTTACGAAAATTTGCAGCAATTGTGCTTAATGTTTCTTAGCAGCTGGAGGTTTTTCAAAACATGTTTCGAGAAATGAAGCTCATGCTTCTCAAGACTTCGAAGTCTATCGTTTCGGTTCGTATCCATTTTAATAAAATTGGTATGACGCTAATTGTAATACTAAAAACACTGTTTATACTACCAGTACAACAAACTGTCTGACGCGCGTTTCGATAACCAAGTTATCGTCTTCAGAGTCTGAAAGTAAACTGAAATCTAATAACTTCATTTGGCTGTTTCATACTAAATTTGGAAATTGAACCTTTCTGAATAAGATATTTACAGTAATAAATTTTCAATTTTTGAATCAATATCGTGATAAAACTAGAGCAACTCTTGACACCAATCACTTCAGCAAACTTTAGAAGAAAATTGAAGATGAATTTGCTGATAAATTTGAACAATTCAAAACCAAGATAACCACTTTAGCATTTATAAAAAATCCTCTTAACACAATTAGATACGGAATCTACATTAAGAAATTTGAAATTAAAACTGGATCTCTAGAAATTAAGTTGATCGATTTGAAAATATTTGTGGAGTGGAAACTTTACAGAGGTGAAAAGCAAGTCAGAAGAGTTGGAGGTCCAGACATGTATGTACGCAGCAAATACCGCGATTTGAGACTCTCATATTAATAGAGTCATTGGAAAAAACAAGTTGTGAGCCAAGTTTATCCATCTAGCAATCGCTCCCATTGAATGTGTCTGCCCAATTGTTTGTTTTTGAAGTATAAATTACTGTTGTGAGTAAATGTTTGATTATTATTATATGTTTCACTCAAATAATAAGTAATTATCTAATATATGTTTTCTGATAAATAAAAGATTAATTTTTCACATCAAGAAACTTTATTTGTGGGAGTACTAACTATTATTTGAAATAGAAACTTGTCAATTGTAATTTTTGTCTCTCCCGATTCCAACCGTTGCTAACCGCTTTTATAGGATATTATACACAAATTGGATCTTAAATTTTATGCTGTATTCGTAAATAAAATATTAGATTCTATTTTAAATAAAAAATTTAACATCTATTTCCAGTGAAATGAAAAGGGTCACATTTGAAACACTTTATTGGAGTTCAGTGTAATTCCACATTCTTCAAATCGCTATATCCGCCTTTAGTTTTATTAAATTTTTTCTCGCCGCACCCTGTATATACAAAGCACAGAATTTTACGGAACGTAACTTATGAACTGAATTAACTGAAGAATATTTTTCATACTATACATGTTTATAATTAAAAATCTTTCTCATCAATTTTTTTCATACATTTCTGAATAAAGTCACAATTAATATCAGATTATTTCCGCTATATATTCGAAATTTTTTTCAATCGTAAGAATGAGACGATCACGATCTTGTACCTACTCAAAACTGAAACTGATCGGTCAAATTAGATACAAATTCGAGTATCGGTAGTCGATGCTACAAAAAATTTATTTTCATTGATTCATGTAGACAACTACGAACATGACCTCAAAACCGATCCATCGATCATCAATCATAATCTCATGTTATTAAATTAATCAGTTGTTTCTTAGATTTTGACGGCTAGGTCCGTAATAAGAATTGTGTAAAATGAACGGTTAGAGCTAACCGAAGTAGACCCGCTGATCAAATTAGTCCATAGTTCAACTTATAATTATTTATTACTAGAAAAAAGTATTTTAACGAGGGACGTGCAAGATGATCCACCATTAAAATCAAATATACCAAATAAAAGCTACATAGAGCGTATAGAAGAACCAAAATATGACGATTTAACTTTATCATCATCCTTCAGGAGTTTAGTGTCCCATAGTTTCGAAAAAAAAATCAATTTCTTCGCTACCCTTAACATATAAATACTGTATTCTCCTTCTTTTCATTTATACCTGAGAGGTGAGTTTATAAACACTATTTTTCACTTATTTAATTTATTTAAACACTTCACACTACACTTAACTAAATTATATAATTTATTTTATTTTATTTATTTATTATATAATTATAGCAGAAACGACATTTCCAGAATTCTAGAGAATTAATAAATGAATAACCAAGAAATTGGTTAGAAAAACAATGTAAACAAACGGCCTGTTATGATGGAAACTTATATAAAAACAAACATCAAACAAATTTCCCGGTTTATCAAAGGATATCAATCACTCCAAATTTCAGAGTTGCAAGATAATCGAACAGGACAAGCTTCGCAACCTATGTCTTGGACTTGGCATAGGACCTTAACCCTTCTGTGGTATCAGCTACAGAAAAATCGAGAAAGTATTGTAAAAGAAAGTACATACCAATCTACAGGGGTTGAGGTAGATAAAGACATTCTTAGGAACTATGAACAAAGAAGATCTGCTATATGATATGCTAAATTCACCATATAATGCATCCTGAAGATTCTGCTGCACAGAAGACGAATCCTCTCTAGTTAGATATACTACGGAACTCCGTAGCACTTGATCTGGGAGAGTAGTAGGCCTTAAAAATAATCCCAATTTTCTTTTTTGAATGGTATAAATGGTATAAATATCTGTCTCCAAAAACTTGTAGATGAATCATTTAATTTTTCATTCCGGTTGCTGTCCCCGTTGCCCCCAGACGCACCGCCTAAATACTAAGCTCTAGAATTATCTAATATGGTGAAATTGATCTCCTACAGACATCTTCAGCTATAAAAATGTAAGTTTCATTAAAACTTTGAATAGGTTGTCAGTACAATTGGAGTTTTAGAAGGTGCCATTCGAGATATTGTCGGTTTCGTTAAAATTTATTCAAATAAATTCAGTAGATCTACATATTAAATGAGTTTGGAAGTAACGTTCTATTTTCTATAAAAGTAGTTCGCGATGCGATGAACGGATTAGAAAGTTTTCGAAGTTTATATACTATTTCAATTCTTTTCTAAATATATATATATATATATATATATATATATATATATATATATATATATATATATATATATATATATAAGCATTGAACTTATTAATTGTCTGACCAACAACTCATTTTATATCAAATTCTTGGAATTGCCATTGCGGTTTAACTATAAATACTTCCTCAGAAAGGAATCTAGGAAAACTGGTTCAAGAATTCGTCAACATCACGTGCAAAATACGTGGTGACGTCATCTTGTTATAACCATATAGTTGGAACGATGGTAAAGATTGGTTGGAGAAATTGAAGATAATCTTCTTTGCCATTTCTGTAGCTCACCAAATCATCTTTGCTGGTCTGGTGATTGTGTTAAGGTGATCAAAGCTGTTGTTTTGCTATTGAGCGAATTTGTAAGTAAGTAAGTAAGTGCAAAAGGATTCATCTAAATATTGATCCAACTATTTTCATATTTCTAAAACAAATTTGTATCTGCTCCAATTTTGTTTACACTCTTCCCGACTCATCATCCATCAGTATAATATATAATATCAGTATAATATATATAATAATAACTCAGTACTTCCCCGTATCTTAATTCTTCTTATGTCTTCAGATAAGTCATTTTTGTTCATATGTACAATGGATATTGATTGTTTATTCAACTCCAACCTCTATGTCCATATTTATTTTAACGCTGTCAGATGCTTTTAGAATATCTAGAAAACGTAGTGAGGCCCATGAGTTTTTAGCACAACATAGGAATATATTCTCCCTCTATCTCCACACAGTTCTTAGAACGTCTGACTAAAGCTTCTATGTCATTAAGAAAATATAATACGTCTTTAGAGTGGAAATTGTCGTACAAAACCATCGTCAAGGTTAAATGTCTCACCCACTAACTCGAAATCAAGTTTCTAGAACAAAAGATAGTCGATAGGGGCAAATCAGGGCTATATGGTGGGTGCTCGATACCTGCGACTCCAGATCCGTGACAGTTAGCCTGGAAAAAGAAGCAGTGTGGACTGAAGCATTGTCCAAAGGAGACCCTTACAGTCTCAAAATATTAAAGCCATCACTTTTTTGGCACTCCATAGTATCCCTTTTGGATGTCGAACCATAGTTTCGTAACCCGTTACATTTCTTTGTCCTCGCGGCAATGGTCTAGAAACCTCTGTTTTTGCACATTTTTTATCACATATAAATGCTCATGTAGTATCCTTGTTTTGGAAGTAAATACATGTTTCATTAGAAACTTTCCACTTTCCCTCTGTTATTCCTCTTATGGGTAATTTACTATTTTCCTCATCGTCTGCTGAAAAATCAACTGAAGTTCAATTATTTTCTCATAGTTCTGAGTTCAACCTTCAGGTTTCAAGTGTGAATTAACCCTAATTCAGTATCTGTTTCATGTTTTTATTTGGGTGCGCTACAACTCGGGACGGGGATATTCCAGGTAAACGAAAAGGTAGTCCGAGTATAAAATACAACTCGTGATGAATGAATTAGGAGTATTTCCTGGAATTTAGTATCTGATCCACTTGGAAAGCTGGAAAATCACAAAAATTGAAACCTAAGATTCCTAAATCTAACTAAATAATATATAATCGAGAAATTAATTTTAAAATTTGCAGGAGCCGTAATTTCTTAAATTTTATATAACATAATAATAAACACTTGCAATTAGTTGCAATTCTACCCCCAATATTGCCACCATCCTTTGTCAAATTGAAATAATAAATTCGTTGCTCCGTTCTTAATCGGGGACACTAATTACTTACTTAATTACTAGGCTAGGTTAGGTTCAGTTAGGTTCGATAAGGTTAGGTTTGCTTAGGTTAGGTTAGGTTAGGTTCGGTAAGGTTGCGTTTGGTTAGGTTAGGTTAAGTTAGGTTCGGAAAGGCTAGGTTCATTTTTAGAAAAACAAATCAACTTGTTGACTGAAAATGAAATAACAGAATACGAATTTGTGAAACAAGTCTCCTGGATACACAACGTAATATTTTCTATTGCTATACATTATAAATAAATATTCTATTTTTTTTTCTTCATTTCATAATTGAAATCGCGAACTGAATAATCTTCCGCCACGAGTTGTCTAATCTTCATGATAACCACGATCACGATTTTGAACATTTCAACAAAATTTTATGGCGGATATTAAAATCGAGAATCAACGTACGTCTTTTCATTTATTTAATCTATTGCTTAATTGTCAACATATATCAGCATATCAGCTCTTTCTTCATGTATATCCAATCCTGTAGTTGTTCCAAATCAAATATATGGGTAATCAATATTTTGTTGTAGTTCAGTTTTCCAATTTCTCCATTTTAGATGTCGAACCTCAAAATGAACAAACAAGCTTTGTAATATCTACTTCTGTTGTTTGATCCCTTTCCAACATAATTTGAAGGTTTTACAACAAAAATTCAATTTATAATTTCCGTCGATAGTCTAATTAGTACCAAGAACATACAACATCAATAATTAATTTGATCAATTAGCACCGACTTCCTATTAATAAGACGATTGATACACCATTTATTCACAATATTCTCTCTCTACATTGAAATTGGTATCCGATTTGATGGTGGCCGTTATACTTGATTGCAGTTTAAAACCTATTATTCAATTGAATTAAGAGAGAAAATAAAATAAATCTAATATAATATGGAATGTTTCGTATTTCCTGAACATCGACAGCTTATAATGATGAGGATCGTTATTAGTGCACATTATTTATTAATAATAATTAACAGGATGTTACGAGTGTACAGTGGGAAAATAATTTTATATAGAGGGGGTAAAAAATCGAAGAAAATAGGACTGCACTCATTGGATTGATCAAATAGAGAACGAAAACAATCTTATGCTTTAAAAAAATTCATTCCACTTATGTGACTCATTTCCTCATGTTCGAAATATATAGAAAAAGTTAAAACTAAGTAGGCCCCAAAGTTCGTAGACTAGCACAGGAAAAATCTTTTTTTTTTTGATATAATTTAATTTTATCATTCAATACAGTGACATTCTACAGAGTTATATGAGGTCCTCTACATAAATTTTGAGATAGACGAATAAAAACAAATATTTATAATTAGATATGACTTCGTTGTGTTTCAAAATAATCTCCATTGAGATTTATACAGTGTTGAAGCATTTTATTGATTTTGATCAAGTTACCTTCAAAACTGGTAAGTTCAACGCATCAACTACTTCTTCAAGTGTAGAAAAACTTTGACATCGCAATATTTTTTTTGATCTGCAGGAATGAGAAGGAATCATCAGGTGCCGAACACAGACTGTGCGGCAGATGACCCATCATTGACTGTCCAAAAACGTATTTGTTTGAACTGATGTGTGAGAGCTCGCATTGTCGTGGTGGAGAATGAATCAACTTCCATGATTTTGTACAACACTTCTGGTGAACTTTTGTTGGATATAGCTAGACTTAAAAGACCCATCCAGTCGATTGTTCTTCAGTTTATGGTTCATATGCATAGTTACATGATTATTCCTCTGTCATTATCTCACAGACGTGTTCTGTAGTACCGCACATGAATTTTTCTAGCATCCCTTAGTGCCAATCGAAAAAAGCTTCAAAGATTCTTTTTGAGCGATCGTCAAATTTTGCGGTATCTAAGAATAAATTTTTTCACAGCTAAATTCGTATTCTATATTACCAGAATCATCATGAACAGTTTACTGTTATCCGAAGTTATTTCAAGGACTTTTCTTATGTTATCGTCGGTGACAACCTCCTTGGGACGTTGACTGCCTGCATCGTCTTCGGCTCTTATCTCCTCGCATTCAACGGTTGATATTTCTGAGTGAAAGTTCGAACAATGTTTATCAAACCAAGCCTTGGCTTAAATTGTAATTTTTTGCACTATAGCATACTAATAGATCAACAACTAGCAAATTTATTTACAACATTTATTTTGAAAGCTAGTGTCAACTGAAATTCGTATTGATTTGTCAATTAGTAGTGCTAACTATCAGTAACTATTAGTATTTTACACTTGAATCAAAACAGCAGTTATCTGAATCTACAAAAGCTTCTCCGGTGAGTTGTGTCTCGTTTATTTTGAAATATTCATTCATCATAGTGTGAATTCATTGATCAGAAAAATGAAAGAAAATTCATACTACTATTACTTTTGTACTTAATTGTAGGGAATACATAAAAAGTTGTTCACAGAAGGTGATGCACTAGGCCACAAATGGATAAGTACTAACTTATTTGAAATCGACCTTCTGATTGCTGCCGTACCCACCATATTTTCCAGATCTAGCTTTTAGCGACTAATGACTGATGGTCGGCATAATATTCTTATAAAATTACTTAAATTTCACTTATGAATGTAGATTCTAGATTATTTGGAGAGCCGTTACAGCCGCTCTACACATTTACCTAAAATTATATTCTGTGCATAATATTACATCTCTTTGGGCTATTTTTCTGGAGTTTAAGTGTAATTTCTCAAGATGTTAGCTATACCTATTATCTCAAAGATCAATCATCGGTTACCAGTTTGATATAATTTTGATAAGATTTTGAATATTCCGTTCACAATTCTTCTCCAATGAGATTTTAGACTCCTCAACCAATCGTTCAGTTCTTTGTTGCCGTGATATCTCACGAAGTCACAGTTGAACAGTGGTTTCAAACATGAAGTCTTTGCAAGGTTATCGGCTTTTTCATTGTCTTCTGGTATACAATGATGCCTAGTAGTTAAATTGAGATTACTTTGTATGTGTTAGCAAGTGCTTCCAGAATTTCGTAATACTCTCACGCTAGCTTGTAGATGCCTTCAATAGCCTTAAGATCAAGTCAAGGCTATTAGATATAATATGAATGCGTTTTCTGACAATATTTCCTTTCAAACACTCCTAAGTGCTTTTCCAAGTAGTATAGATTTTGGTTGCATAATATCCAATCATAGTTACCATGGAACCCTCTGTGTTCATCGAGCTATAAATTTGACACATTAGTTTGTCATTGATTTCTAAATTGATTGTTTCTTAATGTGACCTATTAGATTTTCCTTTCTGGATTAATTTGAGGAAGCCGCTGCATGAGGTGAAAGTCAAGCAGGTTTAATAGTATGATATATTGTTTTGGCTCCTGTGATACCCAAATGGTTGTCTCAAGTATATCAGCTGGCATTAAATTTGTCACTTTTAATGGAAATTGTATAAAAAATTCTATATAGACGAGGCGCGTTCAAATGAATAAGTACAAAACGCCATAAGAACAAAGCTTCAATAACCAAGGATCCGTTGAGCTTTCTATATGCTGCCTATAAAAACAGATTTTTCTAAAAGACTCAATCGAACAACTTCCTCACTTGAATCTTGTTTTGGAATATGGATTTGTTGGTTAATTTTCGTAGATTGTCAATTGAAATCCAGAAATTAAAAATATGAAGTATCAAAATACCAAAAATAAGTTGGAATTCTTACCTATCACATATAATAATCTACTTTTATCAAATCTGAAAGAAAATTATCCAATTATTGTTCAATTATTGATTATTTTATATTTTTTTTTAACCATAAGTGCATTAGCTTCTTCCACATCACATTTAAACTTACTGTATAATTTTGAATTAATCAAGAAAACATACCACACGAACAGACGCATGCAAATTATATCGATTTGATATTTCAGGAGTTACTGCTCATACATTTATGCCAACTGCCATCATCTGCTGGTGCAATATCGAAAGGATGAAATGCAGCTTTCCTCCGCCCCATTTCCCCATTCGGTATGATTGAAGTGAACAAGATTCTAATAAGAAACTCAGGTGTAAGCATTTTGACGAGAAACTCTAATATGAATCCAATATCACGTGCAATGCTTGTCTAATCAAGATTATATCGAACATAATTGTACTTTATCTACTTCTAGTATTATTCAATATAGTGAGTTAACTTACTATAATCAACGTGTGTGAATTTTTCTACAGCTTGATGTTATACCGTTCGGTAAAGTTCTATTAATGCTTGTACCTACACGCCTCCAAATAAAGTTATATCTCGTTTAAAACGTCTTTTAGTCCAATCAAACGGTAATTTGAAGTGAAAAGTTTTGGTATAATTGCTTTCGTTAGTTCTTCCTATGTTTGTTTGGGGTGCTAAACATAAACAAAAATCTGCTAAACGAATGAGAGAAATTATTCAAAAAACCACTAAAAATCATGCTTTTCACTTGTTTTCAGCTTACAACTTTGTGAACCAAGCTATTTACGCAAAAAGTGTTTATATAGTAAAATAAAGACAAAAAAAATTACAATAACTTATCGTTCATAATATTTTTTCGTACGTCGAATGGTTCCCACGCAAAAAACTTTGACAATATGGGAAGAATTAGCATTTTAAAAAATAGCAGGAAACATCATTAGTTTATATTTTTTAATTTATCTCCGTGAACAATATTATATCGATTAATAAAAGATAGAAATTTCAGTATAATTCAGTATGTATGATCAAATACGAACCCTCTTAGACTCGAGGTTAAAGGATTTCAGCAGGTCAGCATTTCATTCCATTCTAAAATAAAACTCATTGACTTGTAAACTATTCAACTATTCATTGAAAAGATTCGAAAAACATCAATTGAAATCGAAACCCCAAAATTTTTATAAATTTCCTTCCTTCAACTATTGCCAAGGATACTATTACTCTATTAACAAAAAATTGTGATTGTGATTGAAAATTTTGGGCAAACATCACAATTTTTTGCTAATACATCTCTAGTTAAGTATTTTTCGCAATAATCTAAGAAAATTTGGAAAAAATTTGGGGCTTCGTTTTTCAAACGAACGAGGTGTGTCACCGCTCAAACTTGAGTTATATGAATTTTTTTGACAATTGACTATATATATCAAATAAATAAATAAATAAATGAGTAAATAAATAGATAAATGAATAAGTAAATAAATGATTAAAAAAATAAATGAATGAATAAATAAATTAGCACAAATTTTGGTTAGGTGTTTTTTGATTAAGTGAATTTTGTAATAGTTAAATAATTTTTCTCATTTTTTATGTTTTCGATTCATAATCGTTCAGGAAGTATGTGAAAAACATATGTTTGAAAATCTTTCATTCACTTAATCTTTAATTTTTGGTATTAAACTTTTGTAATCTATTATGATGCAAACTTATATCTCCTAAATTAAAATTTTTTCGCAAAAGTTCAATATTCGTCGTAAAAATTGCGAAAAATTGTGGAATGACGGTGGTCAAATTTCCACCATATCATTGCGAACTGGTATGGGCACAAAAAATAAAGTGTGAGGTTTACAAAAAAATAAATCTGTCGAAATGAGTCATGTTAAACAGTTCTTTTTGGAAACCTGAAAAGACAGTTATCCATACGATTAAAGAAAAAGAAAAAAAAATATTGATTGCGACAATTCATCTTCTGATTTCGACTCTGATTTGGATTTGTAAAAAGTAGCTCTATAGTTCTTGCAGAAGACAGTTATACAAGAATCAATCAATATTTCATAAATTTGCACGTCACTCATACCAAATTAAGAAATGAAAAATAATGTTTACTCCCCGTATAAAATATAACCAATCGTCAGTCCACGTGGACTCATCACTGTTCACCAATGAAAACATCGAACCGTATTTCTATTGACCGAAGCTGTCGGAAGGCGTTTGTACACAATTTCTTCGAAATACACCTACCAGACAGCAGTGGCATCGTTTGGTGGGATTCATAAATTTCTTTTAATAAATATAAATATATCTTTCTCTCCAATGTTTAAAATATTGAATAATCTGATAATGCAATCCTAATAAGAATTGCTGAATTAACTGAAGTAAATAAATTTTTCATTTATTGAGTAGTCACGAAAGGGGTTGTTGTGGATCATTTACAGAACCGAAAAACATGAGAGTAAACTTTCTTTCTTCATTGACCTTGTGCGTACCATACAACTTTTTTAAAAGTTTATCATTATATTGACAATCATCAGTTTCCATATCTGTTATTGGTTGGAGCTTCTTGATAATTGCTGCGCCGAAATCATCTCCACGTTTTTGAACCTGTTCCATAACTGTATCTTTCATCTCTATTTTCATCATTTGATGTATCAAATTCCGTTTGTGATAAGGCAATCGTTGTTGTGACCTTGTCTAATCTTCAAGAAACACACAACAATCTTTTCTGAAGTAAAAGTCAGAGGATGATCTTAGTTTTCCTGCAGATGTGCTTGGTTGAGCAGTAAGCAGCTATAATTTTTTTCATTTGTGTAAGTTTTCGGTGTTTTACCACTCTTATCATTTCAGTTTTTACGAGCATCACGTAAAGTTTCTATTCCTTTTTTTACCACTTGCACTGGATCTTCAATCAAGTTTTTTTAACAAATGAAACTTTTATCACTGGACATTGTGGGGAATTGTCAATGCTATTCTGTGACTGGCTCAACATCATAGCGCTAATGAACCAAGAGAGTGCGCTATAGCTCATTTTCCTCCCCGACATCAGCCCAGTGAGCACGAGATATGAAGCAATATATGATTGGCACCTCAAGAAAAGATAACGATCGAAAACTACTACTATAGTTTCAGAAACCACGTTTGTTTTTCTTGTATTTTAATAAAGAATCTGCTGTGTTCAAGAGTCCGTCATTGTCATAGAGAAAAGCATATATATATATATATATATATATATATATATATATATATATATATATATCATTACAAAAGTGTCTTGTATATTGAAAAATTGAAGATAGGAAGAGCTGTTTGTTGTTGAAATGGAGAATTGAAGGTTTTTCCCATGTTTACAGCTGAAGCTTAGATAATATAGAGTGTTATTCAGATAAATAATATACATGTCTGTCTTTAAAAGTATTCGATATCTTTTTGTTAGTTGTGTTATGGAGAGAGAAAATATTATATGTTTTCCTACCGCCTACACTGGCAACCACAAGAGCATATCTGATAAATATTCACCCTCTTCTCGTTCTTCGCGACCTTTGAATTTATAAAATGTCCCCAGAGATACGCGCATAAGCAGAAATCGAATAAAAATTTAATCGGTTTTTGCCAGAGAATCAAATATTTTTTATTTTTTCAGACATTTGTCATATAAGATCCAAAACGTAGCAGATAATATATAAAGATTGATTGTGAAACTGGAGGATACGATATCATATATAAAAGGAAAAGAATACCTAAATAATAACAACATATAAAAAAGACTTTTATGAATATTATTTTCTACTACTAAGATTTTATATATATTTGGAGTCTTTTTAATTGCCAGACATCTTCGTCTTCTATTTCAAGCACTCTCAGGTGTAAGCGCTCTGGAATTCCTTAGTATTCCATACTTCGAGATAATGTGGAAAATACAGTTTGAATTAACCTTATTATTTATAGACAATTTATTTATGAATCTAAATTATTGAATATTGATTTTCGGTAAAAACACTCAACAACTCAATAGTGCCATCGAATTGCGCATGTAACATTAGAAATAAAAAATAATTTTTCAGGAGTATTTTTGAACATAAGTCATGCATTAAATACGGTTTGCCACGACGATAAGGAAGCTCTGACTCTCTTTTTCTAATTACCGAGGCAGACTCTTTAGAACAAAAATAAAAGAAAAGAAGTCACAATTGAAACTCATTTAATCTGGATTTACAAAAGGAAGCGTCTTAGTGCCAATATAACACATAATATTCACAGCCGACCCCTTTCAGTCTCTAATTATACAAACCAGGCACATTTGCAGACATCCGCAAGTTTTAAGAACATATATTTCACATAGAAGATTAGCTCGAAATGTGGAAATAAATATAAACGAAAGCAAATCGCAGCACATAACTTTAAAGAAATGAAGAATGTTCTTCAATTTACATTAACTACGTAGAAGTTCCATAAATATCTAGGAATGCACCTTGATGTCTGTAGAGAACACATTAAAGAAAAAAGGAAACAAATAGACTTTAAAATAAAAGAATTGTATTGGTGGCTATGCGGAAATAAAAAATGTCGCGGGAAATTGAGATCAAATTATACATTCCAATCTGGACTTACAGCATAGAATTCAAGTGCAGTGTCAGGAAATCGAGTAGAACCGTAATAAAAAGGGGACAATCTGAAATTCAGCGATCAATTGTCGATGTTTCCTTGTATGTTACCAACCAATTGATCAAATAAGATCTTCTAGTTGCAACAGTATAAGAATCAATCTAACAGAGAAACCAAAAGCATTTTCCAAGTCTGGAATCCGTTGATAATACTCCAACTATCATTTGGAGAGACGAACAAATACTGAAGAGAAACTGACCAACAGATCTATTATTCAAATCATTTTTTTTTATTTGTATTTCTCTGAATCTCTCCCTCATTTTCTTATTAATATTAATATTATAAAAAAGGTAATAGAAAACCAAGCATATGCTTGACTAAGAAAAATGATTTTTTGAAGGTCTGAATGAGCTTTCAGTCCTTTTCGGTCAGTTCCTTCAGGACGCGCGCTGATATTCAGCATACCCCAATCTCGATGATTTCAATGGGAAAGAGATAAAAAATCGCAAAGTGCTAGATTCAGTACATAAGGTGGGTAGACTAATCTAACCTAACCTAACCTAACGTAAGCAGTTTTGCACATACTTTTCGCATGTTAATATTTGCCACACACACTCTTTATCAATTTTAACAACTTTCTTAATATTTTCATCTTTAAGATCTTCTCGGTCTTTTTAAAAACGCTCCAACCACCCTAAAACACGTGGTCTCGACAAAAATTTATTACCATACACTTGTTTTAATAAATTGTAAGTTTTAGTAGCAGTTTTTTCAAGTTCCATCGCATTCGAAAGAATAGGTTTCCAGCTAAACACCTGACAGTCGCTAACGTTTGAAACATGCGATTTTTTGCTGTAGCAGAATGTTAGTTTTTCTATTTGTTCAGATGAAATTTTTGTGATCAAATTTTCACAAACTACTAATTAACTTGATATATGTGACGAAAGTAGGAGATATGAAGATTTTTAGATCGTTGTACCATGGAAATCGTTTCCTATAAAGAATTATTATATTATATGAGAATAAATATCATAAATTCTAATTATATATATTTGGTTCTAGTTTCCAATGGGAATATTAACCGTCCAATCTTTCTCCACGGACTTCAATTTTGTTACTTGACTTTCCCATTGGTTTTTGATCTTCCTTTGGGCCGGTTCACTAAGGGTTTCCATTCTCTTATCTTTTTAACCCCACTATTATATTCCATTCATCTTATGTGGCCAAGCTAGGGTATTCGCGGCGATTTTATAAATCTGGTGATAGTCTCAAGTGTCAATATGATTTCAATTTACCTTTATTGAATATGTCAACAAGAATTTGATGCATGGTTTGACTTATGGCAACTCCACAGAAGCCAGAAGGTTGTATACTATAAATTCACATGTACAAAGAGTAAAAATTCTTATCGTCGTCGTATGAGAAAATTTTTCTTAGATCACAGCATTATTTCGCGACGAATTTGTTGCATCCTAGAACACCCTGTATATGGTCGAGTCAACATATATGTAACAACGTGATAACTTTATGTCAAATATAATAACAACTTCCGATGTTTCGATGGGAGAAACTGCAAATCATGTTTTGTAATATATTCAATACGAAATGAAAATCGACAAACAAAAGCTTCATATAAAGAGGTTCAGCCCCTTCAAAATGTGCCTCACACTTCAACAAAGCCAGAAATTTTAAATAATACTTTTTGAGTAGAAGACAGGAAGGACTAATACTTAATGGTGTGTAAGGTAGTAGATATGGGGAAACTTAGTCATTATTTCTCAGTATCGAAACGATTAGGATTTTATTATATTACTGGTATATCATTAAAATAAACCTGTTCATTATATCGATTATTTTTTCATCCGCGCCTATTCATTTCCTCCGGTTTGTTGTATCGATTTAATCAATGTATGTATAAATGTGAATATCTATTATTAAATCTAAGCGATCATGAGATATGTTAATATAAATTGATGAATTATGCAAAATATTCCATTTCTTTTTGTTGTAAGTGTTAGAAAAATTGTATGAAAAGTTTGAACGGAGACGGATCATAAATTGGACATCGTATTCTACAGCATTTTTAAATTATGATTATGATTACGTTTGTTTAAAAATCGATTTTCAGCTTCATAGTCTGGAAAATTAAGGTCGAAAAATTGATTCTTTCAAAAAATAAATGTCCTCAGTTGAAAATATATTGTCATTGTCAGTGACAGATAATTTAATTAATTAGTCAGTTGAAATATAAGTCTTCTTAATACCTTCACAATTAACTGAAATTCAGAAAACTACTACTATAATCAAATATGACGATGGCTGGTCTATCAGAAGACTTGCAACTCATCTAAGTCTTGAAGCCAGTACCGTGTAATGTATCTTTAGGCTAAACAATGATAACTGACCATATTCATTGTATTAAAACGAACGCCAGAATATCGATATCTGTTTACAGGTCGTTCTTAAATACTGAAAAATCCTTTTGTATAAAAGGGTCGGGACAATCATTTATGATGTGGGTCCCTATTAAGATCATGTTCTATAAATCCCAGTGCACACAATGATAAATTGGGTGGCTAAATTCATGATCCCAAACTGAGAGAATACGTTAATGGAGGATGAAAATAAGGAATTTTTTTGTATTCTTCAACTAAATGACTGCCAATGGTTCGCTCAGGGGGTAAGTTGAATTACACATAAGAGATTGTATCTCTGGTTGAGTTACATCTATGCAATGTTTTTAAATTTAAATAATTTTAAATGGGAAACTACTATCTCGATGGGAACAACACGGGACCTTTGGACGAGAGGTTTGTTTCCAGGATCCGGTCCGATGACATTTAGATGAATTGAAGTTTTGGATTTGGAAAACTGTGCAAGTGCTAGGAAAGCAAACCAGAGTTCTGCACTTAATTATATGTATCATGTTGGGACTTTTGGAAACGAATTATCTTCATAGGTGAAAAAGTATTCAAGTCGTCCAATGATGGACGTTCTATTGTTTAGAGAACGCCAAGGTCTTTTTTGACCCATGTGATTGGCATTCATATTTGTTCAACAAAAAGTACTTCACACATTTGTTACATAAATAAATATTTTGATTTGAGTTTTGCAGATTACTTATCTAAAAGTAATTTTTATACTGCTTTTTATATCTTTAAAATTAACTCTATATTCAAAATATTATAACTCGTCCCGAACTTGTACTAAACAAGCTCGATATGTTCACTGGAATGTCGAACTTTTTGTTCATTATTTGAACTTAATACTGTTAGAAAGCAATTTTCGTATAACGAAAGTGGTTACAAAGAGTCTGCTTGTACAAACCAATCAAACCAAATAATCTGCAGTATTCTCAATATTTATCATGATTTGCGTTTTGGAACTAAAGTTTGGAACATTTGCGTATCAAAAATTTCAACAACCAAACAAATTCATCAATTTATACGTGAAACTACTGATAGTTAACGTTATAGAAAATTATATAGAACTATACAGAAAACTACTCAAAATGTTAGTTATGTGGTTAAATTATTTTCTAAGAAAAAATATTATCCTCGGTTAATTTTTAAGAGATCTGTATTATTGATAAAATTGATTTAGTTTAAATAACCTAACATAACTTGAAGGAATTGAATATTCTAGGTTTCAATTTCTAGATTTTCTTACTTTAGAAAGTAGATTGAATACTAAATTCCAGGTAAAACTCTCAATTAATCCGTCATTACCAGTCATACCTGAATTAACAAAATACGACGTATTCTATGTGATAAACCAAGATATTTGCAATCTGTTCCAGAAATATTGCACTTCCATCTTACAAATTACTTAAACAATAATTATACTATAAATATCTGTAACCATCACAAAGAAAATAAATTCAAAAAATTAAAAAATAAAATAAATTACAGTGGGTTTGTGAAAAATTAATTGTTAATTTAAAAATATGTAAATTGAAAAAAATTATTGTGAGGTTCATAGGAAAAATATTGTATATAACTCGTTGGAAACTTTGTGTTAAATATGTCACTTTCCTCATTTGATATATAATATACTAATATTCTATTCACCGTACTGGAATCGGATGTTTCGATACACACAACTAAACTAATTTTTTTAATCGTCTTTTCGTTATAATTTCAGTTTTGGTTATGAATATTTTGAATCTAGCTTGAAACATCAAAAAATTATTATATTCATGAAACAAGTTATTAATTCAGACAGATCAAGTATCAAGGATGTTTATTCAAGAAAATAATTAGTAATGTTAATATCTAATTAGATAATCTCGAAGAACTGACCGACGACTGGTTTTCAAATAAGTTCGCTGTAGGTTATTCACACTATATTGTGTAATTTATCTGTTATTTTTATTTCAACGTTGATTTTATTATTTTTCTACAAAATCTAGAATATTTCATCACATCCTGATAGTAAACCATCTTCAAAATTATTTACGCAGCTGGATGTTACCTGTTTTGTCTGATTGTCTGTTTTTACAGTAAATATAACCTTAGAAGTAATATATGGAAGGTGACAAAGAAGTTTGAACGATTTTGATTTATTTATGTGAAAACATATCTTTGAGATATCATACTTTTGGATGTTAAGTTGAACCCGTCATTTGCTGAAGTAACTTATATTTAGAGCTTAAGAAAGAGTTAAAACATGGCAACAGCGCAATATTACTAGAAGGAATGTGATTAGCAGCGATCAGTCTATGGTTGAATATCGAAGAAAGAGCATAGACATGCATGTATTGGAGTTTTACAAATTTGTTCAAAATTTAGTCCATGAAATGTACTTTCGATTACATTAAGTTTTATTTTGTTTTTGTGTAAAATTGTGAAATATTGTGAAATTGCACCAATCAAATAGTCAGCATTTTATACTATAATTTTAGTTTATATTGATATAGACATAACCCCTTTTCCAAGACGGATAACCTTCAAGTTCTCTATGTGATTCGTACCATCTCCCTGAAATATAACTCAACTTCTTTAATAATTCTTCCATATCTATCAGATAAAAACTTACCTCCCACACCCATCCTACACACTCTTCGTCAATAGTCGGGGTTGCAGGTTATCTGCGGCCAAAATATATAAATAAAATTTTTCAGAAATTCAAAAAAAATCCAAACCGATAAGAACCGTTCTTACTTGCAAACTCTCTTTTAGTTTTCTTCAAGCTAAAAATACCGTATCTCCTGAAGTTAGCAAACACAACCTTATGAACCATCACAATCTCAGCCTCGCAGAGGAGCAATTCCTATATCAGGACTTACTAGAACACATCCTCCTCCTATTAAAATTTTTTTTATCCAACGAATCTCTTTCCTTTTTTTCCAACAGTATACGAAATATTGAGAATTTTTAAATCTCATATTTTTTAGACGTGGATTGACTTTGGAAGAGTCAATTCAGTTAGCCCATGAAGATGATAATTGATATTCGAAAATTGATATTGAACCTTCCGATTGAAATATTTCATAGGATGAAGATTTGGACAAAGTTGATGGTGGTGGATTACTGGATAACCTTAGCGGACGATAATTATTGTCAAAGGCTTGCATCTACCTTAACTGATTAAGAGGTGAATTTTAATGCCTCCTGATGAGTTTTTCTTCGGCCGGGACTAGATATTATAACTTGGATAAACGGCGATTTTAAAAAAAAACCTTTTCCTGAACCAGATTGTATCAAATTTGAAAACAAATATCCTGTGGAAATATTTGAAAAAACTTCATATGAAAAAGTTATTGGACTGTTTGTCATAGAATCCTTGCCCTGTTAAAAACCTAATCAAAAGAAAATGAAATACGCGATTGCAATTCTAGTCCATACAGGCTATGATGGGGATGCACTGTGATGATAACTCAAAGCCTAATTCTGAAGATAAATTTTGAAAGCTACGACCGCTTATGGATTTGCTAACATTAAGTTTATCAATGATTGGATTCCCAAACAAAACTGGATTATGATGAATCTATGATAAGATATTATGAGAAACATACATTTAAACAGTTCCTAAGAGTCAAACCTATTAGATTTGGGTACAAGTTGTGGTGAATTCTGCGTCAGGTTACTTGATAAATTTTGATATCTATCAGAGAAAGAATTTAAAAACAAACACGACGTATGAGAATGATTTTGGTGGTACTCCATTGATGTGTACGATAGATGAGGCTCCGCATCACATGAAGAAGCTTCTCCAAATTACAACCTAAAACAAAAGGGTTACGATGGTAAGGAAACGATGAGGGCGCTCGTTTTGGTAGATATTACGCTTGTTGAATAATATTGATCTCTTCATAACTAGTTACGTGAATAATTATTCCATATTCCCTAATTTTTTGTAGTGATCAAAATATTCAATTTACTCAATTTAACTGCAAGCATACTACGAATTATCATATTAATTAGTTCAGAAAACCGATGAATATTCATTTTTGTTTTATAATGAACATAGACATGATCTTAAGTTTACTAACCAATGAAATAAAATCAATAATTGTCCAATGTATTAGTCTAGATATTTAATTATTGACATCATACTAAACAACGCAACCATTGAGAACGCAATCAAGCGTAAAATCACTAGCGTGTTAAGTGCAATAGCAAAACTTCTTTAATGAACTGATATAACGGAATAAAGAAGGGAAAAATACACTACGCTCCACTAATTTTATACATATAAGAGTAACTACAACAGAGGATTCAATAATTATTTAATTACCCAGCTTACATCAATGTTAATTTAGAATACACAACATCCAATAGGAATAATTGATTATTTCAGTTAATTTATCGGAGTGATATTGACTGAGTATTAATATTATTTTTATTAACGGCCATGTTTTAAATATAGAGGGGTCTCTATAACTATAGACAATTTCCAATGTTTCCTTTGTTTAGTAAATATTTGTATGAAAAAACATTCAGAGTAAAGTCCATCATATGAGGGTTGTTTTAAGATACGGCAACATTAATATGAATATGTCAAATTTGACATTGCTATCATAAAGTTTGACATTTTTAATGAGGAAAGTACTCAGTATTATTATACGATTTTTATTCAAGTTGTTTAAATATACTTCAAACAGTCAAAAAATGCAAATTTCGTGTCATGATTTTCTATGCCCTTGACGTGGATTTAACTAACAGCAAAATGCCGATTAACTGGTTTTGATTTTTGGTGATTAAGCACTACCTCGAGCAATCATGTGACGCTGGTTTTTTGAATTTAATCGTGCTCGCACTTCGCTACGGTATGAATTCCGTGAAGATCGTTCAAAATGCGTTGTAGTACCAGAAAACATGGATGCTGTGCGTGAACTGACATTGCAAGATCATCATGTGATATACCATAATATTGAGGTATACTTGGGCATTATATCCACTCGCATACATTCAATATTGCATGAACATTTAGCTGACAAAATGATTTGTTCGCGTTGGATGGCGCAAAAAACTCGTGTGCGAAGAAATTCGAAAAAATTTAATCACAATTAACTGGAAATGTCACCACCATTCAATAAAAGCACGTGAAGTGGTCAAATCTGAAAGGTAGACTAGCATTTGTAGGAATAGTTTTCGAAAAAATCAAGGGAACTGTCAAAACTCAACCAATTATAGATATTTTGTTTTATTAATTTTAAAACTTAATTAGAACTCTCTGATTTGTTTTAACCCATCGTTGAGTAAGTTTTTTGAGATTTTCGTAAAACCATTATTTGGACTTAGATAAAAAAATTATCGCACTGCTTTTTCAACAGCTCCTTTAGATTTCATTTTTTTCTATGCGAAAATTTCGCTATGAATCTAAATAAATGATAATCTAGCTGTACAAGATCTGGACTCAATGTTGGATGTACTAGGAGTTTAATATCACCAAGTTTTCTGATTTCATTCCAGGTTAAATTTACGTTAAGTAAACTTCATTCGTATCAGTAGACGTCTTTATACCTCAGAATTGATAGTATGATCATATGAAATGACTTGGAAGTACACCAAACCGATTCTATTTTCCTTATTAAAGAGTTCTTGTAATTTTTCCTTCGTGTAACCATTGATTTTCCACGTTTGGTCTGTTCGAATGAATTCATTTTGAATCAGAAGTAGAAGTGCATAAAAGTGTTATAAAACCATGGCTACGGCAAGGAGCTATTTTCACTTTTCTTTTTTATATAAAAACCGACACCTTCTTGACAAAAGGTTTCTGTTTGAACTAATTTTACCCCCGTATAACAGGATTATTAAAAAAATATTCGAACTTTGTCGTTTGTTGCGAGTGCAAAAAAGTTACAAATTTTCAAGAAGATTTAACGCTAAACCAGCAAAGATCCACGTTTTTAAGCACGATGGATTTGTAGACGTGCAGAAGCTCCGATTCATTAGCCTCCTAGGTCATGCAATTTCAATCCCTTGGTTTACACAGTTTGGTCGTATCTTCAAGAAAAAGTTTATGTTACAGAGGTAGATTCACCTCAAGAGGAACACCTAGTCTAATTGAATTCTAATTTAAGTTATTAGCCTTTTTTGAATTTTAATCTAATACATTTATCAATATTTTATACCAAGTTATTACTTCATATTTTTCAACTCAAAATATTCCGAAAACAGTACAGAGTAACGAGTTTTATCAAGAGTACCATTTTGGTGTGAAATTAAACGATTTAGATCCACAACAAATTTAGTAATATTGAAGAAGTTATGTTCAATACTACTTGGTACAAACAATGTAACTAGGGCCCTCTATGAGAGTCAGAGATAGAAACAAATTCATTGGATGTATCAGCGAAAATATTCTTATAAAATTTCAGTACAATGTAGTTGTTGAGGCAAAATCGTCAGTTTCCTCTCTATCCTAGAGATGGGATCACCTTTTTTTGAAACACTCTGTATATTAGCGCAACAATTGAAGCATTAATAATTTTGAAGCACTTCCAGTTAGATATACAGTTGTCTCTTTTTACACAGCCTTACATTTTATACTTTTTGCACGCGCAAGATCTATTTCTTATGAATATTACCTATTATCACTAAAATAAGTAGTTTTCAGTTACCTCTCGGTATTATAAACATTGAACAAAACTGAATGTATAAAAAATTTTCTTCACTCCAAAATGTTCCCAAATCTCTCGAATCAATCATTATTAAATAAAATTGTATTGTACTCCCAATTCTCAAGTTTCATTTGATTAATTATTTCGTGTAATTTGCTGACTAATTTTCCCATTAGAAGCATTACGTCACTACCGTTCATGTCTTTTAAACCATTTAATCTACTTACTAATGCTTAATAATAGTCCATTCTATTTAACATTACAATAGACTTCCTATTCAACGAAATAAAAATTGCCGCTGTTATGTTTCAATTTCAACCATCAGATAATCGATTCATGAAGTATGCATATTCAATTAACTAAAAAAAATCGATGATGCTGTAGCTGCGGAGGCAAGTCTTCTATCATCATTATTAGCTTTTCTCCTTTCATTTTGTTGTTGACTTTTCCTAAGCTACATCCCATTAAAAGCATTTGACGTCGAGTAAGTTGTATCTCCAGCTATTCTTATTTGCATTACTGAATTTTTTCCAGAATTTACATTTTACACCGTCTTTTCATAACCTATTCGTTCTTCGACACTTCATTGGCGTATCCCATGGGTTGTGTCGCGTGAAAAAATTATATAACACTGTATCTATTTTTCCATCTGTCTGTAGTGAAAAAATTTAAATAAATGACAGTTTTCTAGAGATTTCGATAACAGTATAAGTCACGAATCCTGTTTAAATGATACAGGATGTTACAAAAAGGTTAACCATGTCTTTAAAATAAATAGAAAAGTGAAAAAGTTTTTACAGTTTACATGATACATACCATTAATTTGTCTCACATAGAGGGCTCTAATTACACGATTCGTAGCAAGTAATATTGAACAAAAAGTTATTTGAGGTGAGATTTCAAGGGAACCTAAACATCATTCAGTTTTACATAAAAACTGCTAAAACAGTTTTTGATATTTTAGTTGACACATCTCATTTGAGCTAAATAAGATACGTAACACCAGATACGTGATCAGATACCAAAGGCTAACTATGTAGAAGCTTCATCGAAAGGAGCTATCGGGTCGCCACCTCACTACTGAAATTAAGATGATGTTACAAAAATGAAGAACCGGAGGTATTTGCAGGTAGTTGTACAATTAGACAAAAACCTGATTATGCTAGTGAAATCAGAGAGCAGAGAAGAGAAAGATAGAGCTGGAGGAGGTTCTACGAGGATGTCACAAAGATATTTCCGACAACGATACTCTGTATGGCTCTGGATGAGGATTACAGCAACAAATTGAAATAAATTTTTTCTCCGAATGTTACAACAGGAAATATTAGCTACTCTTCTTGTAATGATCTTTAGATTCTGCTTTTATATGGACCGGTAATTGAAATAAAACTTGTTAAACGAAAAACCATTAAATCCCCAAAAATATGTCTACTAGAGCGACAAATCCTCTGCAACGTCTAGTAAGATAGGTACGTCAAAACTTCTTTTGAAGTACATTGTCAGGCACTCGAGAGACTTTGAAGTCGAGATGGTAAGAACCAGAGCCCTATGGTTTCTGGTCTTTGACCACTTGATGGTTGACCCAAACAAGACCTTTTGCTCTGGATAGGACGCTGCTATCTTGCGAGATTACACGACAGTTACCTTGTGACTAGTAGACATGTAGTGCTATTTCGAAGGACTCAATAAAAACTACCTTCGTCTTGTTCACAGAAGGCCCAGAATTTGCACGCTCTCAAAATGTAATTCTCACAAAATCCAGAGTAGTGAAATTCTAAGGGTGTTTTGAATACAAAACTTGAACACGTGGACACCAAAATAAGAAAATGTACGTGCATCCTCTGGGCATGCGGAAAGGCCTTCGGTTGTACATGGGGTCTATCATCCAAGATCCTCTACTGAATATATACCTCAATGATCACACCCCTTCTCACATACGGGATTATCGTATTATGGCTCTGTATGGTGAAATTGGTAATGAGATTGCTACTGGACAGAGTTCGGATCCTTGCATCTCATGGTATCACATGTGCATAGCCCCATCTAGGAACTTCAAAGTCCCACTGGATCTTCCAACTTTAGATCTAACGATACAATTTTAATCTAAAAAACAGCATCTTCAAAGCAGTGCTGGTTGGACTAAATAGCCACACGATTTAAAATATGGAGTTCATTGAAGGATTAATTTGATAAAGACTTCCTAGCCTACCCAAATTCTTGAATGTCATACTTGAATTGATCAGGATCTGATTCTATCATTTCAGCTCTTTTCTGGAATGCTTCTTTTTATAGTTTTAAGTATGCTTCCTAAATCAGTATAATTCTCAAAAATTTTCATATTATCTTCAATTTTTTCAAAGTAAAAGAGAAATGTCTTCATCTCGTTATGCTTGACAAGAGAAGTTTCAACTTCAAACATCAGTTTTAACCACAGATAACGTTTCATACATATTGTTTACGAACAAGCTTAGATTTGAACTTTACAAGCGATCTGGGGGTAGCTTAAAGATTAGTCTAATATGAAATGTGGAATTACTATCAAACTTATCCAAATTGTACGATCTTTTTACAAGTAAAGAGCTTTTGTTGTGGTAAAACGACTCAAGATATTCGCTCAATTTTTAATAAACTCAACGATGATGATGAAGAAATTCATCAACATTGTCGATTAATTCAGAGAAGTTACTTGATCTTTTCTGTTCAATATTGTTTATACGTCTTCTTAACCCGTTAAGGGCTGCATACTAGTTACATCCAGCCGTGAAATTTCAATCAGGGAAGCATATGAATTGCGTTCCGAAGACCTTCTAAATATTTCTATAAACTAATTATACTTCCCATGATCATCAATACCTAAATATTGAATTCTACTTAACCATTTTCTGGAGACCAAGTGATTGGTTGAAATTTTTTGACCAAAAACATAATCTAACCTAACCGGATTAAAATTTGGAAGTAGGTATAAGTTTAGATTAAACTTGCATCTTCAGTTTTAAAATTGCGCCTTACAGGACTGTTAAAAAATATTACAAAGGTAATTATTCATCAAAAAATATTTCGGATCGACGTATAATTTTGAAATTTATACCTCTAACATAAGAG
Source organism: Diorhabda sublineata (assembly GCF_026230105.1). NCBI lineage: Eukaryota > Metazoa > Arthropoda > Insecta > Coleoptera > Chrysomelidae > Diorhabda > Diorhabda sublineata. The sequence continues at coordinate 12,974,096 of NC_079481.1, read as the reverse complement.
AAAGCAATGGTGTTGTCCATGTTGACTTTTACTAACGATGGTTAATTCCTAAGTTCCCCGAACTACAGATAATTCTGTACTTCATTGTAGAAAATCATCGTCACTAATTTTTTATGTTTTACTAGAATTTTTTTAAGCTAAAAATGATAAAAAACTGTTGTTTATTACAATTGAAATAGAAATGAATCTCTGATTTCTAATCGAAGCTATTCATAAAGCTCGTAAGTTTTTAAAAAATTGAAGTAATCCATTAAACCGGTTTTGTGGGAAAACGAATTCAACGAGAAAAGCTCCGTTGTAAAATGTAGAGTACAAAGCAATAGGAAGGGACAGGCAACCGATTTTACAAAGAAAGAAGATTCTTGGTGATATTGTTGTACGTTTTTCTGCTCGATAGAGTGAAAAAAGTAATGATTATCTTTTTGAGTGATTACATTCAATCGAAATGAGATTCTAGAAAGTATCCAACGCTCATCAAGAAATTAATTTTTATAAAATTAAAACCTTATAGCCTCATATTTATTAGTAGAAAAGTTATTATTTATAAAAGTTATGCATGTTACATATACATGGTGTATTTGAGGTTATGTCATATTTATAAGTGAAAGTTTCTATGCCTCAAACATGTCATAACTTGTTAAGATTAGTTTCCAATTCTACGAAGAGTCTAATTACTTCATTTTGTTCCAATTATTCATTTCTTGTTTGTAGACGACGCATTTAATACATTATTGGGAACAAAATTTTAAAGCAGTCGTAGTAGCAAGAAACATAACTGAAACTGAAAGTGGAAGACACAGTTGATGAGCAAAGAGCAAAGTGTTGGTTTAATTGTTTTAATAGTGAAGATTTGACGGCTAGATATCAGATCGTTCAACTGCCTGGGATATTGACGTTACAAAAGGAGCAGTATAAAACTAGCACTCACCAGAAATCAAATTCCTTTGGAGGAGATGAAACACTTGTTGAATAGTGCAACATAAATTAAGCAAGTTGAGTTGTATAAAGAGATCCGTGCCTTACCAAAAGGTCATCATTTTATTTTATTTATCCCAACAATTCTAGAAAAATTCACTGGTTTGACAAAGGACAATTACCAAAAGCAAAAAAATGTCTATGATGAGAACATATGATGTTTTATCGGAAAAATATACATTTTTAGTAAACCCCTACAAAAAAATCTGGACACGAAGAACTATGAGATATAACTCCAAGACATAGAAGACATCTTGGTGTAACCTCTGATTGTTGTTGACAGCTCCAAAATTATCAGAAAAAAATTATAAATGAGAATGCGATTACGAATAGACAGAGCTCGAGATGCATTTAACAACATGAGGAAACTAGGTATGTAGCAGCAAAGATATTTCTTTATAACTAAAACTAAAACTAGGTGCTAAATATTTTCTGTTTTGTTCTAAAGTGTAGAGGCTTGGACTACAACCAAGGCTACTTTAAAGATACTGGAAAGTAGCGAAATGTGGATATATCGGAATTTTTTTTGAAAATATCCTAGATGGAGCACATCACCAGCATGAAAGTTATGCAGAGATTAGGGAAAAAGAAGGAAGTTGTCTTTACTGTACAAAAAAACGGAAACTGGATTGTTTTTGGCCACATACTAATACATGACAAATATAGTCTATGCAGTATCGTCTAAGGTCAAAGTTGATAGTAAGAGGGGACCAGGTATACAAGGTTACGCACCCTGTTGATCTGATTCAGAACGCAGTAAACAAGATAAGAATATCCCTGTCAATAGTCAACGTTCGTAACTGAGAAAGCAGTGAAAGAAGAAGAAAATATCTCTAAAAGGTATGTGAACTTGATGTACCTTGTAACAACAATATGTTCATATCGAACTACAAGTATGAAACAATAAGAAAACAATCTTCCGTTGAGACGGCTTATAGAGATAGGGAAAAAAACGAAAAAAAAAACTGGAATCGATATAACTTGAAGAAAAAACCTCTAGAAATTCGTCTAAATAGTTCAACTTGAATCAATTTGTAGACAGTTCAATTATCAAACTATGAATTGCAGGACTCATTTGTGAAACTATGAAAAACAACGGAATAATATTAAAAACTAGGCACCGGAAATAGCGGAATGAAAATTACATTTTCATAATTATTAGCTTTCATAAACGTAGTAGAGGTTTTTGAGTACATGCGTACGTGGGAACGTCGTTGTTAAACTAGCATTTATCAGTTCACCTTGCTATTCAATAATTGTTACCAATTGCACCACAAATTTCAAAAAGTAATTGATACTGTGAATGTTTTAGTAATTAACTTCAATTATAAAAGTGTTTACATTCTAAAAACATGTGATTTAAGTCATTCATTGACAGGTAAAACGCTCCAAGAAACACCTACTTGATTGTTTTATCTAATTTTTAGTCCTTTTTCGAACGATTTTTACTAAATATGAGTCTCTTTACAAATTATTACAGAATTATCTAAATATGTCCAAGAACTTTCAAAAACTCTGTGTATGAAAGATTACCACTCGTTTTTGAGTTGTAGGCGTTTAAACATCAGAACATATATTTAAGTATATTTTGATAAAGACTTAAAAAAAAGTCGAAACGTAAAATCTTATAAATTATAGAGAAAACTTATTTTGAAACAGAAGATTTAGAAACATAAACACACACAAGGTCTAAGAAATTAAAGAAATTTTCTAAATTATACATTCGAATATTATGAATTTTCAATGGATGATTACACATTTCTATGACGGAATAAATAATTCTAAATTACTATTCGAAGACCAGGGGCGGTTCGTACCCAATGGTGAATAATCCGCAACTTTTGTAGGGACAATCTGTACAATATAAAAGTAGGAAAGATGAATTTTCCAACCGTCTAAGTATTTAACAAAAGATATTATTTGGATAACTTGATGGATTTTGGTGTAATTATCGAAAAATCGATCCTTCAACAATTACTCACGAAACATTAATATTTAATTGTTTTAAAGCATTTACATACAACCATTTATGTAAAAGTGTTGATGATTCAGTTAATTCACTTATTAGAACGTTTAGTGTTGGAAAAAATTAAATTTTCAAAAGGAGTAGGAAATAAGAGAGGATAACGTAGTATGGTGAAGAAATTTTCCAAAGACAATAAAAGAAAAGAGAAAACAAAGGAAAAATTTATTTTATTTAGAAAAAATATGGAATAAAACAGATCGGAAGCAGGCTTTTCAAATAATTTATCTACTGGTTTAAATCCACCAACAGGATTGAACCACTCATTGTAAATAATGGTTGCGATAGTGTATTTTCTGATTGCGATTCTAATTTTGATTTTTAAGAAGTAGGTCTTATGATATTGATGAATTTTTATATTAAAATTATTATTTATAATCATCATAAATGAAAATCAAAGTTTTGTATATTTTAAATGTTAAAGACAAGTCTCGAAAGTATTAGTGGAAAAGCTGGTCGGCATTTCGATTAAGGTACTTTTACAAGACTGAAACTGTTTCTATATGTTATTTGATATATTTAAAGTAGAAAAATCAACTTCTGGTAGGGTTAAGGCGGTTGCAGCAACAACAAAACTGTTTTTTGCATATTTCAAATTGTTTTATTCAAAAAAAAATGTATCTTCACAAATCTGGCTTTCGACTATGTTTTCAATTAGACAATATTAAGTAAAAAAAATTGTCAGATGATTTGCTCGGTTGCAAGTACCTGTAAAATGAAACGAAAGTTCCTCCAGCTAAAGAATTTTTACCTGAATATAAGTTTGACATACAGGTAATACGTTATCAGATTGGGGAGTAGAACATTTTAAGACAAATTTCCGTTAAGTTTGTCAATTGCAACACTACTTATTTCGTAGCAATTTAACTCACATAGTCTAATTTACTAACGAAATACATAAAAAACTGCATTTTTATACTATTTTTGGATACTTGATTGTTCAATATCCGTTTCTTTTTCGTATTTGGGTGTTTTTAGAGTCAGTGTTCGACTCAATTTTATATTTTTTTTCATATCTTTGCTAAATTATTGTGATCAGTTGTGCGTAATAATCTATAAGTAACAAAAGACTTGTTTTCATCAATTATGGAATTGCAAGAAATCATCTGCGTGTTTTGTAAGGGAAAATCCAATGAATTAGACAATACTAATTCGGGCGAGGAATTTTCAACATTAATTGAATTGAGTGTATGAACATTTATGTGTAACACCACGTCTTTATAATCATTTCTTTTCCATAGAGCGAAGAAAATGTAGTGACGACGATGTAATTTCGAAGGACGACATTATTTCTTATGAAGAGGGAGACGATTGGGAGAATGATTGATTATTGGAAAAACATTTTTCTTAAGTATTGTAATTGAGCAATTAAGCTTTTGTATTTGAAGAAGAATATATAAGAAATTACTTGTATCATGATATTTGATTTTAAATGCCTAATATTACAAAATAGTTTACAAGATATTTTCTTCAGGAATTAGATTTGGAAAATCGTCTTAGCAACTTTCAATCCATTTTACTTGTAGCTGCCACCGATCAAATTACGAGGAAAATACTCAAAATTGTCTTTCATCTATATTGAATAACATATAGAAAAAGTTTGAGCCTTGTGAAAATACATATAGTCGAAGTGGCGACCAGCTCTTAGACTATATACTGTGAAAAAATTGTTCATTTCAAATAATTCATTTTATTTCGAAAAATTGTTGCAGTTGGAGCTAGATTTTCTTATAAAAAAACATTAATTTGAAATGAAAATGGATTGAAATATTTTTTAAAAATTATTTCTGGAGGTTCCGCATTCAATCATAAACAAACTGAAAACTAAGCAAAGAGAAAACATATTCCCAAGAAGAAAGTTTGTATGATTTACGTTTATTCCACATTCAAACATAATTTTAACTTTTTCTACTCGTGAAATATTCTGCACAATTTACAATAACATTGAAATGTTTCTAGTGAAAATCACTCTAATTGAGTATAATAATATGAATGAAATAATATTTTAAAAGATATGAAATCAATTTTTTTTATTAGAATTTTTTATAGCTTCAAAATTATTATAAGGCAGAATTGAAAATGCAACTCGCCTATAAAACACCTTGTCTGTCAATTATTTATGATCAATGCAAATCTAGTAGGTTATAATAAATGCGATATTGATATCTAATAAATATTCATTGTCATTTCAGAATTGTGAAAAAATTATTTATAATTGAAATTCATATCAGACACTCCCATGTATTCATTACACATTATTAAATCGCCATAGTTTACAGTGTCATATCATTTTTCGACCTTGCGTTCGAAATTAATTATAATATGAACAAATTGCTTCACTTTGTAATATAATTTATGATATGCGCTAAAATGGAAATTCTAGAGAAATATTGCCATAAGAAAATATTTTTTTTTCCATAATTTAAATACGTTAGTTATAAAATGATAAATTGAATTTATATTTTACATGTTTGAAAAATTTATTGATTGTCAAATCATAGTATAAATAGAATTAATTTCGAAAACAGGAACCCACCGATTGGTACCAAATTTTTACCAGATATTCCATCACACACTAGATGAGTGTACCTAAAACGATTTTTGGCGTCTCTTAAGGGAAAAGGGTGGAAATATTTTTTTAGTTTGGGACTCATGAAAAATTTCATCTTATCATCTCCCTCTCACTTCTCTATTTGTTTCGCCCCTACTAGTGTTCTTTTCATCATAAAAATTAGTAAATTCACACTAGATTATTGAACTATAAACATATGAAAAAAATCGTTGATTTTTGGTTAAGGAACCAAAAAACAGAAGCTACTTATTTATTAATTCAATCATCTTGACTCTCTTCATTTTCTTTAGTTCAAAATTCATGTGTAATAAAAAAATAGGTTTTCATATCTTTTTAGACCGTTAATATAACTTTACGAAGTATCTGACCCAATAAGGAAAATAATCTCATATTAGCTCTTTCCCAGCGATGTACAATAGATTTTATACCCTTTTTATAATAAGAATCGTTATGTTTATCAAAATAGACATTGACTTGCAACATCACTTCTTTATTATTGGATAATCTTTGACCACCAAGCCATTTTTTCAAGTTTAGAAACAGAAAACAATCAGAAAAGGCTGAAATTAGCAAATAGGATGCGTGAGGTTGCAATTCATCTTCGATTAATTGATTTTAGTCATTGCAATAACGGATGTGCTTGCCTTTATAAAACAACAATTTTTTTCTTAGCCAAATACGGTCGTTTTTGTTTGATTTCATTGCTCAAATTATGCAAGAACTTTACATAAGAGTCACTGTTGATTGTTTTTTCGGTTTGAAGATAGTCATTGGAAATTATCCCAAAAAACCGACGTCATGACCTTTCCTGCACATGTAACTGTCTTTGTCTTCTTTCAGTCCATTGTTTTGATTGTTCTTTGGTTTTAACTGTGAAGTGATGGACTCATATTTATGGAACAAAGCAAAGATTCCACTTTATTTCTAAGAAACATTGCACAAACACACAATGGAAACATCTTCACTCCAGTAGTTTTAGGATTTTTTATCAATAAAAACTGATTAAGTTTTTAGTAAACTTCCATCAGAAAATTTAGTCGTATATTTGCACAAATCATCGCCTCGCAAAAATTCTTATTAATCATTAGATAAAGTCATGAACCATGATCTACCGTTCATCTTCTTGCATTTTTATTTGTGTGTCAGAAATGTTCATTGATGGAATGGTCGAGTGATGGATCAATGATAAAAAAAATAGTGAATATCAACCTCCACGTCATCAATTGTAGAAATATTTGAAAATTTACCGGGTTAAATCAATATAATACCGTTATGAGTCGCATTAGGACAACCACGATTAAGAAATTTAGTCAATTAGATACAAATTCTTTCAAAAATGTTGAGCTGGTGAATTTTCTTGATGAAACAACACTTTTTTCTTAGCCAAATGCGGACGTATTTACTTTATTTTTTCGCTCAAATGATGCTATAATTATCGCTTTTAATAGTTTTTGCTTTTTCAAGATATTCGATGAAAATTATCACAAGTGCATTCAAAAAAAAAACTGACGCCATGCAGATGGAACGGTTTTTATCTTCTTTGGAGTCAAATCTCCCTTTCCAGATCATTTTCCACAATTTATAACTCAGTTTGAGCTGAGGATCAAGTTTTTTTTCACTTTTTCTGTGACATTTTCCAGCATTTCACTTAGTTCCACATTACATACATTTTTATTTTCTTTAATTTCTTATTTCTTAGACCTTGTGATATGTTTATGTTTCTAAATGTTCTTGATTTTGGGTCTCTTCTGTGATAGACAAAATTTGACGTTTTGACTTTTCTTTACATCTTTATCTTTTGAAAATTATCAAAAAAACTAATTTTGAAACAGAAGATACCCAAAATCAAGAACATTTAGAAACATATTTATTTTCATCTTGTTATTATATAAATTGAAGTCTCTCAAATAATGGATAAAACGTGGTAACTATTTTGGAATATTCAAAATTTCTTGTAGCGAATTTCCTAGTTGGTGATTACAGCGATTATTGGAGTATATCAAGCAACTTGTAAGTATGTTCTTAAATGTGATTTGTATTTTGAAAGGATCAGATGTTACTTATTTAATCTTGATAACCTACGATGCAGATATCGAAATAAAGGAACGAAAGTCCTATGCGCCTAGAATTTTTCTACCTTTAGTCACAAAAGTGTACCTCATCATTGGGCACGTTTACCCTCAAACTTTGGAATTTTCAAAATTAAAAAATCCTTGGCTTATCCTGTTGTCTTATTGATTTTCTTGGGTATTGTACCGGATGTGTGTTTGTCAGCCTACACTTGTCCATCGATCCCTATGTGACATTTCTAATCCTAGTTGTTAGATCATTGTAAGTTTGTATTGAGTCACTGTGGAGGTTAATCGTTGAAGCTTCTTTTGCAACTTAAACCGTAAGCCTATTAAAAATCAATGAGTCTTGGAACACTTTTTTCAATATAATAGGTATATGCAGCATAGAGAAAAAATGTGTGAGAACTTAATAAAAACCGCTGTTTCTACTCCATTCAACTCGTTTCGTCTCCTCTGTTAGTGAACCGATGAGGCCTGTTCTTGCCTGCACCGTGGTCTACTTTGCCTTTGCATTGGTTACCCTGAACGACCCCTGGGTGTAAAACATATATCCTCAACCCATCCAATTCAATAAACACAACAGATGATAACTTTAACACTGGAGGAAATGGCTAATTTCACATTATCCATTATCTATAAAAAACTTCCTAATAGAGTCGAAAAAAATCAAACAAAGACCAATTCTCATATTCCGATATCTCGGAACGGGAGTTATTTTAGTTCAAATCTTCCTTTTGTAGCTTCAGGATTTTGTTTATGGAATATGTACTGTTTGAGAAGTGTTTTTAACTTTAATTGACATCGCTCGTATTTCAATCAATATTCTCTCTAGGTGTGTCAGTTTATACAACAAAAATTAACTCGCTAATTATTTATTGAATAATTTCACACTTGCTTATTACCGATTGATATTAATAAGCAATCGCAAAAAAGGATTTACATACCTGATTTTAGATACGATTTATAAAGGACAGTTTAATCAATATAATATTGATAACTATATATATTAATATCTTTTTTCATACTATCATATTGATTCCAATAATAATAAAACTTTAATAGAAACCGTTTTGTCCATGGGCGAATAATTTGATGTTATTGCTTAAAAAAAATGCATATAAAATGGTTCTTGAGATCCCTGGCATCGTTCGTATTATCTTTAGTAACAAAGCTCGTCATCTAATGTAGAAACTAGCATTAAATGTTCGTCAATATGATTGATTTGTGAGAATTTGTATATTGACAGTATGTACATATATTAAATCATCAACTACTAGATTTATGTTGCTCTCAAATAAATTTTGTCGTAACAGGTAAAGTAAACGGATGGGGTTTGATATATAGGTTTGACTTGAGGTGAGAAGCTTTAATTGAACAAAAAAGGTATTGAAAACAAAAATCGCATGGATTCAATTCAAAAAGAAATCGGTTGAAAGTTTGAAATTACACTTAAAGCGAGCCTTACCTACTTCAAATTGATGCAACCTGAACTATCCTGATATAACCTAACCTAACCCAACCTAACTTAACCTAACCTAACACAGCCTTACCTAAACTAATCTATACTAACTTTAACTTAACCTAACCTAACTTCAACCTAACCTACCCTAAAATTGACCTAAACTAATCTAACCTAACATCACCTAATTTTAACCTAACTTGAACCTAACTTTAATCTAACCTAATGTAACCTAACATAACTGAGTTTGGTCTTAGCTCTGGTATATTTTTAATTGTGTATAGTTTTGAATTTATAGTTAAAGTCTTAGGTTTTTGTGAAAAAATGAGTTTTCAAGCGACGATTCATATTTGGCGCTACGTAGTTGTGTCCGATTTTGCAGCTCTTGCTAGAATGAAAAGCTTTCTATTACTTGTATCTTAATACACCAATCTGATCGGGTTAAAATAAATTATTTTTGTTTCTAATAATTTATCGAGGAATTTTATAATCGAGAATTCAATACATATTTCAATGTGAAGTAATAAAAAGTAACGATGGTCGTACATATCCACATATAATAAACCACCGAGACTTAGAGACGTAAATTTAAAAAAAACCGTCAGCAGATTATAAATCAACTGCAATAAACTATTTCTTTATTATATCTAGAACTGTTAATGTTCTTTGAAAGTAGCCAAGAGACACATATGACCTCCTTCACTTTGTGGTTTGATTTAAAATGTAAAAAAACTTAAAAAAATCACGCCTCCTAGCTATAAATATTAATAAACTATTGACAGCGAAGGTTCTTTTCTATTAGGACAAGTAGAATAATAATTATTATGATATTTATAGAGTACACGCTCTTTGTACCATAAAAGTTATTTAACAAGTATATTTACCAATGTGTGATGATTAAATTTTGTGAATTGAAGCCACATTAGAAAATACAGAATCCAATCGATATACGACTGCTTCTTTATTAGTAAACCGTTAGATTTCTACATCGGAATCCAAGGAATTAATTAACTTAATTCACAACTTTTGAAAAACTATTTATTAACATATAATATAAATAAATAAAACGGTCTTAATAATCTGACTGTTATCGTTGGATATCAAGATTATTTAGAGCACACTATGCGTGTTTGAGCTCTCTTAAATACTAATCCTATTGTATAAAAAGTTATAATCAATCATATTCATGGTTGTCAAGTCACATCAATACAAAATTAGAGGAAAGTGATTCAATAAGTTTATGGAACTTCAAGTGTGTAAGGTACGTATGGAACCGCTTAAGTAAGACGTTGAGGACGGTTCACAATAAATCTTAACGAATACAATAATAAATTGAAGTTACGTAGGTAATTTTATGATTCTTCACAGTAATATTGATATAAGATAGAAATTAGGTCAAAAGATTTTAAATGTTCCCATCGGTAGTGACGAAATAATTTGAGCCAGTTAATGAATCTTTATCAAACATTTTGGACTGAGATTTTCATACTAGTCTTTATCACTTACTGTAGAAGCCAATTCTGGATATTTTAGAAGAATATATCACCAAACTTGATCATTATTTAGACGGCAAATGTAACCAAAAGAATTGGAGTTGCCAATATTGAGTATTGAATATTGACACCGTAGTTTTCTCATGTAAAATTGGACGCAGAACATGTGTGGTTATGAGAAATGTGAATTAAATTGCACTGTAACCTGATTAGATCACAAAAGCACCAGCTGTACCAATACTTCACCTATAATCAGATGATGACGACTAATTTAGAATTCTTAATTTTTATTTGATGAATAAAATTATTTTTTTTTCATGAAATAATCAAATTTACGTATACAAAAAATATATATAATTTAGGGGGTCTACAACGAAAATGTTTAAACTTATTCTTAACTTTGTTATTTCAACTTTTAACTATGTGCTCGAAAAGGTTTCAATAGTTTTAAGAGTTACGAGGCTCAATTATTTTCATGCCAAGCCCCAATCGTGTTAGACGCTAATTTTTTTTAAGAAAATAGCAAGCTCAAAAACTCAGTTGAGTGATGCCTGTCGTGTGGAGATTCCTGTGGATATTGACCTCGAACTTCTGTAGGCTGTAGTACCCGGGAAACACAGGCCTTGATAACTGATTCCAAAGGAGTCCCGATATATTCAGCTTCAGGGCGTTTGCAACTCGGTGTTCATAATTCTCCTTAGCCTGTGGAGTAGGTCTCTCAAATATTGTCAGAAGAGGATCTGCCCTGGTAGAGTCGGTAAAACGAAACCAGGTCAGTGACCTTCTTTCTATGCTCCAAGCGGTCCAAGTTTCTAACCTATAAGTCGAACTGCTCTCTTCTGTATCGAGCATCTTCAAGGTACGCTTAGGAGTTGAGCTCCTAATGTGCGTGTAATACTTCAAATATAGAAAAATCTGGGACTTTTACAGGATTAGAAGCTGTTGTGGTCTTCAATACTTCAAGAGGGATACAAATTTTTGTAAAGCTGATTTAGCTAATTCAGAATATACCAGGTCATATTGCAGTGCTCGTTCTTAGATGCCAGAATTGCACGTCTTGAAATATTTGGTATATCAAAAAGCAATAATTAATTTTCGCCAGCTTTTTAATTAATTGTATGTAGCTAATTGGTTGAAGCCATCACCTACTCAGAATACAATATTCGTATTAGTTGTATCAAGGTTATTTTTTGAGGATAGTTGCTAGAGTGTACGTTTAGTATTTGTGAGAATGTCAGCGCAGAAAAATTGAGTGAGGTTGAATGGCGCTTACTCTCCTCAGACTCATCCAATCCACTCATATCTCAAAAGAAAGGACAGGAGATTGAGTCATGTTTTAGTATAAATTAAGGAAGGCTTAAGTTCATTGACTTTGAATGTTTGATGACAAATCTGGGGATAAAAACGATGCAGTCAAAATAATAGAGGTAATCGGTCGACTTGCCGACAGCCAATACATTTTTGGGAATTTTTTTGACAATTTCGTTTGTTTGACCTGTATTACAAAATCGTGTTGACCAATATTATAAGCATGCCTATTAAATAAATAAGTATATTTAGTGCAAATATTAAATATTTTAACTTACATCCAGGTGTCTATTCAAATAAATTCCGTTTCTGGATGAATTTTATTTATTTTAATGCAGAATGTGTGATACTGACTATGCAACTCATATATAATTAATCTTGAATGCAATTCTATAATCAAGCTGCGCCTTTTATAGATTACGATCTTTCGGTATGAGATAGTCTCATAAATAACTTTAAATTGGATAAAGTCCAATGAATTAACAGTAGAAAATAACAGTCTTTTGTACATTTCTAATTTATAGTTACGATTTTTCAAAACAACAAGTGTAGCAGGAGCTCAATTTTCCATCGTTACCCTCTTATTAGTACTCCACTTGGAACAATACTCGTCAATAAAAAATAATTATATTAATAGATTTTTTGGATTGATATCTTGGTTATAATGAGATACAATCAATGCAACTTTATTATTAAATTGGTCAAATCGAAACAGCAATTGAGGTTATTGCATTTCTTTTTATATGATTATCTTTCACGTAATCATTCAAATGTCATTTCACTGTGGATTTTTGAACTTGATTGGTTGCTGGAAACTCATAACTATAACGTGCAGTTCTCACAGAGGTAAGTTCTTTAGATTCACGTTAAAACGTCCCAAATTTCAATTACGCAACCACAACTGCGAATTACACGACTTCGCCTTCGACTGCGCCAGGTAAATATTTGAAAAATTGGAATAGGTATTTGAAAAACATTTATATTCTCATTACGGGAAAGGTGTTTTTACCACAAGAGATAGATAGAAAACTAAAATAATGTTTTTTAACAGCTAACAGTGTACAATTCTTTATTTTTGGCAAATTCTTGACACGTAACTCAAACCAGCTATTTTATAGTCGTTTCACACAGATTGCTTAAGGTTGAATCATTTTTGTGATTGAATATCAGAGCGCTAGATGGATCCTTTCATGACCAAAAGACTAAAATAAATAATAAAATTCATTCCATTTGTAATTTTTGGAAATCTTAAATAATCTACATATTTTGACGGTATTTTATCAACAATTAATAGAACTGCGTTAGTAAACTTAACTCATTATTCTTTTTGCTTCCTCAAATACTTAATTTGTCACTATCTCCTTATTAATTCTATACTTCGTAACTGCTTGAAAATCTGTTTAAACCTACTTGTTTTATCAATATCCTACGAGTCTCATAACCATTGATTACAGTCTCCCATGTTTTTTTACCCAAGAACAAGAAGGCAAGATTGCCTTTCATTTGATCGTTTTAATACACGTTGCAACACAAAAATACACACACGCGTAAGTACACATACATTTTTTTCTTTATCATTCACAAGTTGTGTATCTAACTTTACCCCATTCATTACACCTACTGCTATCATAGCAATAAATATCTCGTAATGATTATATCTAGTGGATATTTTTGGCAAGGTTAGATTAACAGTACGTCGATGACCTTATAATATTAGCTAGAGCTAAGCATGATAGTAAAATCTCTGCCAGGATGTTAAAAGCCCTAAGCACAATTGAAAACTTGGGTAAAGAGTTATTCTGGATAAAACACTTGCATGTAACAATCATTTAGATAAGGTACTCTCCAAAGCTACTGTTGCTATATGGACGTGTCACTAGCTTCAAGGCAAATCATGGAAACTTGAATTTCATATGGTATAACAAGCAGTCTTAAAACCCATATATGCATCTCTTGTTTGGTGGTAAAAAATTGAACTAATAACAACCTAGAAATTACTGAATAAAATTCGAAGTCTGATCTGCTTGAGTATCATCACCTTTAGAAGCGCTGCTAAACTTGTCTTGTCTTCTCAACAGAAGGGCCAATTAGCAGCACCCGTCAGAAAAAAACCGAGCCTGGAAACCTAACAAGTCATCTAAGAATTCTAGAATTGAAAAACATACTATTTGACCAAATTTATGATGTACACAGACATCGGAAGTGGTAATCAATGACCGCCAATCACTCTGGTATATAGATAATTTGTAGCTAACACTTGAAACCATTCCAGTTCTTAGTGGTCAACGGCTTAGAAAGTCAAAGCTCTCAATTTATAAGACTATATTCCATCCCGTAGTCACATAGGAGGTTCCAGAGGAATGCTGAGTTGAGACAGATGTATGGCCAGATGTATGACATGCCTTTTGATCGATACCCGCAAGGAGCCATGTATGGAGTTCCTGGAAGACGGCGACTGAGAGGACGACCGCACCTTCGGTGATTGGAGGACGTTGAGGCAGACCTGAACTTGCTACTGGGAGTCTATTGTTGAGAATGCTCTGGTTCTTAAACAACTGCAGCGCTGGTTCTGGTTATAGAATGAAAAGAAGAAAGACTCAGAACTGGATTGAGCTTTATAGGACGAAAATTAATAGCAGTTGCTTTTCTTTCCAAACGATGGCAATCAAATTTGATCTTCAAAAATAGAGCTATCAAATTTTGATAGTATTTACTTTATATTCTGATTGGGTTACCATCAAAATATTAGATTCTAAACGACAGCTATCAAATACTAGTTGACTCGTGCTTTTAGAGAATAACTTTTTAATTTTGTCCTCATTTACTTCAATAACATCTTTGATACACTTTTTCTTGGAATGTTATGTTCTAGTCTGTTAAGGTGTACGTTACAAATATAACCTCATAACTATACAATTTTGAACGTATGCTTCTTCTCAACTGACAGCTATCAATTTCTGCACATTAGTCCCTCCATAGTTCTATAGACTTTTCTTTTCAACTGACAGCTATCAATTTTTTAATATTTTGTCCCCCAATAGTTTTATAGACTTATTCTCAACTGACAGCTATCAATTTCTGAACGTTTGTCCCTCCATAGTTCTATAGAGTTTTCTTTTCAACTGACAGCTATCAATTTTTTATTATTTTGTCCCCCAATAGTTTTATAGACTTCTTCTCAACTGACAGCTATCAATTTCTGCACATTAGTCCCTCCATAGTTCTATAGACTTTTCTTTTCAACTGGCAGCTATCAATTTCTGCACATTAGTCCCTCCATAGTTCTATAGACTTTTCTTTTCAACTGACAGCTATCAATTTTTTAATATTTTGTCCCCCAATAGTTTTATAGACTTATTCTCAACTGACAGCTATCAATTTTTGAACGTTTGTCCCTCCATAGTTCTATAGAGTTTTCTTTTCAACTGACAGCTATCAATTTTTTATTATTTTGTCCCCCAATAGTTTTATAGACTTCTTCTCAACTGACAGCTATCAATTTCTGCACATTAGTCCCTCCATAGTTCTATAGACTTTTCTTTTCAACTGGCAGCTATCAATTTTTTAATATTTTGTCCCCCAATAGTTTTATAGACTTGTTCTCAGCTGACAGCTATCAATTTCTGAACTTATATCCCCCAAAAGTTTTATAGACTCATTCTTAATTGGCAGCTATTAATTTCTTGACGTATTTTCCACAATAGTTCATAAACTTTTCCTTTCAACTGACAGCTATCAAATTTTGAACGTTTGTCCCTCAATAGTTTTATAGATTTCTCCTCAACTGTCAGCTATCAATTTCTGAAAGTATTTCCCACTATAGTTTTTAATCCAAAAATACAAATAAGTAAATAACAGCACTAAGATATCAAAGTGATTTATTTCACGTAATACTTTGGTGGAATGAACTGGATTTCGTCTTTTTCTACTTTACATCTAACATGAGAATTTCCAAGGTTGTTTACTTAAACAAAAACTACAAAAGACCGTTTAAACACCGTCGATCTCGAGAAATCATAGAACTTCTTCATATTCAAACATCTTTCACTTTTAATCAACATGTATATACTTTCCTTGATGCATATTCAAGACAAAAATCTTTTTTCTTTCTATATTTCGATGTATAGTAGTTCGACTTTTTGTTAAAAAGCACGCTTTGATCATATCCATATTCAACTATGTCTTATTTATTAGACTAGCTTCCATCCAAATACAGTATACAGTGCTGTCATTTTTTTTCTTTGGGCATATTTCAAATTTAATGATCAAGCTACAGCTTCTGACAGTATGACGTTCTAAAACAAAGAATGTAGCAATTTATTTTCTGACATTTGATCGAAATTTCATCAGGAAGAAGATGGAGCACATTTTGAACAATTATTATTACTTGCTCTTAATTATATATAAATTTAAAGTGGAACTCAAATTTTATTGTTTATTAATGTCAATCATCAAAAGCATCGTGAATCCAGAAAAAATTAGTATGATTCAATATGTATTCTAAATACATTTCAAACGAGGTGTCACCTGCCGTAAGTTCTCATTCAATATTGTTGGTTCCAGTTACCTGGTGACATCGCCGATACCTATTACGTCATAAGTTACCTCTAGTAGAGAAGTTATTTCATTTCCAGGATCCAAATTTCATCAGTCTAAATATTATTGGTACATATTCAGAAGAAACTTACTCGCGCATATAGGTTTGGTTTTTAGTTCTCCGAAAGTAGTTTAAAGGTGAGGGAGATGCATATTTTCCATCCTAACACTAATTACCTTACGCATATTGAATAATTATCCTATTCAATTGGAATAGGCAGTCTTCTACAGCAATAGCACACGAGGTTTAAAAACGAAGATTAGAGGTCAGCAAATTACATCTAATGTGTCAAATTTTGAACTGGTAGCTCTGCTGAGAATTTTTCGGCTATTTGTCACTATCAAAAAAGGTCATAGCCTCCAGTGTCTAAATGTAATTGTTGATTATTGTGTGATTGTTGATAAATCATAATGTTTTTCGTATTTATTTACACTTTTTCTATTCTAGGGGTGAATCAATAAACAATTTTACGTTTTTAATTCACTTGAATACTATACTCTACACTTAACTAACTCATAAAAATTCACTTTTAACTATAACTTCAATAATTTATTTAAATTCTTTGATTACTTTCTATTTAGGACTGTTCACTACGACTATTTATTATAAACTGAACTAAACTGCGCTACATAAACTTCTTATATATCCCAAAATACTTCTTAGAAGATCTAAAAAATGAAGAAGCAAAACAAATGAATAAATAGAGCCATGTAAATAAACCGCTTGTTATAAAAAAAAACGAGTTCCAGTTATTTCATTTATTTCACCGAATTTAAGAACTTCTCTATATCTAAGCAGGTCCGGCTCCAGAGCGGAGATGAGTTGGTAATAGTAATAAGAAATAAAATATTTTTTATTTATATAGAAAGAAATCATGAAACAGCAAACTTATATTATATTAAATATGGAAAATAATGTTTTCTTCCGATCATCAATTAAGAAAATGTTACTTCCACCTTTATATAACTAATTTTACCCCATAAAAGGGGTAATTGCATCAAGAAATTTATGAAGGAAGTTTGAGATAGATCCTCACCTCTAAATATTCACCGTATCATTATATAGTGAGAAGTTTTGAAATTGATACTCTGTATAAACAACTGTTTTTATTTATAGCTGCTTTTGGTCGATGAAAAAAAATTGTATTCAGAAACTCTTGATTAAATATTCAAGTGAAATCAACTATCATTATTAACCTCAATTTTATTTTGTACATAAAATGTTCAAATATGAAAATCGTCTTTGAAAACTATATTATTATGATAATTTTCATAATCAACTTCTATTATAGGGATCCACACTTTGAATAATTTATAGACGACGTTTATATCTACTTTATTTGTTGTACTCATAATGCCCGATTAAATTTTTTTCTATTTATACATGGGTGGATATATCGTGATATTTCTCAAATCATCTATCAAAACTTAATTGTTGATACGCCTCAATTATTGTATATTCTCTACACTCAAATTATTTATACTACAAGGGATATAAATCACAATTACTATATCAGAAAATTCAACCCAACATCCACTTTCCTCATAAAAAATATCATGTTCTAATCGAAAATCTATTGACACACGATCATTTTTCTAAATTCTAGAAATTCTAAAGCTAGAAGCGTTGGAAAAAGGCACATTCCAGCAGAGATTCAATTGCTTCTAATGATCTAATGTTAACCTACATACTCGACAAGTAATGAAACTAATTTCTTTTACAGGAAATCATCCCCAAATTAGATTATATTCAATATAACTTTGAATCCTCGCCTCGTCGAAATCTGCCTTCAAAGTAGTATTGGATGAAATTAATGATTAATGAAATTAACCAACTGCATATTAAAATGTTCCGATAATGCGTCGGTGATCGTATGCAACAAAGAATAATGAGAAAAATCATGAAACATCATTTGTAAATTGTGAATTTATTTTAGTTGAACAAGATATAAACGATGCGACATGTTTTGAAATAATTAAAAACGTATCTTTCATAACGTTCAACGTTGCGATGGGAATTATTAAAAAATGTTTTAACAGAAAGTGTCAACCTTAAATTAGGAACATTTTGAAGCGCCAGAACACAAGCAGTTAGCGTTATTACCGATGAGCTAGAGGATATATTAGAACAGCAATTAGCAGAGGATACTGCCACTACAAGAGACATCAAAAGTGAAGCTGCAGTTCTATATTAACTTTTAGTTCATTTTGAGTACGACATATTAAGGAGGATTGATCGTGTGCAGCTAAGATAACAAAATCTAATCAATTGTAGACAAGCGTTTTGTGAAGAGATAATAGAAAAAAACGAAACCTTGTGAAAAAACTTGTAAGAAGACGTCAGAAATTGCTCGGAGAATTGGCTAGGTATGTTGATCTTTTCACAAAAAATGAAATTTATCGCGTTATGGAAACCTTCATTAATCGTCTCAAACCAAGAATATATACAGCATTTACATGATTGAATGATATTCTGGTTTCTTACTAGACGTTGAAAATTTATATAACATGGTTAATTTTGATAAAACAGAAGACATAAACTTTTGTATAAAGTAAATTATGAAGTAAATTGATTTCGCGAACTTCCAACGACAGGCCTTGCGATTTATTTATGGTTATCGCAAATGCCAGATGTACCGGAAATTGTAAATTTCTATACATTGCACAGTCGAGGTTGATGATGGAAAATTATCCCACATTTAACTGCAAATTGTGAGAAAATTCCAGTAAATTTAAAAACTTCGTGGGTTAGATGGCATCCTCGTTCAAATCGATGTCGACTGATTTAAAGGAAAACAACTGTCCCGGATTTCAAAATTCTTAATGGTCATATTGAGATCTTTATTTTTCGCCGAAAATTATGGTTATTGAACTGTTGTGATACATCTAGGAAAACACGCTGAATAAGCTCCTCTTTCAAGTATGTGATGTGAGAGAAATCAGAGGGTTTATTTAATGAAACGTGGGACATTTCGTACAAACTATGAATATTTTGATTTGATTAGTAGAATAAGAAATATAACTTATTATATGATTATTATTGTTTCATATCTCACAAATTTAATAGATTAAATGTATATTTGAGGGTATTTATATCGTTTATCAGCTGTTTGTTAACACATAAGGGCTCCAAATATCACGTTAAATATAAAACTAGGGTAACGCCGACATTCTTAGAAGAGTAAAAAACTCTTTGATAAAAATACACCAGACGTTGAGACTGTCTCAGGGTTACGAACTAAAAATAGATTAGAAATAGATGAACTTGAAAGAGGATGATACGAAACATGAGTAGGTATCTTTAATAAATATGTTTATACCCGTGTTTGGTTCGGGAGGATTCGCGGCAAATGTACAAATTGTTTTGTATTTACATCACTACATTTTATTAGATATCGTTTTTTGAAAAAAGTATAATAATGGTACAAAATATTGTAACATGACTTAAAAATAATTTAAAACTAGTAGAGGGAAAGAAAAAATGATTAAATAAATTGAATTAAAAGAGGATTTGTCAATATCAGGGTTACTAGTTGAGTTTTGACAATTATAAAAGGCTGGAAACTAATTATTGTCCCTTTTTACTGATAGAGAGCGTTGATTTATTTTTTAAATAACTTATGTTAGTACTGTACTTTTGACGTAACTAATAATTCTAAATAGAGAGAAGAAACGACCATTTTCGGCATATTTTACTTTTCTATTTCCGTAATGGAAAGGAAGCTGCGACTCACAAATAAATAAGTGAAGCTCATGGTGTTGATTGCTTATCAGAGCGCACGTCTCAGAATTAGTAAAAAATTCTGTTCTGGAGATTTTTCCTTCAAAGGTGAGTCGGCCTACTGAAGTTGATGACGACCAAATCAAAGTCATAATTGAAGAGGATCGTCATATAACTGTTCGAGAGGTTATAGAGGTTACAGAGGCTACATTTATCGCACACAATAATTTAAAAAAACTTGGGCTTGTTAAGAAGCTTGATTTTTGGGTACCTCACGAATTAAAAGAAATGTGCGATATGAACCTTAAACGGAATGAAACTAAAACTTTATTGAAAAGAATCGTCACTGGTGATGAAAAATGGATTCTGTACAGTAACATTGTTCAAAACCGATCATATATCAAACACGAAACAATTACAAATGATCAATTCTGATGTTTTCTGTCAACAATTAATGAAAATGGTTGAAGCAATCAATAAAAAACGCCCAAAATTGTAGATTTGTTAAATCGGAAAGTGTTTCACCATGATAATGCAAGGACTCACACATTGGAAATTCGCGGGAAACTATTAGAGATAAGCTAGGAAGTGTTGCCACATCCTCCATACAGCCCTGATCTGGCACAATCTGATTACCATTTATCTCGAAGTTTGCAGAATTCTTTGAATGATCAAACTTTCACAAATTACGATGAACTTCAATCGCACCTGGCTCAGTTTTTTGCTGATAAAGACCAGAAATTTCATGAGCACTGAATCATGAAGCTGAAAGAACGATTGCAAAAGGTCACTGAGCAAAATAGGAAACATATTATTGATTGAAAACATGAAACTGAAAAAGTGGATTCTATACAGTAGCATAGTTCGAAAACGATCATATATCAAACAAGAAACGAACATCGAAAGCTGAAAAACAACAAAAAAACTCATGCTGTTAGTTTGGTGAGATTACGAAGGTTATGTGTTTGTCTGAGTTGCTTCAAAGAAACCAAACGATCAATTCTGATGTTTACTGTCAACAATTGATGAAACTGGCTGAAGCAATCAATGAAAAATGGCCAGAATTGTAGAATTGGCAAATCGGAAAGGTGAAAAGTGTTCTACCATGATAATGGAAGGCCTCACATATCATTGGCAAAGTATGGGATACTATTGGAGCTTAGTTGAGAAGTTACGCCACATACTCCATGCAGTCCTGATCTGACACCATCTGATTACCATTTATTTCGAAGTTTGCAGAATTCTTTTAATGGTGAAACTTTCACAAATGACGATGACCTTCAATCACACCTGGTTCAGTTAGGAATTTCATGAGCACGGAATCATGAAGCTGAAATAACGATGGCAAAAGGTCATTGAGCAAAATGGAAAGTATATAACTACAAAACTGAAGCAAATAAGATTGTATGGCGGATCAATTCGATTTTTTGACTGTTCAAAAATGTTTTAGCTTGAACTGATGATTGAGCTCGCAGTGTCGAGGTGGAGAATGATTCGTCGTTTGGATAATTTGATTAAAATGATTACTATTCCCCTAGATACGGAGCTGGCGCATATTCACACAAATAAAATTATGAAAGGTGAAACTAACGGTGTCCGAATGAAAACCAGATATTAATATTTACATACAAACGAGTTGATCCACTTGACGGTATGCTGTTGATCCACCTACGTTTGTAAATACTTGTTTATATTTGCGGGTATTAAAGAATTTAAAGAGGAATTTTACCAGAGAAAAATTCGATTGGATCAGTTATTTAAGGGAAAAACAAACTATAACAATATGAAAAATTATCATATCACAACATGTTAAATCAAATCTATACATAAAAAGGGCCACAAACTAGAATACAATATTCACAATAAAAAAGATCAAAGTACATCAGACTAATTACGAAGACAGAGAGTGTTTAGAGTTGGAAGGTCCTGTACAGACAACGTGTTCTCTTTAAAAAACAGAAAGCGTTAGATCACTCCACCATATGCTTATAGATTTACAAAAAGCATATGATAACATAGGAAGCTATTGAGAATACCAACATTAACCATACCTTGAGAAAAGTGTGTTGCATCTTACCAACACTTTCCAAAATATATGCTGCAAAGTTTTAACATCTTGGAAGAAGATATACAAAGGAATGGGTATCCGAATAACATCTGTTTATATACCTTCCAATTTGCAGATGATGCAGGTGATATTTGCAAACGATAGAATTGGCTTGGAATACATGTCGAGCAAATGGGGGCTGCAGATAAATGTAGAAAAGACACAGTATTAAATGTGAGAACAATAAATATCTAGGAGTTATTTTTGACAAACATGCGACAGATGATGAAATTAAAATGTAGACTAAACACAGCAAGAGCAGTAACTGAATCACTGAATGGAACACCTTGGATAACTGAAACAGGGAAACAAAGAAAACTGAGAATCCACAAAGCAATGATTAGGAATAGGTTGATTTGGTATGAGCCCATGCAGAGGGTTGAGGAGGAAAGCTCAATGCTGTAATACAAATTGACTAAGTATAGCTTTTTACAACAACTTTTTGTTTTTCAAAGTCAGTTAAACATCTGTCAAGATGCATACCCAAGTACTTTGTATCATTTAACTAATTTCGTGACTCTTCATTTTTAATAAACAGAATTCATTCGTTGTCTTCACGGAGGACCACCACCCAATCTTTTTTAACGCTTGTAATTTGATTTTGGAATTAATTGACAGACTTCTAAATTATTTTGTATAATTAAATAATGCTTCGAAAGGCATATCTTGACTTATTAACACCGACAGTGTAATTGGTTATAAGAGAATTACATGATATAACCATTTAAAAAACTGACTGTAACCGAGGTTGCGAAACCTTTGGAAATATATGAAGTTTGAAGAGAGATTTCAAATGACGTAAGCAAATCGAATCCTTTGAATTCTCAGACGACAGGTGCGAATTTAAATATACTTTGCAATCGAACTGGTTTTTGATTTATCTCTAGATACTCACTGAGCTAAAGATTTTACTTTTGAATATCTGTTTCTAAAAAACTTGATGATTTTGTATTTGAAAAAAGTTACTCATGAGCCTAGAAAGAGATAATTTGTTAAAATATCATTAAACTTTGGAATCTGTTACTTTTTATAAATAGTATTTAGATATTCCATCATTTCTAAAATTTCTTGACTGGATATTACCGAACTAAGCGTGAAATTCGCGACCGCACGAATCCTACTGTGACTGCGCCAGTTAAAGATTTTAATTTTGAAAATTTATTTTTAAAAAAATTTATTGTTACAAAAAACACAATTTACAATTTTTCAAGTGAATGAACTTAATTATTTCACAATTGAATTAACAAGATTCATTATTTTGTTGCTTACAATATTCATATTTATACTAATAAAATGCTGACAGTTGTTTACGTAATTCGATCTTTATGCATTTCAGCTTTATAGAATGTTCTGGATTTTTCTTCCATCCCTAAGAATGGAAAATAACGGAGGGATTTTTCATATTATCTTCTATAGTTTAAATTTGACATGAGAATGAGGAATATCAAATTTCACAATGTTTATCATTTGTGAAAAAAGTGATGGAAAAATAAAAACTTCAAGTGCTCAGGAAAAAATTTATATAGCGAATTTGAGATCTAATTATCCAAAAAGTATACAAAAAATATCTACTGTATATTTCTATGTGATTACTTACAATTTTCCACTCACCATTCAATCCGATACTTAACAATTCGGTATAAATAGTGGAAAATCAAGGAAAATGCAAAATTAATAATGGTTCTTTTGAAAAAACTAGGATATCCTAACACCACAAAGCAATTAAGGAATTGTGATAATTATCCCTTTAATTCTGTTGGAAAATTTATAGTTACGCATTATCAAACACGTTCGTTCCTCACGCACCACATAGGCGTTATGTTTATGTGTCTTTACAGGAAGATTCTACTTCAACTCATTAATTTATCATAAGAAATTTAATATTTATTAACGCTGAAAAGTCAAAAAATCTGAAACAAGTCGATTTTTATACTTAAATTGAAAGTTTACAGCATGAAATCTCTCTAGCACTTCTTTGAATTATAACCACCCCTCGAAAATTTTAAATACAAAAAGGGGTTGTATTGCACCTTCTTGGAAAAGGATTTTAGTCCTGTTTAAATAAATCTGATAAATAAATTTAGTGTAATCAAAACTTAGTTTATAAGATGTAAAATTTTGATTATCTCTAGCGCAAAACTTTACGTAGAATGAAGATTATAATGTCCGATTTGTATTTTTTCGTGTACATCTACAAATTATGAAAAATTTTTTGACGCTAAATAATTTCTCTTTGTCTGTATTCCTTGACTGTCTTTTTCTGTAAGTTCAAATAATTTTCTGTTCAACCACTTAGTGAACTAAATATCCAAATCCGATGTATTAAAATTAATTACTAAAGTTTCAGTTGTACAATTATAGATTTGAAATACAAACGTTATACCAGTTGCCACATAATATGATAAACGAGAAGAAAACGAAGCGAAATCCGTAACTGTTACAAAATGTAACAAACTACCTACTACTGGTTAACCATTAAATTCACGTGAGTTCTATTTCAGAACATTCCATCTAATGTTTAGCTATTGTATTAAGAACGTAGCACGAAGCATTAGAGTTTTCATCAACGCCTAGAATAAATCGTCATCAAGCAAACATCCTCTATGACTACAGAGCCGTATTAGCGCTAAATTACTCAGGCGAAATCAATGGGAAACGTGGAAATAGAAAAGCTTTTCAACGACATACATACGAGTAATTACGATTCCTTTTGTTTCATGTAAATTTATCTCAATTAAACAAATCGCGATTAGTTTAATCTCAAATTTGATATAGTATAGTTGATATTATTGTATTGGAATCGATGAAAATAGAATAGAAATAGAAATTTTTAAACATTGTGTTGTTCATTCTATCTTTAACATTATCTTTTGCCAAACTAGAATAATTCCGGGTTTATCACATTATACATTAGTAATCTTGACAATGTAGTTTGACCAGTCAATCTTTTCCGCGATTTTTTTATTTACACCAAATCACAGATCAAGTGTCAACTAATCGTTAGAAAAACATACAAAACCGTACACATTATAATAATATAGTTATTTTTTTCGTAAGAAGCGAGCATGTGGTTTGCAGTCTTTGAAATGTGAGTTACATATTTCTGCTTTATCTAAAAAATTTAGTCCTGTTTGGCGCTGAGATCAGTTTCCAAACAACTGAACTTATCCACATGCTCAAAGTTTATTATATTCTTATGGAATCGCATCTTCGATATGCTTTTTTCTTTTGGGGTACATGTGGTGCGACTCAATTTGAGCGAATACTCAAACTATAACCGAGAGCTGTTAGATATTTACTCGAACTAAACAGCAAGACTCACTGTGTGTTAAAAATTCTGAATCTTCCTTTCTACTTCACGCTCAGAATTATTTGATGGCTCAATATTTTACATTGTCAAAAATGCACAATCACTTGCCAATTGAAATCAAATCGATATCATATTTTCCCGCAGTTCACAATAATTTGAGGGCATATTTACTGGAAAGTGCTTTCTACTTTGTAAACGACTTCCATTTAATTCCGGGAACGCTGAATACTGGTTTAATTTTGCTATGGACTTGTATCCTAATTATTACCTATAATTATGTTTTGTCTCTTTATATAGTTATTTCTATGTTTTTTTTTAGTTTTTGGAAGCTACAAATTGTAACAATTTTTTGACAATAAAGGAGTCCAGATAAATCGATGTTCTGGGCGTCTGTCGTTGAACTCGGTAATCATGAGTCACGTCTTGCAAATACTGCTCTTGGTGCTCTAGATCAAATTACGTTAAACAACTCGAAAGAGCATTTCATCATCTTCAGGTTGTGCTTGAAAGTCGATTTTCAAATGTGGAAATGATATTTCAAAGATAGACGAATCTGAACCTGTAGAGGTAAACTGTTACTGAAGACGACAATTTATTCAACGAAACGCGCGTCAGAGAGTGCAGTTATAGTTTGAGAAGTGTGCACAGTAACAAAATAGATATCTGGCATTAAAATGGATTCTTAATGCAAAAAGTTTCATGAACACAATGGAAAAGAAAATAATTTGAAAAATTGATATTTCACCTGTGCAGATACGATACACAACTACTACCAACAGCCAGGTAGCTTTTATTGGAAGAATGATAGAAATTGCGTTTCTAAAAACTGTCATTGCTCTTGTTTTTTTAACCTTGTACTTTTTTCTAAAATTGTTCACTCGTCAATTTTATATGAATAACTTTCCAAATAAATTAGCCTTTGTTGTTGACGTGAAATAAAATTTTAGAACCGTTTAAAAATTAAAACGCATAATGATTAAATTACATAAACAAATTTCAGCATTTATTTTATTATAAACTAGCTCTTACCCGTGGCTTCGCTCGCATCGAATCCATTAAATAAGTATCAGAAATCATTATAATAGAAAAGAACGAACTCTGTAGCTATATTAGAACCTGAGATATAGATCTTTGAATGTAGAAAAACTGCCAAAAATCCATAACTCCACATTGAATGACCGCGCCTAGCTCCTCTCCAACTCAACCGATTTAAGTGTTCAAAAGCTCAAAAGAAAAAAGGTGTTGCAGCGAGTGTTCTTAAACCAAAACGAAGTCTCTATCTTGAATAGAACCTGAGATATTGAGGATAGAACGTGTGTATGTGAAAAATTCCCATAAGTAATATACAGGGGGAAATCGCATTTGAGTATAACTTGAGGTATAATGGTGAAAATTAGATGAAATCCGATGATTGATGGCTGATCTGTGCATCAATACCTTTCATTGAAAAAAAATTAAGCAAATCGGTTGGGTAGAACGCCTGAACGGACTCAGAATGGAAATCATCAATTTTTTTAATATATAAGATAATATTGAGGTAAATAATAAATGAATGAGTAGTGGTTAATTCGATTGTGAAATTAATTCTGTTCATTCAACTTTGTAAAAATATTGTAATTTTGAGTTCAATAAATTTTTAAAATAAAAATGAATTTCCGGGCATCGAAAGTATAATGCGTGTTCAGGTAATGATACTAATATTGTCGCAGTGATTCATGGTCGAATAAATTCTGTTTTATATGCAAATATTTTCATTATTCGACCTTCCAGTAGATAGAGAAAAGTTATTTTCCTTGCGTGGTTCGGTTACATTCATCACGATACGTCTCTGTCGTCGGAATGCTCAATTTGAACAGATTTCTGTTCGCTATTTTCGGACGCGCTTGTCAACACCTAAATAATTTCGAGGGAACTACAACAATCACTCAGTTTCGAAAATGAATCAATTCCGTTCAAGACCCGACTTCGAACAACTGCATAACTTTTCTTGTTTTCCGATTCTGTTATTAGTTACAAGAAGGGATTGAAATTGTTTTGTCGAACTTGAATTCCTAACTTTATTCTTGGTTTCAACTCCTAAGTGATTAGAAATTTAGAAAATTATGTTTGAAATGTACAAAGAAATAAACATTGAACCCTTCTGTGTTAAAATCTATTTCTCCTAATATATTTTTAGTGTTCGTTGTTCCTACGCCTAGCTGTCTACTTTCTAGCTTTATTGGTAAACTTTTATGTTGTGGTTGTTTTTCTTCCCTTATTATTCCATTGTTTCATTGATCTCTTCCTTTTGTTTACCTTTGGGCTTCGTTTCCTCAGTGTACTTACTATCTGTCATTACTATTTTTATGTCGCTAACCATTTTCTTTTAACTTTTCTTATAGCACTCTTCACCAAACCTTTAATTTTTCTTTCTTTTGCTATTAGTGTATGGTTTTACTAATTTTCTTGATATGAAAGCTTCATTCGTTTTCTATACAGGGTGTCCAACGACGAGTTAAAACTATCTGTACCTGGCAAAATACTTATAGTAAAATCATGAAAATTTTTTACTGGAAGTAGACCGTAACTTTGTTATTTCAAATAGAACACCCTGTAGAATAACACATTTTTGAAATCTACGTAAAATTTCAGTATACTTCTGTCTAAAAGACAATTGTTCAAACATGCATACTTTTTGAGTTATTAATTTGTTTGTAAAAAAATTTATTTTTGCAGACCCTTATAAATTATTTTTTTACGAAGATACCCTTAGAGATATGAAAATGATTTCTATTCGGTTGCTTTTAACAAGGTCAGACATATTTGAATCTAATTTAACTTCATAAATATCCATTGTAATGCTTTCAGGGATAACAAATAAGGCAAATTCATGTATACTTTGCTATACCTAAACCTCACCGTTGTATTAAAATAGAAAAAACCGAGTTGTTATATTTGAAAAAATAAAGAAATTTGATATTTTTCAAGTTAAACTTTGAACACTTTTTATACGCACCCTGTAAAACATTTTTCAACATAGATTGAAATACGTGTGGCCTTGTTCAAAGCAACCGAACAGAAACTATTCTCATATCTTTAAGGTTATTCTTGTAAAAAAATAATTTATTAGGGTCTGCAAAAATCAAATTTTTTACAAAAAAAATAATAAATCAAAAAGTATGCATTTTTCGAAGAAAGTTTTCAGACTAGGTATACTAAACTTTTATGTAGATTTCAAAAACGTATTAATATACAGGGTGTTCTATTTGAAATAACAAAGTTACAGTCGATTCTACCGGATGTATTTTGTCATATACAGATAGTTTTAACTTGTCGTGGGACATCCTGTATATTCCAATATGCAGAAGCGTATCTATTTTCACAAATTTATTTCACGAATCAAACATAAACACTAAAAGTATTCTATAGAACACCACACCTTTCATATACTTTCACACATTGAGCAAACTCGAACGCAATACTAACATTAGCCACGTAAATTTCCAATTTAATGCAGAACAAAATTAAAATATGAAAATAATTATACTAAAAATGTCGGCGAGCGTAACTGCAATTCCGTGATATTCTGTTAGTAATTGCGAAAAGTATCTAACTGCAGTTCTAAGCGCAAAGCTTATAATTTGCGTGAAAAACTTTTGGATACCCCAAAAAGAGATAATCCTTTGAAATTGTTTCACAGATTTTAAAACACTTCGCTTCTCAAAAACTTTTAATTAATACCAAAGTCATTTTTGATTAACCGAATTGCACGTAATGGAGATTTGAGTTGAATGCTTCCATGTGTTGTTGATTTTCAGCACTATAATATTATTGTTTTCGTATAAATTAATATGAAATCAAAGTTACCAAATTCTATTTTTATAAAAGTGAGAGTATTAAAATGATGAAGCATTCGTAGAAAAATATGAAGCTTCAATTGAATTGCTGTTCAGGATCACAACAAAACGATTCATTTTCATAAATTAATAATAATAAATGATTACGTAAAGTTATTATTCCCATTAGGCTATTAAAAGCTTGATTAATATCATGCATTAAAGGAATATTTTAAAATTCCAAAACAAACACACGACCGCTAAATCCTTTTAAAAGTTCCAAACTCAACAAAAATACCGCTTTATGTAGGGCAGTCATCCTAATCTTCCAGTTAGCCGATATTTAATCATACAAAGCGGAAATTTGGTTTCCTGAAGCCTGAATATTTCTTTCTTTATTTTATTTTCATATTAATACCCGAACCGGGGTTTATAAAATGTGTTCGTGAATAGCCCCGACGCCATAACTTGATGTGGTATATGGGATTGACATTACAACCGAAAAAAAACCTATTAAAAATTATTTACGCTTTGTCCCCTAATAGGTGAAACGACTTTTGTAAAAGATGAAAAATAATAGATTCAAATTTCGTTTAATCACTTCAGACTAATTCCTTACATAAAAAGTTTTTGAAACTATGAGTATTTTGGAAATTTTTAAAAAAATATCTACAGTAAAAAATCAATACGTTTTTTTTTAATTTGTCACATAAAACATACTCAATTCTACAAAAATATTGAAGGAATGTGCTCTTATTTAGATCAATTTTATAATATTCATTATACAAGGTCCGTTTTTTTTTTCAACCTCCTATCCTATACCAGGCGTCAGTCAAGTGTGAATTGCTTTCTACAAGCTATCATCTTTCTTGGTTTCTTCACACAAAACTACGAACCACTATTTTCTGTTTTATATTTCGATATTTTGTCGAAGGTTGGTGAATTTATTTTATTCAAATTGTTTCAAGTTCATTCTGTCTAACTGTGATTTGTAAAGGATGCGTGTTATTTTGACTGCTTTATGAGTTATTGGCGCTCTATGAGAAGACGAAGGATCATCTTCAAGAACTCTCCTAAATGGTTTATTCTCGTTGTCACTTCTATCTTCATCATCATTACTGCTAGAAGTTGTAACAGAGGTTGCAAAACAACAGATGGTACAAATTCGAGAATATAATCCTATTTACTGGCCAAATTCCGGAAGTACGGAAGCACTCTTTGCAATTTTCAAAGTAGCAGCTCTGCCAAATGCCCAATTAAGTAATTTTGACATTAGAATAAGTCTGTAAAAGACCAAAAAATGGCCAATAATAATAAATTAAGAAGCTTGCAAATGTTTGCATTGTGTCGTATGATCATCAATCAATAGAAGAATTTTATTATGTACGAGTACATTGCAGTTGACCCACTCAATGTTTTTTTCTTGAGAATTACCATTGGTGGAATATAGCAGCACTACACATACCATAGTTGTATTGACACTTTTTAGACTTTCCACCTTCACCAGATTAGTCCACGTTAAATATAGTATCGGCTGTAAATTCATATTTATTGATAATTCGTTTTAAAAAATCGAAAAATAATCAACAATTTCTTTATTAAATCCTCTGGCTCTCGTCTTTGAGGTTACTTCAGTTTTCCGGAGCAAATGATGAGGATTTCGTTTCGTTTCAACATTTTACCAGCAATTTTTTATCTGTATCGAAACAATGTGATAAGATATATTTTTCTGTAACATCAAAAGCTAGTTTTCTGATATCCGTAATTGTTAAACCAAAATAGCAATTTCCAAGGTGAAAGATATACTCAGAAATAATTCTTTCCATATCCGTAAGAAATGCGGTCTACTTAATGCTTTAACATTATTATGAACGGAGTTTTTATCATCAACATGTTTCTTGATAGGAACCTTTGGAATTCCATACAGAAGACTGCATTAATTCAAACCGTAATCATGATATTTGTACGCGCAACAGCAAGAAATAAATAATTTTATCACTACAATCCATAGCGTCTTCTTTTTGACATTATAATCCTAAAAATATTCTTTCTCATTTAGTTGTCTATAAAAAAATGTTTTCAATCTAATTTGGGCAAGTTGAATGTGATGATACCCAAAAGAAGAATTTGCAAAATGATTAGTTAAGTTTCTTTATTTAGTTCTGGTTTCAATTGATACTTTTTCTTCTTAATGATGTAAATCAAACGAAAAGTCTCGTACACCCATTGATATCAAGATATCAAAGAGGACAAATAATATGCCTATAATTACACACAACATGGCAAGTAGACTTCGCAATTATACAAAGTAAAGAGGGCTCTTACGAGCAGTATGAACACTCGAGCACGTTCTGACTCTAATTGACATTTCGCGCGATACAATGCAAGAGAGTAGAGGCAGACGCTCCGGAAGAACACTGAGAAAGAGGGCGATAAGAGTTTTAAAATGAATTGGATATCACGCTAGATCGTATCCGAAGAAATCTCGTGGTTATTCAATTATATTTTCAAGAAATCATGACTCATTATGAAAATATGGTTCAAGAAGTAGCAAATCAGGCCTATTAAAGTTTATGACAAGTTCTTCTATCAATAGGGGTGCAATTTTATCTATTAATTATATTTTTACAGAAAAACAATATGAAATTCGTGATAACGAATTATTTTAATTAAAAATATCATTATATAATTACGTTAAAACTACAAAAAATACATTACTGGCTTCTTCCTGTTTTACTCTAAGATTAGTTTCCAAAGAACTGAACTTAGCCACCTCTATAATTAATTATTATAGCCTCTGCGAGATGCCCTTCCTATCTGGGGCTCGTGTGGTGCAACTCAAAGTGAGCGAATATTCAAACTACAAAATGGAGCTATTAGATATTCACTCGGACTAAACAGTAGGGCTCAGTGCCAGGACTTCTTTAAAAGATTAAAAATATTGACACTTCCTTTCTTATTTATCTTCTAGCTTCTCTAATTTGAGAAAGATCGTTGCAAGTCTATCCACGTAAGAACGCAGAGCTTTACCTATCCACTTCACGTTAAGAATTAATTTTGGGTTTAATACTTTACAATGCAAAAAAATGCACAATCATTTGCTAATTGATATCGAATCTGTAACATTTTTTCCTACATTTCCTACATTAATTTCCTACAATAATTTGAAGGAATATCCACTGAAAAGTGCCTACTACTATGTAAATAACTTTTATCCTAATGATTATATTCAATTCGGAGCATGCTGTTTATTCAAAATTGTAGGATGTGTATTTTTCTTGAACCAAACGTTTAGAGACAATGCCTCATCTAAACATCCGATAAATCAAAAGAACAATAAATAGAATCGACCTAGTTGTGCTTCGAGTATCTTTCCTATTTTTCGATTACGTATTATGTTTATAAGTTCAAAGAATTGTTCTGGATTTTGATTGTTTTTGCATGTTGCACTGAATCTTATAAATATTTACTTTAACAACACAAAGTACCTATTTAATTTCCGAAAACTATATTTAAATTTGGAATACAGTGAGAAACCAAATTTGTTGTATGATAATCGACTGTGTGAAATATTTTTTAACGAAAATAAACACAATCTAATTGATACTATGTCATCAACACCGATTTGTGTAGGAGATTGACCGCCTTCTTTGACAAAATTTCACAATTATTTTGATGACAAAGAATTTATTTGTTGCTAAAAATTGAAGAGGGCTGTTTACGTGGTTCTTCAGACAACTTGTTCCAAATAGTATCTTGGCCGGCGAAACTTCATCGGCGCTGGTGACGTAAACAAGTATGAAATAGTGGCTATAGTGCTAGAGCTGCGCGGTAAAATTCATGTTACGACGAGTCCAATGATTTGAAAATATAAACCTGACGTCTATTTCAAACCCATTGAACGCGCTTTCTTGAAGTATATCAAGTACTTGGCCATAGATACTTGATTCACGATTAGAGGATCAGATTCCGGACAATTTTATATCCCGAGAAATTCGGAATTATGATTAACGAGATTACAAACAAAACGATTAAAATCTGTATAAATCCACTTCGAGAAGCGAAACGTATTCCCGTTTGACATTTAGCATCCATCTTGATTTTCCATCTATTTATAACGTGTCCTTATTTAGGGAGATTTTATTCTGGTTGTGTGTGTATAGATAATTGGGTGATGAAATTTTTATGAAGATAATGAAGTTAGTTTTGTAAAGGTATGAGTTCATGAATAATTTTTTAATATGAAGGAACAAACAAAATAGGATGTTCTCTTATAATTCCGAAATATAATGATAAGTAATGATGTAGGTAATATGCTTATCTTCACTTTTTTGCAGATTGGGGTGGAGAAGAACTTACATAATATCACTTTCCATGTTCTTATGTAAATTATATGAAATATGGAGCGATAACTTCAACATAGAAACACTTGTCAACTGCAAAAGACAATAATACATTATATTTTGCAAACTACAGATTTGCTCTCGAAACATTTCTCAAAAATAGGAAAAGCAGCAGCAACATCCGGGGATACAGAATGACTGCAGAGGATGGATTTCCATTTTTTTAACGTCAAAAGATGAAAGCTGCTTAGTGAAGATCATACTGATTCACCTAAATCTGCTTCTGATGTGCGCAACCCTAAAATGTGGAGTTTCTTAGTTATCTGGGGTTTCTTCTTGGTAAAACGTTGAGTAAATGGTAAACAGTTTATCGATAAAGAATTCATACAACAATTGTTCTGCATCTTATTATGGACCGCTTCCAATCTAATAGTTTTGAGTCGGTAATATTCATATTGAACACACTGTTTATATACTACTGGCCCCAAATGCCTCTACGTTCAATAATATTTTCCAAAATATTGAAACAAAGTTTATGCTAGAAGCTTCAGATGAATGTACCAGTTGACAATTTGATACAAATTTTTGGTGGATTTGACAAGGCTGAAGTGTTCCAAGAAATAAAAAGGTACCGCAGTTATATAAAAGTAGTATGAACTTTGCTGCCAAATGGAGAGCCCAAGAAATCCTTCAATTTATAATAAAATACGACTTCAGTGAATCGTTACTCTGCATATCGCTTATACTTAAATAATGTTTTTCGAAACTTAAACTGATTAAAAATTATCTTCAGTCTACAATGGGACGAAGAACGATTGGCTAATTTAGCCGTGCTTTCCATAGAAAGAAAAATTTCAAAAGAAATCGATTTCACAAAACTTATTGAGGAGTTTAATAAATTGAGAGCACGAAAACACATATAACACGCGACAAAAAATACAAAAAACTATCTTTAATTTATTTTATCTAATTTTTTTTTGTTGATCAATTCTTATTTCATTTTATTCACTCATAATCTTTCCATATTGTTTGTTTATTTAGCCTAAATAATTCAAGTCAAATTTACATACAAATGTGAAGTGAATAAAAAGCTTGTAAAATTACATTTTTTAAAGCTGGGGGGCTACATTCAGCTTTGCCGCCCCGAGCCTCTGACAGGCTTAGTCCGCCACTGTACAACACCCACCATTAAAAAGTCTGACTCGCATTTGGATAACTCAGTTATCGTCTTCAGAAAATGAAAGAAACTTAGTTTATTCTTATTGCGTTTAAAAAAATATTGTACAGTATGCAGTATTCGTTACGAATCCCTAAATGGATTTTATCGAAGCTGAACCTGGTATTTCTAAGTTTATTGAGAAAAGAGATATAGCCAAAAGTATATGGTCAATTTCACCCTACATTTTAATAAAAATAAGGAGCTACCATTTTTTAGTAGACACATGATAGGTATCCTTTCTAATGAGCTCTACATATGGCAGACATCAATACGATAAAAAAATAAAACTGCGTTAACGAATCATAATATATCAAAAAAACATGAATCCAATTATAAAGATTCAAAAATTGGAACGGAATCTAATACAAGAAAAAGTTTTTAAAATTGGTTCAAATTCTTAAAAACGAAAAAACTGTAAGTGATATAAAAGACCTAGATAATTTTAGTAAAATTTATAGCTCTAGTTTGTGAATTTCAACAAAATTACAAATAGTTTAATATTAAAAAAACATGAATTCAATTATAAAGATTCAAAAATTGGAACGGAATCTAATACAAGAAAAAGTTTTTAAAATTGGTTCAAATTCTTAAAAACGAAAAAACTGTAAGTGATATAAAAGACCTAGATAATTTTAGTAAAATTTATAGCTCTAGTTTGTGAATTTCAACAAAATTACAAATAGTTTAATATTAAAAAAACATGAATTCAATTATAAAGATTCAAAAATTGGAACGGAATCTAATACAGGAAAAAGAGTTTTTAAAATTGGTTCAAATTCATAAAAACGAATAAGCTATAAATGTTAAAAAAGACCTAGATAATTTGAGTAAAATTTATGTCTCTATTTTGTGAATCCTGATAAAAATACAAATAATTCAATATAAAAAAACATGAAATCAATTCTAAAGATTCAAAAATTCTTGGAACGATATCTAAAACATGAAAAAAAGAATTTTTAGAAATGTTTCACATTCATAAAAACGAAGAAGCTATAAATGATATAATAGACCCAGATAATTTGTGTAAAATTTATAGCTCCATTTTGTGAATTCTAATAAAAATACAAATAATTTGATTTATCAAATACTGCTACATATTTAATATGTGAGGACTAAAGAAAAGATTAATTTTTCTTATTAGAACATTTTCTATTTTGATTTTATTCTTATTTTTATATTCATGATAAATGATAAAATAGATCCAAATATTTTAAGTAAAATTTATAGTTGTTTATTGTAAATTCTAATAAAACTATAAATATATAAATAATTTAATATCAAAAAAACATGAATTCAATTATAAACACTCAAAAATTCTTGGAACGGAAGCTAATACATGAAAAAAAGAATTTTTACAAATGGTGCACATTTATGAGAACGAAATATCATATTTTGACAAAGACTCAAAGAAAACTCGAAACGTCTATCCCATCTATCTTCCAAAAATTATTATAAAAACTAATTGTGAAACAGAAGAGACATAAAGTCTAAAAGATTTAGAAACATAATCATATGGTCATAAATACCCTGTATAATATATAGTTGAAGTTCAGAATAATCAGAGAAAAATTTTATAGAACGTTTTGATTTATAATTTGAATGTACTTCAACCCAATAATAAAGTTGTTCAAATATCTCAAATGGTTTTCATATTATTTTTAAAAATAAATGTCAAGTCCTTCTTGGAAAACTCCTTAGAAAGGCCAGTTACCTATCCTTAAATTTGTAGAATACTAGATTCTATGAAATTGGGAATAAACTCTAAAGTAGTTACAGTTGCAAAAGCTGGAACAAGAACCGAAAAATATGAATTTGATCAAGGATCAATGATTAGCAAACAGAACAAATATTTAAATGAACAATATACTCAATCCAGAGGACCATTGTATTTGCATTGTCTTTTTGGAAATGAACAGCTCTGCATTTCTAACTTCTTTTCAGAAGGAACGGAAGCTCAAACATAACACCTCATATTGTTTTTAACATCAAACATCACGATAACTAGCAGTAGTTATTACTTCGTTAAGCCTTTTTTATATATACATACGTGGTTACCACTGAATATAACCTAATCTATAATGAAAATTGTCCCAAAATGGATATCCCTACTTAGGGACCTGACATGACAAAACATGTTGCACTTTCGCAGCAAATACGAAATGAAAAATTTATTTATTATGAACCATCCCGTGGAATGTTTGTTTATAACTATCATACAGTTGATCCTCTAATTTAGTTTAATCCGTAGCATTTCGAAGTTGGTGCAGTTTGGGGATTAGGTACACTTTTCATATCTCTATCTTGACATTTAAACATTACACGTGTACTCCAAATGATATTTACGTAGTTATATGTTGGATTTTTGAGATGTTGAAACTGTAGATAAAATAATATTTCGTAGGCTAGATTACACGATAATTTATTGATGGAACTCAAAACTCCTAAATTTGTTTATTAGAAGCAAATTCTCTATTTTCACATGAATGAATTATATTGCTCACAAATAAATTGCTTAAAGTGATAAGATTCCGATATTTAGCATTATTATTACAAGGATATGCTGAAGGACGTCGATTTTTCATCTAATGGCACATCAAGTAATTGAAATCGTGTTTTCATGAAAGCCCAGAGACTAATTATTCCTAGTATCTACCCACTACCATTAAAATACGATGTAATTGTATTTTTGATACATTCCTATTTTCAGGGCTTCGGCTCAAACCTCTGCACTATACAAAAGTATTGACTGGACTTACTCATTGCAGTTTTTTCAGCTGCAAGACGAATCTGCTCCCATAAATTCAGCTCATTATTGATAGTTATTACAAAATACGTTTTATTCATAATAATGACAACTTCTGTCTGATTTAAGATCAACGACAGCTCATCATACTCCAGCCAGCTGTAATAATAAAGGGGATAATGAGGAATACAACCACGTAAACGAGACCAGAGCAACTTTATCCGGTAGGAGATTGAAGGTGTCTAACCATCAGCTAACGATAATCTCAATATGCAACCAATACTCAACCAATATTCTACATATGCAATATTATTGGAGATGTAAATTGCCTATTCAGAACCTTCAGCTGTACTACTATAATCTATGATATCTGAATGGATTCAGATTAGACTCCTCAACTATTTCTGGGATAAACGATAATGATGATGTCTTCTGATATGGAGCATCAAAATAAAAATTCAAAAAGTTTTTGTCATGATCTGGTTCTGAACTTTCCATTGTCTCTGTTGTTTTTGATTTTTCACCTTCAAATTTTGAGAAAGGAATTTAATTATATAACCTAATCAAACTAAACAAAAAAAGTGGTTACTGCAGCACTGGTATCTAATAATTATATCTGCGCTGCTTTGCTTTCGGAATCTCATGGGCAGTTTAGTTAGAAAATTAGACGAGAGAACATAGAAAAATTGGTTGAGTATAGACGAAGAAACATTTAAAGGCCGCTTGACATGATGCAATGCAATGCAAGATGCAATATTTCTTGATTAAAAGAATGCGCAGATCAAGTTCAGCTAATTGTTTAATGCAAGATCTCGCACTTGCATTTTTAAGTTTCAATTTTAGAGTTTCCATATTGTTTATAATACGTTTTATCTTCCTCAGGAGTAATGTTCCTTACTAATTTTTCTATGTTTTCTCGTCTAATTATCTAGCTAAACTGTCCATCAGACTCAAAAAACAAGGCAGGGTCACATATAATTATTGCCAGTGTTTGTTTTGTTAACTTTTATTTTTGGAATTTTGATTAGTGTCAACTATGATGCAATGGTAAGATACTTGCTTAATATCGAACGACGTACAATATTACTTTATGTAATATTTTGATCTTGCAAGGAATTGCGTGCAATTTTTTGCTTGTTGTCATCATGTCAAGCGAGCTTAAGAATATTATAACATTTCAGAAGATTATAAACTCATTTCTCTCTTGCAGCTTGCACGCAATAAAAACGTCATAAAACGGATACCGATGCAAGTGCAAGATCTTGCATGCAGTAATCAACTGTCGTTCATTTGCGCCTGCTTGCTTCATGTC
Organism: Diorhabda sublineata; assembly: GCF_026230105.1. Classification (NCBI taxonomy): domain Eukaryota; kingdom Metazoa; phylum Arthropoda; class Insecta; order Coleoptera; family Chrysomelidae; genus Diorhabda; species Diorhabda sublineata. Next base: position 12,935,028 of record NC_079481.1, on the reverse strand, counting down.
AAGCGGCCTTAAGAAATTTCTTCTTACAATCGATCAACTGATACAATCTTGAAATAAATTTAATCTTGTTTGTTATTTATATTAAATAAAACTTGTGATAAGTCGAATTGTATATTTGTATGAAATATGTTTGCTAATCGTGTATGTCAGAGATAGATAAATTGATGATTATTTATTTGAACATTTTTCAACCTATTTTGAATGTTTATTTGTTTTAATAATATCATCGCCGTCGAATTATTTTCAATATTTTATATCTGTTTGTCTATACAATCGAATAAAATAAACTATGATATAAAAGGATATGATATATAGGATATAAAACATTTCAGAATTTTCCTGAAAATCGTATTTCGTAGAAATTTGTGTTTTTGATGAGCGCATATACGGTAATGAATTTATTGACATATATATCCTATAAAACTAGAATTTTCCATGAACTCATTGTTTGAGTAGCTTGATAATAGTTTGGTAAAGCCTTTTTTTCGGTTAATACGGGAAACTGAATAACCAATAAAGTGTATACAAGTTCAAATTTGTGAGATAGATAAATCAAATAAAAACTAAGGATTCTTTTCATTCCGATTGTGGTACCTCCAAAATATATGATTTGACTGCATCAACCGCTTCTTCAGGTCTAGAAAATCATTGACCTCTCAATTCATTTTTGATCCGCGGAAATACGGAGAAATTATTGGGTACCAAATGAGGACTGTACGGTGGACGAACCATTAATTCGATGTTTTGACTGTTCAAAACCTTTTTATTTGAACTAATATGTGAGAGCTCGCGTTGTCGTGGTTGTTAGTTTCCCTGATTTTTTCGAAAACTTCTCTAGCGAAACACGAAACACGATAGCTGAAGGTAGTTCTTCGTCACCAAAAGTCGAATTCATAGGCACCCTCCTGTTGGTTCAATTCACGTCGAAAGTTATAGAAAATCATTACAAAAAAAGTTTCATGCTCTAATTCCATTTTTTGACCTAGAAGAATGTTAACTCAAATAGCACTTGTATAAAGACACGTTCTGAGTACGTTTGCCATTAAAATTGTAAAAATTTCTGATGACAATGTCAGTGTTGTCATATTTTGAAATAGCAGCTTCGTATACAAAATTAATGGAACGTACAACGTTTATTTTTCAAAAAAGAAAACGAAAAAACACATAATAAAAACTTAGAGTCTAATAAAAACAAAATAAACATTTCTTGATATTGCTTTTTTTGGTATAGATGAATAGGCAAAATTGTCGCTAATGGGCTTCATAGAATCCCAACTGGATTTAGACCCTACACACTCAGCGCATCCAAAAAACTATTGTTGGGGTAAAGATTTATTCGTCCTTATTTATTTTGCGAAAATATAATAGCTTAGAGATATTCTCGAATGTTTTTGTATGGCATTTGTTCCGAATCTACGAGGTCTGAGTGCTATAAATTGTTGCAAGAAGCCTATGGAGACAATTCTCTATCTCGTACGCGTGTTTTTGAGTGGTGTAAGCACTTCAGTGAGGACCAAGAGAGCACTGAAGATGACCAGCGCCCAGGTCGCTCTGTGATTGTTTCAACTCCAGAAACAGTGACCAAAATCAACCAAATTTAACAAATTTCACACGAGGAACTGCACATGATCTGATTTGAGTCGATGAAAGCGGTAAAGCAAAAAAAAAATGGCTGAGCTCCTAAAGGCACTCACCAAAGAAGTCTTCCAGAACTTCTTCGATCAATGGAAAAAAACGTAGTGAAAGGTGCGTGGCGAGGGGAGGGGAATATATTGAAGGGGAGCATTCGAATGTAGAAAAATTTTCATAATAAAACGTAACCAGTTTGTTATTTGATAGCCAGATCTCGTAAAATTAAGATCCCAGCATTAGTTTTATCAAAATGGCGCACCACCACATTAAAGTCTAGTTCTTGGAATCACCTTATTTTTTTCTATACAGACATTTGAACAGTCGGGTCTGTAACTGCAGACAATCAAGATCATTAAACGAACTAGACAAGAAATGACAGATGGCAAGAATCATTTCAAACAAATTTACCATTGTCTTGGGCTATGTCAGAGAGTAAAGGAAATAAAGTTCAAACAATTCCTGCTATAATTAGCCTTTGTATCTTTTTCTTTATCTTTCATCAGTTTTTAATCCTTCCATAGATTTGTCTTGCGTGTTTTGTTACTAAACTATCTAACTAGTTATATTGCGTCTTATACAGAATTCTCAATTCCATGAAATCTTGTTTGTCGTATTGTTGTTTTTAATGGTTTCTTTCATGTTTAAACCTGTTGTTGAATATATTTGGAGTTAACCTTAATCTCCTGCAATTCTAGATTTATCGAATGCAGTTTCAGATTCATTACCAAGTAACCAAGTATTTCTGATTTTAACGTGAATTATTCCTTCTGGGCGTAAAACTAATTTCTCCGCGGATATAATATATATATATATATATATATATATATATATATATATATATATATATATATATATATATATATATATATATATATAGCTTTCTAAACTTTCTCCATATGTAAAACTAACCTAACAAATTGTTATATAGAAAGTTTCGTAATCCAAATATCTGTTATATTGTTTACGACGGCAAACATAGGACAAGCAACAACTTAAAATCCCTAAGGACTTGTAAACCCGAAATCAGAACACCTCGGGGACTTATATCCTTTATATTAAAGTCTTCGCTTTCGAACGAGTAGTTTTCGATAATGATCAACCTCTATCATGTTTTGGCTAAGAAAATTGACAAGTTATTTTGAATATAATTTCAATGGAATGGAATTGGAGATTAGAATATTCAAATATCTTCACTCAATAATAAATTGAATGGTTTTTTTTTAATTCGTTTGCGTTGTGTGATTTCTGGACTTTCGCCTGTTATCTGCAGTCAGCTGTTACTGCTTATTTTTGTCAATTGTTATCATAAGCTCCAAAATATTGTAGTGAATGTTACTAAACATCCTTGTACAGTCCACACTTAGCGGAGCTTCGACTGTTCTGTGATAACTGTTCAGGCCAAAACAAAAAACCAAGCGATGTCAAGGTTCTGTTAATACCTGACCGATTTAAATCGTTTCCAGAAGGTCACTCAGTATTTCCCTGTTCGCGGCCACAGTATCCTCCCGTGTGGCAGGGATTTTAGAATAATATTTGAAGCTTTAAAAAAAACTTCACAAAATTTTTGATGTGGTTACATCATCTGACATATTTTTAGATTTCAAGAAATGGTGAAATAGATTTTATAAAAAATCGTGTATATCACAAGAAATGAAAGGAAAAAACACAAATAAGAAGGATTAAATGTATTTTCAGGTTAGTGCTCTCTTCAAGTTCGTTTATGAATCTATGTTAAAAGGATGTGTTAAAGCCTACTCTAGAATAAATGGTATTGTTTATCATAACTTTTTACTGGCTAAGACAAAAGCAGATACGCTCTTTGGTTAAGGCTTACCAAGATCGAGTGCCAATAAAAACTGCAAAGATGGAAGATATTGCAAAGCTTAGAGCCTACATTCCAGATGAGTATCGGGGATTTTGGGAAGAAATTTGTGACTGGCCAACTGATGACAGATCTCAAGAGATTACCAGCGATATCGAGGTTGAAAAAATGACCCACAAATCAGAAATATGGCCACATATCTACATCTTTGATTTTTTTTTCTTCTTTTAAACAGATTTAATTAATTTTTTTGTAAAGTCTAAACATTGTCTTACACGTTTTACGTTACAAGTTTTTATTTGAAATTTAATGGTTTTTTTTCTTCCTGCAGCTTAATTGGTTATAAAACGGTTATGGAGCTATTTATCTGATTTATGGTTAAAGATTCAAGAGTAAATTTCTTCACACATTGACATTTTTTTAAGAATATAATATGTGAAATATTTTAATCTGAACAGTTTTTCTTCAGTTTTCCGAAAGTATACTTCCTTGGACTGAAGTTTTGAAATAATTGCACTACTTTTCCAAATTTCAAATAGCTCAAACAAATATGGAGACATAAAAAATTGAGCCGAATACAAAAAATTTTCATTCCAAATATACGCCGATTTTCTTCAATTATTATTATCCGGCCTGCAAAACTTCTTGCGCTGTCAAACTGCTCTTAGTTAAGACCCCAAAAACCGTTCGATCATTTCTTACGAGGGTTTTCCAGCCTGCAAAACTTCTTGGGCTATCACACTGCTCTTAGTTGAGACCCCAAAATCCTTTTGATCACTTCTTACGAGGGTTTTCCGGCCTTCAAAACTTCTTGGGCTATCACACTGCTCTTAGTTCAAACCGCAAATACCTTTAGATCATTTCTTAAGAGGGTTTTCCAGCCTGCAAAACTTCTTGGGCTATCAGACTGCTCTTAGTTGAGACCCCAAAAACCTTTCGATCACTTCTTACGAGGATTTTCCGGCCTGCAAAACTTCTTGAGCTGTCACACTGCTCTTAGTTGAAACCCCAAAAACCTTTCGATCACTTCTTACGAGAATTTTCCGGCCTGCAAAACTTCTTGGGCTATCACACTGCTCTTAGTTGAAACCCCAAAAACCTTTCGATCACTTTTTACGAGGGTTTTCCGGCCTGAAAAACGTCTTCGGCTATCACACTGCTCTCAGTTGAAACCCCCAAAACCTTTCGATCACTTCTTATGAGGGTTTTCCGGCCTGCAAAATCTCTTGCGCTATTACACCGCTTTTATTTGAGGTTTAAACTTCACGTTATAAAAGGTTTCACGGGCGCCCGTTATGAGGTTTTTCGGCCAATTGTTTCGTTCGGAAAAACCGGCTAGAATTTTCATATCTGACCTTAAGAAGTGGCCTTTGGTGATGTACCAAGTTTAGACCGCCAGTTTACAAGCCATCTCTATGACTATTTTATAAGTAATTTCAAGGACAGTAGCCGGCAAATATTTGGGTGTTGTAACAAAGTTAATACAGAAAACACCAGGGAATCTCACTGAATTATCAGAATCCAAATATGTAAAAATGGACTACGTTAAACAACTTATAATTGAATAGTAAATTTAATAAGAAGTACAAGGCTAAAACAACGGCAGTTTAGGCAATTTTCACAAGATTAGAACGAACATTTTTTGATGACTCAGCTGGGGAGTAGTTTTGAAACGATTTTTAGCATCACACGATCCGATTCGAGCTTCCATTCTAGAAAATGGGAACCCATTTTATTATGACATTGACTTGTGAGTTGATTGTATATTTTTGGTATATTTGAATGTACATTTGATTGATCTGAAGGTCAAGTGAAAGGGAGAAAATCTATCTGTCAATCAAATGGAATCATATATTTAAGCCTTTAAAACCAAGTTGAGGCTGAGGAAAGATCAAGTAAAAATGTCCATCTTTTAATCAATTTCTCTTATTTAAAATCATTTGGCAAGGTTAAACTGAAACATCTGAATCTATATTTTCCAAAATCTAATCACAATCGTTTCGAAGACAAATTTATTAAAATGAATTACACAATTTTCAATAATCTATTCAAGGTTCGCATAAAGTTGTTAGATCTTCAATTGGACAGTATTTTAAGAGTAAAATTTCAAAGACGCTCATGCATTTCTTATAAAATATTTCATGAACATGGATTACTATCCCGAACTAGAAAATGAGCTTATCAAGCAGGTATCTGGATCTTCTAACCCAAAATAACTTTTATAACTTTGATATATTTTTTAGCGATTCCATATTATATAACTACATAATTTAATAAATAAAATATTAGAATAATTCAGCACATTTTTTCCATTTAATCTGCAAAATTGAGTTTGACATCCCTGATCTAGAGGATCAAAATGAGATCAAAAGTAGTAGAACTTATTCCGGAACGTTAACGAAGAGGCTATTAAGTGGTTACCACCAATTTCACATCTTTCTTCTGGAAACCACTTGATAATATTCACAAACAATGGAAATTACGTTTTATTAAGTTTGAGAAGTAATCTAGCGGTTTCAAAACCCTCAAGTGGAAATTAGAGTGATCGAAATGTTATTTTGATTTAATCCAATCCAGTATCTATAAATATAAAGACTGAGACTGAACGAGGAAGAGACAAAACACAAAGTTGTCATTTCCATTTAGGTTTCAAAGTATTAATGTCTGTTGCAGGACTCCATAAATTTTAATTGGTTGGCATTTGTGAGAATTTTTAATATAAAAGATATTGTTTACCAGATTGGGAGTTCAACTACATACAAAATATTTAACGTATTTAGTTGATTACTGCATTTTAATATTAAAATTTTTCATATAACACTACATTTTTAAGGATTTCTTCTTTTTTTACTATAGATGAATTCACGTAAAGTCGACAAGCAGATCAAAAATAATGGAGGAAAATTTGTGACAGAAATTTTGCAAAGTGAGAGTAAAAAGTCTTCTCATTATAATGTGTAATCATCAGAGCAATATTTGTAACTAGATGAACAAGTTCAAGATGCAGAAAAATCTCAAAAAAGACACACCATGACAACAAAAGAGATTGAAACGATTTGATTCCATCCGATGAACTTCATGATATGATCGACGCAACTCATCTCACGGTGGTCTTGACAGAATGTTAGCCGAAACATCTGAAAAATATGACAATATCATAAAAGAAATGATAAGCTTCTCTTTATCTATGTGTAGTGTCCGTCATCAAAAGAAAACAAAGAAGAAAATAAGATAAGCTATTCTTTGGAAATGAGTAGTACATCTGATCTATACATACAAGGACTCTCTTTACCGAAGAAATCATAAATGAGATTCAGCATGAAGATGATTTAAGGAAGGTAATAGAAGGTGATGAAGTTAAGTAATAGAAGACTGATGATGATTATGATAACGTTGTTGGAGATAGTAACCAAGTTATTTAATCTAAAAATTACATTCATAAAGCTATAAAAACTGACCAACGTACCCGTATCATTTGACGCTATTCAATTTTTGTAGCTATTCAATTCTTTGTTGAAAACCATAGAAAAATGTTCATTTTATTTTCATGAATAACAAATAAAGATTTTTGGACTATTTTATTAAAAATAAGCAAACAAGATTATAATACGTAATTCTTTTCTTATTTTAGAGGTGCTAAGCCCTTATAACTTTTCATTTCTTCAGCGGTAAGATCAGCAAACTTGTTTATACCCATCTTAAAAGTCACTTCACCGGATTCATATTTTTTATTGTGAGCTTCTATTTTCTCCACATTGTCTTTGAAGATCTGGAATCTACGACCGTCTTCTTCATCCGAATAACTTTTATTATGAGTATTCTGAAAAGTAATACCTATTTTATTCCGTAATATTATAATCAGTGGATACTCAATCAATTACACATTACAGAAAATTTAAAAAATTTAAATCAATTCATATTATATATTTTGGTTTATATTTTCTGCTTTTGTTAAAACGGTGGATAGAACTTCAATTAGCATACTACGAAGAACACAATATATGTATTTCAGTTAAATACGAAGGTTGTCTGAGAAGTTTCCGAGCTCACCTTGAAGTTGTCAACAGTTTTTTATGTAAAAAACAAGAATTCTAGTGAAATGTCGAGATACCGTGGATATTGATCTTCAACTTCTCTAGGCCTGCCTCATTCTACAGGCACGTAAGCTCGGTATTCATGAGCCACGTCTTCCTGTCGAATAGGTTTTGCAGAAACTGCTCTAGGCGAGATCATGTAAGACAGTTCAAATGAGCATTTGCCGTAGTAGTGTCGGTTAAACAGACTCAGGTCAGCGACCTCTCTTGTATGCTCTAAGCTGTCCAAATTTCTGCTCAGCTCTGGATCGTCTACAAGTCTTTTGCAATAACACTTGTACAATTAATGTACGATGTCATTCTTAGGGCCTTGTCACACGCACGCGCAGCGTGTACGCCATTTTGTACTGTCGCGTACAAACACCAACCCATACGCCCCATAGGATGTAGGTGCTCATTTATATCATCAAGCATTATTAAGAGATTCAGATATTGATACAGAGCTATTTATTAGTGAAATTAAATATCGTTACGTAATATAGAACCAAAAAACCAGAGAATTTAATGAACGCAATTTGAAAAAAAAGGCATGGGAAGAGGATAAAATGATTACAAAGCTATTGCAAAGGATGGACGAGAGGATGCATAGAGACCGAAAAGACTTAAGATCAATTCTTTCTAAAATACCAAAGTTGAGACCATGAGAATTTGAAAAAAATACAAGCATATGTCTTACAGTTATTCTCCAAACAATCAAGAATACTCTATAAGTCCAAAGCCACCATGGCTTCATTGCAGCCAATAAATTCTTAACCAAGTGTTTTTGACGAGAAAAGTAACGCTAAAGATATAATTTTTAATGATTTTTATTCCGAATAGTAATTTTATAAATCCTGGTACTCAGTACCTTTTATCAATTTTATTAATGAGTGTATTAAGCGCTGCAAACACGCGACAGTCGCAGCTCGCAAACTGCTAGTATAAAAAGAAAGTTAATCATTACTACGCTCATCTTTCTAAGTAACAGTTATCATCGATCCCGCCTGCAGGGTTGTTGGGTGGATTGAGTAGCTCAATGACTCTATTGCCGGTCCAAAGCCCGGAAAAAGGAGGAGGGAGCCTTCAGACCAGGCTAGCCCCCTATCTGAGGACTTTAAATACATTACCGCTCATAGAACCAAGGTTGTGCTTCGGATAAACAGGACGGATTTAACAATGATGACCAATGCGAGGAACCAGACAACGCGCCAAAGGAAAACAAAAAATATATTAAGAATAGCCACTTGGAATATTAAATCCTCACTTATCTTGATCGTCAATCATAAGAATGCAATGACTACACGTTCCAAACAACGTTTTAACTGCGTTGACGATCGTATATATTTTTCAATTCTTCGTTGAGTTTTTTGTTGTTATCGTTTATGCTCCTTTCTGATTAGCTTCACTTGGTTGATTAACCTATCATTTTTGATTATCACTTTCCTCATAATTTCTATTACTATCTTCTCTGCTGCTTGTTTTTAAAAGCGATCTATTTGTTAATCATCTCCGTCAATCAGGCATCTTCTTATTTTTAAATCCAAGTTGATATCCATTACGCTCATTACAATACCAGATGTAATCTTTGGAGGTTATATTTTTACTATTGGTATGGATTCGAGATTTTACTTTTCTCTTTCAGTAGTTGGCTTTTTTTATTACTTCTCTAGATTTTTCTGACAATTCGTAATGGTTTTTTCAATGAACAGAGATGTAGTTTCGTAGTAGATTCGTTTCCCATGTAGGAGGTCCCATACTTTAACGCTGGGGCTTAGCTTGGGCCAACTCTGGGAAACTCGCCTTTGGCTAACCAATAATGGCCCAAGCCTGGTTGACCTCGGCCATCCTATAGTCAGCTAAGCTTGGCAGAATTTTGAATAACTATATAAAGTTTTGATCTAATATCTTAGACATAGGAAATATCTCAACATTGAAAGTAATATTTTTTATGAATAAAATTCTGTCGTGCATTTCTTTATATGTTCAAGGCTTGGTCCAGGCTTGCAAACCAAGCGAGGGACATTGTTATCATTCCACAGACTCACCAAATCTGGGCAAAAATGGCTTCAAGCTAATTCCAGAGTTGTACATACTTGGCCCAAGTCTGGGCCTATATTCGGCCCATAGTTGAATCCTATATGGGTGGGAACTTTTTATCGTTTCATGGTATGTTTTTTATCACTCACACTCTTATTTATTTTGAAATTTTTGACCGCTTAGTAAGGAATTTCAATTACCGATAGAACCATACTCTTCTACGTTATTTTGTTATGTTAATATTAAATATACTCATTTTGGAATGTTTTATATTGTACTGTTCATTATTAATGTGTATGCGATGCATATGAATGACCAAACAAACAAATCATTTGTCCAAGGTTGTCTCTATCACACTATGTACATTTCATGACAAATGTTTATTAATATAAACAAATCGCTTACTTTGAAATCTTTCCACTGGTCTTCAACTGAAACACTCGACATCCTTGCTGGTTTAGATATTACTAACTGAATGTATTTATCATCGTTTCATCTAAAAATAAGTTATAATAATGTTTAGACTTTATATAAAAAAGTGGGAATGAAAGATAACATAAACAAACATGCTTTGAATCATTATCAACAACGAATATGTGTATTTTTAAATGTTTTTAATGAAATTTTGCTGTTGTTCAATTAGAAAATAGGAACCTTTTTCCAACCATTTCTAAATCATTAAAATATTGTAAAAATTTAACAATCATGAGCGTAGTGGAATTTCGATATGAAAATTATGTTTTATAAAAAATTTAAAGTAAAGTTATTCTAAACAACCCTCTTCACAGCGGCGCATCATCATCAATTATTATGAACTCTAACCTCATTAAGTTATCGTTGATATAAATTTGTCTATGTTTAAACTGTCTGTCAGTTTTGTAGATTTGATATTTGTCCACTTGTAACTTTAAATTATTACATCCTCAGTTTGCTGAATAAATTGGTTTTAAAAATCAAGTTGGTGAATTGAGTTATTTAATTGTAGTTCAATTTGAAAAAGTTTTAAGTAATATGAATTCATAAGAAAATTAAAGGTAATTTCAGTATATATTTGTTATTCTATTCAATCGAAACAAAATATTTATTTTTAGGACCATTCATTTATAAATTTAGATTCGTTTCGTCTGACTTCGATAGATCTCATCATGATATATCTGTGTGTAAAAAGTCAATATGATTAAGGCATACGTAAAGAGTTTCTGTGGAAAAAGTATGCAAATACATTATTTTCAAGAAAAACCAATAGATAAAATGAAAATTTAGTAATTTTTGCAAGCTTAGGTTAGGTTGGATTAGGTGAGATTGTGTTAGAGACTGAAATAAAGATAAACAAAAATAATTTTCTTCAATCAAATGTTACTTGGACTTAAATCCATAACTTTAACATTTGAAAATGTATGTTGATTTCTTCTATTAATAAAATGAATAGATTTTTTGGTTCAGATTTACGACATTATCGTCGCCATGTATATTCTACAATTATGTCCTTTTAATCTTCTGAAGGTACACGCGGAAGAATGCTCTCAGACGTCTCCAGTTGGCCTCAATTCTTTGGGTATGAACCCCGCTATCAGATACAAATATTTCTTTGTGATTGACTCACTCATGAGTGCATCCTTCATTGCTGAGGCATCGATTGACTAGCTGTATGAATTATGCTTCCTGGAGCGACGTGCTTGTTATCCATGGTTAGCCTTCCTGAGATAATGGCCCCTTCCGGTATATCCGGAAGTAAATGTTTCCGATATACTAAATCGATTTCTCGTATCATCAATAGTATATGTATAGAGCTTCAAGATGATCGTCGTGGGGTGGTTTATCATACTCTTACCTCTAATTTATTGTTCAATATAATTTCCAGTACATGCCAACTAGGATAAGGTATCGAAACTGCCTTTCAAGCGATCAGTAGCGTTGATGAAATCAAATTTCAGACTCCATTAATCTCCCTCCTATATCTGCGATGTTTTCGAAATTTACCAAAAGCTTCCTGTAGGTGTAATTAATCGAAACAACCGACTAATGCTTCTAGGTATATTTCACTATCTGTTTCACCCTTCTCTATACAAAAAATTCTGGGTCTAGCTGGGTCTTCACAGTTAAAACCAAAGAACAATCAAAATAATAGTCTGAAAAGAGAGAACCGGCTTCAAAGAAGGTAAAGATCATTTCACCTGCAAACAAGGTCATGACGTCGTTTTTTTTGGGATGCGCGTGGGAAAATTTTCATTGACTATCTTAAAAAAGGAAAAACTTTCAACGGCTAGTATTATGTGAACTTATTGCAACGTTTAACCGAAGAAATTAAACAAAAACGGCCGCATTTGGTTAAGAAGAAAGTATTGTTTGATCAAGACAATAGACCAGCTCAGATATCTGTTACTGCAAGTTTGTATTGCTACTTCATTCAACCTATTCAGATATAGTCCCTTCGGATTATTTTCCCGGTGATCAAAGATTTCTCAACAATGATTCTTATCAAAAAACCGCATCAAACATCGCTGGGAAAATTGTGTGGAGAAGAAATTACCTTGAAAAACGATTCCTTGTTGGGGCAGGTACTTCTGGGACCATTTTAGTATACAAAGTTCAACTTGTTCACGATGAATCTGACATTCTATTAAATTTTCATGAGGAATTGTTATGAGAATCCAAATTTTCAGTGGTGTGGTATTTTCAAACGAGGCAACGTTTTGATTAAATGCTACAGTAAATCGACAAAATTATTTCCACTGATTAACTCGAGATAATCCTCACTGGATTCAGATAATTGATATTTTGAAAGAAATCGTCAATGGAAGTGGATATTTTCTTACGGAAACTTAACAGCTGAGCGATATTTAGAACATCTTATTACAGAGCTTCTGGACTTAATTGCGTCATTTCCGGACTTAATGATAAGAAATACTTAGATTTGGTTTCAACAAGATGATGCACCACCACAATCTGATTATAATGTGAGTAAGTTTCTGGATAGCAAGTTGAAAGTCTGATGGATTCAAAGACGAGTCCGTTTATGTTACATGATGACATTTAAAATTCGTGTCTACATTAACCCACCAGATAATTTCGGAAGTTGATCAAAATTATTGCTACTTAATAACTCGAGAAAATCCTAGCTGGATTCAGATAAACTAGTCCCAGCGCCCCAAAAATTAATGTTTGGAAAGAAATCGTAGGTGCAAGTGGATATTTCCAGATATTTCCAGGTGAAAACTTAACTGAAATTTTAGTAAAGAATAAAGACTCAAATTTAGTCACCAATTTTTAAGGGTAATATCTTGGAAAGGGGTGGACTGAGAAAATTTTCCATTAAGGAAGACGCACCTTAATTTTATACGAGCAGTCACGTCGTGTGTTTTGTCGTATGAACTTTGACGTCCTATTTTTTTGACTCGTATCTAAAAATTTTCACATTTTTTACAAAAATGAATATTTTTCGTTGTACGAACTTTGTGCAGTACTTTAGTATAACCCTATATTTATATATTCGTAAATAGACTTCGACCGTTCATAATTCTGATCAATGATCAGATTTTGCTTACATTCAAATGAAAAATTTCCATTTTATGTTCCAGCCAGAAGCATTTTTTTTGTTTCAATCGAATAATACGATATAACCTCTTTATAACCTAAAAATTTCATTATAAAATAAACTAAATCTAAACAAAACAAAATTTTCATTGAAATATTTCAATTACTTCTACTAACGATCATTTTCATTTTGTAGAAGCCGTTACTGAAAATTGGAAATATTTTCTGTTTTCTTTATTTTTAAAAAGAAGATAGAGGGATGAGGGGGTTGAGCGCACGTACATCTAGGGCACACTACCTGTGAAGAATCCGAAAGATAGTTCGACGAGCGCACAAGAAAATTTTATCTATCGAAGTTAGTCCTAGAGATGGACAAACATACGAACTTTTGAATAATTATTATCAATATTACAAAACTAAAAACCATCAGCAGCAGATTTTGAAAAATTATCAATTGTTTAATATTTTATTAGATTACGTTAGGTTAGGTGAGGTTAGGTGAGGTTGGGTTACGTTAGGTTTGTGCGCTGATGTAATGACAACTTGTTGTCCTCCCGGCGCACGCAACTCCCCAGGGATGCGGAAACAAGGAGGGTGGTTTAGTGGGTGAGAGTCCTACACAAACTCGCAGTATTGCACCCGCCTGCTGCGAGGACGGCATTAGCTTCCACCCTACCTTGGGGCAATAAAAAAGGTTAGGTTAGGTTAGGTTAAGTATAAAAACCCCGTCATAATTTGATTGACCATGACTATAATCGCATTAATGACAAATTTGTTACTATGTTGTTAATTCTAATTTTTCTTCTTATTTCTAAACGTTTCAATGTAAATAAAAGAATCGATGAAACCGTCTTTTTACCTGCAAATATGCGCTCGATGCACCCTCCTATATAATCTGTGCGCTCGACACACGCATTTCAAAAAATTTGCTGATTTGATATTTGTTCGATTTAGTGAGAATTTTCTTTCTGCTACTAGAAAAAATGTAAATTCTCCAGGTGTTTTTGATGTTGTAATTGGAGTTGCAGCTTCTACGAGTTTGATCCAAACCTAGAGATTTGCACGGTTGATGGTTTCATCATTTTTTGGGTCGAATTAAAACAAAAAAATGCTAAGAACATTTTTTGCTTAAATTTGGTCCTCATCAATTTTCGCGGTTATTTGAGGTATTCCCTACGTGCTGTCGAAATATAATTGAAATCTATGCTGGATCATGGAAATCGGAGGTTATATCAGGACCGTTTTCATTAGATTTAGTAAGTCCATTGCGAATTTATCACCATCTGCCGCTACTTTAATTTTAACTGCAGACAATAAAATTATTAGTCCTCCGAGTGATGTTATAAATAGATCTGGCGATGGGGTCAACATTCACTTCGCTGGGGGTATATAGAGACAGGAGATTAGGGAATCGGTGGAAAGAGATGGAAATATTTTGTGTTTGTATAAACGGATACCAATTTCGTATGATGATTCACTCCGCACACCGTATCAAAGAAGTAGGAATATCAAGAGGGGATACGATTTTAGAAAAATTTTGTTTTTACATCACCCAATATTTAAAAATAAATGAGATCACCAAAGATAAAAATGTCTTATCGAATTAAATGAATGACGTAACATAAAAATTAATACTGACCTTGAAATTGCTATCATGAATAATTCATATAGAAATTGTGATCAATAGTTTAATTACATATTTTTTTGATAAATTCTATTTCTAATTTTTTCCAATTGAGTTGATACCATATGGGAAACTTTTTTATTGTTAATGTTACACGAAAAAAATGTTTGTTTGTAAAAAGTTTTGCGTGCTTTGGAACCAATAGATTTTGAAATTTTTCAGTCGTATATATTAACCTAAAAATTTTGTTCTTTTTGGCGTATGTACTGCTTTCTATCTTCGTGATTTTTCTTTTGAAATTTTGTATTTATGAACGATTTTATGGATGAATTTTTTTATTGGGAGCAATAGGCAAAATCACAAACTTAAACCGATATTATTGGTATTTTTCTAGTGCTAAGAACGGTCGACGGCAAAATATAAAATTCTTTTATATTGAAATCCAAACGGCAAACGGCGACGTAAACGTCAACTATGAATCGTATTATGCATTTCAATGTTTTTAATTTTGTAACAGCAAATGTCAAAGGTAAACGAAAAGTCACTTTGAATTAATCGACCTTTAATGGTGGCCACATATTGTTTTTTGTATCTTCCTCGACTTTAAATGAATTCATAAGTTAGTAGATACATAAATACAAGTTCTAAATCAGGTAACCTATTTATTCATGGTTCTTTAAAAGGAAATTATATTACTTTTTCAATATAAGTTGTCATTGTGAAATAGCAAATGAAAATTGAATTGAAATTGAAAATTTTTTTCATGATTCCAAATTTTTAAGTTCTCTTTCAAAATTAGTTTTTCTTCAACAATTTTTCATATTGACATTGACTATCTGCGTATTTATACCAATAAATAGTTAATGCAGTTTAATTTTTTTGTTGTATTGATGTCTTTTTAGTCTCTTTTCGAAATACTGAGATGTCTGCCCTATGTAGCGTCAAAACTAGTACAAGGTACTTGACATATAATATTACTTATTTAGTATTTTGGTGTTTAAGATTTTAGTTTATTGAAATCTTTGGATAATTTATTATATAATTTGATAGTTGTTGGTAAAGTCCTTGTACTTATGGAAAGGAAAAATGATTTATGTTTTGATGTTTCGTTTTTGTTTTGTTATTTAATTGATTGTAGTACCCTTTTATCCTTCTCTTGAATATGTTACTCATTATTTTCTTTCAATGCAGGTTTTGTTTTTTGAATAGTTAAGCATCTAAATTCAGGATCTAATAGTTGGATAGATCTATCAGCCAAACTTTTTTGTGATATAGAATGACACGAATTGAGGACCAAGTTGTTGTCCTATACCATACTTAAGTTATTGTTAATTTTATATAATGTGATGTCAAGGAAATTGATTTTATCATTTTGTTCGATTGTGAATTGGAACTTTTATGATATGAATTGAATTTTTTATTTATATTTCCTATTTGATTCTTTGGTATGGCAGTAATGCAATCAACTATATATCAGAAAAACGATCGAATATTTTTATCAAGTTTGCTTGTGATAGTATCCTCAAGATCTTCTGTTACTAATTGTGCTATATCACTTGGAATGGAAACTTCCATAGCACAATCATCAATTTATTCATATATTTCTTTCTCATATTTGAAATATGTTGTTGTAAATGTGAGTTCTATATTTTTAGTAAATTGATTCTGAGGTATTTCTGTATATTCTTCATTTTTGTCCCATTTTTTATTAAAATATTTATCACAATATTAATAGGAATATTTTGTATATAAAGAAAAAACATCAAACGAAATAAATACATATTCGTTAGAAGTTTTTATACTTTTAATCATTTATTTCTTATATTTTTTTAATATAGTATTTGTTTTGGTATAGTTTTTTTTTTCAAATAATTAGATAATGGGATGAGAGGAATTTAAATATTTGAAACAATCGGTTGAAGGGGAATATCAGTTTTGGTAATCCTTATATTTTATGGTTCTATAGCTAGCTAAAATATGTTGAAAGCCTGTGAAATTAGCATTCAAAATAAAGCAAATATGACCAATATCGCCCACAGTTTATCAACACCGTCAACTCCTCCTTTGGTCTCACTGTAAGCTATAATTATATCAGGTTTGTTTTTGCTTTGGTATTGATGAGTATTAACAAACATGCTAGACTGTGCATGTCGATTTGCTGGTCGAGAAAATTCAAGAAGGGACTCTTTTTTGTCTTTTTATTATACCTAGAATGGTTTTCAAGCAGCTGCATACAAGTAAACCAGTTATCAACAATAATGTTTCTTCCAGACTTAAGTATTGGTTTACAAAGTCTGGTAACAACGTCTTTTGGTAGGATGCTTATACATACACCTCTAACTTATCGTTATAAAAAGTTTTAGCGTCCATCAATGCAAATACCTTTATATTTTGAAAAAAACTACATCTCTCGCGAAACGCTTCTAGTTTTTTCCTCTATTATTAGGTATTCAAAAGGAATATATTTACAGTTTTGGAATTATTGAAAAAACCATCAAAAAATTTCCTAAGCCAACTTATCATATTGTTTGCGTCCTTGATTCGTAGTCAACATGTTTTCATAAAAAAAGAAATCCTTGTTGCCACATCGTTAGTCGAAATAGTTCTACACCAGTCCCATTTTCGTTCTGAAGTTAATCAAATTGAGATCATTAGATTTTAGATCATCTAAATACATAAGGCCAATCCATGCTTTAATTTCAAGTAAATTCGTGGTGTTTAAGCATTTAGTTTATCTTTCTAAGATAGTTATGTATCACAGCGACAACGGTGTTTTGTATGAGACTCTAACAAAAAAAGATACGGCGAGACGAAGTAAGATAAAAACAATGGGACCAAGGGCTGATCCAGGGTCTTGACGAAGGGGGGGTCATTAGTATTAGGACGAGTCCTCCCCCAAAGACATGGTATTTTAAGCCTTTTACCCACAAAATATGAGTTTTTGATTCTTTCGACTAGACCAACTCTCGAATTTCGTGAGCATTTTATTTTTGGTTTATTAGATATTGTTTTGATTTTCTAAATATTTGGGAATATTGGCTCCCTTTAACCACGGTGTAAAATAATTCGTACTTTTACTTATTCCTCCTTTTATAAGAAACAAAAAACCAAGTTAATTGATAAGGGTTTAAGGGGCGGGGTCATGATCCCTGATTCCGCACTTGAATGTGACCGGGTATAGACTGCTGACATAAATAATATTTTTTTAGTTTTTAGAGTTGAGTTGTTAGTAAGAACTCTCGTGATTAATATACGTCTGCCTATTAGTAGTATTTTATTGAATTTTGTAGTAGTTGGTGATATAATCCAAACTGAACTATCGAAAGGAAAACGTGGTTTCGGCATCTCTTCCTATCTGTTAATTATCCTGTTTCACTAGTATGTGTCGATTGATGTATTTAACAATAATATTTAGAAAGAAGTGACCCCAAATATCTAATTCTTTCATTAAAATTCTCATTGGTGGTTCCACGCCGGAAAAATGTTTAAAAAGAATCCTTTCCGAGTTTTTCCACGTCTTATATTTAGACCAAATGGTAGTGCCGTCTTCGTCAGAGAACGTCGGGTCGATATTAAGTTGAATTTGATTATTGTCCTCTGATTCCGAAAAGTCGATATCACTTTCAATTTTTGAGATTTCTACATTATCTTCTGATACATCCGAATCACCATAATCAAAATTAGAGTCTTTATTCTAACCTAACCATCCTCGATTGAACACACAGACATTATTTTTTTTTCAATTGATTTCGCTCCTTGTGCCACGAGAAATCTTAAAAAAATTACCAATTATTTCGTGAAACTATTCGCAAAAAGTATAAATTGTTAACTTTTGAATAAACCAGCCCAAAACATTAATGTCTAAGTTCCTAATCTCATTGAAAAAAAATTGAAGTGAACGTTAAATATTATTTTCGACATTTTTTGACAGAATAAATATTGAGTTTTAGCTAAATAGAAAGTGAATTAAATACATGCGTATTCTATAATGTGATACGTCCTTCTTTGGATGGCTGCCTACTTCTTTGCAAGCTATTTTTAGGATCGCCATGTGTTCTCAACACAACTTCCTCTCTTCCTAACGATCCATACTATACATATTAACGTCTGTACGCCCTCTCTACTGGTAATAAAAGTTTGTCTTTGTGTGATATCATTCTGGGTTTGATGCTTTTTTTTCAGTTCGTCTACATGCCTAACAGGTATAAATATCAAACAATGTTCAAAATGTCACTTCGCCATTAGTATTTCTTTTGAAAATCAACATTTCATATTATCAAAAGTCATTTCATTAGTATAAAATGAAATCATTTCATATGATCGGCATTAAAAATAAAAACACTGATTAATTTATAGTTTTTTCTACTTCTATTAATTATTACATTGCAAATTACATGAGCAAATTTAAAAATAGCGAAAGCTACATTAGATAAACGAAAAAGAATTAAATCAATTCATATAAGTTAAGGGAGAAATACCTAGGTAGCTGATACCTAAAGAGAATGCAAATTTAACAAGATTAAATACAAAGTGTATCAATATACTAAATAAGAAGATTGAATATCACGAAAATTATAAATTTCAAAGAAAAAAGTTTAAAGGTTTGGTAATCGCAGCCAGTGAAATAATTAACATCAACGTAGAAGAAGAAATCAAACTCAATTATGAACTCTTTTTCAAAGTTCTCAAAAATATGAATAAATGAAACATAAAATAATATAATACTAATAAAAAATAAAAACGATGTTGTATTGAAGAGATTATAAAGGGCTGGAGGGAATAATTGGAGAAACTACTTAATCAAGAAGAAGAAGATAAAGCGGAAATATAAGATAAAAGCATCTAGAAGTAGAAAGTTTATTATTAAAAGTAGAGGTTGAACGAGTATTTCAGAGACTAAAAAGAGGTAAATCAGCGTGCTATGATATCAAAAATGCCACAAAATTTAAGTCTCAAATCGCTAAGAATTAATAATAGGGGTAAAATATTCTTAAGCGTGGTACTGAATGTTAACTGGAGTAGAACGCAATTAACCCAAAATCACACTTGACAAAACCCTGGATCTAGAACGCTTCGAAGCCCCAAAAATGAAAGTTTCTCTTCGAACTACAGCGTATTTATGGAGGTGTATCTGAATGAATGTTGCTTCAATTTATTCCGGCTCGGTATGCGATCTTAGGATGCCTAAAAACACATATCATCCCAAAATAGTTTCCTAATTTCCATTGAGTTTATCCACGCCAAATCTCAAGAGCACCTTCTGAATGTACCTTAATTTAAGGAAGATTTAATTGGGGAGAGAAAATTGCTTTTTCCGATGTGGTGCACCCTTAACTTCTTTAACCATCCCTCTGATGACTTCATATGTAATGGATCTAAGAATCTACTTACTTGGTGTTGTCTCTAACTTCCAGAGCAAGATCTATACCTGGGAAACGAAAGGGGTGTCCAAGCATGCATTGGATTTGATGTCTTCAAACTAAAGTAAATAGAAATTATAGCAGAGTTACAGTAGAAAGAGAATTGAACTACTAAGAATTGTTGAGTAGGAAAGGAAACTCGAATTTCCGCTGCTGATATTTGTTATATATTTACGAAACTAGTTTGGAAACTATGAGATATAAACATGCATATTAAATTTGATTGAGAATTATTGATAGATTTTATATGAGAGCAAATCTAATAATATAAAAGGTGTTCAATAAATAAGCGAAGAGAACCTATCCAAAATAAATTCTTTTTGTATATATCTATCTCTTCACAATATCATTTGATGGGTAAATCTACAAATGAAATGTCGTTTATGCAACTGAAAACACAATAAATTTTCAATCGACAAAGTGAACCAGAGTGGAATTTTGGTGCATTTGCCGCAACGGCAAAAAATATAGGATTTAATGAACATTCCTCGTTGAAGTATGTTGTTTCAAAATTAGAAGTAGACTATGATTTCAAATAACGAGAGCCCGAAATAATTCGTGTCAAATTATGTTTGTTTTATCATGAGTTACCAGATATTTCTATAATTATGATAATGATAATCATTTACATAAAATTTCTTTATACGAGGGTTGGATTTTAAGTTTTGAGATATGGCAACAATGAATATTTTTAATAGTAAACGTACTCAGAACGTGTTAAACAGCTATTTACGAATGTTATGATTTACGAATTCAATCGTGATCGCACTTCAATACAGGATGAATTTCGTAAAAATGGTCCAAAATCCTCTGTAGTATCAGAAAACATAGATGCGGCATACAGTTAGATTAAGGTCCAGCTTCTACTTCGTTTTTTGAAAAAATGGTTTATACTCATTATTTTCAATAGTAAATTCTTAGATTTTGATATATTTCAAACAACTTCAATGGTATGGTTTTGTATCTCTATACTCTTTAGGATCAATTATAATATGCAAGACCTGCCAGATTCTTGCAGCAAGACCAAGACCCAGACCGAACTATGCAAGAGCAAGACGAAGACCACAAATGAGGTTGCAAGACCCAGAGCAAGACTACATATGAGGCTACAAGACCAAGACCCAGACTGGACTATGCAAGACCAAGATCAAGACCACATATGAGGCTGCAATACCAAGACCAAGACCGGACTATCCCAGTCTTGGTCTTGGTCTTGCATTTGCCGATATATTATGATATATTCACTAAATGACCCTCGTATCTTGCTTTATCTTTCCTTTCCTTTGAACTTTATTTTGCTTATAATAAACCAATTCAGTAGTTTCCTGTTCAATATTCTCTCTTTTTATGCCAATTTTAGACGTACTGATGTTTTTCGACCGATTTTGATTTACAAAAGAGAATTTATTCATTTTCCACGTAATTATAAAGAAATGTGGAATTTAATATAAAACAAAATCCCATTTTGATAGGCTTTTTTCATTAATTTTTTTTTATTAAATTATCCTTGTTTATATTCGGAGGATTAAAATGAAATCCCATGAATTTGTGCTTTCCCACGTACATATTCGTTTCAATATTGAATGATTACAGGTGTAATCAGGTCATATTAATTTATAATCAAATATTGCTACCGAAAATATAAAAAATCTACTGATAAAATCTATACTAACGAATACAGCAACAAGACACTAATTTCGATTACGTTTTGGAAACCTCATGTGTGTATTTTTGAGTCATACCCATCCCCTGTGGTGAGTAATTTTCAATAAAAACAAAGGGTGAATCAGTTTTAATTAGGGTTGCGATAATATAGTCAGTGAGACTGTTCGTGGCGTTACGGGAATATGCGATGACATGCTGATTCATACAATCTTTTATTTTTTATAAAGGAGGGTTGTAAGAAATAAGAAAATTCAACAAGAAAAATTTTAGTCATGAATATTAGAAACTGTATAAATATGATAGTAACTGTAGAATTATTTCTATGATTTAGTAAATTATATTATATTATAATCAGAGACAGTCTCTGAAGAAAAATGACGATTTAATTTCGTAAAAGACAAGTTCCCTAGGCAAATGACGATTCGATTGTGAAAAAAACAGTCTCTAAAGAAAAATGACGATTTAATTTCGTGAAAGACAAGTTCTCTAGGCAAATGAGGATTCTATTGTGAAAAAAACAGTCTCTGAAGAAAAATGAAGATTTAATTTCGTAAAAGACAAGTTCCCTAGGTAAATGATGATTCGATTGTGAAAAAAACAGTCTCTGAAGAAAAATGACGATTTAATTTCGTAAAAGACAAGTTCCCTAGGCAAATGACGATTCTATTGTGAAAAAAACAGTCTCTGAAGAAAAATGACGATTTAATTTCGTAAAAGACAGATTTCGAAGCCAAATGACGATTCAATCGTGAAAGAGACAGTCTCTGAAGAAAAATGACGATTTAATTTCGAGAATACAAGTTCCCTAGGCAGATGACGATTCGATTCTGAAAAAGACAGTCTCTGAAGGAGAATGACAACTTAATTCAAGAATTACAGGTTTATTTTGGATAAGATGGTCTCTAATGAAAATTTCTTCGCCTAAAAGGCAGTTTCTAATCATGAATGAGCAGAATTTTCAACAATTCTCACGACACAAATGGGTTTACTTGTGGAACAAACAGTGTCTAATGAAATATAAAAATATGTTCGTGTGGAAGACAGTTTCCAAAGGCAAATGACGGTTTGCTTCCAAAAACGACAGCCTCTCATAATAATTATAAGTTTGAATTCAAAAAAGACAATCCAAAGAAGACAGTCTCTAAATAACAAATGACAAAAAACGGATTATGTCTGGAAACTTCTATAAAGACTATAAAATGTTTATTAATTCATAGAAAAGACAGTCTTTGAAGATAAATATTGGTTTGTTTTTGATAAAAACATTCTCTAGAAACTAATGTTGATGTTTTCATAGAAAAGGTAATCTCGACATATGAAGGTACACTCCCTCAATTTGTTAAATATATTGGAACTGGTTCAACAATTTACTATAGGTTTCGGCATTTTTCAAATAGAACTCATCCACAACAGTAGATACGCAAAAGAGAAACAGTGGAGTGGCTCATCTGACACCCCCAGAATTCTTTTGGGACGTTAATAAATTTCTGAGTTCTACACTAACCAACACTCAACTATTCATCAGCTAAAAATCCGAATTATAAATCATAATGTGAGAAAAATGTAATGCTGGGTTTCTTCATTGTCTCGTGGATAATAAAGAGGAATTAATTGAATTTATGACTCTTTTTGAAAGTGTGAAGTATTAACATTCATAGAAAAAATTTTTGCTTACCCTGTTGTACCACTTTGAAGTTTTGATATCATTTATATCATCAATATAAATCATACTAAGGTAATTCACTCTTGTATATTGGATTGTAATTTGAAAAACAGTAAATAAAAAATCGATGTTTTCAGAATACTGTTTGATTAAGGTATAATGATTTCATTCTTCAATTTATTGACACCCTGTATAAATCAAAATACTTATGTCATGAGATTGTAAAGATAAATAACTCAAGAAATTATAAAAAATATTTTTTAGCTTCAATTGAAGTGAATTATCGGTTTTTTATAAATATTCTCCCAAAGTAAAAACGTCTTATCGAATTAAAAAAAAAAACGAATATCATACTATTGTTGGAATATCGATCTATTTTAGTATTTTTATCTAAAATGAGTCAATGGCAAAATATTAAGTTTATTCTATAATTTACCTACGTTCTGTTTATTGTATATGATATCAATATTCTTCAAATAGTGATTTAGTCGAGTCCTGTTCTGTCTCGTTCCCGTAGGATAAGTCCGTCATTCTTTAGGGTGCAGTGAAAACGTCACCCTCAATCGTTTGTCGCACGTGCTTTCTCAAATCCGAACGGGGTGCTAGTGACTATTGAACATAGAATAAGGATATTGAAGGGCCTCTTAAACTTTAAATCAAATTCAGACAGATTCACTAGACCATTTTCTCGGCTGTCTATAGACATTTATTGATATAAATGATTCCTCTCCATTATATTCTCCAAAAGGACAAACGAATTCAAAACGTGTGTACGGCGGTCTTGTATCAAATTGCAAAAACGAGCAATATTGAATAAATGTTTTTCGTTTATAGTCTATTTTGAAAGGAGGGATTTTAACTCTAAAAACACTGGTCAACAACAAATTGACTTGATTGTACCAGGTGCACAAAACAATAATACATCGATGGAAAAAAATTTGTCATATCAAGTTTATTTGTGACATCAAGACATATATTTTTATAGAAAATATTCCTTAATGTA
Organism: Diorhabda sublineata; assembly: GCF_026230105.1. NCBI lineage: Eukaryota > Metazoa > Arthropoda > Insecta > Coleoptera > Chrysomelidae > Diorhabda > Diorhabda sublineata. Next base: position 12,910,555 of record NC_079481.1, on the reverse strand, counting down.
CAATAAATAAAATGATTTTCGTAGATTTTCGACTTCTGGAAGGTTCCTTCTAAGTCTTCAACAATAACCTGCAAGTATTCCCGGACTTGTTCAACTGAAATTGGAAAAATAATCCTAGATTAGGTGGTCTTGCGATAACAGGTGCGTCACATGTTCCACGGCGGCATTACATGGAATTACATCGAATCTTGGGATCACTGGGGGCAAACAATGAAGATATTATATGTGGGTAACTGGTCACATCAGAATGCAAGGCAATTAACAAGTTGATCACCTTCAAAAGGTGATAGTCATAGGACCACAACCTTTCGTAGGTTTCCCAAAAAGCAAACAAGCTGAGATAATAAACACTCGTGGAATGATACGTCAGATCTGAAACATCTTATTCTACCAACTGGTCTCAAAAATCCCAGCAAAGATAAGGAGAGTTAGTAGTACTGATTGGGGAGACAGATCATGTCGTTTCCTCAAGGAAACAAAGAAAACCATCGAGTAACTCCTTTGAGAGTGCGAGGCAATCCACAGACAAACCCTCTGGTATTTACATTCCAGCTTTTTTACGCAGAAGACGTAAGGGTACACAATAGATCGATAGGTTTAATTAATAGAGAAGTAGATTCACTGAGCTTCAGTTCCTTTTCCTATTATTCAATTTGCTATCCACACAATTTCGTCTTTTTCTTTTTCATAACCTGTATTAATTAATCGTGAAAAATAAAAATGTTTCGACATCTCAAGGTTAATATCAATCAATAATCAGAAAATAAAATAGTTTTTGAGATTCAAGTTCTTGGCTTCCAGTATTGTGATATATCCAAAATATACAATAAATTTCACTTCAATTCACAACCTAAAACAAAAGTCAGTAAAACCACAAGTAAATTATCGATGGGGCATCTAGCAACCAATCAAATCGCGAGCGATGCAGCGCTTAATATAGAAAGTCACGAATATTGCAGGCTCACACAGGAAAAAAACGTTGTTCGCTGGTTGGTTCCTTGCAGGCCAAATTTCAAGCTCATACATGGGTAAAATCAGATTTGTGTGAGATCAGACAATGTTCTAATAAATTCGGTTCCTCAACCTCGAAGACTAAAAATAAATAAGAATAGATATAATATCTGTTCCTCTACTATTTTAAATTTTGGTTTTGTCATCTAGTGGTAAAAATTTTATACTGAAAGCAATCCAGAACAATACCTATGAGCATGGATCAAACCTGAAGCTCTTTTTCATGGATTTCGATTCAATAAGTGAAAAACATCTGTTCCTGGTGCTAGCACCTCTCAGAATACCTAGAAAAATATTACATTTGCTGAAAATGTCAGTGAATAATACCCAGAATGAAGTAGCTTTCGAAAGAAGTCTATGGAAAGATTTTGGAACAAAAAGAGGTTTATAACAAAAGCGCCTACTGTTATGGATACTGTTTAACCTTGTATTAGAAGTGGTCTTGAGAAGTTATAAACCCGAACCAAGGGGATGATTTACAATTAAAAAATACATGACCAAATATATGGAGATCTGAATTACTTGACACAATTAAAAACTACTATAGTGCAGAACAATAATTCAGTGCTGTGAGTGGTGGTCAAGCAAAGTACGGTCAAGCAAAGATTAGATATGTAATCGGAGGATCCAAAGATGGAAGCATGTAGAGGATGGTAATTATTTAGTTTAGATTGCATACGCCCGATTTCCTTGAAATTTTAGTATGTTATACAGTTTTTTATGCTGAAAAAGTATATACTTTTGCACATACTTAGAGAGGCTTAGAGGCGGGGGGTCCTGTTGAACATTTAAACTAGCCACTATCACTCCCTCTGCCCCTAATCATCACCAACACTGAATATAATTAGTTACGACTAACGTAATGAAACAATTCAATTCATACAAATAATCATCAATTTCTATTGGATACATTCGTGACATTTCTTCAATAAAGTCTTCAATTCTATTTGAATATGAATAATGTCTTTCAAATGGAAATTCCCCAAAATACTGACGATAATGGGATCTAGCTCTTCCATAACGAATATCTCCCCAAAGTCGCTCAATATTTTGAGTATGAGCCCATCCTAACCTAACCTAACCTAACCTAACCTAACCTAACCTAACCTAACCTAACCTAACCTCACCTAACCTAACCTAACTTAACCTAATTTAACCTAACCTATCTAAATTGCTAACCTAACCAATAAAATAAAATATATAGAGAACTGGCGTGAAACAGCAATGAACAATAATGAAAATAGCAGTGGAGCTACCTCTATAAGGCCCGTTGAGCTGTTCGTTATCGTTTCTTTACGAATATGTTTCCAAATTCTTATAATGCTTATATATGAAACGAATTCAATTTTAGTGGAAAAACCTGTTAAGAAATATTATCCCCCACCAGCACACCCTCTGAATTATAAAAACCCCCTCGAAAATTTTCGGCGGGTGTAATTTGGGCGCTAACAATCCTTCTTTACCTGTCTGACCAAGAAGGGTAGATAATCCGACATGTATTTTCGGCGCAAGAAGTGCAGGTAGGTCGAGTCATAAAATAACCCAATAGAGTGAAAGTTGCTAAATTTTTAAGTAGGTTAGGTTAGGTTATGTAAATCTCTTATTTTATATGTAATATGTACTTAAGTACTAAAAAAAATATAGAGAAATATAAAATTTACTTTATTCCGTAGAGTGTTACAAAAATGTTGTGAGGAAACTTTATTAAGGGCAGATATTTCATTTAAAAAAAGTGCAAAGTAGCCCCCTCTAACGGTAAATTTTTTCAGACCTTAAGTGATAATAGGTCATTTCTCTTATAGGAAAATCTCAAAATACAAAAATATATCTTATTATTAATGTCGGTGATTTAATAAATAACTGTATTTCATAAATCATGTACTTCAGTCGGTTAGCGCCCAAAATACACATAAGATTAAAATGACCCTTCGGTCATGGCGCCTAGTTTACATGTTGTAAAAAGTACATTAATCCTTTAGCGCCCAAATTACATCCGCCCAAAATTTTAAATAAGAAAGGGTGTCGTATTGGAAAAGGATTTAAGTTTAAATTTTAAATTCAAGTTTTCTAAATTTGGTTCGCATTATAGAGAATCATTCTTTATTTAGAAATAGTTAAAATGATATTTCCAATGAAAATATGGATATTAAAATAATTCATCCTTTGTGTGGGACAAACAAAAAATTTCCAAAAAAAATGGAATAATTCAATTCACACTAGCAAATGATATATTGGCCACAACAGCCACAGTTGAATGGATTTTGATTTTCGAATATTTGCTCCATTTTGAAACCATCAATTACTTCGCTATATGATAGAACGTTTCAATAACGATCCATAATAATGGTAGTCATTATTTTCGGTGCTTTTACGTGCAAATTTTACCTCAAAATTGCAAAGTACGGTCTTTAGTTTCAACTAATTTTCATACTGTTGTAAAATTGATATTCACGTTCATTTGGATTTACGGATAAATTGTGGCATTTAAATATTCAATTCGATTATTTTTAATACAATATGATCATAAATTATGGTATTATGTGATGTAATTAACTATAAATGATGTAAAACTGAAATAAATCTGATTGAAAAACGTATAGCACGAAATGTTATCAGATAAAATTCTGAAAAAATTAGAAAAAATCAGAAATAATTGATAAACTTTTTGCCTAAAACATCCAAATTTTTGGGAAAATGTATTTTCTAAAAAGTTCGAAAGTATAATTATTATTGATTAATAAAAAAACGATAAACGATATAAATATGATTTGCTTATACTTTTTCAAAAAAAAAAGAATCACAGTTTTGTTTGTATATTCGAAAGACCGATTTGTTGAAATGATGATTGTATTTAGTCTTCACTACTACCCTGACTTAGTGAGATCCCCTCCTATATCTAAGGGTGGGAGATGCAATCCCCACTTGTCATATATTACAAGAGATATTTTGAGATATGCCAACACTGATATGAATATGTCAAAATCCGACATTGCTATCATGAAGTGTCATACGATTGCTACTTGATTTGTTTACACATACTTTGAACATTCATCTTGGTCAAAAAATGAAATTGAATCGCAAGCATTTTTTTGCGACGATTTTCTATGACTTTCGACGTGGATGAAACGAACATCAGTGTGCGATCAAATCGCTTCGACTTTTGGTGTTAAAGCACCATCTCCAGCCACAATGTTTTGCATCTTTTACGAATTCAATCGTAGTCGCAGTTCGTTACAGGATGATTTTTGTGAAGATCGTTCAAAATCAGCTGTTGAGGGATACTTTCGAATAGTAGACCAGCCAATAGTGTTAAATAAAAATCATTCAGACAATCCTCGGACGGGAAATCAAATTTATTGATTACAAAACGAAAAGTAGCCCACATTTGTTTTTTTATATAAAGAGTCATCAATAAATTACGTCAAACGTTAAGGGGGTGGGATTGGGTCGACAAAGTGTGACATTGTGTGACAAGGAGGACATTTCAAAATCTTTTATGATCTTAATGTTATAATGTTAATTTATGAATGACCCCTAATACATGTGGCTACCAATTATTCAATATTTAGACCTTAGATTAGAATAGAATTTCGTAATTTCATCAATATATTTTCATAATATTACTTTAGTATCCTTTTCAAAATCAAGTAAACTACGTCTGTGAATACCAATTGACCATATGACTTTTTAAAAAAGAATGGCATTGCATTAATCAACCCCCTATGATGAGTCAATGGCTGGGCCCAAAAACTTTTATTATAGCGTCATAAAGTTTGCGTGTTTATTACTTGGTTTTTTGTCTATTGCTTGACCACTATCACAATAATATCATTCATAATTTAGTCCACACTTTAGGCCAGTTATTTGATTCTATGCCTGTAAATGTAAATATTGTAATATTTATCTAATTGGTAAGATTTAAATTGATAATTAATAGTATTTTCTTGTTTCTTTTGGATCTATATTGAATGTAGAAAATTTGGTTATTCCCCTGCGAGGTAGACAACCAAGATAACAAGTTCACAATCAGTTTTTTATTCACGATTGATAGAGACTTTATTTTCGACTGAGTAGGACTACTTTTAAATATAAATCATTAGATCTCTTAACCCTGTTCAGTAGTACAAGAAGTAATTTTTTCCCTGGTTATCAATAGGTTCGTGTTAGGTATATAAATAAAGAAGACTTTCAGTTGTTGACGAAGCTCTCTGAGTCTCTAACCTAACCTAATTTTTTCTATCAATTTTTGTTCAATATTTCATCTAATATTGAACATTTGCTCATTTTGGAAATTCTTAGATGTTGCTGATGTTTTTTGTTTTGTCTTAATGATAATAATGATTCAAAAGTTCGTATGTTTGACCATCTCAGGACTCATTTGGGCAGATCAAATTTTCTTTGCGCTGATCTTTCGGATGTGCCTGTGCGTTAAATGCATGTGCGCTACTCGCAACCCACCCTAATAATTATTGGAATGATGATATTAGATAATTAAAACTTTGTAATTTTTTGCTGGCCTATCGACGTATGAATTAAACAACGTTTTACAATGTAGGGTAGCATGCAAGTGTCTTGTTTTTTCACGCCACGGTTTGTCTTCATTTTGTTCCATTATCACGATGAAATAATGGCGTAATAAGCTACTCGGCTTGTTAAAAATTTGATTCATTTTTTTCAACAAAACAGATATGACAACAATATTATTATGATGTATGCAGTCACGAATGGAATGGAAAAAATGCAGCGTCATTGTTTCGAAATCCAATTATTTGGAATGCATACGTCACTTTTAATTTTTCTTATCTGTTTTTTTTTGTTTCCATTGGGCTCAGGATTACATTATAAATAAGTCATGTCGAATTTATGAGTAGTTGAATTACAAAATTTATAATAGACAAATATTTTACTTAATCCTGTATTGTCTAAATAAATATATTAGCTGAAGTCCTGTTCCATTTTTTTCTCTTAAATATTTTCTAGGAAAATCTATTTATTCATTTTTTTTTGATTATTTTTGTTCTAGTACTTATATTTTATATAATATTTTCAACTGTAAGCCATTTTTCGAATATTATTTTCATTTTAAACAACAATAATTCAATTATATCATTATACTGTAGGTTTTGGAGCCCCTAATAGATGGTTAGGTTAGGTTAGGTTAAGGGTCTGCAAGCATCAATATTTTTGATAATTTTATACTTTCGTGGTCCCCCAGATTTCGATGAAATTCGATCATTAAAGTTACATGAACAATTCTTGAAATCACTTAATTAATAAAAATTAACTTAACTAATTTAAAATTTTCACCATTAAAAAAATGGTATCTTACCAAGGTTAGGAATAAAAAATGAATAAACAAACATTGTTTTTTTCCAAATGTTCGTTTTTTGTGTAGATTAACAAAAAAATATATGAACTGCCTTTGATACTTTGTAAAAATGTTATACGAAAGATTATATGCAAAGAACCGCGTTTATAATCACATTTAAAGTCATAAAACTATATGAAATCTCCAGGTGAGATATTTCCCATATTTTTCTCATAGATACGCCGTAAAAACGAAAATTTGAAAAAAAATCATCGAAATTCGAAGATTTTTCAATTTTCTAGATAGTTTAAGATAACATTTAGAGTCTGAAAACCATATGAAATCTTTAAGAGAGATAATGGATAAACAAACATTTCCATATTTCTTTTCCACAAATCCGCCATAGAAATGAAAATTAAAAAAAAATCATTGAAATCGAAAGATTTTTCGGTTTTCTACAAAGTTTAAGATAACAATTAAAATCAGAAAACCATATGAAATCTTTAAGTGAGATAAAAATAGATAAACAAACATTTCCAATATTTCTTTTACACAAATCTGCCATAGAAAATATATGAACTGCGTTTATGATCAAATTTAAAGTCATAAAACTATATAAAAACTCCAGGTGAGATATTTCCTATATTTTTTTCAAAAATTCTGCGTAAAATCGAAGATTTAAAAAAAATTCATGGAAATCGGATGATGTTTCGATTTTCTAGAGCCAAAAAACGAGCGAATAACAAAAGTATAAAATTATCAATTATTATTAACCAAATTGAAAATTATCGAGTATACATGATATAAATAATACACAACAATACTAGTTACCACGACTCTGACACCACAATAGTATTATATGTTTTAAAAATTGATTTTGTAACAATTGGGAGCTCTCCGACCATTAATAAATAATAAAAAAAACAACTTAAATGCACCATGACGTACACTTTGCACCTGCCACGGTTTCTCAAATAATTTACCACAAAAAGATACCTGTCAATGAAGAAGCTGCGTCGTCGAATAGCGAAAAGAACCCTTAAGGTTATCTGTATTAAGGACAACAAGTATTATTGCACCTGCTTGATCGCACTGAATCTCGGCGATGGTGATATATCCATTGGCGCATCACATTCATTTTAATCGGTAAGAGACGTAAATTCATTTAAATTAATCTCCAAATTTATTGTACATCATCTAATACTACTATATAAAACAATATTAGAAAAGTCTTATATTGACGTGTCACGGGCAGAAGGAAATGGGCATGCGCTATAGGCAACTGCGAAGCTCTCGCTCTACACACTCCGCCATTGTTGGCATTCAGGCGTCAGTCGGCGTTGTGCTAAACATGTCCGCCATTATTGTTGCTCCAGCCAAGTGTCAATTGCGAAACGTGATTCGTTTTCTAAAGACTGAAGGCCATAGTGCTGCAGAAAATCACCGGACAATGAGGCGTGTGTATGGGGAAAATTTCATGAGTGATGATGTTGTACGTGGATGGTGTCAAAAGCTTAAAGCGCGTGTTATAATTTTCATTTTCTATCTTACAAAAGAATAAACTATCAATGGAGAGTATCATGCGAACTCATCGTAACGTTTGCGCGAAAAATCAAGCAAATACGTGCGCATTGGCTAAGAAGAAAATGCTGTTTCATCAAGACCATACACCAGTTCAAACATCCGTTATGGCAATGGCCAAAATTAATGAAGTTTGAATTGCTACCTCATGCATCCTATTCGCCAGATTCATCCTCCTTGGATTACTTTCTGGCCCGGTGGTTGAAGATTTTTCAACAAAGATGATGTGAACGTCGGCAATAAGTTAATGACTTTTTTGAGTAACTTGGAAAACACGAATCCGACAAACACGCAGTCTGGGTGTTCAGATGTTTGTCCTGGTTGGGCTTTTTTTGAAAAAGGTAGTGGGCTATTATACTATGAAAATTGGGACATGAATGAGCGCCCAGCGCCTATCCAACATTCCAGTATATCTTCAATTGGTATTATTTGGTGTGGTTTGAATTGCAATATCCGTATATCGATGTGTTTAATCAAGAAATTAATGAAAATAGATGAAGATGTATTAATGACACTTATACAATAAGAGTCTAAACTTTGGGACGGAATATTACAAATCTATAAGGATAAAAACAAAATGAAGGACAGTTGTAATATTATTTGCAAAATAGATATCATGTTAGTATCTCGTTCTCGAATGTGTACCTTTATCTTTTCCAGAAGTTTTCCAGAACATGCCACAAACATTCAAAAATTTTTCATCCCGAAATGAATAGCGGTGGTGGTAAACCCAAAATTACTTTCCCTTCTATCTGAATTTGTTTTTTGTATACGATACGCAGTTTTGAAAAAACTGTGATTTGTTAAAAAAATCTCCCACGGTCTTTTCTTCTAATAGTAACAGAACTTTGTCACACAATTGAGACGTAACTGAGTTTTTACATGAAATCTGCACAAACTTGACACCGTGTGATTAGTAAATTTCATAAACGCAGATTGAGAACATCACGTTGTCAGATTTTGTCATCAAAATAAGCAAATAAGTACACAAAACCAAGTACACAAGTAAATAGTTGATTTTTTGATTCATTTACGTTGAATATTTAGTCGCAAATGTCGATGTAATTGATCATACTAACGCTCCTCTTGTTCCGTTCATGATTTCGGAGATTTGAACATAAGTTCTCTCGCTGCAGGTAAACAAAGACAGTGATTACTTGATTTCCGGCGAGGAGCATTTCGAATAAAAAAAACTCAGTCTACGAGACAGAACATCCAATTGGGGAGTCACCATTGGCCGTATTTCATTCTCTTACCCACTAAAATTCTCCCTCCAGGGCCGGTATAAGCTTTCACGTGGTAATAAAAAATTGTAATAGCTGTTCGCTAAAAGGCTTTGTAGCGCATTTGTTCTAAGTAGGTAATAAACAGAAGTACCTACCGCTGGTAATGCATGAAGTTTCCTACTTACTTTGTTCTCCAGTCCACTGTTATTCTAACTAATTAGAGAAGTACCTATACAAGTAATTAAAATTGACGCTTTTCGATTTACAATGTACAATGGGATATTTCATAATTTCAATTTTGTGAAATGGAAGACAGTTTTAATGAAAAGTGCCCAAATAGATAGTATCCTTCATTTATCTGCTAAATAAATAACAATTTCTAAATTTAAAAATTCTATTCCTACAAAGATTCAGTTTTAAAATATGAAGAGCTAAAGAGATATTGATGTTAAGAGCGATACCAAGACCGGCTTAGTCCTGATCATGGTCATGGTCTTGGTCTTGCAGCCTCTTATGTGGTCTTGGTCCTGCATAGTCCGGTCTTGGTTTTGCTCTTGCATTTTATAATTGATAATAAAGAGTATGATGGTAGAAAGAGAGATGAGAAAAGATATTTACGTTAAAAGCGAGACCAAAACCGTATTAGTCCTGGTCATGATCATGGTCATGGTCATGGTCTTGGTCTTGCATAATCCGGTCTTGGTCTTGCTGTAAGAATCTTGCAGGTCTTGCAGTTTATAATTGATCCTAAAGAGTATGAATATACGAAACCATCTCATAAACCAATTACGCTAATGTGGGATGTGAAATGTTCATTTTTGGAATGGTAGGTAACTGAAGCTCCACAAGTTAGCTATTTTGCTGTCAATCTGTTAATACAGGGTGTCTTATAACGATCCCACTACTAAAGTAGGAAAAATATATATTACTCTTATCTATAAATGTATTTATTGGTATGAATTAAAAGATAAGAGACAAAATTTTATTATTTAATCACTACATTGTTCAAATGACGGCCATCACTATCAAACCGTTCGAGTACCGTCGTAGTCGAGGAATACTCCTGATCTTTCCTTCAATATTGTTCATTAAATCTGTCAAATTTCGTGAATTATTCTCGTAGACCACGCTCTTAAGATATCTACACAAAAAAATCAAGTGGGGTCAAGTCAGGGCTCCAAGGTGGTCACTCAATATCACCTCACTGTGAACCCACCTTTTTTGGAAACATTTCGTGCAATCCAACTGAATAGTTAGTGGCCCCATCCTGTTGGAACCATATTATAATGCTCACATTGTGCAATTGAGGCATTCGGTGTCATGTCGACATGCGTGCAGAAGTTACAGTCACTGCATACCCTCTGTTATCTCCATGACTGTAGTGACAATGCAATTCGGCGACAAAGCGACCCACACGGTGACTTTTGGACTATTCAACGGGCGTTTTTGTGAGGTCTGTGGACTCTTCCCAAAAAAACGACAATTTTGGTGATTTACGTATCCATCCAAATAAAAATGTGCGTTATAACTGAAGATGATGTTGTTGAAATTGTTAAATCTCTCTAACATTGCATTCACAAAATTCAAACTTATAACGTAATGATTTTCATGTATAACTTCCAAAATCTTAATTTTATGTCTTTAGATGTAAATCAGTTGAGACTAATGCTTTCTGACGCTGAGTCGAGGATGTTAGCTTACAGAATCTGCTACAGAGGCGTTTTTGCTGTCCTTTGACGGCCGTGATGAATTTCGCCAGTAGTGCTGCCAGTAGTATTGAAAGTCTGGATCCAAACTAAAATTGTTGCATTGCTTGAAGCTTTTGCAATGTTGCAATCCTTTAGATTTTGAGTTTTCTGCTTACCCGCTGCGCAGGATTTTTAGTTTGTCGAGCAATACTAACGGTTATATATAGTGACCATTTGGTTAGTCTTCTGGTTAACGTATAGTTGTCATAGATCCTTCTAATATAATGAAAATAGAGTAATAATTTCCAAAAACATCGTGTTTTATTCAAAATAAATATCAAATGTTATTATTGGACGTCTCTTTATGAGAAAATTAGAAAAAAAGTATAACTAAAAACATCGAACGACTATTTAAATGATGTTTCAAAATAAACAGCTGCAAAATAAGATCATAATGTATATCAACACTTTCATGATTTCTTTTACTTCCTATTAGACGATGCTTAAATTTACGTGATACTCGTATAAGCATCCCTTTTTCTGTTACATCAAAAATAGATTGTTTATGTTTATCGGCAACCACCTGTTGGGTTCTGATTCTTAAATCGTTAGGTGGAAACGATTTAGAGCAGATGTTTTTGTCTGTCGGAGATTTCATTTCATTCGAGTAATACAAAACTGGTTTTATATTTAGAGGAGTGTTAGTAACTTGGATATTGTTAGAGGTAAAGTTGAAGAAGGATGTTATACAAAAAGTATACGAACACAATCGATCAATTCAATGACGAAATATTTATTTGAATCTATAAAAATTAATAAAGACAGTGCAGGAACTATTTGACTATAATCACAAACTGATAATTCGAAAATGGTTCATACACTAACTATTGTTATTTACCGTTTGCTCTTATCACATCTCCTGTAAACATTATTGGGAGGATCGAAAGAGGGCGTGCAAAGTGTACACCACACAAGGTTCACCACATGATTCAATTAATTGGTATTAGAAAGACAGAGATATATAGATTCATTTGGATTTTTTGGAGAATTTAAGGACATTTTTCATGTTGTGGAATGGATTTATTGGGTTTGGCCAATATCCTCTGCAAGTTTGGTGACATGTGTAGTAATAGGATGGAGAAGAAAGAAAGAAAACGATGATAAACTGAAGCAATTTTTTTTATTTGTTTTTTTTTCTATCTATTAATTCTAAAATTCTTGGTTGGTCAATATGTTCATATGTCCACATCATTTATTTTATATGATCTAATCATTTTATGGATATATCTACTTCTGAATTCAAAATTTGAACTACCTCTGCGCTCCAATCCCCGTTAGTGGATAAATTCCAAAAAAAATCTCTTACAAACTTGCCAAAATTTATTTGGTGTATATCGTTTCATCTAAGGCCTAATATTAAAATTTACAATTTTACAAACGTTGGTTTAAAGTGAAAATAAGATTTTGTAGAGGGCCTTTACTAACAAAACTCGGTTTAAACGTCCCTGGTGGTCTGGTGGTAGTTTAAACTGTAATTTAACATGAAACGAAAAATTCGAATTTTACTTTTACAAATTGTTCACATATCTAAACTATTATAAAGGGTTTTGGTAGAATAATTGAAGATTTGCACTTTGATGAAGAAATTATGAATATTGTCGACGCCCCAAGAAAATAAAAAGTTATTCATTCTATAGCGAATCTTTAAATAGTTCCACATTATTTGAATTTGTTAATAGACCATTTCTGTTATTTTCATCATTAAATTCCTTTGCCAAATTTTTTCCTTATACTTCCAAGTTACCGTATCCCTTTCGACTGTATCTTGGTATTTCTTCATAAGTTTAACCTAATCTAACCAAAAGTACTACTTAATGGAAATTGCATAATTTATTTTTGTTCTTTCTTCATTTTTTGTTCATAAAACTTTATTAAAAAATTCAATATTTGTGTTAACTGATAGAAAAATATCTGTTCAACTGTAACCTGTAAAAAAAGTTTATTCTAGGCTCAAATTCGAGCTCAAACCATAGTTTAAGTTTCAGTTTTATCACCCTAAGCTGTTAAATGGGTCCTAACTGAAATAAATTTCATCTTTGGTTTCTCATTTTTTCTCTAGTACTTTGTTGATTTCTTTTCAATGATACAATACCGCTTTGTATGAAAATATACTTTCTACAAAGCGGTTTCTAGCAAAAATTCATTTATTTTCAAGTTTCTTTCCATAATATGTTTTGACTTAGTCGCCACAAGAACTTCGTTTACTGTCAGAAATTCTTTTCCAAAGAAGTTCACTTTCCTTCGAAGTCTTTTATTATTTCTATCTCTTTTTTGCCGGAGCTTCACTCGCTGTTTAAAACTTTCCTCATTCCAATTTTTTATTTACACCAAGCATTCCACTAACTAATTCTACTGTGGCATCAATATTTGTAGGGGGCAACTCGACTTACTGAATAGAAAAACCTTCAATCGTTATTTTCGGTAAAATTGGTTGGGGATAGACTCTTAGTAATTGAAAAAAAAGCAAATATTTAAACCATTATTGGCAAAATCTCAAGATACGACTATCTAAGCTAAATAGGCATGGATTTTGTCCTGTCCAAACCTTTTCTCTATTGTTATTAACAGATTATAAAAGATCAATATTAGACCAAACATTTCTATTAACTCCGATACATACCTGAACATTTTAGAAAATATTTGGTTAAGACATACATAGAAATAGAGTAGAAATAGAATGTTCCCAGGAAGACCTGGTCTAACCAGAAGATGGTGGTAGTTGCTTGAAACATGTATCAGAAAGTATATAATCTATATGCTTCAAGTGTGAAGACGCTAAGTTGTTCAGTATTTGTTTGGCTGCCATCAATAGTGAACGTTTTCTGTCAATTTATGAAAAATTGGTCATAAATTTTTATTTGGAAACCCTCAGCCCATCCAGTATAAAACTGGACTAGATTCTCCTCTGTGTGAGACTACTCCATCGGTATCAATAGTAAAATATTGATTAGCAGAGTTCATACCAGGTCGTACGATCTGCGAAGACAACCACCGCAGTGGTCAACCAAAAGAGGTGATGACACCAGAAATGTTGAAGAAAATCCACGAAGCGGTACTGGATGATCTTCTACTTGAAGTGTGCGAGCTAGCAGACATAGTTTCAAAAAGTGCATATTAATTACAAATTTAGACATGGGAAAGCTGTGAGCCACATGGGTGCCGCGTTTGCTCACAATGGAAGGAAAACAGCGTTTCCATCGAGTGTTTGGCATTGTTTTTCACCGTTCCATACCATGGATGGAACGTGTGTCCATCATTTTACATATCAAGCAAAATAATAATCAAAACAATGAACTGAAAAGGAAGAACCGGCTCCAAAGAAGGCAAAGACCGTTGTATATGCAGGCAAAGTGATGGTGCATGTCCCCTCGTATTATTTTTTGTTTCTAGTCTTGAAAAAATAGATAGTTAGTCAAAGATTTCACAACAATGATGTCGATTCTTATTATATAAAGGTATCGAGCTTATTGAATATCGTTGGGAAATTTGTATGGAACTAAAAGGAGATTACGTTGAAAAATGTTTTGTGTTGGGCCAGGTACTTCTCGAATCATCCTCGTATGATCCTGTACCGTGTATATTAATCGCAAATCAATTGAATTATTTGAAAAAAACTTATTTTGTAAACAAAAATCAAAAAATCAGTTACGTCCTTTAATAAAGACATAATATCAATTATCTTTTGGGCACCTCCCTTATCAATTACTATGAAAATAATTTAGTCTCCTGCAGGGTTCTAATAAAGAGAAATCAAAACATTTCAACTTAATTTGTGGAGGTATGTTGACAAGTCAGTAACGTCTACATTTTTATGTATCCAATAAGAGATATTCGGTTCTAAAAATATTTATAGGAACCACCTGTATAACTAATTAATCTTTGTGCGGTCTTTGGATCTACATACTTACTGGAGTAAGAGGATAACGAATGAGAGGTGAAGAAAAAATACATTTACATAATTTTGATTCGGATCAGACCGTCCATTTTCCGAGCTATAATATACATCACCACTGATGTTAATGTTGTACTTTCATGTTGTGTACGAGGGTAGATTGTAGATTGTTTTTAAGTCATTTTGAATTCAACAATACCTATAAGATACTTTGTGAAAAACTCTACATCGTGTACGAGGGTAATACGTTAACTAAGTTAATGAGATACCCAAGTCTTCACGATAATACAGCGAGGATTGCGGTAAAATACGCATTTTCATTGTATGTACTTAATAACTAAGTATCATTATGGAAAATTAGAAGAATACAGTCATTACTTCAGCAACGTACTAATTTGACATCTCAATTGAATTTTTTAATGATTTTTGGTTGCGATTATAACAATAAATAGAAAAAAACAGGGAAATCCAGGTTGAAAATGTACCTGATGAAATTATTGATGTTGCAACAGCTACATCAGAATCACTGACCGAAAATCAAAGTTAAGGTACATAAGTATCTACAGGGTGTTTAAAAAAAGGCGATCCCTTCACTAGAATAGATAGGAAATTGGAAAATATTAAGGGTTTGCTCAGTAAGAAATTTTCGTAACACCATCCGTATTCAAGATAAAGGGCAAAACTATATGTCTTGGAAGCTGATACATCCAATGAATTTGTTTTTATGCCTGACTCTCATAGATGACGCTAGTTACACGTTTTTTACTGAGTAGTATTGGACATAACTTTTTTAATTTTAAGTAAAATTTCAAATGAACTTGAACATCATTTAATTTCACATCAAATAGTTACTGTTAATAAAACTCGATACTGTGTATTGTTTTTGGATTGAGGGCTATCCTTTCTTGTAATGTTTCTGTTGTTCTTGACCTACCATAATTTAATTTTTTAGGTTTCACATTCTCAGTTTCTCGACAACGTCGTGCAATGGCTCTAAATGTATTTTTACTTGGCAATTTTCTTCTAGAAAACTTTTCTGCATAACGCCTAACACCTGCTCTAAATTGTTCTTTGTTTCATACTAAGATCTCCAATAGCTCAAGGTCCATACTTATTTCTTTTCAAAAAACAAGATATTATACTGATTAGACTAGATTTATGTGAAACGTTACAAGAAACGGAAGTCTTAAGTCCCAATTTTTTTAAATGTTTCATCGATGGGTCTTACTTGGGTCCAGAAAAACCATATGAAAATATTCCAAATATCGCCCAGCTGTTGAATTCTTGCGAAGGAAATAAGGATCAATAAATCTCCTGATAATTCCTATCCAAACATCAATTTTTAAGGAGAAATTGGTTTGTTTTATCTAAATCCAGTTGAATATTGGACGAGTGCAAATTTTCTTTCTTAAATCAATCAATAAAGTCGAGTTTGTGCACTGTTTCATAACTATGGATGAAACGTGGGTCCATCATTTCACACCCGAAACAAAATAACAATCAAAACAACGAAGTTAACCGGGAGAGCCAGCTCCAAAGGAAGCAAATACCGTTCCAATTCAATGTGTACCCTGTACAACTTGAACAAAACCTTACCTCGTATGGAAACACTACATTATCAAAATCGTTGCGTCATGAAGATTCCACAAAATTCCTAACGTATCTCCAGAACATGTCCTAAGAATTGATGAGTAAGTTGAAATTGGACGAGTGCATATTTTCTTTTTTCAAAAACTTTACTATAAACGACTAACCAGCATTTTGTTGTAGTCGCCTAAAGATTGTCGTCTTATGACAGCTAAATTTCTACTTCTGTATTGGAGCTTTTTTTTTGATCTGTCAAATTTGAGACCATTCCACAGGCTTCTCGTTCCATTGAACTTGCAACAATTTTATTAACTGTGCTTTGCAGTAGTCGACCAAATAAGGTGACGACTCCAGAAATGTTGGAGAAAATCCAAAAAGCGATACTGGATGATCATCAACTGAAAGTGCGTGAGCTAGCAGACATAGTAGGCATTTAAAAATTGCGTTAAATTTCATGTTAACTCGATATTTCTTCATTAGAAAGCTGTATACAAGATGGATCCGCATTTGGTCACAAAAACAGCGTCGTGTTTCCATCGAGTTTTTGACAATGTTCCATAGAAATAACCATGAATGAAACATGGGTCCATCACTTCACATCCGAAACTAACGAACAATCAAAACAACGAAGTGAAACGGGAGAGCCGGATCCATAGAAGGCAAAGACCGTTCCATTTGCAGGCAAGGCCAGTCGTTGGAAGTTTCCGGAATCAACTTTGAGTGTCCCTGTTTCGCGCATGGACAATTATACGTCATCTTCGTTTCTTTAAGCACCACAAAATGTGTCTGTCAATATCAAATTGAAATCCTATAAATAGCCAACGTTTCAGGAAAACGAAAATAATTACTTGTAATATTAAACAATTTGATCAAAAAATATTCATAAAAGGTGTACAAACGAATGTTTCGAAATGTGAAACATGTTTGTTTATTCGATCAAGTGTATTTCTGATTCGTTATAATTATAGTGTTTCATCCATATTGTCGGATGGAGAAAGACCACACAGTTTCAATTTCGATGTTATCTCTCTTGTAATGTTACGTATATTCCAATAGCAATCAGAGAAATGTAACTGATTAGAATCGTCATTTCGAATTACTATTTTATAGCTTTACTAATTAGTGTTTGACTTTATTTACAGTTATTTGTGAGACTTGAACATTTTTAAACATGCAATATGAAATTATAAACCAAAGCCATTCAATAATTTCAAAATTCAAAATTTTATGAATGAAACAATAAGAACTAAGGTTAGGATGTTGCTATTGAGAACCCTGAGGAGCTCGTATTAAAATCAAGCGTAAAGATTTTTCTAACATCTCTTATTTCCGTCAATCATATCGGTAAATAAATTGCTCAAAACAGAGAAAAGTATTTATTCTAAATATCAAATTCTTATATGAAATAATAAAATATTATTTGCAATTCACTGGTACTATTTTGTTTTGATGAAATATTATGATTAGTGATTCCAAAAACTTACAAATTATTTGCATAATTTTGTATTTAAGTGAATTTATTTCTTCCACAACAATAATTATAACAAAGGAATGTTCTTTGCGAACTGTTTTTTTTTTAGATGTTCGGCAAATTTTTTTGACATTCTCTCCTTCGACAATGAGCAAAAAACTGCAACCAGAACATGAAGGATTTCCCACTACTATACGAGGATGGTCTCAGAAGTACCTGATCTAGTGATGTTGGTAGACTCTGGGCGAGACTGCTGCTTTATTATAAACAGTAAAATATTGTTATCAGAGTTTAAACGAGGACCTGCGAAGACCAGCATCGCAGTGGTCGACCAAATGAGGTGACGACTCCAAAAATGCTAAAGAAACTCAATCTTCAATTGAAAGTAAACAAAACACAAGATGTCACAATTGGTTGGTTATTTCGTGAACGCGGCTATATCAGACTGCTTGGAATATCAATTGAGAAGTTTGAAGATACCGAATAAACACTAGATACACAAAATTCCGGGCATCCATAACAGTCGAAAACATAAACGGTTTTTATTTACAAAATTTAGTTGGTGCCAGAATTGAGACATCGGGATGCTGGTCAGAGCTTTGACGTCGTAAACTAAATTATTCAGCGTTTTACATTTTCACAATCTTCATATAATTCAGTCGTAGAGAAGAATCTGCGGGGTTTTCAATTTCCTCGAAACAACTAAACTCTAATTGAGCAACAATTAATCTATTTTTGCTTCAAGGTTTTTTTTTGGATCAAATCTTCAATCGAATGTACATGCTCTTCTGTATGCTCTTCCTCATCTAATGATATTTTAATGAGCCTTTCGTTACGAAACATGGCATATTGAAAAATAAATAGTAATTCATAGAGAAATTTGAAACTTCACTCAAAAATACTGATAAACTTTCGAGTTATTATCTGTAATTTTTATAAAATCTTTATTTCTATCTCAATTCATAATATCGACTTCCTTATGCTCCAACTCATATAGTAAATATTTATTGCCCGTTTTATGGCTACTAGAGTGCACAGCAGTATATGTAGAAACATCTTGGAGAAGGAAATTTACATATAACTTTACACCTGTATGGTAAACCCATTATTTCTACCATATGGATTTATTCTCGACCAAGATTCTTCATATATCAGTGTCGTCCCATTTTTCAAAAAACTTTGTTATAAAATTTAATCAGTATTTAAAATAATAAAGCTCTATTTTCATTTCTGAATTAATTAATTAATTTGTAATACAAATGCTTCAACTTCAGGATTGGGAAGCATCTAGAATAATGTTTCCCAAACTTTTGCCATGCCACATTCATAGTAAATTAATTTTCAAAACATATAGGGAAAAACTGAAATTTTTTTTGTCATGTTCTAATTTGGTTAAAACTTCAAGTTTCCCTATTCTGTAATATCCACACGATTTCTTCAATTTTTCACCAGTAAATCATTTATAGCACTGAATATACATTCAGCTCAATATAATAATGGAAACGATAATAATAATGTTCATGTTCATTTGGTTAAGTTTCGATATTTGATATCTGTTTCCTCAAAAAACCATGCTCCTTTTCATATTAAATCAAAATTGAACTGAACCATCATTTTGCATTTCTAGAAGTCCTTCTTGATACTGTATATTTGATATATCAGACAAATCCACTAATATTTCATGCAAAATCCCTGCGAGGTTCTTCTTTTAATAGACATTAATTAATTCAAGTTTTTTGAGTCTGCAGGAGGGAGATCAACTTGATCATCAACATCAAAAATCCAGTTGATATTTTGGTCTCTTCAAACGAATTTCTAATATTTATCGACCCCGATTATTTGAGAATTTCCTTTTTTCTTTCAATTTTGGTCTTGAATGGTATTGAGCGAAAGAGTTAAACTCGTGTCGAGTCCATTGTCGAAGTGCCCCTTTTTACAATCAAATTGCCCTCCTGTAGGGCATGTGACCTCCCTTGTGAAGAACACGGATCTAGAACATTTCAGGTGATATCCTGTCATGTCTTCGTCTCATTCATTGTTATTGGTTCTTGGATTTCATTACGCTTTGTGAATTCTTGAAGCATTCAATACTCCTTTCAACGTGTTTTTCACTTTTATTAATTTTATTCCGTGTTGTTTTTTGATTAGGTTTTTCTTTTCTAGGGTACTAAAAAGACTTAAATTTCGATAATATTTTTCTATTCATTCCTAATATATTATAGTTTCTTATCAGTTCCTTTGATATCTGAATTTTTATTTTTATTTATATGTTTTGCTTTTTCGTTACGATGATTCGTTGTCAATATTTATCCCTGGTTTTTTTACATCCTCTGTTTATTAATACATAACACATCACTCAATAAGTCGTATGATTAGCAAAGAAAAACACTTATTTGTGTGTATGTAATATAATAAAGTAATTCAAACCCTTCTCTAATTTTTCGATGTTCTGCTTGTGGAAAGATTTGATTTTGCATCAAAGTAGGCTTCAATTTCATCGATCGCCTCTTCATTTGAACTAAATTTATTTGTCTTATCCCGAATTTCGTACACAATTTTCTATTTATTCATTCGTTTTCCTTGATAGCTCTGTCTTTCATATGCAATTCCTTGTTGTTGTTTTTAGACTTTTTAAAATTTGTTTTCGTAAGAATCATTCTCGTACTTCAAAGAATATGAAAAAATAATTAGGGAAATCGGTCAACCGTTTCTTAAGATATTTTTTCGACTATCCATGAAAAACAATTTTCAATTTATGTGGTTTACGCGTGAAAAACAAAAATAACCGAAATTCGTATCTATAATATAAAAATTGATTGCTGAAATTTTTTGCCTTTGCCTCGAGCAATGAATACAGGATTCATAATATTTAGCAGGTGTGATTTTTAAAAAAAACATCGAACCAAACATCTTCATTTATTATATCAGTTTTCATAGTTAATAATTTTTTACTGTGAAATCAAATTTTCCAACGAGACTAAGGAATGAAAACTTATATTGAAAAACTGTCAAGCGTGTTAATTTTATGTATCGCGTGAAGGTAAAAATGCCCGTCATCGTTTCCAATTAAACACGCCAGTAGTTGAAATTCTACTTTCTTATTTTGCATTGTTTTTAAAATATATTTTGGGCACACCTTATTAAATTGCCATAAAATTAAACGCGAAATATTATTCTCAATAATAGAATTTCATTTCGTTCAAAATCGGCTGTTCTGCCAAAAAACATCGATGCTGTGCGTGAAGTTATATTGCTTTAAGTTATCATTGTACCACCTTTAAAAAAACTGGGCACAATGTTAATTTAAAGCCAGCTGATTAAATCATCAAAACGTCTTAAACCCCCTCAAAACTACCTCTGAATTGTCCGAGGGAACACTGAAAAGAAAGGAATTGAAAGGGAGTTTAGAAATACTAGCCGAAGTTCCTCATCTTATGGTACCTTCGTAGACTTCAGGGGTAGATTTGAGAGGCTCAAGGGTTTTAAGATTTCGTACCCAAAAAATCCAATTTTCATAAAGACTTAATGGGGTGTTTTCAAGCCTTTTATGCTAGCTCTTAAAAATAAAATATCAATAGTAGCAATACCTCCAGTACTAGGCTTGTGATTTCACAAAAGAAAAACGATTCTTACATGGGACAGGAAGATGTTGAGGAAAATCTTTGGAGAACTAGAAACAAATGAAGGTCTTTGTTGGAAAAGGACTAACCAAGAACTGAAGAATCAGTGTATAAACCGGTAACAAGTGAATTGGTTGGTGCAGATTAAAACGATGCTAGAAATTTGATATGGAAAAAGGTTTACCCAATTAGTCCAGAATAGCCATTTGCGTATAATATATATTCAAGTAGATGAAGGCCGATGAAAAAACATAACTTTATATTTTATTTAATATAATCCGTTGATTCGAATGAGTGTAAATTGATCCGCTACTGGATGTAATAAAGTTTTACGTTTTTCAGTACATCCATTCATCAGAACTGTTCTTCTAATATGTACACATGACAGAAAAATAAAACGGACTACCTACCTGTTATTTTCAAATTGCGTGGGAACATTTGAAGATTGGATATTTTTGACAAATTGATTATTTGAGTATTAGGGATCTATTATTTCGAAAAGGCACAATAATTAATTTCATGGTTAGAGGCTATACAATGAATATCATATACTGGGTGCACAAATACTTGACTTGGAAAATTTGAAAGCAAGAAGAAGATGTTAAAATCTTGTAGGTTCATTTTATCTACAACGAAAATTCATGCTTTTAATAATGGGGGAATTGTAAGTTTATTATTGAGATTTACATATACATGCCCTGCTATAATTACGTATTATTTGGAGTTAGCTCAAAACGCATCCGATTTCCTTTTTGTTATCAATGTAACCAGGGCTTCTTATGATTACGTATTTATTTATTAGGTCACAAAATATACAAAATTCTAAATTTTGAAATTGCACAAAAAGTTATATAATTGTATTTGGTTTTTGAGTTATAAGTCTTCGGGAAATCAGAACTTACATCTAAGGCCAACAGTGGCTCATGCTTAATGATTAATAGTGTACAAAAATTAAGTTGTCAACACAATAAACAAAGATGACGGTTTTCCGCTTTCAACGACTGGCCTTGCGATTTATTTATATTGAACGTAAACTCCAGACGTACCGAAGATTGAAAACATTTAAAATCATCGGCATACGCGGGATCAAGACATGCTTTCTTCTGTATTTCCCCTTTATGTCTGTTGTCTCAATGACATTATTCATCACCTTTCCTACAAATAGTCTTGTTCCACTGATCCTACTTTTAACGGCAAATTGTGCACATTTGATTGTCTGCGATGAACTAAATCGGGTCATCTTCTCCTCGGCTTCCTAAATTGTAATTAATCAAAGTGAGAAAAGTTCTAGCGCAATAAAGTGTCACTATCACAAATAAAAAACAAAAAAAAGCATATAACTTGAAATGTCACTATCACAAAGCATGACCGAAGTTCTCGCGCACACAGCAGATACAAGGTTGCACTCTTTGTCTGAGATATCGATCGGCATTGAGGATGGATGGACATATTAGTTGGTTGTCAAATGTCAAACATTGATTGCGTTCAGAAATTTGCTGACAAAATTTATTAGCATATGGAAAAGCTTGAAAGAGATTAATAAATTAGATTAAAATACTCACGGAATGTCAATCAACCGATTTTGTGTTAATTTAGTGGACAAGAATAGTGAATAATAATTTAGTAGGTCCATATTTATTTTTTTTATAATAACTACAATTGATTCAGATATTCGATATATAAACTTCCATTTTGTCTTTATAAAATAGAATCTTGGAATACTCCTGCAAGTTCGAAGAAATATCCTCCGTAGACTTTGTGTGGAAGTACCTGGTACACACTTTGACCATTGATTATATTATTTTTTGTTTTTATTAGATAAATTGTAGTCTAACCATATTTCTATATTTCAATTTTTTCTTAATGTTACTAATATGATGTTAGACAGTATGCAGTTCAATTAGAAAAGTTTGAGTGTGATTTAACCCCTCCTGTAATTATTTGCAATAAATGATTTTCTTCAGAATGTCTCTTTATGGTAAACGGTTTCTATATATCACCTGAACCATAAATTTTATCGATTTAAACAAACTTTATGCTAAAAATCTTTAGATTGTACAGATTGTTCCCGTAAAAGTTAAGGATCGTTAACCATTGCGCACGAGCCGCCCCCGGTTTTCAGATAGTAGTGTGAAATTATTTATTTCATAAAAGATACTACGTTGACGTTAGTTATCATCCATCAAAAATTCGTAATATCAGAATGTTTAATTTAGAAAATATTCTTATTTATAAACTCCGATATCTTAACTTTAAATCCCTATAACTCATAAAAGAGAAATTCAGTTTTTTGTCACAGCATTATTCTCACATATAAATGACACTCATCCTTTGGAGGATAATGGAAAGAAGAGGAGGATTATTCTCATTCTCAGTCATCTACTAAATTCCGAAAGTTTTGCATCAAATCCTGCATATGCACATTTTTTTCAAAATTTTTCGTTTATATAAATTCGCTTCTAGGTTATAACTTTAAATTGAAGTCGTCCTCCGTTTTCCTTGTCACCTCTAAGATGTCTTATCGGGACGTTAGGCTTGATCACTTCAAAACCACGACACCATGAACAATCTGTACATCTGCTCTAATCAATGAAATGATTAGAGTTCAAATAACGGTACATAAACGAAAAAAGAAACTTCGTAATCACCGGATGTAAACAGTCTTGTAATAAGTACCTGTAACAAAACAGTCATGAAAATTTTAAGAATATAGTCATTAAGAATATTAAAAAAAAATCAATGAGACGCCGTATGAGATAATGATTCCTCATACTCGTATCTGGGCCATTCTACCTCCAGGCAACTACCAATGAAGCTGTTTTGATATAATTTAAAATAATATTTATTATTGACGGTGTTTTCTTTATATACCTTTGTTCGTTTAATCAATATGTCTGCGTTAATGGGAAAATTGAAATCATAAAAATCTCCGCCTTCGTTTATACGAATCCACAATCATCGAATTTTCCACAACTGCTTAAAATAATATTAAGAAACTTAAGGTAATTTGAAAAAAGTTGATTTTAAACAAACGTGAAAAATTGAGAAAGTTATAAAAATATCCGTTTCTTGTTGTTTAACGAATTGGAATGTAGTGATGGATTATCGCTTAGGCTCGTGAGGCCCAAGCCTAGGGAGGCATAATATAAATAGCGTCAAAATTTTTGTAATGCCATAATTTGATAAACGAAAAAATAGAGGCAATCGATTTCAAAAATTTGATTAGTTTATCTGACAAATTTTCAATAGAATATACACAATAAAGTCAATCTTTAGCCTAGAAATTTTTCTTAGTTCAAGAATTTTTTTCGACAATTTTTTCAGAATATTTTAATTAAATTAATCAATTTACTTCTTATAGACTAGGGTAGTAGCTTTTACAAGTGATAAAAAGTGGAAAAAATAATAGGAGAATATCATAAAAATGGGAGAAAAAATAATTTACGGGCGATCAAAGGTAGGGAAGTGAAAATTTATATCTTTTAATTGTATTTTCTACAAAAATCTTCTCTTTTTACCAAATTTGTTAAAAACTTACCTTTTTATATTTCAAATATATTTATTTAATTCGAAATATTTATTTTTTCGCCTTATTTAACTTGATATAGAAAAAGCACCCTAATTCTCAATCGAAAATTAACCCATCAAAGTCTGAGCTTCCTCGTAAAAGAGTTTTTCCTTCTCAGAAAAGCTGAGAAGATCGAAAAAAAAATTTGCATCCGAAAATTTTTTTTAAATCATTTGTATAATTTCTGGATTTTTATAAAAATTTTTCACTCAATCGAATTATTTGTGTTCATCAATGTAACATAAAATTTCCAAGTTTTTCGTGTAGTTATAATGTAGGAAGTTACTAAATAACTACAAATAATTGAAAAAAAATTTCGGATACGAGTTTTTTTTTCATTTTTTTGCATTTCTTGTGAAAATTTTCTATAGCGATAATGATATTTTTTATACCATCAGATATAAGAAATCCTGATTGGCAAAAAATCAACGATTTTTGGAAAAAGCTGATAGTTTCATGGGACAATTTTCGGATTTAAAATTGCGACGCTTCTTGATATTGAGTTAGAAAGAAATGAAAAAATAACTTTTCCAAATCAAATAAATTACAGTACATTTGGGACATGGGATGTTGAGTTTTCATCAATTTCCGTTAAAAAAATGTTTTTCGTAAAACTTTTTCTTTTTCCAATATAATTAACGAAAAAGATCTCACGCTCATCACAAAAAAACTGAAGCCATGACATGAAACGGTCTTCACCTTCTTTGGAGCTTTGGCTTTTGGGTTTGGAGAGATGAATCCACTTTCAGTGAAACATAGCCAAACACTCGATGGAAACATCATCACCACGATGTTTTTGTTTCATTGTAAGCAAATGCAATATCATAACCTCATTTGATTGATCATTGAGAGGCTGGTCTTCGCTGATCGTAAGGCCTCGTTCAAATTCTACTACCCAATATTTTACTCTTGATAAAGAAGAAGCAGTTTCACCTTGACTAGAATCTAGCTCAGCTTTTATATTAGTCGGAATAAGGCCTTTCAAATAAAAGTATTGTATCAGGTAACGATGACTACAAATTCACTGAAAACGTTCAAATTCTAAACAACTTGTCGTTTTCAAACTTGAAACATGTGCTGTATAGATTGAGTACTTTCAAGCAACTACCTCCATCTCTAGGTCAGGCCAGGTACTGAATAATTTTGTATTATATTTAGTGGAGACGTATATAATATTTCAAAATTAACTAAACCATGTAATTCTAAAAACAGGCCTGTTTCATGAACATTAAAAACAAATTCTTGCGAAAAGTTTCCTTATTCAATTATTGCTAATGCAGTTGCCGTTTTCATATCACAACTTCCTGCATCTCCTGTAAACTTTATGTTTTGAAGATTATTTCTATGTTTGATTCTATTAAACCATCCTCGACTACCTACAGAAGTTTTACTTATGTCACTTACCTCTCCCTGATTGTAATCAAGATTTTTCCTTTATGTCAGATTAGCTAATGACATATTGCGTTCAATTTCGCGTCAATCAATTTCAACAGTCGTTTTTCCATTTCCTCTCTAATGTTATTTCTACAACTGGTAATTTTAGTAGCAAAGCTTGAAGTAGTTGTGGTTGTCGATGACTTTTATTTTTAAAAGCTCTCCTTATTGGTAAAGTTGCCAAATTCAGTACGGCACTAATTTGAGATTGACGTTCACCAGAATCTAACGTCTTACGAGGTCAAGCAATTGAATAAAGAGACTATTTACGAAAAAGGGTTTTATTATAAAAATTATTTCAAATTCGAATGCTCTCCTTCAATCCCCTCGCCACACATCTTTCCATACGATTTTTCCATCTATCGAAGCAGTGTTGGAAGTCTTATTTGGTGAGTGCCTCTAGGAGCTCTGCCGTTTTTTGCTTTACCGCTTCTATCGACTCAAATCGGGTCCCTTTCCTTTGTGGTCAGGAGTCAGATTTTCGGGCAACAACTTCCCATACTTTTGTCATATGTAATTGCTCGTGTAAAATTTCTCTAACCGTTCCTTTATCAGCGTTTACAGCATCGGTAATCATCCGGATGCTCATTCGATGATCTACACGCACGATTTGGTTGATTTTGGTCACTGTTTCCGAAGTTGCAACAGCCACAAGACGACCTGGGCGCTGATCATCTTCAGTGCTCTTTCGGCCTGCACTAAAGCGCTTACACCACTCAAAACTACGTACAAGATATAGAGAATTGTCTCCATAAGCCTCTTGCAGCGATTTATAACACTTACTCGATTTTCTTCTATTTAACAAGCATTATATATTATAATAGTGACGGAAACTTGTTTTGGGATGTGCATAGACAAGACCTCGTACACTGTTTCGGATATGTTATCTGGACACAATTTCAGGGAATCCCTGGTTTGAAATAAAACAGAAACAGCGTTAAGCGAAATTTTACCGTAGTGTCGAAATATTCCATATATTTTATAATCAATGTTTTTTTATAATGAAATTATTGATTTGTAATATGAATACATCGTATTATTAACAAAAACAGGCGATCTGTAGCCTGGAATAACCTATATCATTACAATATATTTTGTATGCACATTTGTATGTACATTCAAAAAAATGGAAATATTTCTATTATTTTGTAATAATATTTCAAATTCTCGTTAGTTTTACTTTGAAAATTCGGTTGTAAATATGAATGCTAGACCTCCATAGAATTATTATTGTTTATTAAATTCATATTACCCAAAACTTTGTTCTTAATTTAATTAAGACAAAATCTATCTGAGCATATTTGAGATACTTAACTATTAGAAAAAACAAAAGAGGAAAGAATACAAAAAACAAACCCTAGTTCTAATTATTTGTTTTTAGGTGGTGAAAAAATCGTTGTGGATTAATCGAAAAAAGTAACTTTCCAATTACTACCTACCTGAATTTTTTATTTTTGTGGTTATAACTTTACCTGAGCCTCGGCCATACAAAATTCGAAAACAAATACTGACAGATTGAATTTAGAGATTAAAAATAGGTCGTTGATAATTAAGAATTGGATACATTCATTTAATGCTAAGCAATCTCGAATTTTCACAGTCGGATAAGGCATGAACGCGAAATTACTTATTTCGTTATTACGGAGTGGCCGTACTTCGTGAGAAGGTTTTTTTAAAACATTCAGCTTCGGTAGATTTAGGTGGGTTTGAAGACTTTTGCATCGTTTTCTCTTTTCTTCAATTTTTACCGCACTCTGCCGACTGTCGTAACAGCAAACAGTGACAGATACGATCAAATAACAGACACTACAGTTAATCTATTGCAGTTGAGGTTGAGGTTACCTAAATAGTAGTTTGAACATTATTCATTAGCAAAATATATTTCTTCTATTGCAGAAACTCAGTTGTGTTCTGATTATTAGTGTCATACCTCCTAATTAACCAATCTAAGTTATAAAACGACATTTGTTGTAAAATCCACAAAGAGATAAGGATAATTGACAACATGAGGTTTGAATTTACCATGAGAGGAAAACCAGGAGATGTATCTAACTTCAAGGTAGAAGGAAGATTTATATTGATGATGATGAAAATAATCAATTTGCTGAAGTCATATTGGAAGATTTGAAGAACCAAAATCTTTTGTCAAAACATATCTGAAAGTTTATTTGGTTGGCCGAAATATTTTTTCAAATTCAAATCACTAAGTTGTATTAAAAAGTATCTCTCTTAAAACAAATCGTTGTGGCTCTGCAACGATTTCTTCAGCTTCTTCTAGTTCTTTCAGCACTCCAATATATAGAAAATCAACCAAAATTATCAAAAAACTGTTTCAATTGAAATGATAGGTTAAAATTGTCTTTTAACATGCGAATGCAAGTGTATTAAAACACTCCTCTTTGGCTGGAGCATTCCTATTGCGAGGAGAGGGCATGCGAATCGAGGCAATAGTGAATTTCGATCCTCTCCCTAAGGTTGCTTCATTTGAGCTAAAATTCCAATCTACGATCGAAATCATCCTCCAGCTCGATAGCGGTTTATGTGTTTCGAATGTTTGAAGTTCTCCCGATTGGTTCGACTACTCAACTAACCACTAACACCAGCGCCACTGTTTCCATATTTTTCTCAGTTGTTACAGGTACCGGTCGTTCAGATTGTGGCGCGTCGGCAACAGAGCCCGTCTTCCACACTATTGAACGATTTGGTAGGGGCGAATTCGGAAGTTTTTTGTAGAAATTCGGTAAACATAGTTTTCTAACTCGCGTTCGTACACAGATACAATGTAACAAAGGAAATTATTCCTTGACGCGTCAATCGCTTATTCATTCGGTGTCTATTCGACGAGCACGAGTTTTCATGACTGTTTTGAGACCTGTGATTGTTTCAACTTTGGAAACAGTGACCAAAATCAACTAGTCTCGTTATTTAATAACCAGACCTTTTTTGTATTATTATAGTTTGATTTCAACTCTTTCATTATCAATTATGTTCTAATTTTCACTTTTTAGTGCACTTGCAAACATTTATAAAGTGTGACGGTTAAAAAAGTTTTTTCATAATACATTATTCTTTGGTATGTTTCTCTAATTGTAATGAATAAATAATAAATTTAATGTTAAATACCAGATCAATTTTCTAATACCATTATTTATAAGATTACGCTCTACTTTGATGGGATTCACACTTCACATTAAGCTGGATCTTACTATATTGAAAAATTAAAATAATAGCACTCAAATTAAGTATGAAGTATCTTTATTATGATGAGATAAAATATATCGTCACCCCACGTAGGTTTTTAACGAAAAATGCTAACGTCAATATTGTCAATCAATCAACAAGATTGTCGATGTTTCTAAGAAAAGTCAATCTTGATCTAGTTTTTGATTTCTATCTGTACTAGCAACACATCAATTATTATTGTGTTGAAATTTTCATAATTGTGGTAATAATTCGTCGAGTTTTTTGAATTATTGTTTATGTCTTAACAAATTTCTTGTCGCATGGCCTAATAATAAATATAAATCGATGTGAACACGACATGTTCTAAAAATTATGATTTGTAAATGAATCGCGCACTCATTTAATGACTTGAAATCGAGATTCCCAGTTAGACGACACGTACGTTTTTGTAAAAACCAGTAAAAATTCCAATTACCAACAACTCGACGCTTGTTATATAAACTTGTTTTCTGAATTTATTCACGACTGAGTGGCAAATTCGAAAATAATTATACAAAATTGGACTACTAAAATCGGTTTGACTTTATGAAAAAAAGCACAGTTAAAGATATATTTATCAAGAACAGTTGTCAGTGTACAAGTTATAAAATTAGTTATGATAATAACAACTTACAATATTCAGTTTTGGAAAAATACTTAAGAATTTAGTGTAGTTTGCATGTTAAGAACGTCGCTCCGGTATGTACAGTCGTACATACCGGACGTACAGTGTACGTCCTTCAAGACGAGCTCAATCGATATGTTAAGGGAAATTACTGCGACTAGTGTTCTGAAAATTTGCTAGCATGGGTTTTCCAAAATGCTCGTTTCAGCTAAAATAATTTCAGTTTTCTGAAACCAATTATACTGGAAGTGGACCCAAACTTCGTTATTTTAAACGGAATACTATGGTTTTTATTAAACTTTTGAAATTTGCGCAAAATTTTAATGCAACTTTATAGAAGGCATTGTATGCCTATGTATGCCTTCAAATCTGTGAAAATCCTAAAAAAAATTTATATAGGGTGTTCATAAAATGGTGCCAAATTTCTCTATGTAAAAATCATAAAAATTTCAGTTTTTTCAAGTTTCTACAGAAACTGTTAATTTGAAATAAATGAATTTTTCTAACGAAGTTCCCTCAATTTGAAGCGTAGAATTCAATGATGAAGAGAAAAATGGGGATTGAATTTTGAAAAAATCAGGTTTTCTGAAACTTCCGGTTATACCCAAACTTCGTTATTTTAAACGGAATGCTATGGTTTTTATTAAAATTTTGGAATATACGCGAAATTTCAATATAACTTTATATAAGGCATCGTACGCCTTATATCCACCATTTTTAATTATTTCACATTTTGCTCTAACTTTAAAATGAGAGAAGTTACGAACGTTTTTGAACAGTCCAAATATCAAATTGATGGGTCATCCGACGTTTGGCACACAATGATTCTGTCTTCCTACCCTCGTATCGCTAATAATTTCTATATTTTTGTTTTAACAAAGATTCCTAAGGGATAGTGTTGAGAGTAGAATTCATAATAAGGTTTGAAGTTGCTGTTATCTAGTGAGTAATTTAATGAAAAAAGTATAAATAAAACCAATTATCCAGTTTCCTTTGGAGGTTTAAAAAAATCCACCAAAGGCAGCACTAGTAGGTGTTACATATATTTTGATTTCTCTATCAAAAGTCACGATATACGGACATAATGAATGAACACAAATGATGTACTGAAGCGAAACTAACATCATTATCATCTTGTCCGGGGTATAAAACGATGAATTGCATGTCGGGGTCTACCACTAGCTGAAAAAAATATAGTTGTAGAAATATGAGTATCAAATGTAGAGAAATTTCTGTCAGGGATTCATTTTTTAGTTTATTAAATTAACATTTTCTCATTGTTTTTTTTTTTCGATTAAATCTGCAATTTTGCAACACATTCTTGAGGCACTTCATCACAGAACATTTTTAAACAGCTCATTACTACTAATTAAGACCTCATATTGAGCCTTTTATTGAGACAAAATTCGGCATTTGAGTTATTTTGAAAGATGCCTCACTTTAAGTAGATCGTAACTTATTGAGATTAGTCTCTTATTCTATGATAAGTATCCTTTCTTTGTTTATTAACGACGCAGTGGGTTTTTAATTCACATAATTCAGAGTGTGATAAATATAAAAAGTTTAACAACAGAGAAAATATGTGAAATTATAATTTTGGGTCCTACTTTAAGGCCCTATACCTCATGAGTGATGCAACTTGATATAGAGAGAAAAAATTGAATCCAACTAAGATGTTGTGAAACAATTTTTTGCATCCATATTGATTGCCCCTAATCAATTAAATTATAAGTTTTCGACTATAATTAGTAATTTCCGTATTATTTTTCTATTAAAACCACTTAGGAATATATCAGTCGATTTCGCAAGTGCAATAACATTGTGACGTAATTATCTTCAAAGGTTTCAACCAAACTATTTAATAGCGATTCTGAAGGTTTAACTATCTCATTGGAAAATGGCTGACAGATGGATGGATGATGTAACTCGAAGTTGTTAATTAATCCTACTATTTCTAGGCTTCTTTTTTTTAGCCTATTTCATATCACTAGTAGATTTCTAAAAAGTTCACGATCCTGTCAATAGAAATTATTTTTACAGCATTATAAACAATCTAGCATTCTTTTATGTCGTATTAAAATGACCTAAGAATATCAAAATACTTCCAGACCAACACAAGATTGAAATAGGGAGATCCGTTATCCACTGTCCAATATAGTATGAGAATGGAACGGTTTGAATAGAACAGGGATACGTGAACGCAAACGATCCAATCAACATCAGAGAACGTGCCTAGGGAAATTTGCAGATCCTTTAAAGAAACGAAAGAGAAAGTTCATGATAATTACAACATCAGAAAGGAAAAGAGCAATGAGACGTTTGTAGATATAACTGAATAAAGAAAAGCAAGTTCAAAGTTATGTATATCTTTGGGTGGTTATCAAGGACGACAATGACGAGGGAGAAAATCTAGAATCAAAGATGTCGAAGTGAAGTTAACAATTGGGAGGCCTGAATGTGATAATAGGTTCCAAAAAATCTCCAGAGAGGTGAAGCTACATCTTTATAAAAATGAAGAACAAGGAAAAAATGCGTCACCGAGGATATGTAAGATCTAAAATAGAGAGGAATTCATGACTGGAAAACAAAAGCAAAAAATCGGAAAGACTAGAAGGAAATCACAAGCCTGTATAATACAAATTTCCATATAAATGAAAAACAAATCGTAATAAAAGCACTTAACAACGGTACACCGAACTACATGCATGCAAATTAACCGAAATGTGTCTCCTAGGACCCCTTTCCTAAATCTAAATAATATATTCAAACTACACGTTATGAGCTTCAAGTTTCCCGACCAGAGAAACATTTCAGTTATAGATTTAGAAAATACTGTCACCCAAATGGGATTTGACGATGGGTCCAGAGTAGGCCCAGGCTTGGGACAAGTATGTACAACTCTAGCCCTAGATGGGAAGCCGTTTTTGGCCCAACTTGGTGGGACTGTTGGATGATAACAATGTCCCATGCTTGGTTTGCAAGCCTGGACCAGGCCTGGTAAACCCAACTGGTCTGTAACCCCGGGCTAAGCTTGTCGCTTATAAAAATAGTTTTTTAATATATTGCTCATAAAATTATAGTTTTATAACAAATTTCTATTAATGTACTCTACTGATTAATGTACATAAAAATAAGGGGTTTTCCAATAAGGATTTGACAACTTTTTTTCAAAATAAAATAAAAACCATTTGAGATATTTCAAAAACTTTGGTTGAAGTACAATTAAAACATTTATGAATGGAACTCGACTTCGCTCATATAGCCACCGCGGGCACGTTTGCAGCGGTTGGTTCGTTGAACCAAATTTTATATGACTCAGCCACACATTTCGGCCGAAACGGCTGCTATTTCGCTGATTAGCATAAACCAATGACTTGACGTAGCCCCAAAGAAAAGAGTTTAGAAGCGTTAAACCGCACGAACGAGGCGGCCAATCGATTGGTTCATTTCTTGAGATAACACGCTCAACAAACTTGCTCTTCAATAAATCGATTGTAACGTGTGCTGTGTGGCTTGTGGCGCCGTTCTGTTGAAACCACATGCTGTCCAAGTCCATATATTCCAATTCGGGCCAAAAATAATCCATAATCATGGTATATAGTTTTTTAGAGTTCTTCCAAGCCTGGCTGACTATAAGATGGCCGATGTAGGGTTACTCAGACTTCAGCTTGGGCCATTATTGGTTTGCCAAGGCCAGGTTTCCTAGAGTTGACTCAAGTAAAAGCCCCGTCGTTCAAGTCTGGGGGCTCCTACATGGGAACATACCATTTTATCTCATATGATTTTCTTCAATTATCTCTTTTTTACACTACTTTTTTTATTTCTAGTAGCGGATAGTTATTTTTTACCATTTTTTGTTACACCGGCTACGGAATATGGAACATACTTGACGAAAAACGTAAAAATTTGAATGATAAAAGAAACAAGAATATTTTTATTGAGATATACCGTAGCTTGTCATGCGATACGTTAAGATCCACTACTTGGTTTCTTGATTAACGAAATGATTTTTTCGTTGTAAAAACTATAAGGCTTCGTGGTTTCGGTATATGTATATTCTTGAGGAACTCAAAGGTTTCACTATCAAAAACGTAATTAAATACAAGACACTCTTTTTATTGAGTTTTAATCACAAAATGAAGTCAAGTATGAAATATTTAAAACAATAACCATATCAGACAAAACAAAAAATATTGTTGAATATACGATTAGAAATAGGAAGTATGAAAGGGTGGAAGAAGCTTCGTGTTTATATTTAAACCACCCTCGTAGTTCAATTTTAACCAGTAAAATGAAGTAGTCGCTCGCTTTGAAAAAATTATAATACAGAAAAATAAATGTCGATCCCTATAAATATTTTCCTACCATTTCGAATATTATTTTACACTCTTTTGTATGTTACGAACGTACCTAATCTGTAAACCTACCATATGTTATAATAACCATTAGAAGTGATTCTCGTTTCCACAGAAATTGATGAAATTTGAGACATTTGTCGTATCCTTCTAAGAATAGATATAAATTTCATTGAATAGAAGATGCAGATCAACAAAAAATCGTTATATTTCTTTCAGTCTATGATAAGCAGTGGCGTTGCTTGGTGAGATTCATTTAATTCATTAATTTCTTTAAATAAATAGAAATATGACGTTCTTCATACCACGGGCTAATGAAGAAAATGAAATTGCACATTGTAATAAGACTAAATACAAGTTGCTGAATTAACTAGGGTATAGGTATAGGTATAATAATTTTTCCATTTATCGAGTAGTCACGAAAGAGGTTGCTGTGGATCATTCACAGTACTGAAGGCAGTTGACAAAGGTACTCAAGATTTTATACGTAGGACAAGTAGCAGATTATCCAGAATACAATTATACCATTTTAGAAACATTGCGTAAAGTTTTGTGGCTTAAAGTTAAATACAGAAAACTGATTAAACGGATGGTAATAACCGGATCGTTCGATGTCGACAATATTATTTGCGTCAGATAAAAGACTAACGAAATTCTAATAGACGATTGGGATACAAAAGAACTCAGTTAACGTTTGGTACCCTGTTTAAGCCAAACTCCCGTATAGGCAGGTACATTTTACTCGTCTATTTATGTTTTATAATTTAATATTCAGTTGTAGCAAATTAACGAGGTATAATAATGATTTTTCCGCAATTAAGTGTATCCACATATTTTTAAAAGTATAAAAATAGTGAATTTATAAAATGATGTATCTACACCTATGGTAGATCAAACAAAATTGTCGGTAAGTGTTTTTATAATATGCAATTGATATTGGAAGATGTATACACGTTATGCGAATTGTATAATAGATAATATTTATAAATATATATACTGTCATTTATAACTTAAAAAAAAAGAATTAAATTTTTTCTTCATAAATATTCCAAGAAGGTTGTCATAAAATGAATGGTTTATTTGTTTTCGAATCTATATCTTCACGTAATGTTCTCAGGAAAGCCCTAAACATCTGTTGTCAACCCCTCTTAATTCTTATCGTAAAACACTTGTGTTGTAAGATCTTTTTTCATAAAAACTATTCGGGGTGACACACAAAAAAAAAACAAATGAATAATAGGCGACAAGCATTAGCTTGATTGTTATGGACGAATGAGAGCAGGGATAAATTAGAAAGTTATATTTGGGTAAAATTCGTAAAACCCATAACATGTCGCTTATACGAGGAAAATAAAAATTTTTTCAATTATAATGCTCATCATTGGCGGCGTGTGGTGAAAAATTTTTTGTATTCTGCGAATGCATGAGAATTAATACGATTAATAGTCTAGGTATCAGCTGATTTCCCGCGCAATTTTGATAATTGGTATTCATAATCTTCTTTAAAATTCACCCTGTGTCTTGGGGGTGAAAGCTACCACACCACTTCCTGGAGATCAAAATAATATCGTAGAATAATTCGGAACAACTTTTATTATCAAAGTTTTTTTCTAAAATTTGTACTTTTAGAGTTATTAACGATTGAAACTGCTCTATTTCTATTGAAAAAACGCATATGCTTTAGCGTTGAGAATAACTTGGAAAGTTTTCATTTTATCAGCAAAGTTATTGAAAAAAATGTAGCTAATAAAAAAAACAAAGAGATTCATTTTTAAGGATAAATTCAATAATAACTCAGTTATTGCTTATTGAAGGATGGCTATTTTTGAGGAACCCAAAAATTGAAAACCTTCAACCTCAAATAACTTTAAATTAATGTCATTTTTGGAAAAAACTCAAAAGATCTTTTTCAACAAATATTAAAAAACATTTAAAATATTTCTTCTGTTTCTTCTTTTTTCTTTTTAGAAAAAATGTCATAATTATACCCTCACCATTACAACTCTAATTGACATTTGTCGTAATCCACTTGCAATAAACTTTATTTATATATTATTGATATAATTCATGTGATTTGAACAGTCCCGAATGCTTATTTTAGAATTAAATTGAACATTTCCATTTAATTGAACCAAAAACTATTCGTTATGAATATTATATGAATATAATATGAATATTATACAAGTTATGAATAAATTTTTCAAATATCAATTCTAGGGTCTTTCTTGTAGAAAAGAGTATTATAAAAATTGAAGGAGATACATACAAATTATGACTTTAAATATTATTCCATCGATTATGAAGGGTAGAGGGATTGAAAACAATCTTTATACATAAAAATATCAATAAAAATTATCATTTACAGCACAGACAATTATTCACACTTTTGTACAAACCAAAATACCATTCCATACCCTTTATTTGCACTATAGCCTTTCAGGAAGGTTTTTGTAATGATATTTATCGTATACAGAGGACACTTTTTCTAGTTTTCTCCCATAAAAGATACTCCTCCTTCTCTTTACCCTCCATACCATTGATATTATTCAATTGGCAATTATAAAAACTGTCAATTCATCTCAATGTCCACTCATTAAATGTTATTGAGGGTTGAGACTTGAATAAAATTGAATATTTTCAGATAACTGACCGATTTTCAGTTAATAATATCTAGTTTTTCCATCTTAATAACATTATTGGATAGCAACACGAGAATGTCGTATAATTTCGACAATTATCCACTCAAATATCATTTTACGATCGACATATCATAGGTTTAAACAGCTTTTAAATCAAGGGAAAACGTAGCTGAAATGATAACAAATTCAACGTATACCATCTGGTCCTTATCCCATGAAATCCCATTATAAATAATTACAAGAAAAATGCTGCGGCTCGTTTAAGTTCTCATTCATTATCAATACAACTGAAAAACAAAAAGCGACATTGAATAATGACATATAACTGCATACGAATTTTAATGTTTTTTTGTACTAAATTGTATTTTAAATACAAGAATATAAAACAGCAACATCGGAATCACATCCAAGTTTCTACCATGAAATGTATACGACAAAATAAATCAATAAGGTCTTCCGTAACCACTATTGGGTTCTTTTGCATTTTGTTTTCTTTCAGAATGTTTGAGGAACTCATTAAAATCAATAATTACTCAAGAGTTTCAGAGCTGCAATCCAAAGAAAATTTTAACGTTTCCATATTTCCCATAGAATATTTTTCTCCTCCCTATATTATAAACATAATATTTTGACACTATTTCGATGAAAGTAAGTAAGAATTACTAAAAAGATATTGATTGACCTTGACGACAAATAGTAAATCAACTGAACTCCATTTGAACAACTTTTTATGATTTTTCTAATGCTCTAGATTGTGTGAATCATAATATTTTGATTAACAAATTGCAGAACTAAGATTTTAAGGAAACACCTCTTGTTCAAGTTCAAGTCATACCTTATTAACAGAAGTCAGTTTAGAAGGGTTGATACCACAAGCCAATAAAATGCGTTGTACTTCAAGGCTCAGTACTAGACCCTATTTTGTCTGTTTATCAACCTATCCCAACTTGTGTAAAACATGCATAAAATGACGAAGACTAAGACAGTACCCTGCAGGATTATGACTGGACCTAGCAGGACCAAGATTGCACCCTGCAAGATTGGGATTAAACCTTGCAAAATAAAGACTGGATACTGTAAGACGAATATTAAACCTTGAATGACAAAGACTAGACTCTGCAAAATTAAGATTAAGATCCTGCGAAACTAAGATCACTTATTACACTGTAAGACAAAGACCAAGACGAATTCTAAAGAAAACTCTTATGAAAAAGTTTATGACAATAATATTTTAAGACACATTACAAAGCTGCAATGAGAAGGATCAGTTTTGGAAGATGAAGTCTTTACAAAACTTTCTTATGGAAAATATCAAAATATATGGTAATCACTGTAAACTATGTGTTTTTTATAGAAACGTGAGGTTTCATTAATTTTGTTAGTTATCAACCAAGGAACGACTGAACTAAGTTATAAATTTTTCTATTGTGTTCTTGGCTGGGAAATAATATCCTCGCTCTATACAACGTTGTATTAAATTACGCCATTCAACATTTAGGGAAACAAAAAAGAAAAACTTTTCATTATGGAAAAAGGAAATTATAACAAAAACTTAGTTTTCATCTATTACGATCCCTCTAAAAAGGAGAGTTAATAATATATGTTGCGCCAGACCATGT
Organism: Diorhabda sublineata; assembly: GCF_026230105.1. NCBI lineage: Eukaryota > Metazoa > Arthropoda > Insecta > Coleoptera > Chrysomelidae > Diorhabda > Diorhabda sublineata. The sequence goes on along the minus strand of NC_079481.1, from coordinate 12,871,649 downwards.
TGATTTTTAGTTTGTTGACTTTACTGTTGAAATAAAGTTTTTGAAAATAATGACAGAGTATTATTTCAAAATGAGAACAAATGAGTGAAATGGCTTACAATTAAATGTCATTACTGCTTGAGAATGATATAGGAGTAGAAGCAACATTTGCCAATTATAAAGGAGACGGAAAGTAATGTCTTTCCACTTTCAACCACCAATAAACGTAAAGAGTTTTCCACCTATTTTGCACCTCTTTTTCGCACAACCAAATGTGAAGATCGTTCACAACGATAACCAGTGCTGAAATAGTTAATATGAATACTGGAGATGAGAATGCATCATTTGGTATTTTTTTTTGAAAAAAATTGACACCATTAGACACGAATGTGAGGTGGAACCCATAGTCAAATGGGGACGTAAACGTAGAAGAGCTTAGAACGAACACATGGACTACAGAGAGATTACAATACGTTGAAGAAGAAGAAGAAGGAAAAAATTGTGTCGAAATCACTGAAATGAACTTCTAAATCCCCAATGCGTTCTTGTATTTTCCTGTTGCAGAACAACGCCCCTTCAAAAAAATCTGAAATAACGGTTTGTCAGGTTTTCAGTACTTTAAATTGAACTTTTCGTTTATAATCCATCAAAATACACAAAAACGCATTTTTCGGGTGCCACTACTATCATTTGCGTTATAAATAGTGATGAAGCTATTAAAAACCGTTTCTGTAAGGTGTTATTAAACTAATATTTAATACATATTCTTTGTTATATTCAGACATGATTTGCGATCCAAACACCAGCTCTTGTTATTTCCCTAATCTACTACAATTCTTGGTCTACCAAGGTTGGTGTTTGAGGCTTCTTCGATTGTCGGACATTTGTTTTCTGCCCTTATAAAATGTGGAAGTTTATTTATTCAGCCACCCAGATCTCTAGGCCTGATTTGCTTAGACTTTTATTTGAGGGGTGGAATAAAAGATGTAGTTCACATCAATGGACTCCCTATCCATCCGACAGCGAGTAATTTCATGTATAAAAAATGATTTCTTCAACTCCAATTACTTATTTAATTAGCTAAGCTGTAAATTTTTCACCCGATCTATATGATTTGTTCTTAATGTTAAAGATATAAGCTTTACAATATTAGGGAACGCCATCTAGCGGCAATAATAAAATTATTTCAGATTACAGGTAGACCAGTATAGAAACTTGCCATCTAGGATAAATTTCCTTTTGAGAGAATCATCTTAATGGAGGTTTAAAGAAAAATTATCGCCGTTTATACATTTCTTAAGATATTTCGGAACAGAAAAGGGATATCGATTTGTGGTTTTCGCTATTCCAACGTTAATTTAGTTTACTTTGAAAATACGCACTCAATGCTACTATTTAAATTCGCCAATTAGATATATGAAACAGCAAAGCATGCCTGCTTTTTTCCAACTCGGGGCCTGGTACTTCTGGAACCTTCCTCGTATGTCCAGATATTGGTATATCTGAATGATCAGCTGAAGGAAATCATATGACTGTTCAAAAACTTATATCCGATGTTAATATGGAAGTATCCTAATCTGAAATGCGACACACTGTATAATAATTAAAGACATATCTATCTCGATATTTTCATGTACATTTAAAATGATCGAGCACTGAACTGGAAGTTGTATACCGGTACCTGTCGGGTCCAGTGCAGTAACGATTACATACACACACACACACACAAACCTGAATCAAGCTTGTAGCTACCACCTGTCTCCAACACTCGTCGCCATTGGTTTATACTACATTCGTTTTTTTCTTCGTCATCCTTTCTTTTTTCCACTTCTTTCCGTAGCTGCTTCGATTTTTAAATTTTACACTCGTAAAAGTGCTCTTGGCCATTCTAGATTCAGTTCACAAGGTTTATATACGCAGTGGCGCAGTACGTTGAAAGAAATTTGATCATTTTAAACAGGATATGTAAATCATGCTAAAAATTGGTACATCATATCCAGTATAATAATGACAATTTATTACTTTCTTCGGATAAACTAACGAAAAACTGAATGGTCACAATCGAATAAGGACTACCTGGGATCGTGCACATGTGCGGAAAACGTTAATTAAAAATTCGGTTAAAAAGATTAAAAATGCCACGAAAAAGGAAAGAAAAATAGAAATATGATAGTAAACGCACTGGACCTAACCTAACCTAACCTAACCTGACCGAAATCGATAGCATCGACGTATTTCCCAATCCCGAAAGAGCAATAAAAACAATAGAAATAAATGAAAAGTAATTTTATTCCACAAAAATCAGTCACTTTCCTCATCCTCTTCCTTTTGCGGTCAATTATTCTTTCCAGAATACAAAATTTTTATATTTACAATGATTGCATCCAATGGATATACATTTTTTCGCCGGACTCGCCGTCTCCAGAGGAATTCACAAAGATACAGGTCAAAATTACTTCTGATTCCCATCCTCTATATTCTTCTTCTCATGTGCCTCCTGCTGGATTCGATATTTTGGTTGTAGGCCCCTGTTTCAGGGTCAACGAAGTGCTCTTGATGGTTGACTGTGAAATGCTGGTAGCCTTCAATTTCTAACGCCAAATATCCTTTCCAGCAGTCAGTATAAATGATAGTCTCGACTTTGACATGCTTCTTTATCAGCTCCATTAATGTTTCGGCACTTCTAGAGTTATAAGAACATATTTCCAATCGGTAGTCGTCGCCGCCACGCTCGATCATTCCTAATATCCAATGACCCTCGACCATGCGTCCTTTATTGTATTTTTTTCGTTCGATTTTACGTTCATCTATTTCAACGACGCAACCATCCCCACTAATTTGACCTTCATCTTCATATGCTCGGTCTAAACTGGCCTTACAAACTTCACGGTCGTAGTTGAAGAGGGCGCTCACTGATTCTGACGAAACTGTTGTTTCCAAGATTGAGGTCTGTTCAAATGGAAATCCTTGTGAAAAACGATAGGTAAAGATTATTCTTTGACGGACGTTAGTGTGCAATAGTTCGAACCATGTGTGTTCTGTCGCTGAACCTTTATGGTCGAACTATCTGCCCTTGAGGGTCTGTGTCTGGGATGATGTTATTTGCGAATAATATGAGTGCCTAAAAATAAAAAAATTATCAATTGACGAAACATTGGATTATTTATTAATCACTTACATTTTTGAAAGTATTCCTTACTTAACTCAAAAAACAAAACCTCAAAAACTGTTTGTCAATGTAAATGAACAAGCAAAATGGCTCCTACTCACCTACGCACGAAATGATCGCGATTTTCGACCTTACGAGGTCGCGGGAATTTCAAAAATATCAACGTCACCTGTAAAATTTCATTAATGTTTTTCGGAAGTTCAGCCCCATATTCTACCATATGTATAGAGTTTGTATTTCTTCACCATTAGATTTTATCATTTACTTCCTTTTCAGCCTGTCCCGAGTTTAGTCCTATTTTTTTCAAGTTATATACTATTTCTAATTTCGATTTCTTTCTAAATCCGTCTCTAATTTTCATTTTGTTAGTTTCAGTTTACCACATCACCTTAACTGCTCTCTGTGCTCCTTCATTAGGCATTAGAGATAAGATACTCTGTAGAGTTCTACTTTGATATTTTCATTTTATTTGTCTTTTGTATGTTTATCTAATTCATTATTACTCCTCCACTTCTGTTTTGTTGCTCTTCTTTTTTGTTAGCGAATATTAGTACATATCAGTCTGTTGTATCCTATGTGTGTTCTCTTTTCTTCTATATTCACTTCTTCAGTTATTTCGCTGTTATGAAATTTTGGAAAATAATTTGTTAAAATATTTGTCTTTGTTTAAACAACAGGCTACCTAAATTAGGTGTAGAGTGTAGAAAAAACCTGCATTTAAAATAACTTGGATAATGATTTTGATTTTTGATACTATAACCAAAAAACCAAAGAGCTCAACGTGTACCACGTGTTTCCTTATTTTAAGGATTGGTCCAATTTAATTTCAGATTAAATGTTTATTAAACCTTGTTTTTTATTTCCCTCATTTATCCCTGTATAGGCATAGATATTTCAAAATTGATTTGTAGGTTGTTCAAACAAATTATGAATATGTTTCTAATTTTTTTTACAAGGGGCTATTATAGATCGATGGTATAGGTATCGAGAATGAAGAATCGATTTTTTAGGTGTCGGTATCGAGAATCGAAAAATTTTGGTATTGACACATCTCTAGTTATAATGTTGTCAGCAGGAGTTCTGATGTTCCAACATTTTCCATTTGGTGCCATCTTTTGATATGAACAAGGTTCACGATATCTTATCAATTCAAACGTATCTATCTCCCGATTTGACTAAATTCGATTATTTTCTTTGAAATCTAAAGTATATTCCAATTGACCAGAAAAAATTTATGATTGAACAGTTGTAATAATAGAATAAATTAACAAACCCCCGAGGTACGAGAATTCTGAAATCGCCTCGGTTATTGTGAAGAAGTGAATGGTGGTCATTTTGAACATTTAATTTAATACATTCTGAATATTATCTATTATATATTATAATTATCTTCATATTACGTAGAGTTTTGTGATAGGGATATTATCAAAACTTTTACATCTGAACAAAGTGGTGAAATCCCTTTCCAACAAGATGCCACGCGACTTCCTTTCTTATCTAAAATTTTTGAAGGGGTGCTTATAATTCAGAGGGTGTACTGTTTCAGGTTTTTTTCACATGAATTTTCAAATTCTTTTCCCAAATGAGAAATTTTTATAACAGACAGAAGATCATTAATTTAAAAGTTATACTAAAAGCAACTAAATTCAAATGAATATTTATTCATTACATTTTTTTGACAAAGTTTTATGTACTAGAATAAATTTTGTGTGATTTAAAAAAAAAGCATCGTTCAATGCCCATCATCAAAACTAGTATATCTACTGATCTCTTTGAGGAAATATTTCATTTAATCAATCTTTGAAATATACCAGCGAAAAGGCAATTTGAAAATATCTTATGAAACGTAGTGGTAAAGTACTAAAGTAGTTTCTGCTGGTTTATGGGTCGTTGTAAATACCCACCGTCTTAAATACCTGTTATCTGGTTAAATTGCTCTTTTAAATCTTTATTAGTTTTACAAAACACGTTTTCTGGTAACACGATACGTTGGTTTTAGAAAAGGTTTACACCCGGCCTTTAATTTTATTTTCCTTAATAGTATTGTGTAATTTGGAGTTAATACAATAAATTATTAAAAACAAAAACATTGTTCATAACATTTCTAAAAAAAATACTTTTAATTAAAAGAAACTTTTATTTTCTTTAGACACATTTTTCGAAACATGTTTCAGCAAATTAGTTTAGAATCTCTTCCCAATTAATTTCACTAAAATACATTCGATGAAATTGTAGAAGATCGTGGAATGATTACCACCATATTATCGGAAACAAAACTTGATTGAACTGCAGTTTTACAATGGTTATAAATCGGCTAGCAAGAAAAAGAGAAAAAAGTATACTAAATATCAAAGTTCTGTTATATCCAATTACAATAGTGTTTTTCAAGAAAAATTAATAAATACTTGTAACTTATTTAATGAAAAAAGGTAGGAAGATTGTTTGGTTTGTCAACTTCCGAATTAGTTAGCAGCAAACAGCTTCAAATTAATCAAGTAAGAAACTGGTAAGTACTGGCTGCGCGTGGTTTTCTAGATCGTCATCCTGACTTGAGCTCACGAAAACCAGAAAATACTTCAGCTGCTCGTGATGTTGGGTTTAGTAGAGTGTCTGTAGAAGAATATTTCTAGGAAGAGCAGACAGAATGTTCAGAATCACTGCAGATGGTTTCAGAAGTTTGTGAAAATCACCAATCCAGTTGTGCTGATTTTAAATGGTCAAGCTTCTCATACCAAAAATTTGCAGTTAATTGAAGAAACACGTGAACATAACGTAACAATAATATGTTTCCCACCACACACCACTCAAAAACTACACTCAGCTGAAGTTAGTTTTAGCGGTCTTTGAGTATCTTTTATTATCAAGCTTTAACAGCATGGTTGAGATCAAATTCTGGGAAAGTAGTTTCCCAATTTGAAGTGACTGAACTTTTCATTTTTGTAAAGGCCTCCAAAGTCTAATTTAACGCTGAGAAGGAGTAACCCGAAGCTGATGCAACTCCAGGGCCATCGATAGTAGTACTCTCACAACGAACTCTCTCATTCATAAAATAGGGGTTGCCTCGAAAATAAGTTTTATTGTCAAACTTCTGTTGTAAAATGAAAATTTTCATATTTATGTTATCGATCGAAATTTAGGTCAGAAAATTTACTAGGGTTTCAATATGCAGTTCGCCAATTTTCACGACATTAACTTAAATGTGAAAAAGCAATTTCTCTGTATATATGTTTATCGAATAATAATATAAAGAAAAGGGAATTAAAAATAATTTGGCTCTCATTAAAATTTTTGCCTTCTAATGTGTAAATCAACAAAGACGCACTGATAAAAATCAAATGGTATTTGAGTGAAATATTTTAAGATATCATTTAAAACATCATTCAAATTTTGTACCACTAAGAAAATTCAACGATTGTAATAAATGGAAATACTCCATTAAACACAAAATATTTTCATTATCAGTATTATCATATATAAGACTCATTTTTTAACATCAATATTCTATCTGGTACCATTCACGCAATATATTTTGAAAAATGGATCGTTTGGTTTTCCAAAATATCAATCAATAATTTTCCGATAATTATCAAGAAAGTAGGTTTTCCTTGAATGTCTCCCAAGCTCCTTCTGATGTAACTTTTCTAGGGGAATTATGAGAATGAGTTGCTGTTTCCGATTCTGTACTGTGTCTACAAAAACAGTCGTCGTTAAATGAAAATATTATTTACATCAATCGCATTTCAGACATATATTCAATAATATATTCAATAATAGTACGTTGTTGCTTGAATTCGAAGGACCAATTGGTTCAAATGAGTGGTTGCGCATTTTTGGCTTCCCAACCCTTTTTTTTTGTCAATATCGTTCAAGACCAGAGTAAGAACTTTTGGAACATTTGGGAGATTATCTTCTTTCGGTAGAAACGATTTGTCGTGAACCTAGAACCAATCTTTGGTTATTCTGGCATAGTGACAAGAGATTAGATCCAGACGAAATATTATTTTGTCATTGGAATGATGTGCATTAATGAAATCAACCAATTTTGGAAGACATGCACATACATAAGGATGTCTAATGTCTGTTTCGGATATGGCACACCAGACCAAAACTCACTACTAGTGTTAGCTAAGGCATTTTCAATAGGACGGACCTGGGGAATATTTGGAGGATTATCTTCTTTCGGTAAAAATGGTTTGTCGTGAACCTTTAACCAATCTTTGGTTATTTTGGCATAATGACGAGAGGTTAGATCCAGTCGAAATATTATTATGTCATTGGCACACCAGACCAAAATTCTATCTCCAAATTTCTCTTTAGATTCATCTTTCACATAATTGGGAACATTTTATATGTCATTCGTGTAAAATCCATAATTGCTTTCGATTTCTGATACTTTTCATAATCCATGACCACAATTTTGTTCTCTCTAAAGTAACATCTTCTCAGTGTAAAAACGTTTAACTTCCTTTCTGACCTTCTAGTTGATGTTCTTAATTTGACTTCTGGTCATTTTACGAATCTAATTGACTTAGTATTAGTTAATCTTTAGACAGACCACTTTTTGGAAGATTTAAGCATGCTTTTCCTAGTTCACATCTGGTTTAAAGATTCTTCGGGCTATTGAGTACATTTCCAAGTTAGTGTGGGAGTGTGAAAAAACTCCAAAAGTTTCAACTAATAAAAATAAAGTAACCCTAGTGTGGATATCAGTCTTCAAGCTTAAATCACACAATGAGGAAGCATGAATCAATATTTTGGACCAGGGATAGATAAAAGATCAGATGGAGTTTTACTAAGAAACACTTCAGATTCAAAACAATCCAAACGGGTCATAACAAAGTTTGAGAATTTTCTCTCCAGAAACGAGAGCCGATGATCAGCCTTCTGAAAGGTATCTCGTAAAGACATGAAAGAGGACCAGGACAGCGCGAGCAATGCTAATACCTTGTAAATTTGGACAAAAACCTCTCAAAAAATTGCTTCTTTTAGGAAAAGTCTGCGTATTTTGAAGATTTTCACACAAAAAATATCTTTTTAGGTATAGGTGTAGAGCGGCCTTTTTAAATTATCATATTATGCAATGATGATTTAGAAAATAAGGCAATAGTCATTTTTAAAAGACTATTTCAGAGGTTTTATATTTCTTACGACCTTTTGTCGCATTTTCATTTATTTTATTTATATATGCTGTATTTCACAGAAATGTTATGAGAAGAATATTGCCTCAAATTTCTATTAAATACAAAACAAAATATAGTATATGCTTTACTCTTTAACTTTAGCTTACGAGCGTCTACATATATATATATATATATATATATATATATATATATATATATATATATATATATAAAGCGGGTTGCGGATAGATAAAAGAACACACTGGGAATCTAACAAAAGTTAAAGCGTTCCTTGTAAGAAAATCAATTCCCACTTCCACATGAAAGACTTCAAAAGTTTGTTAGAGATTTCCTTTTCTTCTACAACCTTCGCACCGCTTCTAAGGCTGTTTTATATGAAATACGGCTACAAAAACAAATTAGGAGTCAACTGCTCAAATTTTATTATACTGAGTGTGGGGTCGTGTATTAGATAATATCCATACTCTACATCATTTATATTTTCACATTTAATAAATGAAAATATCATTGGAATGAACAAATTTCAGATTTAGAATTTTCTTTATCAAAATGGGTTACTTCTCAAGTCTTAAGGTAGACGAATCAAAACAAATATTTATGATTTGATTGTTTTTCAAAATATTATCCATTAAGATGCTTGTGATTTGAATTCGCACGTTTGTTCAGGTGTATTTTTGATCTACGGGACTAAACAAAGATCATTGAGTGATAAACCACAACTATATGGTGGATAACCTAACAATTCGATGTTTTGACCGTTCAAAAACGTTTTTGTTTAAACTATTGTGTGAGAGCTCGCATTGTCGTGGTTCGTTGATGTTTTTGAACACTTCTGGCAAACCAATGCTGGTATACCACCCATATTTGAACGATCTAAATTGCTCTAATGGAAAGGTGGCGATAAGTCTAGTTATCACCAGAAATCAAGCGACTATTTGCTTCAAAGTGCCTGTCATAATCTCATAGACGTCTTTTGAACGATTGTCAAATTTAAGGTATCCAACAGATCTTCTTGTTTATTTGTTTATTGTTCATGTAATATTGAATGTATGCGAGTGGAATTAATGCCCAAGTACGCCTCAATCTCATGGTATGTCACATGACCATCTTGTCATATCAGTTCACGCACAGCATCGATGTTTTCTAGCACAACAGCAGATTTTGGACGACTTTCACATAGTGTGACCACGATTGAATCCGAAAAACCAGTGGCTTTATCACATTGATATTGGTTCAATCCACGTGGAAAGGCAAACAACCATTCAAATAGCAATCGTATGACAACACGTTCAGAGTACGTCAAACTTTATGAAGATAATGTCAGATTTGACATATTCACAACAGTGTTGCCTTATCTTAAGATATTAGTAAAATCCTCGTATTTGGGTAGACTGGGAACTTTTGGTTTCTTCGCTTATCCATTTATTAGTTTGTGAACTGCCATTCGACTTGTTACATTTTGGATATTTCTTTTTTCACGTAGTACAATATATCCATTCCTAACATTCGAATTTGTGAAGACATTAATTTATTATCGACTCTCCTCTTCATTCAAAAAATTCAATAAAATCTCAATTATGTTATTAATAAATAAGAACTTGACATCTTATTTGAAATTTGCATCACGTATATTGATTTCATATGAATCTTATCTACTATTTAAATAGATGGATTCCTAAAAGGGCGGACCACTAAACCATTCACCCCTATAACGACTTCACTAATTCTTGTAGAAAAAAAAGTGTTCGTGTTTGAGTTTTGAGGTTTAACAAAGAAAAAGAACTATCCTACATAAACTAGACCGATCCTAATTGCCGTGAATGTATCACAATTATTTAACCCAACATCCCGTACCATTTATTTTCTTAGTAGACGCAATTTACAGGTTTCGGTTAGTCCTACTGCGTCAGGTGTAAACAACAGGTAGTCAATGCTATCCGCAGCATCACAATGGCCACTATTGTGAATGAAATATAGATTCAGAAGTTGAATTTGTCTGTTTTGTGAGTTAGTGATGTCGAGGTCAAACATAACATTACGAATCATGATTGAACTATAATAGATCAGTATTATCATATTAATTCGATTATATCTACAAGTATCATAAAATCTTTGGTTTACTTAGAAAATATTGACAAGTCATGAAAAATTCTTGATCTGGTGAATAGAATTATATTGACAATTTTTATTCAATCATAGTTATCCGATTCAAAACATTCTACGACCTTGTCCGGTACCTACTTTCCACTTTTTCCAGTCGCTAAAGTTCAGATCTCGTACACACTTCGATTTTTTTATTCTATGTATTCATGATCTTCTCTTCCTATTTTTCTGTAGGATCCATTTCACTATTTAATTTTTGGCAGTCTTTCTTCTTCTCGTATCAAAGCAACTTCTAGATACTTCTATTCATTGCATCGTGGATTCTCAGCAGTGTTCATTATTTTTCTATTTCCTCTAAGTTATTAGTCCTCACTTCATTCGCTTAGTAGCTTTCTCAAAGACTGATTCATCCAGGTCGCACCTCAAAGAAATTTGAGATCAAACTGGTGTTCTCCATCTTTCTTAGACCTATATATCAACGATCTACTCGTCAAAACTGAGAAACATCGACGATATATACTGTAGTGGTCATTCAAATTAGCCGCCTCAATAAACTCGGCTAACACACAATGGAACCAATTTGATTGAGTTTATTGCAGCAAAGATCCAGGCTGTTGTTTTTACAAAGAAGGCCACTGTAGTTCAGGATTTAGTCTAGACATAAAATATAATAAAATATCACCGCGAATTCTCTTGCTGGGTGATGAGGTTTGAAGTAATATGTATTGGCATGGTCAAATTAGCTAAGTCAGCTTCATAAATATTTTGAGTTTTCTTAAAGAGCAAAAAGCTATTTATTTCGCAACTGCTTCTAATCCTCTACAAGGTCTAGAGTCGTCCATATTTGAAATATGGCTCGCACATTTGGAGCTCGAATTCCAAGCATACCCTGAAGGGGCTCGACTCAATAGAGAACAAGAGCGAAGTTTTATTTATGGACGATGCAGAGTTGATCAGAAACTAGGAGAGCTTAAAACATAGAATGTAATTTAACAAAGTGGTTTTACAATCTTTTACATCTGCAATCTAAACTGGATTTAACCATCCCAATACCCTGACACGTAATTTCTGCTTGATGTCTTAGGATCCACGGAGAAACCGTTTGTCTAGTCATAAAGTATCACCATCACTGCAAATTCGCTTGTCGGTTGTTGAAGTTGAAAGCATTATGTTCTGGGATAGTCACGTGACCGATTTAGCCAAGGAAGCTTCAAAGAAACTTAAAGCCCTCTTTAAGAATCAAAAAGTATATAGTCCACAACATATTCTAATCCTCTACAAGGTCAATATTCGTCCAAATTTGGAATATTGCCCGCACATTTGGAACTCGGCCCCCAAGTATACTCGATAGAGAAGAAGAGAGAAGTTAGATTTATGGGCGATGCAGAGATGACCATAAACTAGGAGAGCTTAAAACATAGAATGTAGTTTAAGAAAGTTGTTTTACTATTTCTTAGATCTGCAATCCAAACTGGATTTAACCATCCCAATACCCAGACACGTAATTTCTGCTTGATGTGTTTGGAAAAACGTCTTAACATCCACAGAGAAGCCATCTGTCTAGTCATGAAGCATCACAATCACTGCAAATTCGCTTGTTGGGTGTTGAAGTTGAAAGCATTATGATCTGGGCTAGTCACGTGGCCGATTTAGCCAAGGAAGCTTCACAGAAACTTGAATCCTTCTTCAAGATCAAAAAGTATATGCTCCACAACATATTCTAATCCTCTACAAGGTCCATATTCGTCCATATTTGGAATATTGCTCGCACATTTGGAACTCGTATTCCAAGCATACGAGAACGACTCGATTTATAGGCAAACCATAATTGACCAAAAACCAGGGCAGTTTAAAGCAGTGTTCACCAACCTTTTTTGTGTCCAGCCAAAGACTTTCTAAAATCCTTATGCCCCTCACCTCACTCGTGACAATTGAGACTTTTTGTTTGATTCAACTGCTTCCGAGTCACGAGGTGCCCCTGACAGCTTCTTCATTCAAGAATTTATTTTTTTCTTCAATTGGGCACTGAAATCTAGCATTACAATGATACAATGAAATGGACCTGAACTAAATGGTTAAACTCATATCAAGTCCATTTTCGAATTGCCTTACGTTACAATCAAATTACCTCCCTATAGGGCGTGAGTCCCACGTTGGGAAATATAGGTTGAGAGTATAGAAAAAAGGTCACCGATCAGACTAGAAATAATTGTTTTTTTTGCCATGCTCATTCCATATTTCAATTTTCTATCATAGGACACTTTTTTTAATAACTGATATTTATAGTTCTTACTTTTTATTTACAGGATGTCCCACGATGGGTTAAAACTATCTGTATATGGTAAGATACATGAAAATGTCTACGTTTGGGTTTTCGGATACGATCTTTTTATCTAAAATATTTTCTACCGGAAGTCGACTGTAACTCTGTTATTTTGAACACTCCATATATTAATACATTTTTGAAATCTACGTAAAATTTTAGTAAACTTTTGTCTTAAAGCTTTGATCGAAAAATACATACTTTTTGGGTTATTATTTTTTTTATAAAAAGTTTGACCATTGCAGACCCTTATAAATTATTTTTTTACGAGGAGACCCTCAAAGATATGAATACGGTTTCTATTTGGTTACTCTCAGCAAAGTCGAATGAATCTAAATCTATGTTGAAAAATGTTTTATTTTATACAGGGTATGTATAAAAAGTGTTCAAACTTTAACTTCATAAATATCAAATCTTTGTATTTTTTAATTAGAACCACCCAGTTTTTTCAATTTTAATGCATTCAGCGGTAAAAAATGAAGAAAACTCATGTATAATTTTCTATACCTAAACCTTACCGTTATCCAGATATTAAATATTTACTGTAAATTTTTAAAAAATTTATAGAGATGCAGATGTGGTCTGCCATATACAGATAATAACTCGTCGTGGGACACCCTGTATATTCGATGATACGTTGTACAACGGTTATTACTATGAAGCGAATATAGTTATTTTCCTAACAAGTGCGGAAAGTGATACTTTCCCGCACGCGAGTGCAGTTGTCTCGAACGACTAGTAAGAATTGCCAGTGGAAATATTTGGTTTCAACTGGAAGGTAGATGACGTCGATGAGGATGGCATCGGTTGCAGGTCGCATAAAGATGTTGATGACGGTGACGGCAACGTTTTTAAGTCATTTGTTGTACAAAAAATTTTATTTAATATTTTTTTCTTCTGATTCTCGGAGTCCTCCAGTAGTAGACTTCCAGCAACCGAGGCGCTTTAGGTTGGTTATTTCTTCGCCGGAGACTGTTAGGAACGTTGCCGAAGAATGTCTGAATACTGTGTCCTGTATAACGTTCCGGATGAGGTAGGCGTAAATATGCAGCAATCTCTGCTGGCATCTTCCCAAAAGTGTTTACGCCAACGCAATGATTTAAGCATTTTCCATTCTTATAACGAATAAAAAATCGGCGGTGTGGAGTGGTAGGTGGTCGTAAATCTGCATACATAATAGGTTCCATCATTTATTTCTTCAGATAAAACAAATGATCTTGACGAATGATTTTTGGAATCAGAAATTTTCACAACAATTAGGTTGCCTTTATCTTGAATGTCGTCGACAGTGATATTTACAAGTTCGGATCTGCGCAGAGCGCCAGCCAGTGCAAAAATGGTACTCACTTTAATCATTAGGTATACCTCATCGAGACCTAGCATAACCCTGGATATATCTTCTTTTGTTTTATTTTTACTGAACTTTTTACCATCGAACAGTGGGACCATAATGTATTAGATTTCAAAACCTTACTTAGGCCTGAAAAATACGCCAGAAATACCTCTTCCTTATATATAAGTTTTGGCCCCGTTCTCCTTACACCATGTATCAAAATAATCGTATTGCTTCTCATACCTTAGTCTGGATTTGGCAGGTAACAGCTCGGAATTAGCTTCATTTGCAGCCTTCAAAATGGCTTCGGGAAGTTCTTCATCAGATGAATCCATTAATATTATTGTATCGGATTCGGTTTAATGTGGTTTAATTTAGAAGAAGATTGTACTTATTCGGTTACTTCCAAGACGTTTTGAACAACTTTAACGTTTTAGTAATTTTTATATTTTATATATTTTATATTTTCAAAAAAATAAAAATGCTACAAAAAGCATGAAAAGGTTTAAATTTTATTTGATGGACTATTTCGTATATATTTATTTACCTGTAGTAACAATAGTTATAACCTCCGAAGTAAAAAACTATCCAATAAAGTCAAAATTTGCATAAATTTACTTTCCCGCACTAGTGGTGTGACACTTTCAAAACTAAAATGCGTGCGGGAAAGTGGGTTAAAGCGCACGGTCGTAGAAAAAATTATGTTATGAGTTGTTGTGGAAGTTTACCTTTTCGAGCGGATTCTATGGTCTTATCAAATTAAAACGAAAAGGAAACTGGAGTCTGATTAGGGAATAGTTTTATTTTAAATTCTTTCTAATAAAGAAATGTTTCCATTTCGACTGTCTCTTAAGAACCTCCACCATCAACTTAGTTGCGTTCGATAATGTAGAACGCAAAACAAAGCGAGCAGAAAACGATGATTCCATGCACGTGATCATCGATCTCGAAAATTCAATATTAAAGAAAAATCTATGATCCGTTATAACTCAAGAGAGTAGTTTTTAATCGAGAAAATTACGTCGTGGGACACTCTGAATATATAATATAATTTGCTTACTGTGGCTTGTCTTCGTCCCCATTTTCCGTATTCTCCCTTTAGTTTGTATTCGTTTGCGTATAATACTTAATCATCTATGATCTGAAGGGTTTTATGTATCCATTTCTATTTATCAATCAATGGAAAATTGAGCTGGTTAACAAAATAAAACTTATACTTCATCCATCCAAAATATTACTTTTTCCCAGTTCTAAATTATCCAGTGTTGATATTTTTTGCGATTTACTGTGTTTTCTTCTTAATTTTCTTACCGGTTTCTGGTTTTTTTTAAGTACATCGACTAATTCCAAATTTTCTTCACGAAATGATTGCAGCAATCTTTAGGCAGTTATTTTTCTAGATCTTTCAAAATTGCGTTTAGCTTCTAGTGACTTTAAATTTAGTACTTACATCGTTAATAATCGATGTTATTATACCCAGATATTTTACTAAAAAAAACTTGTCCTACATTGTGTAACTTTACGTTTTTCTAGAAGAGTTTCGGTTCAGGAGAAATTAAAACTCGATGTTCACATATTTTTGCCATTGAAAACGTCAAATGATTTAGTTACATGGTTTATTAATATGATACAAACAGATTGAGTTTCATATATGGAACACCTCAATTATCTCGAAAACAGCGTATACGATTTTATGCATGTTTTTGTACAAAGGTCTTATGATACATCTGGTATTATGGTGGTATTCACATTGTTGTCAGATCTTTATTTTTTCCGGAAAACAAAAATTTTCGTTTCCGAGATAATTGAGGCATTTCATTTATAAAACTCACTTTGTATACATATTTGATTTTTTCATTTATTAAATAATCAAAAATTTATCTTTGTCTAGATGAATTTGAACTGTTGCAAGTTTTGTTGAAACATCTTGTTAAAAACAAATTCTTTTCTTTCGTTAACATTCTATTAATGAATGATTCGATCAACTGACTACAATTTGTCATTATGTTACTTATTATTTCGAAAGTTATTTTGAGACCTACAATTTATGTTAAAATGTGTGCGTTTCGAATCTCGAGTTTCTTCCGTCGTAATTTTCTCACTGGAACATGTTTAGTAAACTTATTACAATTTTTTGTCCTTTAGTTCAGTGCCTTCAAAGTGGCTTAATAGTCACAAAAATAAAAACACATAATGAGGGTATAAGTATAATTATACTGTATTGCGTCTTGCGTGTTTATGTTAGCATCTGAAAACTGGTTTTTGTCACATTTATATATAAGAATGTCGCAGCCAGAGGTGGTACCCGTGGGTATGGTGAGTTAAAAAGATCGGCGTTAAATGATAACGATTAACCAAATTTTCGTAGGTATTAGTAGCTAAATGAACAGATTAATAAAATTCATCAATAAGCTAAACGGAAAATTATTATTCATATTTCCACATCCTCAATAATTTTTCAAAATGAATCTTATCCTCATCCAACTATCTGTACTTGCGTATATCTCTTTCTCTTCAATCGTACGTCCAATCGATCAACATTCTTATCCCACTTTATTATTTAGCTTTAGATGTCCTAACGATCTTAATTTTACTTTCTATTAAATATTTATTTTTACCAAATTCTCTTCACTTTTCGTTAAACATTATTACTGCGAGGGTTGTCTGAAAAGTTTCCGATATAGAAAGAAACCTTTTATTTTCGTCAAAAATGTGGTGGGGTGCGAAGAACGCACGTGCATCGAGCGCACAATAACATTTAGAAAACATTTCGTGTATTTGGCGCACACTAACTTTGACGAATCCGAAAGATCGTTCTACGAGCGTAGGAGAAAATTTGATCTGACGAAATTGAGATCTATAAACAAAACGAAAAACCATCAGCAGCATCTAAAATTTTCCAAAATGAGCGTATGTTCAATATTATATAGAATATTGAACAAAAATTGATAGAAAAATATTGGTATTTTGGTGTTTTGAATTTTCTACAAAAAAATCCTTTTAATTTAAGAATTATTAGGTTAGGTTAGGTTCAGTTAGATTAGGTTAGGTTAGCTTTATGAATTAATAACGTATATTTTCATGATCCTTGTCCGTAGGTTAAACTCCTATTGGATGCCTCCGGAGCCAAGGATGGAGAGAGCCAGTACAGCCGCCACCTGTGAGGTGATGTCCACTAAGAACGGTTCCACTTCAGTCAGTAAGTGGAGAAGAAGGTGGGTTTTTAGCTGGTAGGCGTCCCAGAGGTCTTTGGAAGATTTTCCCACTCACACAATAAAAAAAGTTAGATTAGGTTAAGTTAGGTTAGGTTAGTTTGGGCCTAGGAGCCTGGGGGTGATACTAGCAAAGAAACTACTTTTCTCTGAACTGAACTGAAATGTGTCATCGGGGTTAAACTGCAAACTATTTCGTCAAGCAGATTCTTACGGGACATGGGTCATTCGGGACCTTCACTAAAATAATTGGAAAGACGAAGTAACAGACGACCCATACAAGAGAAGATCAAGGGAAAACTACCGAGAGAAAACGAAATCGTAGAATACATGGTAAGCTATAAAGAAAACTGGCAAAACATATCAGAATATATGACGGTGGTGATGAGGAAGAAGGAGAAAGAGGACAATTGGGTAAGTAATATAAGAGCATGAGAGGTATGCTGATGAAATGACAGCTTCTGTTCTGCCAGCATACAAATACTCATGAGGATGCTTAAAAAAGGAGGGTGGCTTACACAGCTAGCTAATAGAAAGGCATAAGCTTTTGGCCGCTACCTAAGGGGCTAAAAAAAGGTTAGGCTAGGAGACTATGATTATAATCTCATTGATGAGAAAGTATTAACTCTCTGTTGTTAACTCTTTTATAATTTTTAATAATCATTTCAAGGTAAATACAGGGATTCAAGATACTTGCAAATGTTCGCTCGGACCACCATGCGCTAGACTCGTGCGTTCGATGCATTAACGTTCTTGTGAACACGTTTTCATGAATTGGCGATCAAAATCAAGACAATTTATTAACAAATCCATAATCCCAAACCTTTTATTCAGTCCAGAATAAATTTTCCTTGTATATGTTGAAATTAGCAAGCATACTAATCTACTCTGTATTCATTTTCTATTTATATTTAGAACTTTGAACATATTGTTATTTATTTATTGAATTATAATACTGAATATTTATTTTATACTAATATTTTATACTAACTTCTAGGTGATAAGTATTTTCAAATAATCTATAGGCGTTTCCAGTCTCAATTCCACGTCAATTATTTCATACTTGTCCGCAGTTAATTTCCAATTTGTCAGATTTAGTTGCAACCCGTGGTTAAAAAATCTAGGTGCGACGTTGATATGAATGAACGGTTGCAACAACCTTACATAAACCTGTTCAACTACAATATTTAAAGGCGCTTTTTCGTACGAACTGCAGCACTCTTATTAATACTACCCCAAGGCAACATCATAATTTATGTTAGAATCATATCAATATTATATTTATTGAGTTTGTCGTTTGAAAATCTTGTAGAGTCGATCATATTTTTAATTTTTTCACCAATAACTTCCATTCGATATATGAAATTAATTGGCTGTAAAAAAACTCGTACGAAATACGATTTTTTTATTTTATGAAGAACATACAACAAATTCCCGTTGAGAGAAAAAAATGCAATGTCAACATTATTTTATTAAAAAAGATTGCAAAAAGGGTTACTGTAGGAGCTCAAATTTCTCTCTCTCTCTCTCTCTCTCTCTCTCTCTCTGTCTCTCTCTCTCTCTCTCAAAATTCTTCTTCGGAGATCTTCTGGAAAAAAAAGCGGCCCGATAACTTTGGCCCGTCACGTGACAATCACAAAAGGACAGACGCACGAAACCTCCCGCATGGATACCTACCCACACATATACACACACATCCCAGACAGGTTTAATTCTTCTTTAAATGATGACGTGAGGATTCTGATCGTTCCAGTACATGCAGTTAATGCTGATTTACCGTACCGTTCAGTTTGAAGGTTGTTTATTTTGATCACAAAATAGAATGCTGGAATTGCGAATCATCCTGACTGCATCCGAGATAACACAATTCGCAAAATTTCAATCTGCGATCGAAATCATCTTCGTAGAAACGCTCAACTAACGCCAGCGCCACTGTTTCCATATTTTCGTTAGTTATTACAGATATCGACCGTCCAGAGCGCGTCGCGTCGCCAACAGAGCCCGTTTTTAAGAATTTCTAGTAGCAGCGAGCTCGTAAATTGTTGTTGAAATTAGGTAAACATAATTTACCATGATATTCGAAAATCCCGATTTCGACAACTAAACCAATCCAAACCTCATGTGGGTCAAGGAGGGGGGGGGACTGAAAGGTATATCAAGTATTGCCTAACTGAATTAAATATAATATATTGGCCAGATTTAACGTCCCGCTATTATGAATATAAAATACCTTTTAAACTTCTTAATCCGTACGCAGATACGACGATAAAAAAACAAACTTGAATCTTTTTAGACAGCGTTGTCAGACTCATAAGTGTTGCCGGACTTATGCGACTTTTTCGAGAATGTCTTACTTATGCCAATATCTTTATTGTGTTTATCTGCATATTGCGTAAGGAAATACCAACATAGATTATCCATATATTTAACGGGTTCTTCAAATATGAAAAGAAAGAGGAAAAGAGATTGGTAGTTAGAGCTCCCATAAGAAACCGTATCGCGAGAATTAGCAAAAAATGATAAAAAATACAGAACAAGACGAAAGTGTCCTAAATATACCCCAAAACGATTAGCACGAATACCAAGATACTGTCGTCGACTCTAGCGGATACATTTTGATAATGAAAAAGTGATGTTATGGACGACGAAATACATTCTAAAATCAAAGAAAACGATTTTTTGGACTAAAAACTTCCTTAATTTACCCCAGGTACCACAAATTGAATCTGTTTTATTATTGTTTCGGCTCTGATTTATCTTCCTTTTCCTACTCCTTCCTATCTGAATTAAAAAATAATAACAAATTTTTAGAATTTCATGTCATCAAACAGAAATGCAGTCATGTAGAGCAGCGGAGCTGTAATGAATATTACTACTTGCTATTAATTACGACCTTGAAACTCAAGAACTGTGTGATGTATCGATACTGTCATATAATACAAGAATAAAGATCATAATATATACCGGGTGGCCTGATAATAATTACCTTTGTTCATATTCATATGATTATACAAGATAAAAAGTTGTAGCAAAGATTTTTGTGTAAATATTATAAACACAATGTGATATTAATATCAAAAGTGATAATTTAGTCAAGCAACCATCATAACACTCTTTAATACCAAAAAGCTATATACTCCGCATTAGCTTGTAGTCTCTACAGATTCATCCATCTTTGGAGCTAGGCTAACAAGCATATTTTGAAGATGCTCGACTAAATACAGAAGAGATCAGTTCGACTTATGAGCCATCCAGAGTTGACTTGGACAGCTTAGAGCATAGAAGAAAAGTCTCCGATCTGAATCTGTTTTACCGATACTACCACGACAAATGCTCGATCTATAGCAGTTTTTGCAAGACTCATTTCTTTGGAGATCTGCCTGCTATCAAGGCAGGTCTTTCCCGAGCACTACAAAAATTCAAGATACATATCCACAGGCATCTCCAAACGGCAGGCACCAATCGAATTACTCGAGTGTAGAAGGGTTCACCTTTTGCGCTTGCTTTTCACATAAAAAAGAGCAGACCCTAAGGGTTTTAATCCATTTAATAAGTTATATAATATCTAATTTATTTTTTATTGCAGTTTACTAAAAGTTCTGTTCATCCTAACCTCATTTTACCTTTCTATTTCATTATTATAAGTTGTTTTCGTGCTTTTTGAATTTTATGTTTTTCTTTTTTAGGCCACATTAATCTCTGCCTCGCAACTCATCTGATCATTTTTAATGGTAAATTTTTTTTCAATTTCTTATTTCTTAGACCTTTTGATATATTAGTGCATCTAAATGTTCTTGATTGTAGGTCCCTTCTGTTTTAAAATTAGTTTTTTTTGATATTTTTAGTAAGAAAGATCATTTTTGACGTTTCGCCTCTTCCTTAATTCTTTATCAAAATATTTAAAGAAAAGTCGAAACATCAAAATTTAACTTTCTTTTAAAAATTATCAAAAAAACTGATGTTAAAACAGAATAGACCTAAAATCAAGAATATTTAGATTTACTAAGGTTTCTAACCTCTCTTTTCATCTTTCTCTTACAAGTAACTGTGGGTTCTGGATATCCTAACTATTCTGGTAGTCTATCTCAATTTCACAGTAATTTATTTTCGTACTATAGGAATATTCTTCTTTTACTTTTTTTTCATTTTTTTTCCGACTCTTTCTGTTTATCTATGGTGAATTAACATCTCATTCTTGGTCTTTCTATATGCTTAGGCTGGATAAGGATGTACTTTGTAACTTATCTGATCATTTCTAATGGTTTTGAACCATTTATCAAGTTGTATAAGTTCTCTTTCTCAATTTTTTTTCTTACTGCTTATTGTGGTTTCTGGTTATCCTAAGTCTAATCTGCCACACCAACACCAACCTAGAGAGAAGACTGAAGAGGACGAAGTCAATTGAGTTAGTTATCTAAGTGCTTAGTGTGTAAGCAGAGCAAAGTGCGGAATTTTACATATAAGTGTTAGTATAAATAATAATAATTGTGGTTATAATAATTGAAGGAACTTCTACTGATTAAGACCCTCAATTTACATTACATTACAAACATTTATAGTAATTTAAGATAGAAAACTAGGTTTTCTTGAAAAAATGCTTTTTTGTCTTTTCCTGGTTATTTTTCTTTGTATAGTATCGATTAGATATTGAATATCATTCTATTGCTATTTGCATCCCTTCCTGGGTCTTTCTTCATGTTTCAAGCCAGATTCCTATCTACTTTCAAATTCATTTGAACGTTAGGAATTGAATCCACTTCTGTTGGATTCCTTAATTTTTTTTGGTCTTTATCTTTATTGAGGTTAGATCAGAATTTACTTTGGAACTAATCTGATCTGATCTCGGTTCCATGAATCTTTTCACCTTCTATGCCATATTAGAATCTACTTAATCTATGTAAACTTTTTTTAAAGTTGTCCGCCTCGGTAGTATATATATATAATCAATGTACCTACCTATATTATTACAACTTGTTAACAGAATTCATCGGCTTTATGGTTTTCTACTGTTTCGTAACCATTTAAATTCTATCTATTCATACATTTGATCTGTCGACAAGTTTCCAATTATGAATCAACTTCTCGAATTATCCGCTGCAGCAGACGCTTTCCCCATGATAAATTATAATTGAGCTAATTTCTTGATATAAACCAAACGAACTTATATTCCAAAGCCATTAAGGTTGAACTGTGATATTGATTGCTCGATATTCATAGAAATTTACATCTATTCGGGCATATTTTCTGCAATTTACAATCGTTTTGGTTTCGTACGTCGAAGAGAAATCAGTCAATTAAAAATCAAAACTGTTTTAATACTTGCGTTTGGATTACCAAGTTATCGTCTTCGGAGACCGAAAATTAACTAAATCATTGACAGAAGTTTGTAGTTTTTTCTAAAATGTTTGGATATTGAATTACCCAATTTTCAACTATCATCCTGAATATGTCTCCTTCCCATGCAAAGTTATGTAGAATACAATCATATTTTTGAAGATAATACGTTGGATCATATTTTCATATTCATGTTTTAACAACAAATTATCTTCTATTATAATCTTCTTCAAAGTGTTGTGAATTGGTGTCAAATCTCCAATCAATTGGAAACACCGTATCCATGTCTCTGCAACCTGAAGCTCGCAAGCTACACATAAAAAACAACTGTTTCATGGCTTCAAAAACAAATAAAATCTTAACGATCATTATCCGCTAAAACAGTACAAGATGGAATGAAGGAAATGTTTTCCAATGTAACATATTTGCAGGTGGAAGATATTCAAATTTCTTCATAAAAGACACAGCACAAGTTGATATTTTTGTCAGAGATATGTCTTCCCTGTCTGTGGACAAACTAGAGGGGAAGATATATATCAAATACAGTGCAAAAATGTCCTGAGGATCATGGGATCAATTTAAATAAAACCGTTTTGATTATAACTGATAGAGCCAGAAGTATGGCAGGAAAAACTGAAAGGGCAACAACGATTTTTCATAGCAAAATAAACCACGAAGAAGCTCTTTGTGCCCAAACACTTTCGGCTAAAATAGCCGAGGTTAATAGCATCTTATCAAAAGCACACCACCACAGCTTGAAGATTTTTGAAACGAAATGGGGACTCAGTATTTTGATCTGCTTCTTCATAATAAAGTGCGATGTCTTTCCTAAGGTGAGATGTTGAAACTTTTTGCACTCTTCTTGGATAAAATAAATACATTCCTAAATAAAAAAGGTATTAACCACCCGGAATCTTAAATTGCAAGAAAAAGGAAACCTTTTGCTTTGCTGTAGGAATTGGTAAAAATCTACATTGAGTCATTTGAAATTGAAGCTGGATCTCTAGAAAAGCAATCGATCGATTTAAAAAGTGAAGCTTTGTGGAAAGGTAAATTTACAGAGTTGAAAAGAAAAATAGTTGGAGGTTCAGAAATGTATGTAAGTAAAAGTGAATAGCTCTGAAAGAAGTGCCGGGATTTGAGGTTTTTTATTCGACGTATGGAATAGTTTTTTGGAATGCTTTACTGAAATTAAGTTTTGACTATTATGATAAATATGATAAAAAACAACTAAAAAATGGGAACTTAGAGTCATAATTGAAACTTCTTCCAAAACCTTGCAAATCAAACGCTCCCATTGAATTTCTTTGCACAATTGTTTGTTTTGACTATCTTCGGATCGACATATTCGTGCGAGCAAGGCTTTCTCGTATGAATATGATAATAAAACAATTAAAAAATGAAAATTGGAGTCATAATTGAAGCTTGAAACAAGTTATGAGACAAATTCATCTAAAACTTGCAAATCAAACGCTCCCATTGAATTTCTTTGCGCAATTGTTTGTTTTGACTATCTCCGGATCGACATATTCGTGCTAGCAAGGCTTTCTCGTATGAATATGATAATAAAACAATTAAAAAATGAAAATTGGAGTCATAATTGAAGCTTGAAACAAGTTATGAGACAAATTCATCTAAAACTTGCAAATCAAACGCTCCCATTGAATTTCTTTGCGCAATTGTTTGTTTTGACTATCTCCGGATCGACATATTCGTGCGAGCAAGGATTTCTTGTATGAATATGATAAGAAGACAACTGAAAAATGGGAACTTAGAGTCATAATTGAAACTTCTTCCAAAACCTTGCAAATAAAACGCTCCCATTGAATTTCTTTGCCCAATTAATTGTTTTGACTATCTTCGGATCGACATATTCGTGCGAGCAAGCGCTGTCTTGTATGAATATAATAAGAAAACAACTAAAAAATGAAAAATTAGAGTCATAATTGAAACTTGAAATAAGTTATGAGACAAATTCATCTAAAACTTGCAAATCAAACGCTCCCATTGAATTTCTTTGCGCAATTATTTGTTTTTGAAGTTAGGGTTGTCAGTGATTGCTCAATTATTTCATGTTTTTTTTTACTTAAATAATATGTGATTGTTCAATAATTCCTTATAAATATATGTACATTATCTAATTTATTATGTAAACTAAAGCAAATATATATAAATAGATATTTTTTTATTTTAATAAAAGATTAGATTTTTTATCAAAAAACCTTATATTCTAATAC
The DNA here is from genome assembly GCF_026230105.1 of Diorhabda sublineata. Classification (NCBI taxonomy): domain Eukaryota; kingdom Metazoa; phylum Arthropoda; class Insecta; order Coleoptera; family Chrysomelidae; genus Diorhabda; species Diorhabda sublineata. The sequence continues at coordinate 12,846,818 of NC_079481.1, read as the reverse complement.
ATGTATTGAATATAATTATCTATATCTGTTCTTGTCCTCATCCTGTGAATCTTCTTTGTTTGCTTTTTTTTAAATAACTATGAATTCTTTTCCTTTTTTGTGGATTCCGAATTTTTAGATCACCATATCAAAAAAACCTCTAACAGTCAAATTTTTAATCGATTGATTTATTAGAAGGGTAACCTCACAAAAAAATATGAGAGTACCTTTATCTTTTGAACTTACCAACACTCACAAGTATCGTCTTCAGAGTTCAGATTTCCTTTGTACGATGACCGATATGAATATTTTGAGATACCACGAGACCATAGGAGTTCAAGCTTTAACTTCTTAAAATGTGAATTGATGTAGTTGGTGATTATGTATCTTAAATCATATATACCAGAAAAAATCCAATTTCAGGATATAATGATATCTTTTATAAAATTTTCTGTTGAAACAACGAAGCGATTCGAATTTCCTTTCTTCGTTGTTTTGTTTCGGATATTTAAAACGTTTTTTGCAATTTCAAATGTAATATATATATACATGCATTCATCCTCGAGATCAGGCTGTGTAACGGAAAATAATGATTCTGACCTAACGTGAAACTGAATCCGGTTAGATGACAGTAACTAAAAATTGGGAAACATGATGATCATTACATTCAATTAACAGCATATTCAGTAAATTAATACATTTGAAATTTAGTTGTTCATATAATAATAATAATAATAATAATAATAATAATAATAATAATAATAATAATAATAATAATAATAATAATAATAATAATAATAATAATAATAATAATAATAATAATAATAATAATAATAATAATAATAATAATAATAATAATAATAATAATAATAATAATAATAATAATAATAATAATAATAATAATAATAATAATAATAATAATAATAATAATAATAATAATAATAATAATAATAATAATAATAATAATAATAATAATAATAATAATAATAATAATAATAATAATAATAATAATAATAATAATAATAATAATAATAATAATAATAATAATAATAATAATAATAATAATAATAATAATAATAATAATAATAATAATAATAATAATAATAATAATAATAATAATAATAATAATAATAATAATAATAATAATAATAATAATAATAATAATGAAAACTGAATGGTAAATAATAGAGGATGTGTACTGGGTGACTAGATAATAATATATTATGGGATCTACTAATTGCATCAACATTTGGTTAAAAATTTTGTAGCCAAGGGATACAACGAAAAAATTTTTTTAAACAAAAATTACCTTTTTTAATACACATCACATGTAAAACTCATGATTTTAATATCCGCTATAGAATTCTAACTTCTATTATAATGTGATCGTAGTTGTCATGAAGATTAGACAACTCGTGATGGAAGATTAGACAGCTCGGAATTTTGATTATGAAATAAATAACAGAAATTAAATATATATTAACAGTTTATTTCGAAATGTAATTATGTTATTAGTTAAATAATGTGTTCCCCAGGAGTAATGTACGCCGGGAAGACAATAAATTGTCATATCATTGACGTAACCTCACTTAACCTAACCTAACAAGAAAGATTTAGATATCCTAGATTTTAATTTTTGGATTTTACAAAATAGATTAGTTACTAGATTCTAGGTAATGCTTTTAATGAATCCGTCACGATTGTAATATGTACTAGGACTACCTTTTCGTGTACCTGAAATATCCCCTTCCCGAGATGGCGCATTCTTATCTCAACGGATTAAAAATCGTCATGAGTCATAGTGCACCCAGGCACTGCTAGTGGTTGGTTGAGTAGATGGTTTATTAATTCATTGTTGTGATCATTGGATCGATTTTTGTATCTTATTAAATAGTTCTTTATCACATCTTTGATAATGGGAATGTTCAGATCGTTATGAATTATTTGCTTAGAAACGTACCAAGAGGCTTCACTTAACACACCGAGTGCTTTGGATTGGAATGTAAGTAGTATCTTCATATTTGAACGTTTCCTTAAGTTCATTCCATAGAACCAAATTGTTATCAATAACGTTTTGAAGAACAATTTATGTTAGGAACCCAGTTAAAAACTGTTGTTAATATTTTCCAGATAAATCTGTTTTCTCTATTTCTAATATGTGTCTTCCATTTAGGTACAATCCTAAGTACTTGTGTGTGGTTTTATTGGAATATGAATATTATTGATGGAGGTAGCCCAGAAAGAAAATCCCACTATAAGAATTATTGCTGTCAAAAATATATTGAAAATGTATGAAAATATTTCTTCGAAATGTGGTGTGAATGTTTAGCAGTAGATGATGGAAATAATAATGAAAATGAAAAGTTTTGAAATATGGCAACACTGATTATACATATGAATATGTCAAATTTGGCATTGTCATCAAACAATTATAGTGACAGATACTTGATGTATTAATTTTGGTAAAAAAATGACTTTCGATGTGGATTAAACCAACTCGCTTCGACTTTTGGTGATGAAGCACCGAGTTTTGATGGTTTTTCGAATTAAATCATGGTCGATAGTGAAGATAGTCCAAAATTGGCTCTTGTGCTAGAAAACATCGATTCTTTGTCCGAAATGATACTGCAAGATCTTCATGTGATATAACGTTAGATCGAGACATATTTGGACATTAGTTACACTCTTATGAATTCAATTAATAAACATTTGGTTGTCAAGAAGATTTGCTCGTGTTGGATAGCGCAATTATTTGACAATCGCTCAAAAATATCTCTTGTCGATTGGTGCAAAGAAATGCCGAAAAAATTCCATCAAAACAGCGATCGACTTTATGGGTTTTTCAAGATCAGCCAAATTCAACAGAAGTTGTTGCCGCACGAAGCACTTGCAAGCAAATGGTCGATTGATAATTCTGCTACAGTTTCATTAGATCCACGTAAAACGGTCAATTCTGAATGGTACAACACCATTTGTTTGCCTAATGTTCGAAAAAATCAAGGGAACCAATCGCAGATAACGAATCATTCTTTACCATGATAATGCACAAATCAATACAAAAAAGAACGTTTTTGAACAGTAAAAACTTCGAAGTTATGGGTAATCTGCCGTACAGTTTTTGTTTGGCACTAGTTACTAACGTATCGAAGCTAATTTTTTATTAACAATGGATATTCCAACAGGATAACATACGGATTCATATTAGTAAAGATTCATTGACCTAGTTCGAAACAAGAAATGGTCTTGAAATTCTATGGAAAAAACAATATGCAATAATGAATGAGTTCAAAAAAAACGCAATACCAAATTACCAAATATCTGGAATATCTTGAACAGTAATGTTATTATATTATATATATTATCTCAGCACGTGATATATTTTTATATTTAAACTTTCTTCAATATGTCTTTCCGCAATATGAATAATAATATAAACCAAATTTCGAATCAACTCCTAGGATTAATCAGCATGCTGCATCAATCTCATGAAATGTTTCATTAATTTTTTGTTGGTTTAATTTCCAAGGTGAATAAAATAAAGTCGAATCGTGGGAATAAATTTAGTATTCAAGAAGAGCTAAAAGAAACGTATTGGTACAAGAATGTTTGTAAAATAAAAATCTTTGACCGTGGAGGCATAATTTTTATATTTCCATTCACTGGTTCGATCAATTTCTTGATGAAATTCATAAAAAGTTTTATTTGGTGAAGTAAAGATAAACAAATTATTTTCTGAATATAAATGAAAGTTTTCTATATTCATATATAATTTTTTTTTCTTTAACTCAGTGTATCTGATGTGCTAGAAAGAGTGGGTTTGGTTTATATACCAGAAATAGTTAAAACCCTATCAATTCGGAAGTCCAAGTTGTTCTAGCACGATTAATATCCAGTACAGAATTTGGAAATTTTTTAGATAATGGATATGACTCCTTACATAACGTTTTTTTTTATTCTATCTCTAGAGGCGAATTGACAAGCTTCTTTTATAACTTTAAATATCTGTCCAGCGAGTTTTCTTCATATCTACCCTAATACATGCAATTTCATCATTAATATCATCAAATTGTGACACGGTGTATTGTCTTGATGACACAGCATTTTCTCCTTCTTCAAATAGAACATGCAGGTCATCATCATAGGTTTTTCCCAACGAGGAAACGTATTCTTTTCAGAACTTGGGAAATTTTGCTATCCATACTCCGGGGAACAAAACAATTGAAGAACATATCAAATTTCCTAACGCAATGAGTAGATCTGATACAACGTCGGCTACATACAACCAAGGAAAATTGAAGTTTCAGAAAACTCTTATTGGAAAATCAAAGTTAAACCGATGCTATAAGTGTATTCAAGAATCATCAGCAGCTGTAGCTACACAATAAAGTTTAAGGATGTATCACCAGATGCAGCAATAGCTGGGTGTTGAAGAAAGTATCTTAGATTGAGGTTGCTAATGAGCTTAAAATTTTCTAGAACCGATCACTTCTCCAGAAGCCTCTGCTTCTCCCGAAGTGCTGAGTCTAGTGCGTCAATACCTGCGCAACCATTGCGTTGAACCATTCGCATTAACATTTCCAGAGAAATTTAGATTCGCCTTTTCGCCGTTTGTTGAGACTATTGAAGAAAGTATGGATAAAGAGGATGTTGGCATGTAACATTTCTTTTCCCAAAGATGGAACAGTTCGAGCATATATGTATGAATTATCTTTATTTATCCTCTACGTACTAATCTAGCGTCGAAACGTTTAGCTGAGGGAAATTTCATGTCAGAATCTGCTAATTTGAAGGTTCAGCCATTTCAATCTAGGGTATAGGGTTTATGGATGTCAAATTCACCGTCATTAACATTGAGAAAATCCTTATCGGGATGGCCAAGTGGACGAGATTTCGCTAGTACTTCATCTGAAGCCTCTTTAATAGCAGTATTTTCTCTTGCAACAAAGCAAAGCTGTGTCCTAAAAAATGTTATTTGATTGCGATAAAGTAGCGATAACCACTAAAGCCAACACGATTTATGGTGTTACTGAGAAAATAAATTTAAAATAAAAGTGAATCGGAATATGTGAAGTGAAATAACATATGTCAAGATTACAGCTCTAAATGTAACAAGCAGGGTCGCCAACAACTCAGAACAGAAAAAGTTTTTGCATGTAGCCACAACCAAAATAGTCGTAGAGTCGGGATTCTCCAATAGCAACTATGGTTAATAAATTGACTTACATCGTCTAGCACAATCGATACCTTTTTGGTGATTGTTACTTACTTCAAAATTCGTTTAAAATATGGGGAGAGGAAAAAAATTTTACTGCATTTGTTTTTGTTTCAAGTTCTTGGTACCCACGATTTTTTATAAAGCTCTAGATAAACAAAGATATCCGATACTACGTATAACGAAAGTCAGTTTTAATTTCAAGTGCTTACTTCAAATGAATATTAGTGAAACTATCGGGATTAATCAATCTCGTAAGGGTTAGAATTACCCTTAGACTCTTGAATGGGAAGGGGACTCAAGTATCATATAATTTTGACCGGCGCTTTCCGATTATACATCGACTCATTATTTTTTGATGAGGAGTTTTCAGCTTTATTTAAAAAAGTAATTAGAACTAGAACTGTAGAATCCATTCTACATTTTCAATGTTTGCATTTGATGGTTATTTTCAGTCTTCGATTGCTTTGTAACTATAAAGAATACATTTGCAAGAAAAGTTGAGTTATCAAGCTAGAACTATGTTTATTATAATTTTTAAGACATACGTGATTCAATAAATAATTGCGAGGTTTTGTTGATGAAGACAATCTTGAAGGCATATGAGATTGAGCTAATTGAGAATCAACGTCGGTTCTATCAGATCTATGGTGTAAACATCATAAATAAGATAGTTCGTCGTTGTTACATGCCATTTTCCGAAGGTCCACGTCCATGATGAAAAGCGCAATTGTCAACTGTCCCCAATTATAATAATCTTCTTGAGATCTTGCAGCAGCTTTTCTCCATTATGAGTAATTTGTGTATTGACTTCATCCTACGTATTGAAGCAGTAAACAGAGACTGTAAAGCACTGAAGAAATTGCGACGTTCCATTTAAAACAAGAGGTAAATTACTTTGAAGATGTTGCCCTCCATCACAATAATGCTCAATCACATACGACTTTTTCTTCAAGCGATTTTCATGTTTCATTGCACCTAATTGAATTTTTTTCCTGTACTGAGCGTTTTCAATACAACGAAGACATTTGCTACACGCGAAAAAAGGCATGCTAAAGTTAATTCAATTCTGTTGGAGGTTGGGTTAAGTAAATCTCATTCAACGCCGTTTAATGTTTGTAATTTTATTATCAATTTTTACAAAAATCTATTTGTGACTAATAAACTAATGACTCTATTTGTATGCAAGTTTCGTAGGTATATAAAATCAAGGTAGTACACCGAGAAGGTTTATATGTAAAGTAATAGATTCATCTGACATTTCTCATTTCCTAGTCTGTCATCTGTAGGTAATCTATTGTTAATCTTATTATTTAGGAGATCGATGCTTGTTAATATCCGTTACCTAGAACATATTATTGTTTCTGATAACAGTGATGATAATATAAATTAATATAATCGAGATATTTGTGGTAATAAAAATTTTTTTCAGTATCAAACCAGCAATTAAAATTGTCACTTGGACTCTCGCTGAAATTTATTTCCGATGGATACAATGAAAAATGACATTTAGATGTATTCATATCAATCTAACAATCCACAATTTCTTAAAAACATTATCATCTTTATACCTAATAAAAGTATACGAGGTCTGGCTATTAAATTACGAAACTGTTTACGAAAAAGGGTTTTATTATGAAAATTATTCTAAATTCGAATGCTTCCTCTCAATATACTCCCTTCCCCTAGCCATACAACTTTCCATACGTTTTTTCCAACTATCGAAGAAGTGCTGGAAGTCTTCTTTGGTGAGTGTCTTTAGGAGCTCTGTCGTTTTTTTTGTTTACCGCTTCCATTAACCCAAATCGGGTCCCTTTCAAAGCAGATCTTTTCATAACCGTTTCTTTATCGGTGTTTACAGCCTCTGCAATAATTCAGATACTCATTCGACGATCTGCTCGCACAATTTGGTTGCTTTTGGTCACTGTTTCCGGATTTGAAACAGTCACAGGGCGAACTCGGCGCTGGTCATCTTCAGTGCTCTCTCTGCTCTGACTAAAACGCTTTCACCACTCAAAAATACGCGTACAAGATAGAGAATTATCCTAACCTAACCTTCAGGCGCGCAGTCTCGTTATTTAATAGCCAGTCCTCGTATAATTCAACGAGTAGAATTACTAACAAAATTAATTGAAATACACCTTCTCAAATAAAACAGGAGAGTCTCTACCATTATTTATCACCGTAAAACTGGGCGAAAACGATAATTAATAATGAAAAAATCTTTGAACGTTATTCAATGTTTTGTAAAAAATTTTTCGGCAAACTGCACCACAACTTAAGAAGAATGAGTTTAATTCTTGTAAAAATATGAGTACATGAATTATCTGAAAACAATCAAGAAGAATAATACAAAACAGTTGATGCAGATCCTCATTTTACCAGTAACATGAAGCCACGTTTATATGATTTGCCAAAATTGCATTTATTTGATTGGATGGAGTTGGCAACAAAGAACACAATTAAATTATTGGAACATTTTTTGTAGGGAGCAATTAAGCAATTTGACCAAAGTATTTTCATTTATTTCGAAATGTAATATTTCTTGTAATCAAAATTGCAGCTGGTGATAAATTTGATGACGTTTGCATTTAGTAGGTCAGTGGTCAAAAATACCGTCCAATAATCCAATAATTAGTAATTACGAGTCCGAAAAACAGGTTGGCGCAAGAACTGTAAACTAATATTATTCAGTAACGTGAAAATATTGAGGATACTGACTTTGATACATTCCATACCCATTCAAATGAATTTAGAACTTAAAAATAGTGGATATTTATAAAAAATTATTAACAATTGCTATAGATGAGAAAAACAGCGATAAGTTTTAAGTTCTTATACCAAAATGCGGTTGGATTTGTGCAGTTTCTTGCTTCACAGCATCGATACTTTCATCTCTTTGAGGTTAGTTGATGAATATAATCCCATGACACTATTCTACGAAACGGTCACCATCACATTTCCGACCGAAGAAACTGATAATTGCCTTTTTTGGGACAAGTTCGCCTTCTTCAATCCACTGTCTTAACTACTTTTTATATAATCAAAGCTATAGAAAGAGAGTCCAAAAAAGTAAGAAGGTTAAACCGAGTAGAATGATAGGGATACCAAAATATGTGAAAAATAACTACATAAGAGGAACCTGAAGGTGAGTTCTGTGAAGTCAGAAGTCGTACACATAAGAGAAGAACATAGCGATAGAAGGGAAAATAGTACAAGGCGAAATGATTGCTTATTTAGAGATCACCTCACATAGAGAAGAAACAGACGATGCAAGGGTGAATAAATTACCTGGAAACTGTATCATGCACTTCCAAAGTCATTCGTAGACAAAAAAGTAATCAGTTAAAACGATATGGCGGCATATAAGACAGTATACCAATATTAACATATGGAAATAAGATCTAGGAACTGAAAAATAAAATCAAAAGCAGGATTGAAGCAATAGCCATGAAATAGTTGAAATGAGAGAAGGAATTTATATGTTAAGACAGAATAAGAAGCAAAGCAGTAAGGAAGCGATAGACGATGGTTTGGACGAATAACCATAATAATAAATGTGAAAAATCATATTCGAATAGTTAAATAACAAAAGGAAAAGAGGTAAACAGAAGTAAATGACGATATATTGGAAAGTTCAGGTCAATAAAAATAACAATTGAATACCAATAAAAATCAATAAACTTCATATGTCTTATTGTCATTTAGAAGGTTGTTTTTTCAACCAAATGGATTAGAAATTTCATGAAATAGTTATTTTTATGCCAAGGACTCATCGAACCATGTAGTATTTCAGACGCGGCGTACACAACATTTTTTGTACGACGCAAAAGTTTTTGATTTTTTTGCAGTGTACCCTTTGTTGATGTGAACATCTTGTATTATTGCGAAAGTACTATTAATTATCGAGAATGTAGACCATAAAGCAGAATTTTTCCAGATTTTAGATTTTTCTGAAAAATAAGCGCGCACTACGTTTTCCGTTGGGTTTTTCGCCTTTTTCTGGTGACACCACTTCATAAGGAGCTCGTACTGTTTTCCATACCTTACACGAGATTTATCTGGCAACGCTTTCTTCGCTGAGATCAAGTTGCGTGGATTCGAGTAACTTTCCATCGCTGATGATTTCTTTTTCATCATCATTCATTGTTATTCAATAATTTAGACAAAACTTCGGATAAAACAAATAATTTCAGAAAATTAAAAATTAAAGGTTATGCAAAATCATCGAAGTGAAACTGTCAACAGTCAACATTGAAGTTGTCTACTGCAGAGCGTCCCGAAAGTGTTTTGCAGTACCTGTCACTCTCAATACTCAAACGCAACTTTCGGTATGTAAATGATTAGAAAACGAACAACTTTCAGATGGGGTCGTCTAAAATAGTAACAAATTAGGAAAGTACTTTGTTTATATATCCTTCAGCGACATTAGTCCAGCATCAATATCAATTTGAGTTTGTGAAATTCCCATTATCAGCAAATAACGTCGCTGAAGTTCGACGCAGGTAATGATTTGTGAGATTTTTAAATAGCTTTGAATGCTCTGTAATTATGAGCCTTAAATTCACCAAACTGAATATAATCAGGCTGAATCGTACATTTCTTTATATCATAATTTATAAATAATCTTTTAAAAAGTATATCAAATTTTCTTGCTCAATTACCACATATTTCCTGTCAATGTGTGTTTTCGTATTATTTTCATATCTTTTCGCTTATGATCAATTGTTACTTTTGTTATTTCTTCCCGTTTACACCCACCCTCTAATCTAATAATTGCTACTACTAAAGTAAAAACAAACTATGTTGAAACTTCTTTCTATGACTGTGATTTTTTTTCAGCCACCTTTAGCATTAGACGGATTTTTTTATTTGTTTTCTTCTGAAAACTTCTGATTTGTTTGCTTTATATTCAACGTTCTTATGGGAAGTTATGGATAGGATTTATATATTTTATCTTGAAATAAATACTCAGTGATTTTCATATATATATATAAAAGATTCTTAGTGAATCCATATATATATATATATATATATATATATATATATATATATATATATATATATATATATATATGGATTCACTAATTCACTAAGAATCTTTTATTTTTATAATCACTTTGCGAGAAGAGTCGTCAAAGGACAGACTGACTATTTAAAAATATATTTCATTTCAAGGTCCAACTCTAGACTATCCTAAGTAAAACACATGTTTTCTTGAACAAAGACCATGGTGCATTGGTTGTACTTTTGGTATAAGGATAAACAGTCGTTTTTACAACTAAGTACCTGAGGGCATAAAATCAAGCCTATACCGGCCTTTCATCCAAACTGCACCAATGTGTCTTAAATGTGTTTTCTAAAAACTTAAAAGCAATACATTAAAATATAATAGTCCTTTTAAATAAATATTTCTAAGAACCAAAAATATATCAAATAAATGTTTAAAAACTAGAATTCATTTTTGCTTAGAGTCCAACAGTTCTTTTCAAAAAATGGGATAATCTTCGAAAACATGATTATGATTAAGTTATTTTTGACTAAATGGTATTTTTCAGCTTTGAGTAAACATTCAGACAGAGTAGAAGGTTAACGATATCTGATTTTCGTGCCAAATAAGCGAAAATTGTACCATCCGTTTTTGTAATTCTTTAGATCGGTACATTTTGCGATTGGTGTTTCAAAAAATATGATTCCGTCTCTAATGTAGATAGAAAACTGAAAATATTTGGGCTTTGCTCAGTAACGCCATCCGTCTTCAAGATAAAGAGCATTGAAAATAAAGCAGTTGTTTGGTATGAGACGTACGAGGTCCATCTATATGTGCCTTCGCTTCATCCATCTTCGCCGAGCTCGCTTGCGAGTAGATCGTTCAGAATCGCATTGGCAACGTTTTTGATCACGCCTAGGATGGGTTCTGGACCCATTGATGGGTTCGCGCTCCCAATCTGTTCTCCTGCTCTCGCTTCGTCGTCTCTAAAGGTATGATGCTATATCAGTTATTTAACCTTCACTCTTTTATATACAATTTTCATTAATGTGTAATTATTAAATTAATACCTACTCGTGTATTTATGTTACAATTGTAAATTTCTAGAAAGCTCGTTACGTAACTGTATGATGTTTTTATCTAATTCAGAATTCATGTAGTCTATCCATATATCGTTTTTCGGCCTTACCTTGGGATTGTAAATAGATAATATTTATTCAAAATTGTTGGATTACTTCTAGGAGGATTTGTCAATGTCACTAAAACTGTTTTATCTTTGTCATTAATCAGTTCGACCCACGATATATACAGTAACGGTTGATAAAATATTCTTTAGAACGATTTAGAAGCTCGCAGTTGATTACAAATGGGTCACGTTTAATTTCAAATATTAAAAGCAAATTAGTGTATTCGAAAATAGTGAAAAAAATTGTATAAACTACTTCAATCGACGCTTACCATTACACTGTCATACACTGTTAACACATCATTTTTGTCAGTTTTGACTAATTTTACATGAGGGATGAAAAAGCTGTATGAAGTGCCGTACATTAATTATGTGAACTGATCTTTGACTAACCAGTAATAACAGTTGGTTATGATTTGTTTACAATTATTTACACAAAAAATATAATTATAAACTTTTCAACTAGACATACAACCAAAGTAACAAGACGTTCTGGAGATTTAGTAGGTTTTATTTATTTTCAATGCTGACTACATCTAATCATGATTAAGTAACAAAGAAACTAGAAAAATTGAACAAAAATTATCATTGAAAGAATAAATTTATAAAATACTCGTAATAATATAAAAAATTAATCTTCTTCAAATGGCCCTATCAACTTTTTGCCTTATTTTTTTCCAATGCCATCCAATCGTCATCAAAATTCAGTTTTACATCCACACAAATCGTTAACAGTGGGATCTCGTTTTATATCTAGGAAGAATTGAAATCTGTTATTTTAATGTAGAGTTTTTGGAATATATATGATTTGAATATTCTACTTGATAGGATCAAGGACTTGAGCGAGCTGATTTACAAGCAGTAATATACCCAGCAGGCGAATAAGTTTCTCTATTATGGATTCTCAATTGTGGAATGCGTGCTGACGTATTCTATTTTTTAAGTAAAATGCACAAAGTCTCTTGTGGAAGACACAATTCCCAAAATTATAGATGAAAACGGGTTTTTTTCTTATTTCTATTCATACTTCCAACTTCTAGTTATTTAAATTATAGAATCTTCCGGAATGGAGTTTAAATAAATGATTAGTTTCTTATCTACTTCATTGAGAAATAGAAGAAGATCACAAAGGGCTTATAGCAATATTCATTTGTGGTATTGAAGTATACTTTTTGTTGTAAGATATATAATTGAATATCACGTATGTCTTATTATATTTTTCGATCAATTCCAATCATTTTTTACTAGTTATAACTGGACTAAAACGTACATTGAAAAGATGCACTTCGTCTCGTCCGTTTCGCATCGATTATTTCAATTAATTTTGTGTATTTTATCCATTGATGCCTAACCAGATTTAAATAAGTTCCTTAGAAAATGCTTACTAATGTTTTCGGTAAAAAATAGCACTATACACTGAGAAAATAGTTATTTTTTTGTCACATGAAATTATGGACTTCCTGTTTAGCAAAATATCCAATTTATATAAAAAAATATAATTATTCAGTACTTCGAATGGTATTTTCTAGTAAATTCCCAAAATTTAGTCACAGTTTATAGTTCGCTTATGGGAGGTCAGAAAACTTTACTCCCTCGGGTCTTCTAGTAGGTATGCCTCATATAAAACAACCAGTCACTTCCGTTTAAACCTTTTGAAGTTATTTGGGAGAACCTTAGACCTTTCTAGGCACCGATCGATGACTTGGCCTGCAGTTTCTTTTTCCTACTCGCACCAGCGGCATTCGGGATTATCCGTGATGCCTATAGGCCAGTATAGAGTATAGTAATAGAGATAAAAACCCATCTCTCTGTATCTTGCCTCATGACAGGTGTACTCAGTACTCATCAATCTCCGCGTTTTCTTATACGTGCAAAATTCCCACAGAACTTTGGCTTGGAAGTCATTCATCCTGAAGCTATCGGGACCTCCACGTAAGGTTTCAGTCCATTACCATTGAAATATTGAAATGTAGATGCAGTGAAGATTCTTTGGTGTGCTTCCAATACTTTAACTATCTTCAAAACCAAGTTTATTTTCTTTGTTATCTCCTATTCACACCCAATTTTTTGCTAGAGTGTTTTTTTTTTGAAACCAGTAGATGATTCAAAGTTTTTTCTTCTAATTTACTTAACCAAGTCTCAAGTATCTACAAATATATTTGTTGAGTTTGGAATGTATCAGCATTGATCTAACAATCTTTTAACTTTTTTTTATTCCTGTTAGAGTTAGCGTGTCAAAATTTTTATCTCAGTGTATAAAGGTAGAGAGAATTTGATAAGAAAAATGTCTGTAGGTAAACAAAAGGTCTAAGCACAAGATTTTAGACACGCATAGGTAGGTAGGGGAGTACAAAAACTAGACAAAGAAAAACGAAATAAGTCATTGAAAAACATAATTTGAAACATAGCTTTTGATTTTTTACATATATTCATGTATCTGGCTGTTCCACTTCGTTGCGGTTTTAAAAAATATTTAAAAGTCCATTGTTGAATGTAAGCTTCTAATATTTTTGGTTGCATATTTGTACCCTGTATTTTGTAGACTTCATTCATCTCATTGGTTGCTACAAAATGATTTTATTCTAAACACATGATTCTGTGATGATGATCGAATTAAAAATAGACCTGAGAAGGGTTGTTTAAAATTTCAACTAAGATCATTAGACATTCAACAGCTGTTGAAATGTTTTCTTAATAATGGGTAGAGCAAAAACGGTTTCAAACGAAAATTATTCTGTAATAAAATTTTTATACGTAGATATTTGTTAGTCGCTTCGTATTAAAATATTTTTTTTAATATTGAAGAAATAAAGACAATAATTAACAATGTGATTGAAATAATAAGTTGTAGGAAATATTTTGTGATAAAAATCGAATCCCAAGCTAGTCTAAGTAAAAATAAAATAAAAATATGAAGCAACCGTCATGATATACTGCTTTTATACCTAGAAATAATAATTAGAACAAAAAATTGTTGGGTTTTTAATTATGTAAAAAATGAAAAAATTAAAATCAATATAAATACATAAAAAATACAGATAGAGATGATCTATTAGAACACACTATGTTCTAGTTAACCTTATCAAGATCTGAAGTTCGGAACACGTTCATTGTTCATCATATGATAAAATCCTTCTTACCCTGTTAGACCGGTTGATGAGGGATCAGATGCGTCTCAAAAATTCCCTTCTACCCAAATGTAAACTTCACCTTCACTAACTCTACTAGACCTATGAGGGGGCTCTAACCAATTTCAATGGTAAACAACGGCGGGTGGAGGAGACAGTAAATGGAAGGGCACTTTTTTCTCTAAGGGTGAGAAAACTGGCCTTAAAGGAGGATGAACCTGGAAACTAGTTAATGAAGTAAGAATACAGAAAGCAACGGGGAACCACTATATAAAAGAAATATAAGATATTCCAAGATTATCGAAATGACATATCTCCTTGGAGAAATATCGTTAAATACTAAAATCAAATTGTCCTTGGGGTGGCTGAGATAGGCTGGCCAGACGTCAGAAAATATGTGACTCAAGGAAAAGTCTTCTTTTGCAAGCTCTCTTTTCGATATATTCTAGCTAAAACTCCTAATGTTCACTTTTCCTCTTACAGAAAAGTTAGCAAACACTGTTTCAAAATTAGTTTCTTTCCAATAATTTCCAAATGACAGATAAAAATTGACGTTCCGAATACTTTCAGCCTATCAATATCAATAAAATCTTAACAGAAATTCATTGTTTCCTCGCTTTTACGTTTCAAAAATATGTATCAGTCCTCAATTAAA
Source organism: Diorhabda sublineata (assembly GCF_026230105.1). NCBI lineage: Eukaryota > Metazoa > Arthropoda > Insecta > Coleoptera > Chrysomelidae > Diorhabda > Diorhabda sublineata. Next base: position 12,831,668 of record NC_079481.1, on the reverse strand, counting down.
TTATTTGTAGTTGTATCAGAATTTACAAAAGAGAACCACGAATCTCACTTAAACTATTTAGGTCCTTTTCACCATTCACAGCTTACTAACCATCTCCAAAACTTCACTTCCTCGTGCATTATACTCGGTTCCAAGAACTGTTGAACCTTCATAATTGATCCATGCCTTTCTGATACTTCGCGGTTCGTTAATGCAGCTTCTATTTTATTATTTTATTGATGACCCCCAATACATTGAGATGTCTGCTATTTATTAGAATAATTTGTAAGTGTTAGAGAAAGCCCTCGAAGAAATGTTCCACGTTTTCACGCCTCGTCTCAGCTCTTTTTCCCAACTGACCACAGCATCATCTGCTAATCCCCTTCCCTAATCATTTTTTCCGGATTATTATCCTTCCTCAAGCAGTTCTTACGCTTTGAATAGCCCAACATCTAAATTCAAGATCTGATAGTTGAGCAGATCCATCAGCCAAACTCATTATCACCAATCTGTCCTGTTACATAGAATAAGACGAATTGAAGTTCATGTTATGGGTTCAATTATGAAGATTCAAGAATTCTTGGAACGGAGTATCGTGTACGAGGAAGTAAAGTATTGGAGATGATTCTCATTCGTAAGAGCGAGAAAGCTGTGAATCTTGAAAAGGACCTAAATAGTTTGAGTGAGATTCGTGGCTTCCTGGTTTCGGTTTGTAAATTCTGATACAACCACATATTTATACAACAATATAAAAATATAGGAGATCAGAAGTTAGACACGCTCATATAATCAAGAAATACCAACTTAAAAGTATTTCGGATAATGACGTGGTGTTAAAGTTCCACTTTACAAATTCAAACAAAAAAGGCAACAGCTGCATTTAACAAGCGGATCGCATAACGCCACAAATGTTTCCTAAATCTGAGAGACATCCGTCATGTGACGTCAGTGACTGTTGAACGCGTCGTACGATAAAGGCCGTAATAAATTGGCGTCTGGCTTTTCCGCGACTGCACTTGCGTCGACGAATAAATTTTTTGTCATAATTAAAGCGACTGCAGTCACAACAAAATACGTAGAAAGTCTGGAGAACGAATTATAGTTATTATTTTCGAGATCGCCAAAGTTTATGGGAGTCTGTACAGTATACATGAATTTATCATTGATGGTATGAACAGATTTGATAAAATTCCAGGTCGACTACAACATTATACACAATAATAAAAAAAACTAATCGATATTTTCATCCTGAGGTGAATGGAAAATAAAATTACTAAATTCATTCGTTTTCTATTTTTGGTCTTCAAAATTATAATTTACTATACAGGGGAATACCTCAATAAGTTTATTAAAGGTTAACGGTTTCTTTAAATAATATATAATAGAGTAATTCAGGGTGATACGTATTTTTTTTGAAATAGGATTTCAAATAACTATTACAAAAAGAAAATTATTAATTGATATTATTAATTAAGTTTTACAAACCTAGGTGACGATTTATCAATTAACATTTTGTAATCCATTTTTTGTTTAAACTAAATAAGTAGCCATCTTATCCGATCCGTCTGCGTCAGATGGTCATAGTAGTAGAAAATGGCCAAATCATTTCTTCGTTCTTTTTCCTCTTCCCATTTGCTTTGATTTTTCTTGTCTTCAGTCTTTTCCTTTGCCTTTTTTCCAGATGTGTCGCAAGGATTTTCAAACGAAGTACATGTATCCATTTAAGACAGTAAATACAACTTCGATTTTTTCAGTTTTATAGTAATTTTTGAACAAACCTTACACACCATATTTGATGTCTTCTCCAATTGAATATTCACTATCCAAATCTATTTCAGATACTTTTTTTCTTCTCTATTTTTTGTATTCTTTCTTTTTTCAGAATTTCTGCTACGTTTTTGCACAATTTCTTGAAGTGTTGTCAATTTCTGGAACTGGACTTCATTCAAAAAGCAATTTAGAAGGAGTTTCTTCCGTAACAGATTTTAAAGTTCCTAGTTGCAACTTCGACGATGGGTTCTGCAATTCTACTTTCATTAGTAACGTTAGGTTGTATTAGTCCTTTATTTTTCTCTTCATAGTAATCTGATATGAAAGCATAATCAAGTATATACATGGATAAATTCCAGGAGAGCTGAACCAAAGACATGCATTCCTTTGGACGTAGATTTTCCTCAAAATTCTGACTACCAAATTGTAATCGGGTAATCCTGTATGATTATTATATATGATTTTTAAGGACTTGAAAAAATATCTATCTAAGGGTTGGAGATAATAAGTAGGATGGCTGGTTCAAAAACTTCAACTGAACAATGCTATGCATGTCTATCAACAATCAGTAGGACTTTATCCGTTGGTTTTCGAATAATAAAATGCAAGATAGGCCGATTTTTGTGACATGTAGAGGACGCAACTTGAAGTTAAGCCATTTTTTTTATCCTGCTTTTTCAGGTGAAAAAACTCCTTAGCATTGCAACAGGCTATTAACGTCAGAAATTGTTAACAAACAATGGCATTTGCAGAATTGTTTGAACAGTCACCTTATTTACCAGATTTGGCCTCCACTGACTTATTCTTGTAACCTAACCTCAAAACTCTACTTGCAAGATAAATATTTTCTATTTAGGTGAGAAAGACGACAATTCTTATTACAAAGGTTAAAACTTTACGTAAAAATTTTGTTGAGAAATAAGAATGATATTGAAAAACAATGAATTGTGTCTTTGCCAGGTCTAAAAATATTTATACCACTTAATTGATACTTCTGTTTACAGTAAGCGTGCTAAACAAAGGGTTAGTCACTTAGGGAGAGAAATGCTTTATTGTCAAAAAATTGTTACAAATAACTGAATAAAGATAAAACAAATGAAATAAAATTTCAGAGAAGAAAATCGTAGCAAAAATTGAACCAGTATACATGGAATTTTATTATAATAGAAGTTCTTTACAAAGTAGAAGGCACTTGCCAGTAAATATGCCCTCAAATTATTGCGGAATGCGAGGAAAGATGATATCGATTTGATTTCAATTGGTAAGTTATTGATTATTTTTTTGAATTGTAAAATATTGAGCCCTTAACTAATTCTGAACGTGGAGTAGGTGAGTGAAGATAAATAATGAAGAAAGAGTCAGAATTTCTATAATATTTTAAAGAAGTCCCTGGAATGGGCACTGTTGTTTAATCCGAGTAAATCTAACAGTACTTTCTGTAGTTTAAAGATTCGCTCAAATTGAGTTGCACCAGTCGTATCCCAGTACTTTGTAGCGACAATTAAATGACCACATTCGTTTCCATTATACGACTTGATGATTTTGTGTTCACATTCCTAGAACCGGTCCTGTTACTACTGAATAAATTAGTATCAAGTATGGAAACTTTCTTAGAACTACACCAGAACGAGTTTAAGCAATTTTATGGCTATATTAAAACGGTATTTAGAAATTAAACAATAACTTACATTTATTTATCGACTTTTAAAAGTTTGAAATTCCTTTATATATAAATATTGAATTTATAAACTTAGGTAGACAGAGTATTTGGTGATAACAAACACAAATTTTTTGATCCAATGGAAAACTAGTACTTGAGGGTCTGTCATTACAAAAGTTAAAGCTCGCAAATAAATGAACAATTTAATTTTTTTATCCACTGTCTTTACGTCTTCACTAAAGTCTTGACTACACTTTATTCATTTAATTTTAAATCATAGTGTTTCAGTTTTCCAAAATGTCCTGAACAACTTAAACAGATGCAAACTTTCCAGTAACTTGATCATGTTAAGATAATTTCCACTGAAGTGAGATATGTTTTAGAGGACTCACTTGGGTTACCAGTGTAACTTGTAACCCAGTAAACCAATGTAAACCAGTGTAACTTGGAGTAGTCCAGATATACAAACTTTATTCTATCATAGATAAAGATCTCATTACTATTAAGTTCTGCTTTGACTCAAAGAATCAAATAACTGTATGTAGTATTCGCTGTTGATTATCTCTTCCTTTTGGAGATAGTCGAAGAACAATATTCCAAAGGGATTCCATAATACTGAAGCCGTAACCTTTCCAGCTGACTGTTGTGCCTTTGGACGCTTCACACGTGGTTTACCGGCTACAGTTCACTCAGATGATAATCGTTTTAATTCCGGAACGAAGTGATGGATCCAAATTGTCTATTCCCTCACAGCGCAATCAAAGCCTTCTCCAACCATTCACCTAGCGAAAAACAATGTTTCTTTTAGTTCTTTCAATTGTTTTATGGAAAGCCTCAGTGACTATCTTGAAGCTTGGATAATCTCTTCCGGAATCGACGGTCTTTCACTCTGTACTTCATGGTGAATTCCGTGCGATTGTTAGCAAAAGCACTGCATAATTTACGGACGTGCTGAACGGTGCTCTTTACCAAAAAGTTCAGTCAATTGGCGATACATCTCCACGGGTGCTGCTCATGGAACTGTTGTCGGATTTGCCTTAGCATCTTCTCTAGAAGCTGTATATCATTGGGAACTCTACTCGTCGCGAAAATCACTCGTAGCTCATCATTTCGATTTTTTGTATTATTCATTGTTTCAATTAGTATGATTATTTACTTTAATGAGTGCAAGCTGTATCGATATTGAGTTTTATTGTGATAATGATGAATCTGCTTCAATATATTTAATATATCGTTTTTCCAGAATGTACCTACAGATATATATTTATCAAGTTCAATTAGTAAAACCCATCAAATATAACGATGATTTTCAGTGATATTTGTATAACTATAGTCTTTTATAAATATTAGTATACCCTCAGTGACAAACAAAACCATTTGCAATAGAAAAAAATGGAAAAAAATCTATGTTCCCTGCTGATATCAATATATGAATAATATATTCAAAGTAAACAAATCATTACTTCAAGGATCGATAAAAGAAAACTTTGGAGGAAATTTGAAATTGTTTTGATATTAAATCGCCCATATACGTCAACAATGAGACATACTGTGACTTTATATTATTATTATTCAAATAATTATAGAGGAAGTTTCAAAAAAAACGTGATCCCGTCTCTAGGATAAATAGAAAACTGAAAATATTTGGGGAAAAAGAAATTTTTTAAGTCTATTCAAGACGATTGGGATCGAATCAAATCAATTCTTATATATTTGGGTGCATTGGCGTTTACTTTTGTCAGATATATTCGATTTACACTAATTGAGGTCGATTTTCACTTTGTGTTGATTGAAAGTTTTGGAAGTGGAACGCCATTTTGCCGCAACAACTAACAGCATTGTATTGAAATTTGATTCGAATATGTTTTGGAAACTGATTCATCCAATGAATTTCTTTTTATGTCTGACTCTCATAGAGGGTTCTTATTGGACATAACATTTTCAATATTAGATTTATCAGGAAAAATTTCAAGTAAACTTGAACATCACTCAATTTTACATCAAAAAGATACTCTTGATGAAACTCGTACTGTCGATCGATGTTGGCATTAAGTATGATAAAGTTAACAATTATTATTATAATTAATTAGTAAGCAATATGTGAATTGGGAATTTTTTGTCGCTTAAATGAGACCTCATCAATAAAACGGAGACATTCAAAGAAATTTCGTTTCTTGTAACGTTTTACAAAAATCCAATCTAATAAGTACAGGATCTTGTTTTTTAAAATTAAATAAGTATGGACACTGAGCTATTGGAGGCTTTATTATGATACAACAATTTAATGATCAATCATTGATATTTATGACGTTGAGTCAATAATTATAACATTTCTGAAATCTTATTATTTGTTAAATTAGACATTGTTAATCAAAATATACTCAAATTTGGTTTTCTAAAAGAAACTCTTCAAGTAAAAATACATTTAGAGCCTCTGAACGACGTTGTCGAGAAACAAGGAATGTGAGGCTTTGGTTTTGGTTTGGTCTTATCTAAAGTTTATGCTATAGAGGTAAGTTCAACTTAAGAATTGATAGACAATTCAATTACCTCATAGTTGAATCACAATCGATTAGAAAGTTGATGGATTTTTTAGAAAGAAGGATAGATTTGTATTCATGTAGACATTTCGAACATCTACTCTAATTGAATTATATTTTTTGTTATCGGCTTTTTTTTATTTAACTTATCTTGTGGTTCATTGTTCCATTAATACATTTATCAATATTTTATACTAGGTTATAACTTCATAATTTTCAAATCAAAATATCTTGAAAACGGTACACAGTATCGATTTTTATCAAGAGTCTCTTTCCAATGTAAAATGGTTTTTTTAACGCACCCTTTCTCACTTTTTTAATTTCAAATTTAGGGCAAAAATTTATTGAAACATCATTGTATGCAAAATAATTTGCAACAAATTATGTTTTCACATATTTTTTGTAAGATTGATAGTTTCCGAGATATCGTGAAAAAGGTGTTTGCACCCTTTTTTCCAAGATGGCGATCAGGGGACAAGGGTGACCCCATAAACATGAATATGAGCTTCAATTGACTCCCCACATATGTACCAAAAAATAAAAAATGCTAAGCTAATGTATCATTTCAATGAACTAATACCAAAGAATTAACGGACAAAAAGTGACTACGGAAAAAAATCATAAAAGGCAGTTCACCCTCACGTTTTATAAAATGGCAAGCAGATTATTGAGTGAGAATACATAATTTCTGAAGTGAAGATAATTGTGAATCAATTTACATCTCAAACGAGTGTTTAGTATTCAACAACTAAGAAATAATTAATAAACTCTTTAAAAAGACTGCTACATTTCCAGATCGGTGACATTTTCAATCATCAATTAAACCAGTTTAGAATTATAGAATCAACGGACGACTTTTAAAAAATGCATAAGAATGCGATTCCAAGGTCTTGGTTTCCAATCAACCATAATATTGATACAGTTATCTGGTATACTGATTTGATATCAATTTTATTATATGAGTTGAGTGTCGTTTCCATTGAAGGTATGTGACACTTCTTTGATTGGAACTGAAAGTCGCTGCTGTTATTGAATTGTTCAGATACGGACTTTATCTTCAGACAAATTTTCATGCTTCACTATTATTTAATGCTACAGTATTCACAAAATATATTTTAGAGAATAGGCAATCAATGGTACAAGAACTGTCACTTTATATCAGCAAATATTCGGGTAGACAGCGCAGGATATGTAGGAAATAATCGATATTGTGAGAAAATACAATTTGGTATATCTAGAGAATCCGATGCCTGAAACGTACTTATAGAGAGTGTTCCAGATGCAAAAAATATGCTTTTTAAGTTGCGAATGGTGAACAATCATTAACAGGGACAACCTGTACCATCTAAAGATAGTTAAAATTATTGTTTAATCGACATTTTAACACTCGTTCAGCTTGATAAAATTTATGATATGCAAATTTTTAGATCGTTGTACATGATAAGGAAAATTTGAGATTGAAAATTTAAAAAACTAAAATATGGAAAATATCGAATAAAAACAAAAAAAATATTCAAAGTAGGCGTCTTGTACTTCCAGACACTTCCGGAGTCTGCGGAGGATATTTCTTTGAACTTGGAGAAGCATTTCCCGATTCCTCGTTATAAAGACAAAATGGAAGTTTATTCTATCGATGATTTCGGTGGTGCATATATCAAGCTTTCAAAATATCCCAAAAAAAATGAATCCATTGTGTTTAATTCAAGGAAACGTGGTGGCCATGCAAATGGACCTCCCCAACCAATCTACTTATTGGGAAAAATGTTATTAAGATGATTTTTTACATCATATCTAGAGGAATATTACATAACGCGGGTGGGAAATAATTTTGAAAAAAATCTAAGTATCGCTGACAATTCAGGTTATTATATAAAATATAGGGACCTGCTAAAATATTTCCTGTACACATATTGATACAAAATAAATGTTAATTCTTTGTTTGAATTGTACCGTGAGGATTTTCATCTGCCATTTCCCATAAATTTAAATTGTGGGAATTCTTAAAACCGTTTCTTAGTCTTGTTGGATAATCCTCTACTTCCATGGCATGTATTTTATGGATGTGAGAGTGGTAAAGAAGTTTCTCCTGAAGAATCCAATGAATAGATGTCATTGATACATTTAATTGTAGTGACAACTCCATCTAATGCATTTTGCTCTAAATCTGATGTTTGTATAGTTCGTTTTTGACATTCGCCATCGTTTTCTAAAATATTATTCAATAAAAAATAATGGAGGCAAGTTTACTCAATCTACGTAAATAAACATGTTTCCTTTAACCCCAACAATAGTTCTATAGTCGGGTATAATTATGCCCGAAAAGCGTTCAATACACAATCTTCAGGCTCCTGACGAGTTACCAGAAGTCAAATCATATATCAAATGCATGTCGGCATATTCATTGAGGGTGAAATCTATCAAAATTGATTTTAGATTGTACAGGCTAGCCTATTGAAAATTCGGAATGTTCAAATGTATAATTTAGAAAATAAACTATAACTCAAAAACGAGGAGTCGTATGAAATTTCTTTTTCATCTCACATCAAATCTCGGAACATTCGTATAAAAGTTTAACAAGAATATCGAGACAACCTGTATAAGTATGATAAGGCATTTTCGTATCCATTTACGCATAGTTTCGAGAATAATTCACGTTTTGGGTGGATCATTAATTTCAAAGTGGCACTTATATTGTTAGACAATAGTATGAAATAAGATGTAATTCTAATTAATACCCCCCACATGTGTTCAAAGTATTATCAGGTGTCTCAATGACTCTTATTATATAGTATATATAAGCAATATTCACGTTGTGAGAATTATTATAAGGGAGACTGAGAAACTGTCTGTTATACGACAGGGATGATCCATTTTGTTTACACCCCAAAAATAAAATTTTGAATTGTGTCAGCTATTTGTTTATATATTTGTATATATTTGTTTCATGATGATTTATTTGATTTTAGGACGCTCCTCATAGAAAATCAGTTCAAAATAAGAGATAAAAATTGATGTTTAGAACTACTTAGGGCTTTATCAAAATATTTTGTCCACTATGATCAGTAGATGCTGTTAATTTTTTAAAAAATTGCATTTTTCTGTAATTCAATTGCACTATTCTTATCGGGAATCAATTGTGGACTCTATTGAAGATCATTATTGATGTCTGGTGTGTAAAGAGGCTCAATCGTTATGGCAAATTATCCAGAAGAGTATTTTAGAGAAAATTTGCTAGCAGAACTCAATCTTGACAAAACAACTTTCGCACTTTTTTTAGTGCTAATATGCACTTGGTCCTCAATGGTATCCAAAATTAACTCTTCATCTCGTACACTCGATTTATAATACAAAACTTTTCTATCTCTTAAGCTCTTCTTTAAACATTAGAAAATGTTTCACGATGAGGAGCCACATGATTAGAAAATTACCTCCGATTTTTCACCAGAATTGCTAATTGTCAAATTCGATGTACTAGGTGTCTGAAATATATTGAGATACATTACTTTATCCATTATGAACACGGTATCCATTTAATTGAACACTAAAATTACCTCGACGGGTATTCCCTTTTAATTGAGTGAATGAAACCGGTTTCTTAGCATAAACTTTAGATTTCACATAACCTCCATGGTTATTTGAGTGCGTGGAGGCCAGCTTATATCACCTCCTACACATATGTGAGGCTTCTCCACAAAGTATTGCAGTTCAGGCGCTAAGAAGTGGTCAAAAGCTGTACATAATGCTTCTGACATCGCAGCCCAAGCGGTCACTTTACCTGAATGTAGAGGTTTCTTAGGTTCGCGTTTTGGATTATTTGCATTCCAGTAGCGGCAATTTTGCCAATTAAGATCATCTGGTTTACGAAATCAGGCCTCTAACCAATATCCTGAAACTTAAATTCTTGCAATCAACTGATTTTTTTGAGGGTGCAGCCCTAAATCTTTATGTAAAATAGAGATACTGATGATCTAAGCACATTTAAAGCAACACCACGCTTCCAGACAAATTAGGCTCATAACATTGTCCACATTTTCAACCGTTCTAGGAAATCTTGCACAAACGGATTTTATATCCAGTGTTTTATTTATGTATATATTGGGGTATCATATACAATGCGATCATTAATCTCACTCCATTTAAAAAGTGTAGAATGTGGAATAGCTTTGATTGCCAGAGATATTTGTTTCTCAACAGCTCCCAGGTGTAGTGCTCTGGAGTTTCTTGGTGTTTCACACTTCGAGAGAATGTGGATGGAGTTCTCGTTCTCTGCACAACAAAACCTGCAAGTTGTATTCTGCACTAAACCTCATGTCTCCAGATGTCTATTGAGGCGATAGGATTCCTGTTAGTATTCGTAAATTGTCTTACTTTGGTTGATTAAGCAGATCTTATCTTATAACAGTTTTCCAGAATAATCTCTGTATGTCTCAGCTCCAGTTCCAATATTTAGTATTGCTTCTATCTATATTTTTTTCCAATTCTTTCTTACTGTATTGTAATTGGTAATACTTAAGGGTTCAGGTACCATGAGGGGCTTATCTGCCCCCGCTTTATCGAGCTTATTAGCTACTTAATTTCCCTTTACTCGTTTATTTGTTGTAGGCAATCCCAAACGAGTATGGATTTTGTGATATTGGAGCTTTGAACTCTAATGGGTACTAAGCTATCGGAAATTAGAATTTCTGTTCATTTCTTGTATACTGTTTAAATCCTATATACTTCTACAGCTTATTAAAGTGAAGTAATTCTTTTCTCGAAGCTTAACTTGTTCGATGTATCATCAGAAGACATGTCCCAGGTTTGGTCTTTACTTAGGGCCAGTTTTTCTTTGATGATTCCGTCTTTGAACATTCTAAGTAATGTTTTTTTCTCTGCCACGTTATCTAGTTCTATGTGAAGAGGTGAAAGATTTTGAATCACTGCTAGTGCAGTGATTTCATGTCACAAGTTGCACAGATGTAAACCAGTCTTTGTACCACAATTACCATGTACGTCTACAGTAGAATATTTGGGTATATCTAGTGTTGATTCGGTCTCTTCAAATTTCTCGACTCATTTACCAACTAGTCGTGCGCCTGGCGCAATTTGATTAATTTACTACATATTAGAAATCTCACTAGCACGGTCCTGGTTGAAAACTGGTCGTATTATATGAGTGTCGTTTGAGTTTAGTACATTTATTTACTCAATCGCATCAACGACCAGTAGATGAATCTTGAAGAGATGGTATCGAATATGAGGTGTAACTATTCGCAGTCAAAAGATCAAGTACCTACTGAGGTGTAAACAATTTGTTTTAATCGATAATGAATCGACCTCTTTTTATCTATATATAAAGTTTTCAACATAATTGTTTAAATTTTAGACACTAATTGTTATTAATTTTCAATAATATACGATCAAGTGATAAAATTGATATTAAATTTCGCCACCAGATAGCGTAATCCATTGCTAAAGATCCCAATACTCGGAATCCCAATTCACATACCGGACACTAACTCGCCAGCAGCGCAAAGTCGAGAAATTTAATTTAGAAAATGCCAAAACAAGATGCTTATTAGCACTACAATTTATTAAAGTAATGTATAATTTTATGAAGTAAAGTAATTTTTCTTTGTGATTCAGTCACTAAAAGTGATATTTTTATCGCAGTTATGCCCCAATATCAATTTATGCAGATGGTGATCATTATTCTGATTGGTCACAGAACAAATAACGTATACAACTCGCAGTTAACTGTTATTAAGACACTAGCGTCTCAATAGGTTAATGCATAATATACTATTAATAAATTGAACACTATTTATTCAAAACCATCTTTGTTAACTTATTTTTTAAATGTATATTTTAATAATTGGTATAATACTGAAAATATAGAGACGAAATTGAATTTTCCATACATAATGATCATCGAAAACGGTCACTTTTGAAAACAAAACCTCCCTCAAACCAGATTATGAATTTAACAGATACGCTACCTTGCAATTTCGACTCAACTAAGGTAAATTTCAGTCTGTTTTTGTATCATTCTTACCAGAATATGTATTTACAAATTTAGTCCAGTGATCACACCCACGAAAATTAGTTATGTCGATGATTTTCTGGATTTAGATAGATAGATAGTTCTCAGAAAATTTTGGCCGTTAAGCGATATATTTTTGTTTAAATTTCCAAAATTCCGAATTTTGCAAATAACTCGAAATCTGTGTTAAATTTCGGAAAAAATTTACGAAACCAAAAATGTAGTTTAAAAAATTCTCTACAAAAAAGGTCCTTTGTGATTTCACCTAAAAGCTATCATTTCTTTGTAAAGCGCGCTCAAACATCGCGTCGGTCGCATCTTACTAATAAATTTTTGGGCCAGTTTTCAGGAAACGACACGAACGGGACTGTTTTTTGCTGGTTGCCTGGGTAAACTTGGAGCACTTAAATCCCTTGCTTGAGGTCGTCAATTAGACGATTTCCTTCAAAATGAGAACAATTACACCTTTGAACTCACTCTGTGATAGGAAAAAAACTACTTTTAATAAAGTTAAATTTTTTCATAATAGACAAATTTGGTTACTTTTTTATAAGTTGTTGAATAACAGCCATTTTCACAAAATAATGAGAAAACTAAAGCATGCAGGTTAGGAAAAATCATATTAGAGCTTCTTCTAAGATAATTTTCCTCTGAATTTTAAGTTTTTTTTTTTGAGTTATCCGCAAAAAATGCACAGTTGAAAAAATCCAGTAACGCGAAATTGGCTTTTGTACGAGTAATTTTGAAATTAGGAAAGAATCACTAGGAACCTTTTTTATAGGAAATCTTTTGAACCACATTTTTGATTCCTGTACTTTTCTTCACATTCGGCATAGATTCCGAGTTATTTGCAAAATTCCAAATTTTGAGAATTTAAACAAAAATATATGGCTTAGCGTACAAAATTTTGATTTCACTGTATGAATAGAGCACCCCCTCAGAACAATGTAAATCCAGAAAATCAGCGACGGTTTTATGGGTTTTGGCTCTAATTGGGCTGTACTCACTGGACTAACTTACTTATCTCTACTGTTGGTAAGCAAAGTATATTTATTATTATAAAGACTTCGAGGCAAACACCAAATTACCAATAATATACTCTAAAATGAGATACAATTTATGTGTGTAGGTACTTTGCTAATCTCGTATAGCATAACATAACAATACGGCAACGTTGTTGATGTTTGTACGATAGAGTAGCTTAAAGATACCAGAATTACAGTCGAACGTCTTATAATCTATTAATAACGGGTGGTCGAATTTTCATTAATATAATTTAATAAAAAACAGAAATAATCAGAATGGGAATACTCGAGAAATTATAGATTATAATATGAAAAAATAAATTCGAAAATCATATAGTCCGCTTATGATTTCATGCCCTTTCAGAGCACAACGAAGCTAGAAAAAAAAATTTTTTTCTAGATCTGTCAAAACCTAGTTTTAATGCAATTTATTTTCATAATTACTTTTGAGCGATTATCGTCATTAGGTGTGGAAATAGTGGAAATTACAGATCTAAAAATGTCCATCAAATAAGTCAGATCTAGTATCATACCCAGTTATAACGTGGATGAAAAGAAATAATATCTTTTGCATGCTTAAGTCCTTTCTGCAGTTGAGATGCATTTGATCTGGCTAATTATTATTGACCAAGGTGATAAATAATCATACTGACAGAGTTCTTTCGCTGACAGAGAATAGCTTGAAGAACGAACATATCTCATATTAATTGCCAGTAACAAGGTATATGAAAATTTAGTGTTAAATAATCAAAAACTTTCGAATAAAAGAAGAAGCAACTCCGTATTTTAAACCACAGACCATACTCTGTAGAATCAGATGGTATTATCGAAGAAACACTCCAGAACTACGATAATTCGAAAGATTTTTAAGTGTAACAACTTAGAAGTTTTCGTGATGTCCAGAAACGACATTAAACTAATAATCGATCATCTAACAAGTCCTTAAAATACCATAAGACGATGGGACTACGGTAAATAATAAATATACGAAATTTTGAATCATTATTGTCATTAAGACACAACGAAAAATCATCAGCAACATCTAAGATTTTCCATAATGATTAAATGTTCGATATTATATAAAATATTGAACAAAAATTAATAGAAAAAAATATTTATTTTAAGAATAAGTACGTTTTTGGTAAGGTTAGGTTAGGTTAGGTTAGGCTTGGAGACTATGATTATAATCGCATTGAAGATAAAGTATCATCTCTTTGTTACTTTATTGTTAGATCATTTATAATTTTTTGGGACGTTGGGAACTTGGACAGTACATTTTCAGAAGGAAGTTTTTTGGTGGCGAAAAAATGCAATGCTGCATCACGTACCAAATGTATTTTTTGGTAGAGTGTAGAGCGGCCTCAAACTATAGTGAAAATGTAGAAGAGGAAGTTATCAATCATTTATTTTCTGATATACATTTCCGTTATATTTTTTTATTCTATTTCGAAATGTAAAGCCTCGTATAAACTAATTGAGAAATTACATTGTATACGTTTGACCTACCTTTGACCTACCTTCGACCTTGCGAAATACCGAGAAATAACCCGGAAAGAACAACGAATCTGTAACACAAGAAACAAGTATCGTATTCAGCAGGAGTCTTTGTAATTTTATATCTGGAAATAAATGTTAATTCAAGCCACGTTTTCCTTTAGGGCTGCTGTTCCCGGTAAGGTAATTCCAGCATAAGTTTTTATTCTATATTGAAAAAATATCCAGATATACTCGCAAAATATCACCGCGTTATTGATATAAATAATTATTACCGAGAAAAGTGATTAATTTATAAAATCGAACATAATAGTTAATAATAATGAAAGAAACAAATCATTTATCATCTTATCCAATAACCATCTAATACATAACTCAATAAATCTTGAGACTCACACACAGATGGCGTTGCCATTGTCAAATACATACGACCTTTATGAAATACCAACTTTCAAAAGACTATGAGTGAAATTTCGATACATTTCGATTAGTCAGAAAAAAGTGAAGCTACTTTTGTTATTTTCAAAACAATATATTAAAAAATATCGTGTGCTAATTTATCATTGCTTTTTGACGAAGAAAAATACTGTACCAACTGAGTAATGGCTGCAAAATGTTATACGGGCTCTGTCCAATCGAAAAGAACCATTTGTTTTTGGTTTGTTGAACGTAGTTACAAACACCGATGATGGTGATGGTTCTGGTCATCCAATTGAGGTGGTTAATCCAGAAAACATGAAAAAATACACTAATTGGTCATATCTAATCGTAAATTGATATTACGTGAGATATCTGAGGCTCCAAAGATATCAGAAGGCAGTGTGTTTACAATGATGCAAGAACATTTGACCATACGGAAGCTTTTTTCAAAGACGCTGCCGCGTTTACACACAGTTTACCAAATCGTCCAATGGCATAACAGTCATATGAGAAGGTAGTGGCTTCATTTTTTTGGAATGCACATGGAATATTGTTCATTGACTATCTCCAAAAGAGAGGGATAATGAATAGAGTTGTTGGATCGTTTCAGAACAGAAAACAAGGAAAAAGTGAACCCAAAAAACCAATATTCCACCAAGACAAAACACCGATTCACAAGTCAATGATTAAATTGTACAAATTACACCTCGAATTGCTTTCTCATCCACCATATAGTCCAAATCCTTTTTGCATTAAGGCATCGAGAAGTTAGAGAAGCGTTGGAATGTTTATATTGCTCTTGATTGGGATTATATTGATGGATAAAATCGATTTTCGGCGAGAAATGTATCAATACGAACTTTTCCGAAGTAAAACTTGATTCTTTTGAGACTCTAATAGATTCACGACATTGCTTTTAAATATCAAGTTTCTTGAAGATTATGTTAATGATGTTTTACAAAAAATTTCGCTTTATACCAATTTATATAGCCAGAAATATTCATTTGACCGTAGTTAGAAGATTTCAAATTATTTTTTATTCGGAAAATCGATTAATTAACTTTTGATTATAAATTTTGGACATATTGGTAAAATCATCATCTTATTCTTATCAAAAATAAATAATTTATTTACACTGGTTAGGGCACATTGTATAAAACAACTTCTTGTGTTATTGCTTTAGAAATTTCCCACCAAATATTAGAAAAACGAAAAAAAAATCAAAAATCAAAATAAGAAGAGATCTATTTATGTTTCCTTTCAAACTATGTGATGATAAGAGTCAGACTTGTCATAAAATATTACAGTCGCACAACTTAACTCAGCAACTACATAGTAACAATAATTGCCTTTTAATTGGTCCTTTCAAGAGAAATTATACATCATAAAACATTTTTCTGTTAATTAATGGGCACATATTCCTCAGCCTCACTCACCATTCTACCTGCCAAAAACGTATTTAATTACGATACATTAAAAAAATTAATTATGCCTTCCTTCTATAATAATTCAGAATTCTCGTAACTGTTGAATCTTCAGTCTCAAATAATCAATATAAATATTAGACTATTGGTGCGCGCAGGTTTTTCCGTTTAGTTTTTTATATATAGGGTCAATTTTGAAAGTAGTGGGACTCATTTTTTTAATAATTTATTCAAAAAAAGTACAAACGATTAGTAATTTTGCAAAGTAACAACCTTCCGCATTTACAGAGACTTGGACCGAGATGATGCTCAACTCGGTCCGTTGGACGAGCTTTGATGCTCTCGGGAATAGAAATAAGTCTGGTGAGGCCAAGAAGATCATGATCGATCAGTTTCCTGTTTGCTTTTTGCTCCTTTGACAATACTTATATCTTCATTAACAAAGATTGAGAACTATTAAAGAAGTCAGCTCAGGCGATCAAATAAGAAGCTGAGCTGCAAACAAGATCTAAAAATTCAGGATAAGTATGATTCACGAAATTAAAACGATGATATTGGAGAGACCACGCCGAAAAAATGATGGAAAATCGATGGGCTAAATGGGTAATGGATGAAAAACGAACTTCAAGAAGACCTCCAAACAGATGCTGAATAGTAGAAAAAGGAAAAAAGGAAAAGACGACGTTGTTCACTCAAACTTGGCATATCAAACTAAACAAGAGCAAAATAGAAGAATCCATCACGGCCACGCTATTCCATACATTAGTAGGTACTTAGTACGTTTGTGAGTACAAATGAATCAGAAAACTATAGCAGGATTGTCAGTCATGATAAGAAATCTTGTCCAACAAATTTTTGTTGCTCTTTGGATTTTCTGCAAGTCTAGTTCCAGTTATCTACATGTAACTTTCTTAGTTTTTGGAGAATTACACAAAAAAAAGTTGTATAGTCTGTATTTCCTCATCTAACGTTTTCTTGGTATTTTTTGACCACAATCTGTAACTTTTACAGGGACAACCTGTAAAATCCAAAAATATCAAAAATGGATATTTCAATAGATTTTCCAATAAAAAGGTACTTTCTGTTTAACTTGATACAATTTATGGTTTGGGAGATATGTAGATGTTTAGGTCGTTGTACATGCCAACTTTACAATCCTCAACTTTTACAGGGATAATCTGTACAATCTAAAAATATTAAAAATGAATATTTTAACACATTCTATAATAAAAAGGTATTCTCTGTTGAACTCGACAAAATTTATGGTTTAGGAGATATGTACATGCCAAGAAAACCATTCTCCATAAAGAGACATTCTGAAAAAAATAATCATAAATTGTGATTATTTTATCCAAATTACTAACAAGAGGTACTGGAACACAACCAAACATTTCTGATGTACTTCATACTGTCGAATATCCAGTAACTTACATAAGGAAAAAATTGAATTGTAGAAAAAATGAATCCATTGTATTCAATTCATGGGAAGCAGTGGCCATGCAAATGAACCTACCCAACCAATCCACCTATGAGGAACAAATGTTATTAAGATAAGTTTTTACATCATTTAGACCGTGGAGAGGGACTCCTTGGTGCATGGACCACGTGTCTCTGCGAATGTTTGGAGGAATATCACATAACATAGGTGGTTATCATTTTGGAGAAATTCTTAGTATCGCTGACCATTCAGGTTATCGTCAAAACATAGATCTAGTAAATCATTACTCTCTATTTGCATACATTAACATAAAATCGATAGGGGTTCTTTGTTTAAATTTTACCGTGGGTATGTTGAACTGCCTATACAAATAAATTATGAGAATCAATAAAGCCAACTCGTGTGAAACCAGCTTTATATGTAAACCTAACTTTTCCAACAAATGTATTATCAACGAGCGTAGTTCAGTCTTTCTGGTTAATCTCACATAGTATGCACTACGAAAAAAATGTTTAATTTCCAATAAAAAATCACAATTTTTTATATTGTTTTTTCAGAATGTCTCTTTATGGCAAACGGCTTCTACATATCTCTCAAACATTTTATCGAGTTGAACACAGAGTATCTTTCTGTTAAACATTTTTTCTTATGTCTCAGCATTTTTTACACTTTCGAATTTTTTGCATCAAGTCCTAGTACATCCTGTATATTCAATGATGAAGAAACAAATATGTAATAGTGTGAATTTCAAATTTTTTGCAGGCAATCTATAACAACATCGTAATGTTACTAATTAAGACAATTAAGATAATTTGTAGATTTATCAATCCAGTAACAGAAACATTCAGTATGTTGTTGACATTTGATAAGGGGACGATTTATCGATATAATGAGGCTGATGTTAACTATAAACTACAATTACATTATCATTAGTTTATTATATTAAATTAAAAATCTTTCTTTTTACTTATTCTCCATGCGTTTTTTGCATTTCATCTTCTATTCTTTTCCCTTCTATCTCCTGTTGCTCAAGATGTTACCCTATTAGGACAAGTTCATAGTCAGCGCGAAGAGGCCAGTGAGTCATTCAGCTTTTTTCGAAGTTTGCCAAGAAACTTTTAATTGTCATCGCAGATGGAAGAAAAAAATGCACATTCCAGCGAGATGACCGATTCATTGTCAATACATCGCTGAGAAATCAGACCTCCACTGGTGTTCAGCTCCTACAAGAGCTCAGAGAAACGTGAGGAGTCGCTGGATAGTTAGAAGAACACTTAAGGCAGCTAACTTTGAGTCAGAAAGACCAGCTACTGGCTTAAAATTAATCACAACCTAACGAATGTCCATCTACGATTTGTCAGAGAAAACGTTAATTGGAATGAAGAATAATGAGGCTACGTTTCCTTCTCAGACAAAAACAGAATGTGTCTGCAAGGAAGCGATAGATGATCACGTCGTTTAGCATGTCAGTATGTAGAACATTGCCCGTCCACATACTGCAGATTCCGTACGGGGTTGTTTAGAGGATGTCGAAATTGCCACTCTGAATTATTCAGCGATTGAGGCATCTTTTGGTGTTGGATCCGCAATGGTAAATTCAAAGACCCAGCTCAATCCTTATGGAAATTCGAACACTCGAAGGGGTAGTTGTGGATGGTTGGAGCTTTTGTGCCCATCAAAAATTTTAATCAGCTTGCTGTAAACTATCATTGTGGGATGTTTAAGAAAAATTGGTCTAAGCCCAATTTCCATGAGGTTTGAGCGGTGTCCATTTTTTCCAAAAAATTTCCGATTTCAGTGTCTCAAGCCGTAGAAGTTTCGGTTGAAAAAGTCCCTCTTACATCTTGTATATTATCCAATTTTCATAAGAAAAACTCATAGAAAACGAATGAAATTATTCAATCAAAAATTTAGATTTTTATCATTTTGAAAGTGTGTCTTAACCAATCAATTTGTACGGTTTTATGAATACTATTATGAAATCAAATCGTTGTTCAAACAAAGTAATATAAACGTCGCACTTTATACTTCGAAGTGAATGAGCTTATTTATGGCACATCTTTATCACCTGATACCTGAAGTCACCGTTAGCCAAGGTTTGTGACCTCCAAGTATTCTCATCTACTGTTTACATAGTAAAATTTCTTTATACCTTATAATATGTCGTGGCAGGCGTTGCTCGATTATAAACAAATCACCGGCGATTAATTTTACGACACAGAAATCTTATTCCTAACCATTTTTTGAATCCTGGTGGTTGTACTGAGTAATTTGATTCCTCTATAATTGTGACCGTTTCTGGTGTCTCCTTTCTTGTATATTGACCATTCTTTTACTTTTATCATATCTTCCGTTATTTCGTCTATTCCTGGTTCCTTCTCCAGTTTCAGTTTTTGTTTTATCATATTTTTATCGATCTTTTTCATCTCTTATTGTTTGGAATTCTACTACTCTTACTTGTTCTCTATTCTCTTTGTTTATCGTTTCATTTCAATCCTTTTCTTCTGAAAGATCTCCTTTTGCGTCTTTTATATTTTTCTGTGAGTTATTATTATTACTTGTTTTTTTGATATTTTTGATAGCTCCCAAAAAGAATTTTTGATTTTTCTTGCAGGCGTTAGTCATTTTTTCTCGCAATATCCATCATGTCTTCTGTTTCTGGTTCTTACCTAATCATTTTAAGATTTCTCTAGTTATGAAGTTTGCATTTGTTGCTCCTCGGTTTGTTCTGAATTCTTATGTGAATCCTCTATGGTTTTTCTAGATTTTCTCTAAGTATACTTTCTATTATTCTCGTATAAATCTTGGTGGTTGTACTGAGTAATTTGATTCCTCTATAATTGTGACCGTTTCTGGTGTCTCCTTTCTTGTATATTGACCATTCTTTTACTTTTATCATATCTTCCGTAATTTCGTCTATTCCTGGTGCCTTCTCCAGTTTCAGTTTTTATTTTATTATATTTTTATCGATCTTTTTCATCTCTTGTTGTTTGGAATTCTACTAATCCTACTTGTTCTCTATTCTATTTGTTTATCGTTTATTTTCAATCCTTTTCTTCTAAAAGATCTCGATAATATTGTATATATCCTTCCATGATATCATCTTCATTTTTTATCATATCTTTGATTGTGTCTTCTATGTTTTTCTGTAAGTTATTATTATTACTTGGCTTTTTGGAATTTTCAATACTTTCCAAGACGAATTTTGGATTGTCCTTGAACTTTCCTTGGACAACTCTTGATAATTTATCTGTAATGTTTTAATCCATATTTTTTAAACACAATTTCAATGACATCGTCGATTTTCCCACGAGACTTTTCAATTATAAATCATCCTGTATAAGTTATAGTAAATAAACCATAGTTTTATGGGTTTTAAATCCTCAAAGAAACACGTCGAGCGGCCGTAAATTCTAGATTCTGAATCAGAACTAATAACAAAAATATAGAAAGTAGAAGGGTTAACTGCAACTAATTAATGTAATTAGTTCGAGTTTTGCCCTCTAAAATCTCGCTAGCACTGTATGGCGCTACTTGATCCTCCTGAAGACGTTTGTTTCTCGTTCCCTTGTAATTAGGAACAGTAAACTGGTCCTTTTCTATTGTAATAGCCGCGCAATCTCTCCATCTTTCTCTCTCTGGTCGTTTGGAAGGGAACCAGTCTTCAGTCGAGAGCGAGCTTTGGTATGGTGTAGATCGAGGGCTCTCAGTCCGAGATATACAACGGTTACGTTTACGTCGTTATACAACGCGAGTCAAAATTATTTCGCATATAAAAAATAAAAAAAAAACTCAATTGAAGTGTCCTCACATAAAAAATATTTTTTGGATAATCGTGTCATTATTTTGGATTATGTTGATTGTGATCTTGTGGTTTAAATTTCCAAGTGATTATTGTTATTTTTAGTGAGTGTTTCTATTTGAAGGATTATTATCTCTGTGTTATCTTTTTAAATTGGATTTTCATTTTGCATGAAATAGTAAGTAAAAGATGCAAAAAATTACAATAATTGATGTCCACAATTATAGCACAACTTGTAGTTGAACATCTAGAGGAAACTGTCTTAAGAAAATTTATCTTGAATATTCCCATTCTGTTTTTGGATGAATTTATCCAACTATCACATCCTGAATTTAGCTTAGCTAGCCAGAAAACAAAAACTGCTTTAAAAGAAAATAAATATCCTGAAAAAATGATAGAACATAGGACAGACTTCTCTGTATTTACGAAGTAGATTAAAATATCATCAATACGATAAAAGAATGAAACTGAATTAACAAAAGTTAAAACATTCAATTATTAGTATTCAAAAACAAGATGGAAGTTGTAAAATGATGAAAAGACAAACAATCTGAGTAAAATTTATAATTTAATTTTAAAAATTTTTATGCAACTACAAATAATTCACCTGGTGTTGTACAACTGAAGAAAAATCAATTTTTTCAGTTAAAACATATTTTTATATTGATATTCATGTTGTAGGTGATCTATTGATCAATATTATAACTAAAATTGTATAGATATCAATATTTTTGCTTTGGATCCACGAGATAATGTCAAGGACTCAATATATACTATGTCCCTAGAAAAGCGAAGCTACTCATCTAAAAGATAATAAATCCTCAATAAATATTTTCATGTTTGAATAAATACCAATTTCTAAAATAATTTTAATTGTCAAAAAGTATGTGGATTATTTGAAAAACATATTTTTCTTTATAATAAACTGCCTTTTACGTGGCAAATGAGAAAGAAAGTTATTTAGAATTCACGTTCAGAAAAAACTACTTTAGAAGAACTGACTAAAAATATT
The DNA here is from genome assembly GCF_026230105.1 of Diorhabda sublineata. Classification (NCBI taxonomy): domain Eukaryota; kingdom Metazoa; phylum Arthropoda; class Insecta; order Coleoptera; family Chrysomelidae; genus Diorhabda; species Diorhabda sublineata. Next base: position 12,809,082 of record NC_079481.1, on the reverse strand, counting down.
AATCTGTCAAAATTAGTAGTTAACTGTATTCAAATACAAGGTTCACATTAGAAAAAAAACTTTATGTGATTCAGTGTTATTAACTCTAGTTGAGAACAGAACAAAAAAAGGGCGAAACTTTTTTAGCAGTAAGACAGATTAAGATGCAACAAAGTGCATTCGATTCGGGAAAATATCAGAAAATTTATTCGGGGCTTTTCGAGGTCGCTGAATAAGAATATAATAACAGAAAAGATCTACGAGGTACCTGGTAACCAGGGTGGACGACATCTACGTCATCCCTTAGATCCCCATGGAAATTCGTTATAAAATGGGCCAAATATACTCATTCTGTGGGTTTTTAATATCGCTGAACACAAATATCATCACAGAAAGGGCTACGAGATACCTAGTACTCAGGGTGCTCAACATCTACGTCGTCCCTTAGATCCCCATTGAAATTTGTTATAAAATGGGCCAAATATATAAACTCTGGGGGTTTTTAATATCGGTGAACACATATATCATCACAGAAAGGGCTACGAGATACCTAGTACTCAGGGTGCTCAACATCTACGTCGTCCATTAGATCCCCATTGAAATTTGTTATAAAATGGGCCAAATATATAAACTCTGGGGGTTTTTAATATCGGTGAACACATATATCATCACAGAAAGGGCTAAGAGGTACCAAGTACTGAGGGTGGTTAACATCTACGTCATCTCATATAGAATTACAGAAATTTGTTATAAAATGGGCCAAAGATTCACATCCTGTCGGCTTTGGAGGATTCTAATTATTAAGGATTAGTACATCTAGATCCTTATTTTAAATTTTCCTCAGTAACTGAACTGGAATTAACATATTCATTATATGAAAAAGCATCTGTCTGAAGAGACTAAACATAATCAAGCTATGGTCAATTAAAACCATTTCAACGAGTGAACAATAACCCCAAACATTATGACATCTACTAAACTCTTATTGTCTATTATTGAACAGTCTCTCTCATCTGGTTTTGTTTGAGTCACTGGAAACGAATCTGCAAATCGCTATGCCAAAGAAGCCTCCAAAAATCTTAGTTTAGATTGATCAAGATTGCAAAACATCATTCAAGAATCTTGACGCGATATATGTAACATCGAACCATCTACGTCCCACCTAGTCCTCACGACAATATGAAGACATTGATCACCACCAAACTTACTAACTAACCGTTATTGTCTTTGCTGTCTTCAGAGAGGTCGTCTACCAAAGTTATCACGTTTCTGGGATTATCACATACACTTCCTCGTTAACTGTACACGGAATTTAATTTGAAACCTAATTTCTAGGAGATACTCAACTGCAGAAATAAAGTCCTGGATTCTCTTGAAGTTACCAAGATGTTTCAGAAAATATGATTCATCAGATGTGGTTCCAAAAAAGAAATATTATGGAAATATTGAGTGCAAAACCTGCAGAGCATTACATAGAAGAAAAAATGAAGAGCTGATTACAAGAATACTAGAAGATCTGTATTGACTAAATCAACAAATAATAAATCGGAAGATATGGTATTAATTTTGTTGAGAAATTTATGAAAAAAGAAACTCAACATTTTGTTAGTTGAAGATAAGGATTATAATCCAGGGCACTTACGAAAAAAAAGCTTTTTGGTGACAAAATTAATAGTAGAAAAAAAACAACGCCATAGTGTTCTAGCAGTTGAATAAAAGTTATGTGCACAAAATTCAACATTTTTTGTTTATGTGTTATTTTTTTAAACAATAAAAACACCAAAAAATCGGTACAAATCTTGTTTTTTGCGTTTTGCGCTGAATCTATGCAAGACTTTATTTGTTACTATGGGTAATATTGTAGAGAATTGAAAAATCTTCGAAATAAGCTTTTATAAATTAAATTTTCATAATTTGTTCCTTAGATAAATTAACCGAAAGGAGAAAATTTTTAATTTTTTAAATAGTTTATAATTTGTTTAATTTTGAATATAACAGTTTCTTATTAACTGAAAACCGAGATCTCGATGTAGTTAATCAATTCCCTAAAGATGGGCCCTGTGGCCCCAATAGGTTTTGCGAAAAGGCCCTTTTTTTCAAAGGGCCATTCTTGCTCACCGGGTGGTCCCATCATTAATTGGAAAGTTGCGTTGGAAAGAAGAAGAGTTGAACTAAAAATCGCAATACCAATGTTATGTAGTAAACTGTAAAATATGATATAAGTATGATATAACTTATCCTGGGTGGATAATCTAAGGATTGAGCCCATCATCACAAAAAAAATAAGAAGAAGAAGATTTTGTAGTAGTTCAAAATTTAACTTATCTAATGTTTTTGTACCAATGATAAACGCTAGTTTATACATATTTTTACACTTAATATGAATTAACATTTTCCCGAAATAAATCGTCATCATTCCGATTGTTCTATTATAGTCATTCCAAAATAGGAACCACAAATATGACTGGAATATTTTGGATAGAGAATAATACGAGTGTCCGTCGACCGAACACGAACCTAAAGTAACTTTCTAAAAATAGTTAATCGCTACAAATAGACTCATATTTTTAAATTGCGCCTACCAGTGACAGAAATAAATGATCCGGAATAATGCATTCCCACGGCAAAGGTCGTAACATTAGCAGGAAATGTTCATATCCAAAAAAACTTGAAATTCTATCTATTAGTTGAAATGAATTAAGAAGATATGGTAGATTCTATTCATTAAAAATACGCGGTATTTTGACAAATATTCACCGGTTAATAATTGACTTACTCGGCATTAATTTCCCTAAATATTTTCGGTTCATCGTATAAAGATCCTCTGTAATCATATCCGTTAATTTTTATCCTGAATACAATCCACAATACAAGTTGTGTTACTACAAGAAAAACGCAAGCTAAGCGTCTGAACTTTGAAAATCTGTACGGACCTGATGAAATTAAATTAATATACAGGGTGTTTCAAGATTTGATAAAAAAATTCGGGAGTGCATGACGTGAAAATAATGCTGTGGCATAAAAAAATTTACTCATACGAGCTACAACTCTTTAGAGTTGCGAAAACAGAACTTACTTTTAAATATATTTTCTAATATACATTTGAACATTATAAATTAGGTAAACCAACTAAATTTTGTTAAATTCCAATTAGAAATGTTTTAATATCTTCTGTAAGTATTTTCTATAAATAATTACAATTTATGTTAATTTTCTTCAAAATGATTCTTTATAGCGAACGGTTTTCTCGACATGTACAACGATCTAAATATCCACATATCTCCTAAACAATAAATGTTTTTTAATACTTTTTTATTAAAACTCATGCTTGCTATCTTTAGATGTACAGGTTGTCCCTATTAACCATTGGGCGTGAGCCGCCCTTGGCATCTAGTCACTCCCGAATTTTTTGCACAAAATGCCGTAATACCCTGTATATCGTTTCTTCGAACGAATCTTGTGAAAAATAATAATTCTCGTTTCACTTTTTCATTTTTTAAAATTAGGAAAAACCAATTTTTGTACGATAAAGCGCTTGTTGTGTGGCAAATACGACTAAAAGCTTTCCAGTTGTTCAGAATCTAAATTATCTAATCGTTTGCGAACATTAAGGTGGGTTCAGACGATACAGATTTTGTTTGAATCTGTACAGACTGAGTAAAAAATTTCACCCAAACACAAAATTCTATAGAATTTTATGGACGTCTGTATCGTGTGAACCCACCATAATAGTGTAAATATTGTCGTTATTGATAGGGTTCACGCCAGCATGGCGACATAGCGACAATTGTCGCCAAATCATCAAGAAATGTTGCCAAAATCATACACATCTACGACAAATTTGTCGCCCAAAATATTTTTAAAAAAACCTATGTTTTATATTTAATGTGCTGTTTTTGCATAAAAGAATTTATATATGCCTTAAAAATATGTATAAAAGTGTGTGTAGCATACATATGTTAATTTTTTTACTTTTGTCTACCACGTTATATTTTTGGACCACTAAATCATAACTTAGGTGGTCCTTTTGGACCACTAAATTTTCATTGCTGGTGTGAACCCTAGTTATTGAGTTTTTAGGTTTCGAATTTAACAGAGTATTTTGGAAAATAAGGTGGATAAAACACATCCATGTTTTAATCTTCTGTTTGTATATACAACTGGAGAGTGAAATTCTTTATTTTCATAATAGTTCTTATAAATTTCGTTTACTGTCCTTATTATCAATCGACATCGGTTGTTTCCATGGTTTTCCATGGTAAAAAATGTCCATTGAACTAAAATTATAACTTGGCTAATTGCAGTAAATCGAATTCCAAAATTGTTAATATATAAGTGAATTCACGCGTCCGCTATTATGAATTTTCAAAACTGAGAAAAAACTATTATTATAGAACTGAAATTTAAATTGTAAAGGTTATTATCAGTGTGAAAAACTCGATTTTTGAGGGGTCTAAGCTGTACTTGCAACTTGCATCATAAGCTTCAGAGGAATTAATTAGAGATATATTTTCCATAATGGACATAATATTCTTTATGGGGAAAAGTGCATGATAGTTTTTCAACTTTCCCGGAGTATAGTTTTATCATTGGTAAAAAACACTAACTTACAAAATACCATGAATTATGTAGTTGATAATGTTCAATTATGATTTTTTTTGACATATCTATTTTCAAAATATTTTGACCAGCTCCATTTAAGACGTATATACAAGTTGTTTATAAATTCACGCGTTAATTCTGGAGGTGATATCTCGTATTAAATTGGGATGTGTCTTTCCTTTAACAAAATTTCCTCAGCCCACCCTCTACCAAGATATCACCCTCAAAAGATGATGACTATAATTGAATTTTTATATAATTTTTTCTAAAATTTCAGTAGTTTTAGAAACTAATTTTCGTGATCTCTCAAAGGACTAACTGAGGGTAATAAAATAAAATTATATTTTGAAATTTTTTTTCTAAATCCATTTTATATTCCTAAATTTTTATTCAAAAACCAATAGCTGCAGAGAAAAGAAAAAAAAACATAATTTATAATTTTCTTCATAAATTGAGTGAAAAATAGTCACTAATTTTAGTCACCACCTTTTAAGGGTGATATCTCGTAAAGGAGTGGGTTGAGGAAATTTTGTTATAAGAAAGACCCACTTTAATTTTACGAGCAATCATCTGAATTTTGTCGCATAAATTTAAGAACATCCTGTATATTATTTCATGTCATTTGTTTGTCGACTTGTAATAGCTACGGTCGAAAAGGCCCTTTCAGCTCCTCACACTTTTCTACTTTATTACCTTTTATTATTATTCAGCACATCTAAATCTTTCTCTTTCACATGATTTCTTACTGGATTTTCCATTGTAATGTCAAATATTTTTTTAGTGTTGGTGAATTTAATATTGTCTCTTTTTTGTCTTACATATTTTCTTTAGAAGTATCTTCACAGTAGTGCTCAATACAATTCAGTACTTAACATGAATGAACAGCTTCTCCAAAACAGTATTTTGTTGTGTTCGGTTTCAAATGCATTTGAAGCACCTACTCATTTAACAAATTTTTCATTTTGCGAAAAACTGGAAAATAAAACATTGAAAAGGCACTTAAACGATGGTCATACAGAAGCCAAGCGCTCAACATGAATGAAATGTTATATATATTACTCAATTTCTAGTTGTGAGCTTTTCAGACAAACCTCGTACTTTTTTTTAATAACAAAGTATCTTTCAAACGAATCCAAGTACACCAATTTTTACACCCCCTTTGTGCAAATTGCGGCTTCTTGTAACTTTCTAATATTAATAGACGTAGAAACTTCTTAGAAACTGCCTCGGAAGTTTTCTATGAAAAAATGAGATGAAGAAATGTCTGTTTCTGGCAAGTTACCACTAACTCCTGGAGTTTTGTTTTGCAAACATGAAAACCGAGATGTGCGGGATGTTGAAGTTCCATCGAAGTTACTTAAACGTTTGTGGTTTGTAATCAAATGTATATTTATGTTAATGATGTTAGATTTTCTAATATGGAGAATTAAATTGGAATTTCTCCAACCGTTGGCGATATTCAGATTGAACACACTGTTTAGACTACCACTACACCAACACTCACAATTTAAACTGTCTGGCGCGCGTTTGGATAACCAAGTTATCGTCTTCAGAGACTGAAGCTAAACAGTTTATGCGCGTCAAACAGTTTGAATTGTGAGTGTTGGTGTAGTAGTAGTCTAAACAGTGTGTTTCGATAACCAAGTTATCGTCTTCAGAGACTGAAGATAAACAGTATACCACCAGTTTCTGAAGACGATAATTTGGTTATCAAAACACGCGTCAGACATTGTGACTGTTAATGTAGTTAGAGTAAACAGTTTTTTCAGTATGAATATCACCAACGGTTGCAGAAATTCCAACTCAATCATCACCAATTTATAAGAGTTGTAAAGAACCATTTTGTATTAAAAATACAAATGCTTAGAACTCTACCATTTACAAAGGTTTTTGACAAAGAATGTCTCATGAATTGTATCAGTTTAAAATGTTCATTTTGTTTATTAGATAATTATACAAAAAGTAAGCTTTGGCTCAGCGTATTCTATGGCTTCAACCAACTTCAAATTTTTCCTTCGTGAAAATTTCGTCATTGTATTGAATAAATAGTGATCTGACGGCCAGAAGAAATGCAGGAAGTGTCTAGCCTGTCATACTGGATCCCAAACCAATCAATTAGCATCGATTGGAGTACGCAGAGAAAGTAAAGAAGAAAAACGAGCAAATAAACTACTAATACCTACCTCCGCCACGAAGTGGAGTAGGTTCTAGTGATGATAATTGCACACTTGTACCAGCACTGGTTAGAAATTTAGGCTGATAGTGCTGTAATTTGAGATATTCTCACTAAAATTCACTAAGAAGCTGACGAAAAAGGCAAAGACTTTGAAACCATAACTGAAAATCTTTTTCAACACAGAACGTACCTTCTCACACTCCGGTTCTTGAAAATGATGAAATACACATTGAATTAGCCGACCGTACCCACCGTACTCACCAAAACTAACCCCTAACGATTATTCCTGTTTCATAACCTCCTAAGCTTCACTTGCGGAAGAAAGATTTTCATGAGAGACTTACGTAAACGCCCTTTTTTTAGAAAAGGGAGTAAAACGAATAATTCATAAGTTTAAAGATGTGTAGAACATCACTACACCAAGTCTGTAGACTTGAAACTAGACAGAGAAAAATGTTTTTTCCCTTTTTTAGAACGGAAACTTTCCATTTAAGCTTTCTGTATTAAAAAATAGTGACGTATACTATGTTTATATAAAAAATTCAACAAAAATCCCTTTTTGGATTTGAAATTTTCATTACATTTTATTGTGAACATGATTATAATTAAATTTGCAGGATAGAAGGACTAGAGATCGATCTTTCTAGCTAATGCTGATGTAATCGAATGTAGTTAATATGTTTGAATATTTTGAGCTGTAATAGTTGATGGATATCGATTGACGTGGAATACAATGCAGAGTTACTTGCTAACGCATCGGTTGAACTACTGTTAATAAATTATTTATTACATCGTTAAATTTGTAACAATAGGGAAACTGAAAACCGTAAACAAGTTTGTTCTAATGATAATATACAGCGCGTCCATTATTAACTTTATAAACCGCAAGATACAGAAATTTGGAAAAAGGAAATTAGGATTTCTAATCCTAATTTCAATATTCAAAATAATTCAAATTATCTGTTCATGTTTTCTTTTTCTATTCTATTCAATTATTGAATTTTGTTTAAAGATAACAATTAATTTCTCTCTTATATCTTGTTTGGAATTGAACGGAATTAGAACGAAAATTGGATTTGAATTAAGAAATTATTATTATGAATAGATTTTCAGGCATAAATATAAAAAGTTTACTACCTAATCTGTTTAATATAAATTCTAAAAAAGATGGTAATAGTGAAAAAAGAAGTCCATCTATTATTTTTAGGCTCAAACGATTATACTGTGAGGAATGGCCACAGAAGTACCTGGCCTGACCTAGAGATGGCGGTAGTTGCTTGAAAATACCACTGCCACAATCTTCTTCGTTATCAATTGTATAATATTGGGAGGCGGAGGTGACGACTCCAGTAATGTTGCAGAAAGTCCACAAATCGGTACTGGATGATAGTAGAATGAAAATGCGTGATCTAGAAGACACAGTAGGTATTTCAAAAAGTGTGGTAAATCACGCCGTTTCGTAACCATGAATAAAACATGGGTCCATGACAAAGACCATTCCATCTTCAGGTAAAGTCATGACGTTTCATGGGATACACGTGAAGTAATTTTTGGTAACTATCTCAAATAAGAAAAAACTATCAAATGCGAGTATTATGGAACGTTTGAGCAAAGAAATCAATTAAAAATAGCCGTTTTTTGCTAGGAAAAAAGTGTAATTTTATAAAAACAATGCACCAGCTCACAGATTCGTTATTATAATAGCCAAAATTGATGAATTAAAGTTTAAATTACTAGCTCATGCTACCTATTTGCCAGATATAGCTCCCTTGGATTATTTTTTCTTCCTAGATTTAAATAAAAGGCTCGGTGGTGGAAGATTTTCCAACAATGAAGCAGTTAATGGCTATTTTGAGGAGCTTGATGATTAATTCAGGCACACAACTCCGATAGTTATAATAACCTTAATTACACTTTTTCAAGGTATTTGTTTATATGATGGTTGTCTGAAAAGTTTCTAACCTCAATCCGATATCAACACGCATGCGCTTAGAGATTACTTTGAAACTTCAACCATTTTTAATGCTTGGTTTCTGTTTATATTCGTGAGTCGATGATCAAAGAAAAAAAAATTTTTCGATAACTCTCGTACATCAGCTGGGTTAGAGCTTATAAACTGATTCAAAAGATTTTTGCAACGCATTTCGTGAAAAATTAGGGGTGGAAAACCAAAAGTGGATAAATAATTGTTTCCGCCCCACCGTTAATATTGAACTAATAATTTGAAATTGTTTTCCTAAAAATCATACTTGAGGAGCAATTTCATTTAAAAACAACCTCTAGATTCAAATCAATTTCCTAAAAGTATGTTTCGACTAAATGCAAACTTGTAAGTGAAGTACTTTTTTATTATTTTCCAACCTCCATAAAACGTGGAAAATTATCTTGTCTCTGTAATTTTCACAAGAAAACTCATAAACTATGAAGTTATATAATACTATAAATTAACTTGAATACGGTATACAGCGTATATAGCAAAAGATAGTTGCTACAACTTCCCTTAGGAAGTTGGGAGTTGGTAGTTTTTGCAACTAACTCAGTGCATAATTTACATTTTTATAAAATGAGTATAATATATAAGTTATTTGAAAAAAAAGGTGATTTCGTCTCTAGGATAGATAGAAAACTGAAAAATAATTGGGGTTTGCTCGGTGAAAAAATTTCGAAACGCCATCCGTGTTAAAGGGCGCTAGTTACACTGATCATACCAAGTAGTATGATGATCATAGCAGTGTTGCCATATCTGAACAGTCGCAACCTGTGTACGAATACTGCTACTACCATAATTTCAGATATTTCTAGTCCATTTATTATAGACGTTTTTGGTGTTACATTTTGCTCTGAAAAATTCGTCACCTTGGGAAATGATTGTTTGTTTTTTCGACCCAGTTTTGTCCGTTAATGATATATAACGTCCTTCTAGCTTTTATTTTTTTTTGCTTAAAATTCCCTGTATAGTTGGACGTCCTACCGTGAAGAAACTACCTTGGAAACAATTTATCCTTCTTTGCACAGGAGATGGTAACTAAAATATATTGAACCCTTTCCCTCTAGAAGAAATAATATGACACAATGTTCTTCAAAAATGAAGCATTCTAGAAAAAATCATAAAAATATTCCAGAATTCAGAATTTGCAGGATTTTAGAACAAATATTTGATTAGGTTAAATTATTCCATAATTATCATAATCTAGTTTAATTCTCCATCTCGAACGCTGATAATTATTTGGAGAAATTCGTAATTTATTAATAACGACTTTTAACGCCAAAAGTAGACGTCCATAAATTGTAACTGTACGACTAATCAAGCAGGTTTTGCAAATAACATCAATTATTTTTATATATTATATTCTCTTTCCCAAGGTTATATTTTTATAATTAGGAGGTTTACGATGACAGATTAGTGTACACAACAATTTTGAGCAATTAATAGTATGTATAAACTAACGAAATGAAATAATAACTGATTATGTTGAATCGAAAAAGATTCTTGGAATTATTTAGGAACTAAATATTAAAATGGCTCTGTAGTAATATACTGTTACGAATTAGCTCGCGAAATGGGTCCTTAAGCCGGCCTTGTTCAGCTACAATGCGAATTAGCGTGGAGCCTTTAATCTGTTTTTATAAAAGGGTGACGCGCCTTCGATGACGGGCGCGGAAACGATATCATCACATAGTTTTTTAGGTTTGAACATTGAAACTTTGATATCTTGCAAACATTCAATGTCGATGGGGGGTGGTTTTGGGTTAGGTTGGGTTAAGTTTTTCGTATTAAGAAAGAATAAGCATTTTTTCACGAAATTTCAGCAATGTATACTGTAGAAATGATTTATTGAATAATTAAAAAAAGTGATAATTGAACATGCCTTTTTTATTATGTCTGAACCTTACTTTTCAATAATTAATTTATATTTGTAAAAATATTTTTCGGGACGGGGGCGGAAGGTGGTGTTAAAAATTGTAAACCAGTGTTCAAATTTTTAACACGCAACCCGCCTCCTTGCCCTGAACATATTTTCACGAGCATTGAATGTTTGGTTAGCTGTGAGCTGTGAGGAGTTAAACGATACAACTACCGTGTTTGTTACAGCAGGCGGTTTATTTACAGTATTTCTCCTAAATAATTTCGAAGAAAGTCTATTTATTTCTTGTGTTTTTTTTGTGCTAGAACTTATAAGTTAATTATTTAAAGTTGACTGTATAAATAAATTAAGAACTAAGATATCGTGTTCATAAATTCATCCCACGAATGGAAAGAGTGTGAATAAATACCAAAAATGCTACATAAGGATTCACCAAAAAGAGAAAAAAATTATTATTTAGGTAGGAATGTCACCTAATTATTGTCAAAAATACATCATAATTTTTTGACAAAAGATTACTAATTAAGTGTCCTTGTGATATTTGAAGAGAATTTGAAAAAAGTTTTGGGGCTTCGATATCAAAACGAACGATACGTGTCAGCGCTCAAGCGTGAACTTTATGATTTCTGTTTGTTGCTATAAAAAATACTTACGTGACAACTTTTTTCTCAATACGTGCCTCGTTAAGTGTCCTTTGCAATAATTAAAGAAGATTTGGAAAAATTTTGGGGCTTCGCAAACGTAAACCTCGATTTTCTTGACGTTATAAAAAATACTTTCATAATAGTTATTTATGCAACAAGTGAGTGAGGAAAAATACTTTTTTTCACGAGTGAGACGATTTCGCAATTCTTAAGTGTGAAAAAAAGTTACTTTACACAAGATTTTCATACAATTTTTTTGTACTTATTGGATAAAATGATTTTTTTCACAATTTCACAATATTTATTTGATTAACTTACAAAAATAAGCTCTGCACTTCTGCACAAACTGATTGACGGGAAAGAAACTCTAATATTGTTTTTTAGGAGAGGAGGAGGAAATAAAGTCGTTGGAAACTACTAGAAATTCTAAAAATGAACATGAAAAATATAAGGAAGAGGAGTAGAGAGTTGGGTAATTAAAAAACAGTGGAGTAATTAATTTCTATTCAAATTCTTAACCTGGTTCGTTTTATAGCAAGAATTTTAGGTTCCAGTTGGATGAATCGGTGAATTATTGAGGAGATTAATTTACATTTTAGATATAGATGGAAAAGGGCTCAACCTCTTGTTAATAATTCTCGAGATTGCTCATACCTCACACTGAAAAACTTTTCTTCCATTTAATATTTAAATATTGTGAGCCATCTTTAGTGAATACATTAACTACAATCAAAGAAAGTTCACCACAAGCGGATTAACAAAACTCATACTGAATTTATAAGAGTTTGAATATACACATTTCATATTAAATAGTCCAGCAAGTTGAAGTTGGGTCTTCTCGAAGGTCAGTTGATGTCACTTCTACATGAAATGAATAAAGAGAATAATTCGTAAATATCTTCAGCTGCTTGATTTGTTTTTCAGCAAGTCTACGGTTTCAAGTTAGATATCAAGAAACAGTCAGTTCAAAAAGTTATAAACATATTAAAAAGTCTAAGATATAAGAAATCCTAAATTATTATTCATATTTTTTATTCACTATTTATAATTTGATTCTTGAATTCCCAAATAAAACATCGTTTTAGAGTCACTTCATCTCATTGTCTGCTTACAATAATGATTAACATTAATTTAATCATATTCAAGTAAATTGTTCTTTTACATGGTCACTGAACACGGATATAGCTGTTTGTAGAAATTTGTTTAAATTACCACAATTTGTTCCATAAATTGCTGTTCCGCTCTCATTTAACTTGTTTATTGTGATTTTATTTGAATATTCAAGTGAATTAATTCATCTATGCTTTTTAGGTTACGAGAATGGTAAGAAAATCCTTTTCAATTGTTAAAAAGTTATCACGCATATCCCAATAACTATATTTTTATTCTTCTTTTTCGTAATCAGTGTATAATCTGCTTATTGTACTGGTTACTGATTTTCCACGACAATTGTTGCCCTTTTCGACATACCCAGTATATTATCAAGTAAACACTCATATTTTGGCATCTTGACAGTATTCTCAAAACTCACTTATAATTGGATGGTCGCAAGTTTTAAAGTATGTCACAAAAATCGATTTTTCTATACATTTTTTGCAAATATCTCGTGTTCTATGAGTTTTAAGCTATTTGTATTTATTATCAATATATTAGAGAAATCGATTTTCTACAACTTTGGTATTTAACATAAAATTATCTGAGTTCAACTGGTAATCCCGATTTAGAACTCGTAATATTAAGATTATAATTTATTGCTAATTGACCAGAAAGTTTTACGAATTTGAAATAATAATTATAAAAAAACTAAATATAGTCATCCAGGTGTGCACCATCGCGTTGCAAATATTCCTCGAATCTAGATCTCAAATTAGTAGAAACTTTGCTGCTATTTCTTCTCGGTCCTCAACTGATTAAGCGTGGCTGGGTTATTGGAGTAAACTCTACTTTTTAGGTATCCCCACGTAAACTTCTGGTTTACGACCGCCAAAAGGACATTAAACTATGACATATCGCGCCATCTCGTTGAAAACATGTTGTACGATTATAAGCTTCAAATTATTGCAATTGCGGAGAGACAAAATCCGTAAACATGGCTATGTATTGTTCAGAATTCACAGTGACAGATTGTTCCTGTTGATTTTGAAAGGGTTCTCTGCAGCCCAGTAACGGCAATTCTGTCTATTGGCATCACCATTTAAGTGAAAATGAGCTTCGTCGTAAAACAGAATATTCCAACAAAAGCTCGTCTTCAAATCAAATCATTTGGCTGTAATTTCTGCACAAGTTGAATTTTATACTGGTGTAATTTCATGTTCTTTCGACAAAATGCGAGGCAAAGATGTTCTGGATACCACAAGTTGATCGATAGACCAAGATTACGTTGAACTGAAACTCTAATTGTGTCTTCTGTTATGGTCGATCTTGGGCGTCCCGTAGGCTTCTAATTCAGAGTCGAACCAGTATCTTTGAACTTTCTGATCCACGATCGAATAACAATTCCCTTGGGACACTTATTTATGTCTAAATTTCTGAGAACCGAGGTACTCATCCCCACCATCCGCGCAGCTCCCTCTCATAACGTTCAAACGCAAGGGAGTTTGTAAAATTGTACGCCTTTCTGGCCCACCCTGTATATAAATATCAATTTCTATTAATTTTTAGATTCAATTCGATCTTTATTTCTAATAATTCTGATATTTATCATATCAATCACACTCATAATCTCTATCTTATTTAAAATCTCTTATATAACTTTAAAAATTATACTTGTGTTTTGACTAAAGATGTGGATGCAGGAAAGCTGGGTTACAGTGCTCTTCAGCTTGCGCCCAGTGTAATGAGCAATACCATATCAAACTTATATTAATGATAATAGATCCTTTGATCCAGAAATCACGAATGACTTGAAGACAAATGTCGTTGAAGATGATAATGAAGAGGAACTTGAAATTCTGCAGCAGAGGTTTGATAACGACGATTATAAAGAAGAAGAAGAATAAGACAAAGATGAAGAATAAGGAGAGAATTTAAATTGGAAATTATTCTCTAAATTTTCATTAATTTTGACAACAATAAATAAAGAAACAGACAATTACGGAAGAAACGAACTTTGCTGTTGCTTGATGGGATATTGTCTAGGAGAATTCACAGAACTAGAAAAATGAAACACTCTATTCAGGATTGGAAATGATGATAAACAATAAGCTATACAAGGGAAAATTATGAAAGGGTAGTTAACTAAGTTTTCAAATTGTGGAAAATGATTGATATGTTTGATTTGAGGTGTAGGAATTTTGAGATATAAAAACCGATATTACTTATGAAACACCCTCTAAATTGCAAATCCAGCTTTTTGATTTTCCTCTATAGTCCTCAGATTTGAAACTTATTAAAAATTTGCGGGGCTTATTAAAGAGGTGAATTGGATGCTACACAATTGAAAACACAGAAGGCTAAACCGTTGACTGGGCTTAAAATAAAACGCAATTGCCCTTGCTGATTAAATCGAAGGTTCGACCCGCAATACATTGATTTTTCATTAATGCTTTGTAATAAAAACCTTATTATTCATCTATATTTGCTGTTCCCGGAAAAATTTGATGTGATGTGATGGGAACTCAGTACTTTTGTCCAAAAGACAGAGATATCTAAAAACCATTTTTTTGTCTTTATTTTGTTGTTGCGGTGGTCAACTAATTAGTCCGGTCAATATAGACACTTAAAATAACAAAAATTCCCGGAAAGCCTTATATTGATGGAGAGCTGGGATTTGCCAATACAATTTAAAAATCCCCATCGATCCTATGTGTGCTACAAAAGTTATACGAGGTCGAAATTTGAGGTTTTTTGAGTTTTCCTCAAACCAAAGTTGTAGATCTCGAAATTCTCTACACAAATGCACGCCATCTGTAGCTATAGACCTACTCCACTAACTGTATGACAATTTTAAGATAATTTAAGGGATCACTACCTGTCAAGTTCTTGATATTACCTATTGATATTGCTATTGATTATTGTTTTGATTTCTTTATATATTGAAATCGGATTCATACTCTTGAAAGTCTACTTCAACAGTAATATCTTCTTTGATTTCTTCTTCTTCCTCTTCCTCTTGCTGGTTGTTCATAAATTGTTAAAATGTGGCTGAGTCATTGGTCTCTTCAATAAAATCACAGAAATCTTTCTATATTGCACTCAATTGGACATTGGGGCAAGACTGATCTTGGCAATTGGTACACATTTGCAATGCAAAACAGTGTTGAGGATTTTTCTGGAGCAGTTGGGAGTAAAATGTTAATAAGTTCCAGAGTATTATCTTTCAATTTCCAACCCTAGTGTTGTGTATTCAGTTGATTGTCTAGCAATGTTTGAACTTGTTAGTAAGTTTGGTTTGAGATTTTTTTTTATAAAATCCAAAAAATTTTGACCTCTGAACTCGAATAACTTTTGCGGCACACATAGGATTGATGGGATTTTTAAAACTTTATATGTAATGTTAAACGTCATCTCTCCATCAATATTTGGCTTTCCAGTAATTATTGATATTTGACCACTATTTTTATGTCTAAATTGACCGGACTAAATAAGATAGCTCAGTGGTTGTTGAATTAATGTTCAATTTTCTTTGTTTCAGAGGTACTCAGGAACATTTCCAGTTATTCGTAAGTAAATAAAATGAAATAAATGTAGAGAAACCTTTATTATCTATAGATATAGTTGAAAAAATGTTTTAACACAATTGCCATTCTGTTTGAAGGAGTAAAAAACTGGGTTAGAAATGAGTTATTAGAAACGATTCTGTCGCCTTGTTGTCTAAGTAAGAAAACTGTCACTTAATGCAGTAATGACGGCAATTCAATGATAATTAGATTTTTGAAACCTTGTTATTTGTTAAATCAGATTTTGGTGATCAAACTATATATTTATGGGCTTCTTACTCTACTAATTTGATTTTCAACCCTGTAAATTTTTCATTTCACAAAACTTTACTTTTTAGATGGATCAATTGATGTGTAGAGACCCAGTTTCAATTTCAAATGGCTAAATATAAGATTTCGTTACTATTTGTGTTGAGAGGATTCACTATTAATTTTAGAGTGGTTTTGTTGTTTTTGAATTACTAAAATCCATAACTCCATTTCTAATATTCAAATTCTTACTCCATTGTTGATTTTTATTGTATTGGACAGTTTTATTTATACTGTTTGGATACAATATAATGCATCGAATGGTCTTCTGATCTACGTCAGGTGCATCTTCTTCATGGAGCTTCTTCACGGGATCCTCTTCAAAAGGACCACGCTTCTTTCCGATCTACTATTGGATAAGAATTTTTGTATTAAATATTAGAACTTCTTCATTGTAAGATTTTTAGGAATATTTTCAAGATATGAGTCTTCACATTTTTTGTTTTGGGATTGGTTTCGGTTCTTACTGTTTAGAGCATTGAGCTGTCTCATATAAGGTGTTGAACACTTTATGTATTGCTGTTATGTTATATCTAAAGAATCCTCACTTCTAATCCCCGAGGACAGAATTATTTCGGAAAATTTTGTTTAGGTGCGAAATTTTTAGAAATTTTCCGAGACCCTAGGCTGAGAAATCATTTACAGAGACAAATTCAATTATAGATAATAAAAAATAGATTTTTTTATCTATTAATAAGTTTTTATTTCGAATCAATATGTGGTGATTCGATGAATTAAGTATGCCTCTACTATTATAATATTCGCATATGTCAGCTATCAATATAGTGTAGTTATCACTTTATAGTTACGTGTCGCTACCAAGAAAATTGTTTTTATAGCAACCTGTCAAAGTTAAAGTATCTGATTGGTTTAAAATGACAGTCATAAAATTCTCGCTCTAATTTTTGTGAACTATCTTATCAAAATATTTTTTTGATGCTGAATATAATTGTGAATTGTAATAATTGGATCATTTCCAATTTCATAATCTAGAAAGTTAACCGAGTTACTAAATTTAGCCGTATCTCTAAACAGGATACTTAATTTTAAAATTCATAATTCAGTGTAGAAAAGTTTACGGTTTGTCGTATTTATAAAATCCTATCGCTTACCTGACATTTTTGTCGAAATTAAAGTCCAAACAAGAATATAAAGTGACGTTTTATCTACTCAACAACATTATTAAGAAATAACTGGTTCTTGAAACAAAGAAACACAATTAAAGTTTACTATGGAAAACCTGACATTGTTATCGGTAGAAATTTTTACCTGTTGGTTTATAACCTCCATTGAAAAACTACGCTGCCGTTTTTTCTCTCTACCTGACCTAAAAACTGATAAAGTCGGTAACTGACCAAGCCTCATTTCGAAAATGATATCACGGCGAAAATCACGATTTTATCAGAACTTCAGCACGCGAGTGAAAGTAATAAAACGGCGATTCATAAGAAATTTTCATGGAAATCGCATATCAGCTTTTGTTGAATAATAAACTGCGGTATCTGGTGAGTATTTTCCCTATAAAAAAATATAAATTCATTGATTTTAAATTGTTTTAAATAGATTTAATCACGGTGATTTGTGGGCTACAGGAAATAATCCACTACTATTGAAGTATTTATTTTGATTTTTGAAAATAAAATTGATTGTCTTCTTCAAAATACGTTTTCTTAATGTCAGAAATATCAAGTTTCAAATAGGCGCACTACAAGTCGACACGATTTTCAATTCGTTGATATAAGGATGCGCCAATATTTCAGGTAAACGAAAAGGTAATCCGAGTACATAATATAACTTATTACGGATTCATTAAGAGTTTTACATGGATTTCAGTACCTAATCTACTTTGGAAAATCATAACCTCGAATTCCGAAATCCTTAAGTTAACTAACTTAACTAACTAACTAACTAACTTGACTAACTTAAGTTAGTCATATTAAGAATAAAAATAATACAAATAAATTGCCGTGACGTTTTTTTACTCACTCTGTATTAATCTCTTAGCAAAAAACGATTAAACAACTTAAAAATGTTTATTTTGCTATTTGTACTTTCCAAATCAGCAAAATATTCAAATATTTCCCCTCGGTTAATTTAATATCATCCAATCAACATCAAGGACTATTTTAGATGTCTCATATGAACTCACAATCAGACGACTGAGAGTTGTTAAGGATCCACGAACTAGTAACGAAATTCAAAAGTTATCCCCTGAAGACGGTTTCACAGTCAATCTCTAGGTAGTCTCGTTGACTCATTAAAATCCTGAAAAGGGTCCTTTGGGAAGTCACAAGTGACTGAACGGCTCATATTTCCACAGAGCTTATATTAGCTCTACAATTCTCTGGTTTATTTCGTATAAGCAATTTTGAATTACACTTAAATATTTGTACTATGTATTAATATTAAAATTTCACAGTCGCCAATCAAAGCTTCTGATACTTCATTCAGTCAATAAATACTGGATGTTATATTATAAAATATATTTTCAATAATATCCAGTAATTTACCTCAATTACCTGTTTTATAAATACATAACAATATTAAACAAAGCGTGACTTAAATATCTACAGTATGAGTATAAATAAAAAATAAAAATAAATATAAATCTGTCTTAAGTGGGTGTATACAATGTGTCCCAGGTGTCATGTGTCCAATTATTTTAATCGAAAACGTCTCCAAGGATTAAGTAAAAATTTTCAAAAAGTTTTGTTATTATCTGATTTTAATACAAATTTTATATAATTTAAATAAATTATGTTTAATATGTCTGAGCGGTTTATTATATTAAAAAAAATTAGTTTGAATAGATGCCCCCTTATTCTACATATTTATGAGAAATCTCGGAATATGTCAATCTCGAATTATAAATCGAATCGAATAAATTCAAACGACAGATAGAAACTGCAATTTTTCAAATTAGGATAATACGACTTTTAAGTTAAATGCTGCAAACAAAAAAATTATGAATGTCAGGTCTCTGTCAACGTCTTGGCAACATCTTAGTTTCAAATAAAGATATCCTGCCATCTTGATGTATAAAAGATGTAGTGCAGGCATTCAAGCTCAAAATATTGTCAAACCTTCGAATTTTTTAATACAGCTCCGATTTTCCTGAAAATTTAGAATTAAGCTCATCTTACCCTCCATATCAAGATCTACATGGTCGCAAGTTGTGCAAATTATTTTTAAAGAGTGAAAACCACCCCTTATTGAAAAATACCAACCTTACAGTTTTTCCTACTTTTTTTCAATTCAAATGTTTTCCGTTTATGCAGCATAAATATCTCAACATATGGTATAAGAGAAAATTCAAATATTTTGAAATATCAACACTCAAAAATTTTTAAAAACTACCCTCCTGATGAAAATAATATATAAAAAAAACCTTTTAATCATTTAAAATATTAAAATTTCAATTTTACTGTGAAAATTTCATAACATTTTAATAAAATTTGATTGGTTATTGATTTTTATTATTCAACCCTTAAAACTACCCCTTTGCAGAGAATGAAATAAATATAAATCTAATGACTTTTAGATT
Organism: Diorhabda sublineata; assembly: GCF_026230105.1. Lineage (NCBI taxonomy): Eukaryota > Metazoa > Arthropoda > Insecta > Coleoptera > Chrysomelidae > Diorhabda > Diorhabda sublineata. Next base: position 12,789,304 of record NC_079481.1, on the reverse strand, counting down.
TTGCATTCTTTTTGGTATTAAAGTTTCTTGTCTCTACTTGAAGTAATTTTTTAGTTGTCTATATACTGTCAACCCTTAAGAACCACCCCTTTGATAAAAAATACAATAAAAACTAGTGTAAAAGACATTTAATCTTTTGATTACACATTTTTCATGAATGAAAATTCATTTTCTCTAAAAAAATAATATTTCTATTAATAAAAATATTTACAGTTAATGAAAAAAAAATGAAAACAAAGATAAATTTATGCTTCGTCATCGGAGATATCGTTGTACATATATATATATATATATATATATATATATATATATATATATATGTATATATATATATATACATATACATATATATAACAGAAAAAAACCGTGCGCCAAAATTTTTCATATCCTTTAATTCACAAAAAAAAAATTTCAAATTTTAATTTTTATGTAACTCCATTAATTTTGAAGCTATCACATCCTACAAAAAACTGCCTTAAAGGTAATTTTTAGGGCTACAAGCCTATATATGCTAGAAGGGCTTAAGCCTATCCATATTTTATTAATTAAGGGTTGAAGGGCTGTGGATAGGCAATCCTCGCACTATAGTGACAAATTAATTTGATTATAACTTCGTCAATTATCATGCCAAAAAAAAATAAAAAAGAAAATAATCTTCATAAAAAATGCTTTAATTTGATTGTTTGTGTTTTTTGTATCTGTAGGTACGTGAAACAAAAGCTATTCAAGTATATATAACTTGCTTTATGTAGAACATTGAGATCTTAGCTTTATTTCTTTGCTTTATTTGTGTTCATTACACTTTTTTCGATAAAATGCATCATTACAGAGTTATACGTAAAAAACTATTGAAAAATGCGGTTTAAATGACGAAAAATCGTACTTTTCAATTGCGAATATCTCAAAAACTATTGATTTGGTGAAATTTTTTTTTTAATTTAAATTTGCTGATCTTTCGATTTCCAGGGCTATTTTTGGGGAAAACTTTTCCTCCATCAGCGCGTGGTTGCACACTTCGGTACCACGTTGATCTCGCTTTTTGGATACACACCTAACATCTGTCAAAATTTCAAATAATTCTGTAATAAAGAATTCGGAGGGGAAATCCTTGAATACCTGGCCTAATGATCGACTCACAGGTGTTATACGTTTTTCAAGGCATTTAAATTGAAAGGTACACTACTGTTGATTTAATCCACAAAGTGATATAAAATCATCGAACGATTTATTCCCTTTTTCTGACCAAGGTGAATCTTTTAACACATTGAGCTCCAGTGCGGTCCATAGGCCTGCAACTACACTTTCCCCACAACCCAAAGCGGTCCTATGAACTACACGACGTATTTTAATTCGAACCTTCTCCGCGATCCATGAGACCATAGTAAAACGTGTTTTATAGTTGGGTTGAACCATCCTGGATCCATCCTTGAAACATTAATTTACACTTGGTCCTTTGTATTTTATAGTTTTTTTCTGTACTCTACACAATCTCTTCTCACTTTGTGACTTGGACTTTATTTATTCACTAGGCAATGGGTTTTTTGGTTTCGACGTGTCTTAATCAGCAATATTCGTAGTTTTTTCATCAGTAACTTCTTTGCTACACCGATTTGAGAATCGGTAATTGCTATATCCTTTTATGTTATTATTTCATAAAAATATAAGCATTTACTATTTCTGTACCAAATAACAGCTCAATAGCAATTTTTCTATATCACTTCAACACACAACAAACATCTTTTTTTATTCGAAATATATCTTTTTATTATTTTTCCCTCCACATCCCATACGGAGTGCAAAAACACAAAAACATTTTTGAGTTCTGAGGAAAGATGCCAGATGACATAATTAACATATTTACTTCAGTGTTGCCATATCTCAAAATTATATTATAAGATCATGTCATTGCGATGGTGATGTGGTTGTTCTTCATCTCATCTTAATGGAGTTTGATTATTTCCTGTATCAAGATATAAATTTGAAGCAATCTCAAATGATGATCGCCTTTCACATTGCCCTTAATGAAATTACTGAAAAAGATCCTATAATATGGTCGAAACATCAACCTTTTGAGTATATTCTGGACGTAAAACGCTGAGCACTTGTCTAATGAAGAGTCTATGTCTCTGTACTGATTCCAACGATGAACATTAGGTATATAGAAATAGTGATTGGTCATCCTCATCAAAAATCATCTGTTTCCAATATGTTCATTACTTCACCTACATCTAATATGAACGTAGGTAAATCCATCGCCATAATTTCAAAGATAAAATACTTGATATTTCTCCAATTCTGAAATCTTATATCCAGCGTTAACTATCCAAGTCCAAAATGAGCATTCGTCTTCCATGATATCACCTCAATCCAATAGAAACTTATCGAATAATACATAGCCTTAAGATAATCGCTAGTGTCTAGATCTAGTGAATGAGGTGGTTATTTTAGCTATTGCTATCACTGAAATAAGAGACTGACTGTACTGATGTTGCAATGTTTTTGTATAAAGCATCTAATTCACTTGTCAGGCTCAAACTAAGCGTTCAAAATGGCTGAAATTTTAGTATATTTACAAATATTCTTCTCAACTTATGTTATTAAGTATGAAGCCCTTCTATATCTTCAATAATTATGTTAATGGAACGTACTCTGTTAATCATATCAGTTTCTACGCGTTTAAGATGACACCCAGCATATTCCATGCCATGTAATGATAGTTGTATTTCGTTACTGTCATAATTTCTATAACATAAGTAAATACTATGAGATTAACAATTTTTTCTCAGCTTAAGCTCAGTAGCTAACAAATCGCGGTTGAAATGCCAGAAGCAAGCATTATCGCGAATGCCTAATATCACTAAAAGTTAGAAACTCGACCAGGTGGAATATTTTAGCGAGTCAAGAGATAAGCGAACGGCGGGCAGACGTGTATTTCCTTTAAACTTGAAAGTTTATATCGCTGCCCCGGGCGGTACAATTAACTTCCAAATGCCCCCAAGCTTGATCCTACGAACGAAACGCTTTTCGTGAAAATCGGAAAAGCAATCGCGCATTTTCCGTTGCTAGGCCAGTAATCATAAAGGGAAATTAACTGTGAGAAACCAAAAAAAAACTATGATACAGATTGTATGTACCAAGGATAAATGAAATTTAATCGTACAGCTTGAAAGATGCCAGTAATTAATTAATAAAGCAAAATATGAATGTTTACAAGAATAATAACGATGATACGAAAAATCGTGGTAGTATTCAAGATAGGGAAAGGTCTGAGACAAGGAGACTTAATGGTATGAAAACCCAAGGTTTAATATCACGGAGCAAATACGATGAACCAGCACAAACCACATCGAAATCTGAAGAACAACAAAAAAAGTTGTTGTGTTTTCTGAGCTGCATCCGAGCAACCAAAGGATCAATTCTGATGTTTACTGTCATCAATTAATGAAACTGGATGAAGCAATCAAAGAAAAACGGGTTTTGTGTTTCACCATGATAATGCAAGGCATCACAAATCTTTGGTAACTCGTGGGAAACTATTGGAGCTTGGCTGGGAAGTGATCCTAATCTGGTACCATGGGATTACTATTTATTTCGAAGTTTGCAACATCTTTTGAATAGTCAAATGAGGAGAGACTAAGAAAGTAAACCAGCAGAATTTTTCGAAATAGTACGCAGCTAGAATATTCTAATGTAGTGAAGTATATGTTGGTAGCGAAAAATATGATGAAATTTGTCAAGATCGATGAAGAATACCTAAAAAGATTAATGAATCACGAGATCAAGAATAAATTGAAAGATGATATATTGATAGCAGCGATAAAGATCTAAAAGTTTACATGGTTTGAACATATATACGAAGAAGATATCCGACAGTTCTGAGATAACGGAGTGAAGAACGACTAAGCATATTGAAAACAATAAATAGTGCAGTAGAATATGTAAGGAACTGGAGATCAATAGTGAAAGAGAGAAAGTAGGAAAGCTGGATAGTGAGGAAAACGAAAAATAAGCTGTAAAAGGCTGGAAAGTAAACAAAGCGTAGTGATTCACTGCAAAAGATGTATTTGGAGAGTCCAAAAAGGTGGCTATTCTATTTGATGACAAATTAACGATTTTTGTTTGATTTCTTCTTTTCCTACTTCCATTACATCAAGTCTGCGGGTATTTAATCAACTTTTGTATTGGCTTAACCACTATTTTTGACAATCCAAAAATTTTTCACAAATTGCTTTACAGATACTTTCTTTTAATATATTTTCTAGTGTTTTCTCAATTAATTCCCCCGACGTGACATTATTATTCAGTATTTATGTCAAATCATTACATTGGTTTGATTGCGAAGATATTTCTAATGATAAATGGTGGAAGTTATATATTTTAAAATCAATAATTTTAATTTTGCGGGATTTCCGTAGTTCTCGTTCAAAAATGTGCACCTGTCGGAAATAAAGACTCACAAATTACTCTTTCGGAAACTAAATACACACATTTGCCATTTTGCTATTATTTCCATGCCAGCTATTTGTCAATATATTTCAAAGTAATCTCCCATGTACAACCCACCTATATATGACAGTGAAAATCACCGCAATAATATTTTATTCATTTTATAAATTCATAGTACTGCTGCAAATTTGAAAACGATATTTTAGAATAAAATTATAAACATACAACCTAAAAACCTAATTTTTTATAATGTGAATTATTAAAATTAGAAGCACTACTTCACAAACTAAAATAAGAATCACGTCATTGTTTTTCCAAAGGAGTTTTTCTCATTTTCTTGACACATCGTAAGGACCTTATCAGGTTGAAACAAGGTTAACCTTATTAGGACGAGGTCTACGCAAGGATAACCCTATTTGAAATAAATGAATTTTCCACCAGGTTTTCCCGATCCATATAAGGAACCTATCAGGATCACCTAAAAGAAAAATATTTCTCACTAGGATCACGTTAGTTGGACTCATTTGGAAATGAATTATTTTTCCTTCAGGTCATATCCCTGCAAGGAATCTATGAGGATCACCTTACTAAAATACTAAGTGATCCTGACGAGATTTACACTAAGATCACATTAGGATGATCCGTTTGGAAATATATTGATCTATCTTTAGGCTAAATAATATTTTCTCAAGAAATTTGGATATAAGTAAATTCCTTCCAAATATTTGAATCATTTGAAACCATCTAATTGGTACCTCTATGAATTTCCATATAACAGTAGTCTCATTTCATTTTTAGAATATGCTTATTAGTTTAGCTGTTGAATTGGGTATCCAAGTGAGATAATTCATCAATAATATAAAGAAAAGTTGATATTAATCTAAACCAGATCTAAATATTTGCTCAAATAGAACTTGTTTAATAAAGATAATCAGTGTTTATACCGGAAGCGTTCCGATCTAACGAACGTTCTTTTTCATTGATCTGTTGTTTGACATTTCTATCGTCAAATGTCGCTGCTAATAATTTATTTGACAGTAAAAAGGTTGTGTTCGAAATATGTTTGCAAGTTATTTCTATGATATAATAGTAAATCAAGTTTTTTTTATACAAAAAATATGACCAAACCTACAGTTTTTAATCTATTATTCACACTTATTCATGTGATGTAAATTTATCAGAAATATGGAAAGAAACATTGAAATAAAGGACCACATAATGTAAACCTGATCAGGACTACACTACTGTTACCAATAAAACAGTTTCTGAAGATGATAACTCGGTTATCGAAACGCGCGTCAGACAATGTAATTGTGAGTGTACACCAACGTTGTACAGGAATTCCAGTTTATATCCTTGTGAGGTTATCCTATATCTTACCAGTTTGCGAAATTATCTGATAAGGTTTTTATCGGGCCCTCACAAGAAATTTTAATATGGCTTTTGTTCGGATATCAAATTTGTTAATAAAAATGGGCTTGAAACGTAGTCTAAAGTGTATTACATGATGGAAATTAATATGCTGGGTTGTATAGAGCTAAACAAGAGAATTTGGTAAGAAAAAACTGACGTTTGAGAGAAAATATGAAGTCTTGAACAAAAAAAATATAGTCCTGAATTCACTAGATAAAGAAGGGAACTTCATTTCTAATATCAACCAAAAAGTTCTCCAGTTCACTATGGAAAAATTTAAAGCCGATATTTGGACAATTAATTTAGATATTTCATAATTGAGCTAGATATAAATGCTTGGATAGCTTCAGTCTCTGTGATGCAAATTTTTTCGAGAATCAAAAATCAGAAAATTATTTTGAACTTGTAGAAAACGTTTTGCTAAAAATATTGGGTGCAATATGATCAGCTCTATATAACTTCATATCCAGCCGATACAGCCTCAGTAGTTTCAAGCCACAATTTCTAAACTGTATCACAAATCTTTCAAACAAATCTCGACAGGCTACGTTATAATAAACTCACAAAAAATTTCATAAAGGGAGGAAGTCAGATATTCTTGAATCATTTTGGATGGGAGACTTTCTTGGAGGAAATACCCCTTCATTAAAATAAAACAGCTTGGGATTAAACTATTTTTCGAGAATAATTTATAGGTATATAAGACAATACTTATTTGGACTTATGAAAACCAGCTATGAGGTTAAGTTATCTTCAGAGTTCAGAGAATGGTAACAGATGTTCCAAGGTATGTGTTTAATGAAATCATTGCCATGAATGTAAAAATCTTCTTGATTAAAGAGAAAATTGAAGTGACCAGAGGAAAATACAAGGAAAGACTCTAATTAACAAGCCAAAAACGGTGTTTGAATCCATTATCCGATGTAGATTCGAAAGATTTATCCTATATGACATCGCTAGTCAAGACATTTTCTTCACCTCAACTGTTATATATCAGTATCTTTAATTTTGAATTAATTCAGAGCCTTAATTATTTCAACTGTTATCTAACTTCACCAATTTTGGTTTTTAACCTATTTTCTTCTTCCTCCAGAATCACCTGGAGAGGAGCGAGGAGCAGGAAGAACGTTTCGATAACCAAGTTATCGTCTTCAGAGACTGAAGGTAAACTGTTTACCTATACCGCCAACGATTTCAGAAATCCCAACTTAGTTTTAAAAATTATTAATCATTAATTTTGATTAACTTTTATGAATTAAAGCGCATGCTTCTGGTTTCTCCCCGCCAAGCATTATTGGGGTGAATTGTCAACTCTTATGATTTGATTTATTCTGTTCGACAATAACTCTTGGTAACATCGTTTTCATTGACATATTATCAAAAATTTTAATATAGCAATATTACAAATTTAACAGAATTCAAGTACTTTAGTTCATTTTTCAGTTCCATTCGATTATACATCAAAAAGCGATTTAAAAAAGTGTAAATACGATCAAGAAAAAATTTTCAACAATAAAATTCAATAATTTGAAATTCCAGTGGGAAAGTTGACGTAAACCAAAGTGGTTCGTTTCGACCAATCGCATAAAAACTTTTTGATAACTTCTCTGCGGTATTATCTTTCAATAAATACCTTTCCGGTTTAAAAGTTTCTAAAACAAACTCTAAACTTCGATTTGCTTATAGATTGAAAAAATGACTTAATGGCGTTACCCGAAAACTTTTTTCATAAATGAGGGTTTCCCGGAACTTTCTTCCTCATCTGTTCACTGAATATTCGTTCAATTGTGTAATCAATGCCTATTCAACCGTCACAGTTTGACCTCCTCACAACGAAAGATCAGAAACGAGATTTGCTAAACGAATAAGTTTAAAAAAAATAGTTGAGACTATTTAACTATCCTCTGTATACTTTGATTGTCAAAAAAACTGATTCTACACTATTTTTTTACAATATACATAGTGAGGTCCAGGAGTTTTTAACCTAACATAAAGAGAAAAATCAAAGACAAAAAAACTGTGATTATATTATCCTTTTATTTCCTCACAGTTTTCAGAACGAAAAATAGTGTGATAGGGCCAGATAAGGACTATATGGTGAGTGATAAATCTCTGTGAAGCCACATTAGTGTACAGTAGCCTTGGAAAACGAAGCAGTTTGGACTGGGATTAGGTCATGAAGCAAGCGAACACCTCGACTGATTTTTCGTTGCTTAAAGATGATCAAAATTATACCCTCACAGTCTCAAAATATTTTAACCATCAATTTTTTTATACTTCTCGTGACCGTTGTTTATTTAACACATACTTTTCTTTCCGATGCCATTCCATACAATTTATTTTGGATGACGGATCATGGTAAAAGACCATAGTTTGATTACCCGTTACAAATAATCGAATTATACTTTTTGGTTGTTGGGCTGAAGCTCCAAAACTCGCTCTCAACATTTTAGTCGACGCTTTCTTTGGACTGCACTGAGATTTTTTCATATTCAAATGTTCAATTTCCACTAATTTAGTATAGTGAAGAAGTCGACTCCCGCGCTTGGATCATATTCTGATAATTCCAGCCCCTGCGAATAATTTTGGATCAATTTCCAATTGACACAAATGTCTTCTGTCTTTTGGATGTCTTCTGTCTTTTGGTTTTAAAGATTGGTGAAGGCGTACATGGCGGAATTCGTTTGATGTTTGAGTGTAAACAATTTTTTATAGCAAGCGGTTCATTTACATTGTTTCTTTTCGAATAATTTCTAGGAATCTCTATTTATTTATTGTAATGTAAGCAGTTAGTTAGTTTTAAATAAAAAGTCGTGGTGAAAAGAATGAATTAGTGAAAGTAATCGCAGAAATTATGTAAGTAAATTATTATAAGTTAAGTGTATTTTATAGTGTGTAAATAAATTGACAATGTAAGAGACGGTGTTTATAAATTAACCTCACGAATAAAAAAATATGGTTTTCACAAAATAGGGTACAAGAAAGTGGACAAAGTTAAATTAACTAAAAAACGCTGCTGATGTCGTAGTCATATTTGTTGATTTAAAGATGCTGTATAAATTTGAGAAAGATCGGTCCAGTAGATTCTGAAATTTATTGGTGACCGTTTCGGGAAAACGCGTTTGAAAGTTCGCGTATATACTAAAAATTTTATCTCACCGTCAATCAGCTCTTCACAAATAGTAGCCGAAGAAATGGTTGAAAATAGTCTTTCAACGTCCACTTCTAGAAATTCCATTCTGACCGAGTTTCTTCTTGTTCAAAAGTGTCGGTGGCCTACGAATTTTTTTTAAGGTCGATCGTAACGATCCGGGGCGCGTCTTCACTTCCTTTTCTCAAGATTTTAATAATAATTTTCAAAAAATCAGCTTCATGCGTCTCGCATGAAAAAATATAGTCAGCTTCGCATCTTCTAAACTGAACTAACCGACGTTAGTCTCTTAGTCAATATTTTGAAGCTTCTGTCAACGGTCTTGGCCCCCCTATACTTAAGCGTAATTCAGGTTTAGGTAGCAATTAGATTTAGGAATATCATTACAATAGTCAGTCTGCTCGGATATCAAAAAATCCTTTGGCATATATTTTTTACACATGTCGTTGATGTGATCTTTGATCAGAGGAATAAGAAGACCCCCTTAAACCATATTTTTTTCTTGTAGATATTTTATCCATCCAAATGATAGCTGGTTCAGTTTGCAAGCTTTTCCCTTTAGTCTTCATTTTTTGATATCAAATTCTCTAGGGGTGCATATATATATGTTTTCAATATTGAATGTGTCCAAATTACATTTATAACATTCACATTTTGTATCAATTATTTTGTTTTTTTTTATTTTTGCCATAACCATGAAGTAATCAAAGTCCTCTGTAAATTCTGACATATCGTACGAATGTCTGTTTTTTTCTGTTCTATTTGTGAGCATGTTTTTTGATCTGGTAATACATACCAAATACTAATGACCAAATTTCATCATCATATCTTTTTTGCAGTAAATGCAGTTCCTAAATTGATCAATTAGCTCTTATTTTCTATGAAAACCATAATCAATTCTTGTTAAATTTTCAAGAAAAATTAAAACTACTTATTGAATTTTTGTGCCCTATTACTTCTCAAATAACTTCATAAAGATAATCGACAATTGTAGTATCTAAGAGATATCAAGGAAGTTCTAAATACCTCGATGAAATGAGGATTCCACTAAGACAAATATATATATATATATATATATATATATATATATATATACATATATATATATATATATATATATATATATATATATATATATATATATATATATATTAAAATAATTAGGATAATGATGGATAAAATTTTAATTCAAAAAATAGTGTACAATATACAATTTATTGTAGTGACTCACTTTCAAATTTATCCTCCTCATTACAATTTGATTTCATTGGGAAGTTTAATGAGTATCAAAGTTTTCCAAATAACTCAACTGGACTATCTAGTTTAATGTACGTATCCAATATCAAAGTGAAGTGAGTGGAGGATCCCAGAACCAGAAGATAAGTGGGAAATGTAACTAATAAGTTACAACACCTACTCGCCATAACTCACACACCGAGTTACCTAATTTCCAGTAAGAGACCGGAAGTTGGGTATATTTCAACACCTGATAGGTCGGAGGCGGTAAAAGTGGAAATTCAGGCTGAACGAATATGCATGAACATCTGATTTATTAGTGTCAGAATTCGAAATGAAATACTAGAAAAATATATATATTGAATTTTCACAATTGAGAATACATAGTAACAATGTTACAAAAGTTTTTTAATTATTAATGAAATCACGATTTTGTCTTCATGAAAAATGGAACAAATTCTACTATAGCCGTGAAGATATCTGCAAGTGGTTTCTGACTCTTTGATTTACTGTTACCAAATGGCCCAAGGGTGAGAGATCCAAATGAAAAGGAATCGTTTACTCCTCAAGAAAGTGTTTTGGTTCGCACAAATCCCACACGAGTTATTCTGTGTTCCAAGTAACTTTGGTCGAGGGTCTCCGCTTTTTCTGTCTCCTTTGTAATCAAAATTCGTAGCAATTAAGATCATCACTATTATTAAACTCGCTCCTTCGGTTTACTGTTACCAAATGGCACAAGGATAAGAGATCCAAATGAAAAGGTATCGTTTACTCTTCATGAAAGTGTTTTGGTTCGCACAAATGCCCGTACGAGTTCTTCTGTGTTCCAAGTAACGTTGATTGATCGTTGATTTTTTCTTGTAAACTATGTAAGGTTTTCCATGCCTGGAATGCATTTGAAGGAAATAATAACTAGCAGGTAACTTTGCTTAAAATAGCAATAGGTCAGTTTATATTCAGAAATTCATTCTTTCAAAATTATATCAAAAAAATAACTGAATATTAAAAGCAATAAACATAAAATTTTGGATGGAAATCTTTCTAGATAACGCATCCATCTTCTCTCAGATAGCCAAGCTATCTTGGAAGTCCTGAAAGTTATTGACTTAATGTCCAAATTAGTGCGGGAGTTTGAAAAAAAAACTATAAAAGCACTAGCTAACAAAAACAAAATGACTTTAATGTGGTTACCAGGGTATACTAGGAAATAAAGAGGCAGAGTGCCTTTCTAAACGACTCCATACCCTAGACCAGAGTCCTAATGTTACCTCATGTCATGCCATATACATAACGAACTGAACGGAAGGCTTAAACAATCAGAAACACTTCATACTTCAGATTTATAACCACATCAGCTAAGAACTTCCGTGATGACCTTGAACGATATCGAATTGGTAGTCGATCTTCTGAAAGGTAACCACCCCGTCAAATACCATCTTAAGATACTGAGCATGGCAGAGAATGACCACTGGAAATTCTGCAAATAAGCCAATAGAATATAGAGTCCTGTACAAAATATCTTCTAGGTTTATGAGTGGTTGTAAAGGCAAACTTCACAACACGTTTTTCTTCGCAAAAGCAAAAGCTGCTTTTTATTAAAAGTTTACAGATCGTTTTTTTTACTTTTATGTTTATTAGACGATATCATCAAAGTTACAAAACTTTTCGAAATCATTGAAACATAACTTTTGCTTCATACCTCGTATATCATTTTGTACACTCATATAGTGCAGGTATTCCGTAATATATAACATGACATATTTAATCTTACTTATAATCTACTGCAGCTTCTCCTGGTTTATAACTACAAGAAATTTGAACTTTTTGTTAACTCTGAATATTTCTTTGAAATTTTTTTCTGCCGTACGCTGCTATAATAACCAATTTAAACCATTGAAATAAACTTATATACACCTAAGAATTAGGTGTATACTTTGTGTGAAATTTTCATTTAAATGAACAAGTTTGAAATGAGAAAACGGCTTTAAAAATAATTTCAAATTTTGGTTATAACTACGGCCGCGCGTACGCCATAATTTTAAAAATTTATTTGATAAATATACGTCACGTTCTCGTAAGCTCAATTTCTTTCGAATCTCACGAAACAACAAATTTCATTAGAAGAACAACTGAGGAAAATAGGGTTGAGAAGATAGAACAAAAATATTTTCACTAATATGTATTAGTATGTGATATCCGAGATTCATAACAAAAAAATCTCATTCTGATAATAAAAAAAAGTTTCTCAAGTTTCCGTTTCAATCTCAAAGTAAATATTTTCTCGGGGGATTCCCAGGTAAGCCTTTGTATTAAAAATTCAATGACAGTTTTCACCATGAAGGCGCTCTATACACATTCCAATCTTCACACTAAATATATTGTTTACACTACTATGACTACACCAATACTCACGATTACACTGCCCGACACGCGTTTTGATAATCAATTTATTAAAGATAAGAAATCAGAGGTTTTATTACAAATTTTCACTGCGATTGAGTTTGGTAAACATCTACAGTTTCAAATCACAGTAGTTATTATTGAGACGCCCTATATACTTCGTTTCAAACATAGTAATGATGTAAACTTGAGGAGTTTTCATTGATATACATTTTTCTAAATTATGGTGGGCCCGCATTCGTGCTTTCTTCAATATATCCGATTAGACCTGAAGCTGTTTTTAATTCCGTATTATTTTTTATAATTTATATTCACTCTCAATAGCTAACTAAATTCTGAATCTCTAAAACTGATATGGAGTGTGGTAAAAACCAGTATATTTTTTTATATCGTCATTTCTGAAAAACAGTAATGTAAATGCGAAAACTAGTAGTAATTTCCAGCTGCATAATTGATGATATTGTACAGAAAATAATGATATATAGAAAGCATGTTAAATACACGCTCCATTTTTATTTGCTAGCGATGAGGATCATTCATATTTCCACCCTTATGTGCAGAAATCATTCATCAAATATTATTCGTTGCTTTAGAAAACAAAATCTGTCAAAATTATTAGTTCTTTCATAAAATTTTCCCTGTGAATAAATGAGAAGACTTTGAAATCAATTTTATTCAAATCATACTTTAAAAAAAACATATTTTTCTATGAACTTAGAAGTCAATTGAATCAACTCTCTAACACCACCACTACACCAACACTCACAATTACACTGTTTCACGCGCCAAGTTATCATCTTCAGAGACTGAAGGTAAACAGTTCATGTCCAGTCTCTGAAGAGGATAACTTGGTAATCGAAGCGCGCGTCAAACAGTGTAATTGTGAGTGTTGGTGTAGTGGTTGTTGTTAAGAGTGAATTCGGTATGAACAAAGTAAAAAATTGTTGATTTAAACTATAATTCAATTTTTTTCTGACGATCCTGAATGCAGTAACGTCCATATTATGCTTTGAATGAGATGTCTTTCTAATTGTCTAAAATTGTTTTTTCCTCTAGAACTGTCACAAACTGTCATAATTATTAGTTATCTCTAGCAATTTTATAAAAGTTGTGCCACCGAATAAATAAAAAGAAAGAGAAACAAATTTTGGAAACTATTTTATTCAGATCATATATTTAAAAATTTTTCAAAATTTCGCAATCTAATATTAACGATGATGTCATTCAAGGCAGTTAGCTATTCGACAAACTTATCTAGTAGCACTCTATATTCCGGTCAATTTAGACATTCTCAAGTTAAATAAATTACCATCAAGGTGCAAATTTTATTCAAGGTCAAAGATCAAAAGGGTTTTCGCAATTTTCAGCGAAACGGTGAGTTTTATCATAAAAATACTTTTCACAAAAATTGTAGATTATAAAATTATCTACAAAAAATGTATGAATATTTTTTTCCTAAAATCCACTGTTTCTGAGATATAAGAGAAATTAACCGAGTATTTGTGGGAAATTTCTGTTGACTAGTGGGAACTGTAATAAGTTCATCAAATGAATCATCAATTGACGAAGATGTTATTAAGTTCGACGATGTTGTTCTGCAGCTTTGGTATTTCTCGTGCAATTATTATAGCCATTAAATACGACAGTAAATCTGAAACATTATAACTTTCACAACTTTTTGAACCGTTATATCTCATCTCAGAAACGGTGGCTCGTAGGAAAAAAAGTGTTGTTACGTTTTTCGTAGATAATTTTATGATCTACAATTTTTGCCTGAAGTATTTTCATGATAAAACTCTCCATTGGCTGATAATCGCGAAAAACTATTTTTTTCACACATTTTACTGATTATCAGCTTGATGGGAATAGCTTCATTATTATTTCTGGTCTAATTTGACCGGATTATTATATGAAAAAAATATTTATTTGCTTCTAACGACAACAGTTCTATGTAATCCTGATCAATTAAATTGAAAAATTATGTATTTGAAAAAAATTATTGGAAAACATTGTTAACCAAACTAGGTATAGGAGAGACATTAATTTTTCAGTTAATCAACTTAAAAACCGTGAATTTGTTGTATGTGCCGGACCTACTTCTCGAACTTCAGGAACCATATACGTGGATTCGTATAATGCATGTTTGCGGAAATTAAAGTCATAAATATTGCATCACACGATGCAAACTTATTGACTTTATATATATTCGATCTATAAATATATATTTACACCCGTGTCTTTATCTTCATAATTTATGTTACTTTCCAAGACTTGCATAAAATTGGTGGCTTTTGGAAATTATTGGAATTGTTTCTATTTGGTAAAACCAATTCGAATGAATGATTAAACTCCCAAAATGTTGTGTTTTATTGAGAATTGCAAAAAATTAGGTTTCTCTTAATGTGGAACAATTCGTGGAAATATCTAGTAATTGACAAAATATTATTTTTTATCTTACAATGTATAACAATTTATTGATGCATCTAAATGTTCTTGATTTTAGGGATGCAGGTAGTTTCGTTTTTAGATCACTTTCTCCTCCTCCAGTTGTTTTTAAGGGGTATACAACTCAATTTTTCAATCAAGAAAAAAGTCATTAAACGACTTTCAAATTTGTTTTAGAGAAAAATTTAAAATATTCTTAAGTATGTCAATTGAAATGGGACGTGGATCGTTTTTCTTTAACGAACAATTCTTCTGAAAATTAGATCAGTTCGTTTATTAGACATTGAAAGCTATTCAGGACAACCTACCCTTGAATAATTCTTTAAAAACAAGGCTAAGTTAATTGATTTTATCCCACTCACTTTTCTATAGCTCAAATAAGATTTTTTGTTTCGTTTCAAGTTAAATATTTTATTACGTTTATGCTGAACGTTGTTCTTCAGTTAAGAATCGACTAAAAACATGAATGCACACGGAAAGTCGTTTTCCACAAAGGAAAATGCAAGTAATCGAAAAGGCAGAACAATAAAAAGAGAATGGAAAATGAAATATCTTAATTTAAAAGCGACCGGCGACTTTACAATTTCGGGTCTCAAAAGAATTCAGGTATATAAAGAACTTTTATAGGAAACATCAGCAGTAGGTTGTGAATATAAATTGTTTCCATGAATATATTTTTTAGTATTAATCGGTTAAAGCTTAAATATTTAAAATATCATTTCAATAAATATATTTTGAAATACATGAACTAAATGATATTATTCTGTGATCTTCTCGATTGAAAACTACTTTCTTGAGTTATAAAAGATCATAGATTTTTTCTATAATATTGAATTTTCGAAATCGATGATCACGTGAATGGTATCATCGTTTTCTGCTCGCTTTGTTTTGCGTTCTACATTACCGAACGCAACTAAGTTGATGATATTCTTTACCTCAATTAATCTTGAAATTTGTCAATGATATTATAGTTCTGATGACAGTGAATCAATATTTATAGTTCTATGATTGAAAGGTGAAGTTTGTTAAGTGACAGTCGAAATTGTAACATTTCTTTATTAGACAGAATTTGAAATAAAACTGAACCCTAATCACCCTCCAGTCTCATTTTCGTTTTAATTTGTAATACGACCATAGAATCCACTGGAAAAGGTAAACCTCAACTACAACTCGTACCTTCATTATAAAATAATTTATTCGGTCCATAGTAATAACCTTAATATACGGTAACATCGAATATACAAGGTGTCCTACGACACCTTGTATATTCGAGTTTTCGGATACTATCTTTTTGACTAATTTATTTTCAAAGATGACATACTTTAATGGCAGTCAAAGGTACCAAAACTACATACTGTTTTATAGTGGAGTCGACAAGAACTTGCGAGCACGAGGAGGAGTAGGGTTACTAGTGAATAAAAAATTTGAAAAAGATATTAAGGAAGTACAGTATATAAGTCATAGCATCATACAGATAACAGTAGAGCTGGCCAACGAAAGAACACACCTACTAAGTATATATGCACCGGATGTAAGCAAACCGAAAGAAGAAAGGAAAGCTTTTTTTGATGCCTTGCAAGCTACGTTAGACAAAATACCCAGTAAAGACAAAGTGTTTATTATGGGCGACTTTAACTCAAGAATTGGAAACACAGTTATCCTAGGAATCATGCATAGTTTCAACGAAGAAGCAGTGAATGATAACGGAGATATATTGATAGATGTATGCGCCCTCAACGAATTACGTATCAACAACACATATTTTGATCATAAGGAACAACAAAAGTACACCTTCGCTAACACGAGAGGCAAAAAATCAACTATTGACTACATAATTACAAACAGGAAAGTCCACCCCTCCCAGATACTTGACGTACGGGTATTAACATCGGCAAATATCGTCACACAACACGGTTTAGTATTGTGTAAATACCGCGTATCCCACATAATAAAGAAAAGAAAAACACAGACTCCGCGAAAAAATTGTCCAAAACCTTATAAAAGAAACCGACAACGTAGAAGCCGCCTGGGAGAAACTAAAGAATAACATAAAGAACAGCGCAAAGGAATCCCTAGGAGAAAAAACAATAGACACGAATAGAACACACAATAAACCCTGGTTCACTCTAGAAATTAAGGAACTGGCAAATGAAAAAAAGAAAGCGTACATAAAATACATTACCAATAGAACACAGGAAGAATACGAAGTCTATTAAAGAGTGAGAAATAGAACAACCAACACAATAAAAGAAAAAAACATACTGGGAAAATTTCTCAGTGGAAATGGAACATGATTTGTACGGAGGCCAGAAAAAAATATGGAACATGATACGAAAAAGGAAGAAACCAATCAGTGAGGAGGTAGTGATAAATGTTATAAATCAGGAAACATGGGCAGCACATTTTGAGATCCTATATGATAACAAAGGAAGCAGGGACGAAGAAGAAGTCGCAAACCCGCCATCCCCAAACGAACAGGAAGAAACCATCACATTAGAAGAAGTACAAACAACCATAAAGAAACTAAAGAATAGAAAATCACCAGGTACAGACAATATCCCAAATGAACTACTGAAGAACGGGGGCCCAGAAATCGAAAAAGAATTAATAAAACTGTACAATAAAATAGAAAGAACTGGAGTAATACCCGAAGAATGGAGAACTAGTATAACTATACCTATATACAAGAAAGGTTTAAAATCAGATCCGAAGAATTACAGAGGCATAACGCTACTTAGTAGTGTGTTAAAGTTATTTACCAAGATACTTGCAAATAAGATAACTGCTAAGGTAGGCAACTCAGAAGAGCAACAAGGCTTCCGCCCAAACAGATCCACTATAGACGCAATATTTATATTACGCCAGTTAATAGAGAAATCCGTAGAATACAATAAACCCATGTACACATGCTTCGTAGATCTAAAGCAAGCATTCGATAGAGTAAAACTCAACGATGTAATCCACCGACTAAACCAAAAAGGCGTCAAGAAGCATTATACAAATCTAGTAAGGTAACTTAACATCAACACCAAAACAAGAATAAAAACAGACTGTGGGCTAACAAGAGAACTCAAAGTCTCATCCGGCATAAGACAGGGAGAGCCTCAGCCCATGCCTTTTCAACGTAATAATGGACCAAATAATTGAGAGCGTAAACGAAGTTAATGCAGGATTCGAAATGAATAACCGTCGCCTGAGAATCCTATGCTACGCAGATGACGCTATACTTATAGCTGAAAATGAAGACGATCTACAACGCCTCCCTCATAAATTTACATTGACGGCACAGAGACTTAACATGCAAATCTCATGCGAGAAAACACAAAGCATGGTAATATCCAAAGACCCAATAAGATGCAAGTTGGTAGTAAATGAGCGCATTATAGAGAAAGTAATGAATTTCAACTACTTGGGCGTAGAAACAACGAGCAGCAGAAACATAACGGACGAGGTAGATAAGCAGATCAAGAAAGCAACTAGAATATCGGGATATTTACGGGACATTATATGGAGAAATAAATATATGAGCATAGAAAGTAAGACGCGAATGTACAAGACCTGTATCAGACCCATACTAACCTATGCCGCAGAAACAAGGGCAGACACAACACAAACAAAGAGAAAAATGAGAACAGCAGAGATGACGTTATTACGAACAATAAAGGGTACCACACTCCACGATATAATACCCAACACAGATACCTTAAGAGAACTGGGAGTACAAGATGTCGTTAGATGGGTAAGAGCAAGACGCCGACAATGGAGAGACCATGTAGAACGAATGGCTCCAGAACGGATTGCCAAATGGGCCAAAACACAGAAACCAGACACAAGACGCCCAATCGGTAGGCCCCCAAAACGCTGGTACGATAGCTGGACATAGGCGTCACAAGAGGGCAGATGACAGACCTGACAGGACCTCGTCCTACTACAAGAAGAAGAAGACATACTTACAGTTCTACCGGACGAATAACTTTGTTATTTTGAATAGAACACCTTGTAAATTAATACATTTTTGAAATCTATGTAAAATTTTAGTATACTCTTGTCTAAAAACTTTTTCGGAAAAATGCATACTTTTTGAGTTATTGATTTTTTTGTAAAAAATTTGACCGTTGCAGACCAAAATATTTTTTTACGAAAATACCCTTAAAGACATGGAATTGATTTCTATACGGTTCCTTTTAGCAAAGTCAGATGTATTCTGGAAAATTCTTCATTTTATACAGGGTGTGTATAAAAAGTGTCCAAAGTTTAACTTCATAAATATCAAATTT
The DNA here is from genome assembly GCF_026230105.1 of Diorhabda sublineata. Classification (NCBI taxonomy): domain Eukaryota; kingdom Metazoa; phylum Arthropoda; class Insecta; order Coleoptera; family Chrysomelidae; genus Diorhabda; species Diorhabda sublineata. The sequence goes on along the minus strand of NC_079481.1, from coordinate 12,769,936 downwards.
CTTTTGCCATATACAGATAGTTTAATTCATCGTGGGACACCCTGTATAGTGAGTATAAAAATAATCCATACAAAAACCAAACACTTTGTGCATAATTCATTTATAACCTCAAAATCCTATAGCTTATTGCAATTTTCGTTATGTTGTTGGTACAAAATCATTCGCTAAGAACCAAAAATCTCTCGTTACGTTCCATAATGTACCATTACCATATTTTTTTTTGTTTCGCGAAATTTTTACAATTTCATATCATTTTTCATTCAAATTTACTCATATTTTTTCAAACTTATCTCAAATTAAAAATTTCACGATACAAATAAAACGATGCGCTACAACTCGTGATATTTTTAATCCTTTAAGAATGCGCCAACTCCAAACGAGGATATTTCAGGTAAACAAAAAGGTAGTTCGAGTACATAATAACACTTGCAATTGGTTAGGTCGATCATTAATTAGCGAAAATATTCACAAAAAGAGAGAAATTGCTTGACTGTTACTGTTTCAAAATTTGTGTATTAACAAACTTTTTGTTCCAATAAAAATCACCCCTTCGCATATAAACGAATTAAAGAAATAAATATGAAATACGACTCGCTAATCATCTTCCATATAAAGTTTTATTATTTGGTGTAAAAAATATTATTAAAATATGTATGAATGAACAAATTTTATTATAATACACATTAAAAATATCGTATTACTAAAATATCATTTTTTCTAAGAAATTTCTGACCAAAGAAAACGAATTTATCCTCCGTTTCATATACGACTGAATAGAATTCCATTCAGGCTGTTTTGTCCTCTAAACCGTATACGTTATTTTTTATAGCATTTCCACAAAATCCCAACATAACCTCACAATAATAACGTATTAGTTTTATTATGATACATAACCCTGCATATCTATATAATTTCCTTTGTTATTGAATTAGGAAGCTGGTTTGATCTATCATATATCGTAATTGTTATTATCATAACAAATTATTAATGTAGAAATGTTCCTATGAATAAAAATAGACCCATATTTCAACCGTTTTAATATATATTCTTAACATGGAGGTCCAATGAAATATGAAATTGACTATTTCCTTCGAAAAATTTAAGCCAACCAAAAAGCTGTAATACTTTATGTTTACCTAGCAACGATCAAATTTCAGCGATAATACTGCACTAGTGCAAATTATCGATAATTTGCACTAGTGCCAAATTTTCGTCTAGGATTAATAAACATCATTTGGTTTTAATTTTATATTTTAAGAAAAGGAACAATTATTGTTTATTTTAAATTAAATTTTTCTCAGGAAATAGTCTGCCAAAATGCCCTCTCGTGCATGTCAAATTGTCTCATAATTTCCTCTCGTGCGCATTCGCGCACTCGAGAAAATTAAATTATCGACAATTTGACATGCACTCGGGACATTAATATTGATAATATGATGACGAAAATAGATTTTTTAGATCTGAAAGTTGTTCGATCTGTATTCATTTACATAACGAAAGTTGCGTTTTGAGTGTTCCATGTAGTGAAAGTGACAGTTCTGTACTGCAAAACACTTTCGGGACGCTCTGGAGTGACTCTAGCCACTTCAATGTTGACATTTGACAGTTTCACCTCGATGATTTTGCATAACCCTAAATTTTTAATTTTCTGAAATTATTTGTTTCATCTGAAGTTTTCTATAAATGAATGAATAACAATGAATAATGATGAAAAAGAAAACATCAGCGATGAAGAGTTACTCGAATTATATTGTCAATAAATAAAATTTTCTGTTATTTATTTTCATTCCTTGATGTTATTGAAAAAGTTTTGGATTTTATGCATCGTCTAAAAAATGTCCTCGTCCAGCAAAGTTGTACTTTCAGTCCTTGGCATACAAATAACTATTTCATGATAGTTAAAGGTACTACCTCCTCCTATCGTGCAAAATGTTGCAAAATTTAAGTAAATAATTCTACAGTAGTAGACGAGAAAACGTTGTTGAAGGCCTCCCGGACAACTGTTCTCGATTCTTCTCGATGCTGTTCCTGCCTTCTAATGTGCGATCGTCCTGCATCAGTACTGTACGGTAGATCCTCCTATTTCCAGCTTTCACTCTCTTCCGTATCTCTAGAACAATTTCGTTTAAATATATTATTTTTGAGAATTTCCACATGGAGTAACGGCTCAAAAAATCACAAAAAAGTTCGATATCATCATAATCTTATCAAGTACTAGTAGAATGACCTTGAAAATGGAAGTATCTAAATACTATTAAATTCAACAACGTTCAATAACTTCTATAAATACCAACATCAACTACGTATTAATAGTGCAGTCATAGAAGCGTTTTTGCTCCGAATTTTTTTACTGTGAACCGATTTGCATGAAATTTTGGAATTGGGCTTATCTTACCCTTAACTTCAAAAGTTGAAATGATCTAAACTCCGCACTCTGGGGGTGTTTGCAACCCCTTCTCTGTGTTCTATAAAGTTTAAAAAAACCAATACTTTTCAAGTTACTGATAATTGAAAAATTGTAATTTTTTCACGTTTTTTACAAATATCTCCAAAAATATACATTTTAACGAAAATTTCATAATAAAAAAAATTGTAGCAAATTGAAAACTGAACAAATTTATTTTTTATAAAGCGAAATATCAAAGATCAAAACCGTTTTTTATTTTGTTTAAAATTTAATCGATGTATTCAATGCCCTCTAGCGGCGAGCAGATACATTTTATGCACTCTATTGAAATGGGGTTTTGTAGTACTTGAAATAAGCTTTAAAATGAGTACTGTTAAAAGTCTTTCGCTCGTGAAATGAGTGGGCTGTAATGCAAATAAGAGGAACATCTAATGGTTTTTTCTTTTAAATCAATGGGATTCATAAGTGCCATTTCCATCAAAATCAAAAGAATCTAAGAATCAAAATGAAGAGTTTGATGTATTTTAGCAGTTTGGCTGCTTTAGAACTCATATTTTCTTAAACAATCACGATTTTAAGAACAACAAAATTTGGAATTTTTAAAAAAACCACCTTCTTTTCATAACATCTAGAAACTGATGAAGATACGTATAAAAGTATGATAGTGAAAACTGTAGGTCTTTTTCTGACAAAAATTTGGATTTTTTTCTTTTCTGTCAATGAAAAATTAACGGAGAAATGATTATTTAAAGAGCGCGTGGCAGAGCAATCATAATCTCTCTCGAGCCCTTTGACCCTTCATCGTTTTAAAATAGAAGGTTTCTCACTATATATTGTGAAGAAAAAAAGTTGTAGCTCTTCTAATTACCTTCAAAATGGTTTTTTAAAAGTTGTAATAGCATCAAAATTGAAGGAGTTATGGTCCAAAAACTAATCGTATTTTGTTCTACTTAGTAAACTGAGAATTTCGGAGTGTGCATTGATCCATGGTAGATTTTTAAGCTTATTGTCGTATTAATTTAATCAGTTCCTTTCAAATATTGGAGTGAGAAATCGATTAAATTGTCACCAAATTATAGTAGATTATGTAAAGTACAATTTTTAATTCAGCATATTTTTTGGGAGTATTTTTTACATAAATATTTATTTAAAAAATTAAAATTGATCCACCTGCACCACAAGAACTACTAAAAATGATTTTTTGCAACTGCAAAAAAGGTTGCGAAGCCTCTTGCAATACTACTTGTGGAACGTGCAGATTCAGACATTGAGTCATAGAGGATAATGTTTTTTTTTATATATAAAATTGAATGAAAACTATGTCTATGGTTTTTTCATGGTTTTTTCTGCATTGTCATGTTCTTGTTGCAGAATTTTTTGAAATCTATTACTAATTCAATCTGCTACAATTTTAGACAACTTGTAAATTTATATTTTATTCACTAAATGGTGATTTCTCACTCTTTAATTGAATTATTTTTAAATGTGTTATCATATATATTTACTGCTTTAACTTAGGGGTAGTTTTTTAAGGATCAAAATAGGGTTGAAAATTCGATAATCAAGATAGAGATCTTAAAATATTATTTACTCTATACTTCAATCTTTTTATGTCATACCGAAGTATTTTTTTTTATTTCTTTCAATTCAGGGATTATTATGATAATTGTATTAGAAAACACTTCACAATTTGACCCCTCAATATTAAACACGTCTTCTAGTAATAAAATGTTAATTTTTCCATTAAGGGGTTATTTACACCCTTTAAAAATTATAGGCGGACCTCGGATAATTTTCACTTTTGAAGTCAAAGATAAAATGTGCCTAATTCCAAAATGTCATGCAAATCGCTTCACAGTGAAAAAATTCGGAGGTAAGATCCTATATTTCGCTAACAATGACTGCACTATAAATGGTACTATGGAATTAACCGACATATAAAACCTCCTCGATTTTAATATCGATTTAAATACACCTTGAACTTAGTTACTGGAACCCTCTGGATCTTTTGTTATAATAAAGGTCGAAACGGAAATTTGTAATTACTCGTTCAATTTTACAATAAAATCTAGTTACTAGACACAAACTATAAAACAAGAAACTAATAGTAATAATAAATTAAAGAATGTATCTGATGTAATAAATATAAGTAATATTTATTATTAGATGCTTTAAGTTTCAGTTTCTGCAACCGTTGTTGATATTCATACTGTTTACTGTATAACTGCACCTGCAATCTAAAATTATACGCTGGGCGTTTCGATAACCAAGTTATCGTCTTCAGAGACTAAAGATCTCTAATGTAGCGCTGAATAATGTATTCAGTATAAGATGGTTTGGTTGAAAAGTTTTCGCTTTCTAATACTGAAAACTATTTGATAACACAAAAAAACTAGATATTTTTGTAAATCATTTAGAATAAACATTTACACCAAAAGAAGATTAGAGAAGATTAAACATTACAAGAAGAATTAATTGAGCCCACGAAACCTAAAGAAGTTTTAACCTAGATGAAGGAAAATATTAACCCGTTAAGGGTTCCAGGCTTTGACCTGGTAACTGAAGAAATATTTAAACAGATTCCAAGAAAAGCTATTTCACATAATCTCTAAATTTAAGTTACTAGATTTTGGAAAAAAGCTAAAGTCATTATGTTTTTCAAACTAGGAAAATCTCCTCATGAAGTAAGACAAAATTGTTTGAGAAACTTTTACTAAAATGATTAGAACCCATAGAACATCCAAGGAGTTGAATCTTAATCACCAATTTCTTCTCAAAAATAAATATTCTACAATAGACCAAGTCTACCAAAAAGTGATACAACTGTGAAAAAAATTGAGGGGAAAAATTGCTATAAAATATTTCTAGATGTAGCACAAGCATTTGACAAGGTATAGCACATGGATTTTCACCAAAACAATCGCGTTGAAAATTTTTTTGGCTTCTTCTTTGCCATTATTAAGAGAGAGGTTTAGATTCAGTGATATGAAGTGATCCGATTCCATGGTCTCAATCTGTCTGTCTCAATTATTATTGTTAATAAATCGTCTTGAATTCAGGTTCGTTTCAATTGAAAATTGGTTTATAAAAAGATGAAAAACTTGAGGTTTCGAACTATTATGGTCAATATCTAGAGATCAAATATTGTTTATACATGAAAATGGTGTAAAAATTTGAGCTTCCTTAAATCAAATCAAATATTTCGGATCTTGAAGTAGATATTTTCCAACAACAATAAAAAAATTCAAAGATGAATCTGAATTATTGAATTGTGCAACTTGTACAAAACATATTGTATTCGGTGGTCTTTTACTGTCTGTTAAATTATTTAGAATAGAAGTTGTACTATTGATTTACAGTGGGAAACCGCTTCGGATGATACAACTACGTGACAGGGAGGATAAATATTTGGAGAAATTTCATCCTGTTCCTGGTATTTGGAAAGGATAATTGGTCTAACACAGATGATTTATGATCCACTTTACCGAGTAATTATACAAGGTATTCACGAAATATGATTAAATCTTTTCTTCGATTCCTTGAAATCAAAACTAAACATTCAGGGATTTATTTTGAAAAGCTATATGCTGTGATGGCCTAAATTTGAGATCTCCAAATAAATATTATGATACTTTTCGACCATATTTCCAATAAATAGGAGATTAGATCCGATAAAAATTGACGTAGATACCTATCGACGGACCCTTTTGGGTTATAAGTTGTACAGATTAATATACGAGGGTCGTCTGGAAAATTTCCGATCTCATTCTGGTCCAATCTTGAAATTACCAAATCGTTTTTAAGTACTATTCAGCAAAATTGGAAATTTTCCTTCTTAGAAAAGTCTAATTTGCAGACTCACTTCCATTTCTAGTTACTTTGGAAAGAACTCTATCCAAAATATAAAAGCTGTACCCGACCTCATTGACGCGTTTTAAGTAAAATGAGATGAATTATTTACGTCGATTCGTACCCGAATACTCGTGTAACAAAAAACTGTCAGAACAGTGGATTGCGAAGGCCGAACCTGTTCCGACAATTGTGGAGCTGGTTTTATCTACCAGAAAGTTATGGCGACTGTTTTTTAGGATAGTCATGGGATTGTGCTCATCGACCATCTTAAAAAAGGTGAAACAATAACAGGAAAGTATTACGCATCATCGCTTCATAAAGTAAAGGACGATTTTGCATAGAATCTACCACATTTCGAGAAAAACAAATTTTTTTAAGCAGGACAACGCACCTTCTCACACTTTGGTGATTTCTCAGGCTGAAATTCTGGTTGATCACCACTGTATTCAACAGATCTGGCCTTCAGCGACTTTTTCCTGTTTCATAACCTGGGGGAAATTTGCATTATACGAAGGGGTTAAAACGGCATAAAGCTAGAAAAACCGTAGAATTTTAGACAAATACTCCGCGCTTGATGAAATTAGGAAATGTTGCTGGTTTGACTATGAACTAGCAATAAAATTAGCTGTTTTTGCTATATACACGATATACACGCCAAGAATAGCTTTTCTGATTGAAATAGTTCTTGTTCAATTTTGAAACACCTAAACACCAATATGATCCTGCTTGAACCAAATACGTTCTTCAAGAATACAAATGTATTCAGCCGGATTAACACATTCTTTAAGCAAAGTTTTCGCGTGAAGCAAAACCAACTAAGTTGTTGTTGAAGAGATGGAGGTTTTATTCTTTATGTAAATTTGTCTAACCAATTCACGATTTACTCTTAGTTTACTTTGCATAAATATATATACTTACTATCTATAATATGCTATCGATTGCTAATATTTTAAACGCAGTCTCCACATATTGGTTCGTCCAGAATCTTCTACTTTTTGCTATGTAGCTTTTGAAATAATAGCTCTTTAATACGGATGTAGGCAATGCTTTTAATCAATCAATAATTCGTTGTAGTACTGTTTGCATCAATACAATCATATCCGTATTTCCTAATTCACCATCTGTATCTAGGTTATATACTGGTTGTTGCTAAAAACGCAATTCCTTCATACAAATTACTCTTTCTATACTTTTTCTGTTGTAACTTATTTGTTACTTCTTGTATTATAATTAGCAAATACTATCATTCTTTATTGCTGTTAGCCCTTCACTTAGATCGTCAAAATATTCAATAATCATCTTTCCTATCGACCTGAGGATTGTATTATGGTTTGGAACACCTCCATGTCTTTATAGACTCCTTACTTTCATAGAAAAACAAGATCTTGGAAGTTCAACTGCTCCATAATACATAGGTAAATGAAATAGCTAACAGAATCACCTCTACCACGACCACCTAGTACTTCCACACTTTCAGTACTACTTAAGTCATAATCGTCCATCTACTATGGGTTACCTTTAACATTTTCGATCAATTATATTTCAATAAGTATATTTTTGAGATGGCATCTCATAACATTCAAAATTCAAATCTTAATATATGTGTGATTAAAGTTTTTATTGATTCCGTAGATATATATTTCTGTTGCCCACGTAGCATTTCTGCAATTACACAAATCCCTCATCAATCTGCTAGTTCTTTATAAAGTAATTGAGTCGATAAATTACATACGCTACTATTGCTTCAAGATTTCTATAAGATCTATATATCTCATAATTACTTGGTTGATGAGTTTTGTCGTTCGATATGAAAAACAGGATTTTATTAGTAGAAATATACTGTTCCTGAACCTCAACGCATTTGTTCAAGTGATGATCTAATGTATTCCATTCCAGGCTCGAAAAAGACTGTCGAAATAAGTTTATTAAGTCTTGTAGAAACGACCAAAAGTCAGAGGTAACAAAATCTGGCATATAGAGAATGTTTTTATAGTGTTGTTCCAAAAACTGTTTCATTAGTTCGAAAGCAAAATCCATTCTGCATTTAAATAAAACTGTTAATACGATTTAACTGTCTTTGGTATCAAATATGTTTTAATTGAGAATCATAATGAAAAAATCTGAGCTCATATAAAGTTTTAAAAAAATCTGGGTACTGAAAACCAAAAGAAAATAAGAATATAAGCAATGGAGAGAAAAGATTACGGACAGTGAAGGGAATATGTGAAAAGAAGGATACCCACTTGAGTTTTAATATGAAGTAATACATTAATTAATAAATATATAGAAAACAACAAGCTGGAATGGTTTGAACACGTCGCTCGATTAACCAATCAGAAACAGTTGAAGCTATATGGGAATGATCAAATAATGAATAAAGAAAAAGATATATCCAATTAAACGTGAAATAAAGAACTAAAATCAATCAGAAGAATACCCCAAGCATTTCCAAAATATTTTAGTCATTACTTTCGCTTACAGTATTCCACTCGATGCTGCTTTTGAACTGCGCTAAGAATACGATGTCACTTTTGCACTTGAATAAACCCAACAAAATCGTTTCATTTTTTCTAAACTCTCCATATGCTTTCACTATTCCACAAATTTTTATTCAAAATTTATTTAAAACAGTATGAAATATTCCTAGCGTAAATTTTCTTGATTTACCTTTAACGTGGAACGAAAATATTTCCTGTGTTCTAAACTATATTTAACTTTGTTAGGTTACTAACGTTTTTTTTGTAAATTGGCAGCTACAAAGTTTGATTCAATTATTTTCATTTTGTTCCAAACAACATTTTCATTGTACGTCCTACAAATTACAGAAATTTTCTTGTTCAAAACTATTCCAAATTCAAGAACTCGGTCCTAAATACTGTAACATGCACTGCTCTAGTATTTAGTACGTAAATTTGCAGGGACGTAGGCTTAAATTTCATTTTTAAAGGATAATATTTTTAAAATATTGAGAAATTTTCACCACCCCTCTTATTTTAGCATATGGCACGTCAATATAACAGCTTTCAGATGAAATATTTCGATATTATAGTTGTGAACTATATTTTCTGATAGTATACAAATTTTATAAAAACAATATATTGTTAATCACATGTTCTTCAATAACCCCTCAAAATATCCAGTAGCGATAATTCGGGGGAGCCATCTAATAAAGCCTCTAATTCGTGAAGATTTTGTTATGAGCGAGACTAGTATTGGTGTTCGGTCTCAATCTTGCGTTAAAAAAAAAGACAATTACCAAGCTAAAGAATGACAAATATAGATAAAGTTCAATATCAATAACAAGATAAAGACAAAGACTAAGAAAGATCATGATAAAGACCATTACCAAGACTAATAAACCAAGTGCCTGTGACACCAGACCTTCGTTATTTTATAAAAGCTGAAAGTTAGTCAGCGAAGAGCAATTATGAGGTTTGGGTTATCGTGGTTATTGTAGGTAAATGAAACTAAAGGTTTGTAAAATACTGATATACATTCATCAAATAATAAAGTGTTGTCTTCTACTACTACAAGTTATCGTCTTTAGAAACTGAAAGTAAACTAAAACCTAACATTGACTTACTTGTTTTGACTTTGGAAACTCAAATTATTAAAAAACAAAATCGCCAACCTAAGACACATTGGTCGCAAAAGAAAGCTGTTTTCAATTATTACGCAATGACAAATACCTACTACTACTGAACTGCAGACTAGAAGGAAAGAAGACGACATGAGAAGAAGAAGAAGATGAAAATGATTATGAGTGACGGAGTGATTTTTAAACTTTTTAAACCGGCAATAACGGATCTCTTAGTCTGCCCAATATACTGTCCACAGAACAACAATTGATTTAATGTATTGTTGGATTTATAAACCAGTTTAAAATCCACTCTGTTCAATATTCCCTTCCAATCTTTTTGTATAAACAGGATTGAAAGGTATTTTTTTGCTATCTAAGTCCAAGAGCTTCAACCAAAAAAGTATATTTTGAGAAAAACGTACAGGAAAAAATATTTTTTTTAATATGTTCAGGGGTGTCCTCTGAATGTAAATCCAAGTCGGCGTCATGGGAGGGCTTCACTTCAGCCGCCATCTTAAAAAACACGTTTTATTAAATATCTCATGAACCGCGCATCGTACGACAAACATTGTGGATATCATTTTTATAGATAATAATTTTTGGCATCTTTTTTATTTGAAACTTTTTTTGTATAACGCATAGGCTGTTAATTATAGCTCTCCAAACTTTTTTCAATATGGTTTTTGCTAAATATTTAGTTACGCTACATCGTAAGAATTGTTATTGTTATTCTTAATATTATTATTATTATTATTTTATATTGTATATTATAATATATTGTGATACTAAAAATGATTTCTTTTTTAGTAGTTTTTCGAAAAATCACTAATCCGTTTCTATTGTTGCAAATTTTGTAAAATACTGTGCATATTCTCTTTATTTTCTATGTCTAAAGTTTTTGTAAAATACTGTGCATATTCTCTTTATTTTCTATGTCTAAAGTTTCCAATGAAATTTATAGAAAATTTTATGGTCTACAATTCAGCTACCACAATTTTTAATTCATCATTGACCATTAACTAAATACTCAGCAAAAACCATATTGAAAAAAGTTTGGAGCGCTATAATTAAAAACCTATGAGTTATACAAAAAGTTTCAAATAAAAATGAAGGCAACTATTATTATCCAGTATAATAATGATTTCTACAATTTTTATCGTACCTTACGCGATTCGCAAGATATTTAATAAAACGTGTTTTTCAAGATGGCGGCTGAAGTGAAGCCCCCCCTCCCATGACGCCTACTTGGATTTACATTCAAGGGACACCTCTGAACATATTAAAAAAAAATACCTGTTCCCATACGTTTTTTACAAAAAAAAACCCTGTTTTTGTCCTATGTTATTTCTAACTAGAGTATAACCTGGTCTGGATCTTGCATGCGTGCATCTACTCATCATCAAATAAAAAAGTGAATAAATCAAATGTTAATTGATTAATTTGTAGTTTAACAGATTTACATCATCCTAATTAAATAATAAAATAATATGTATTTGCTTAAATTGTGAAAATATTTATACAAACGACTATGTAACTGTAGTCAATTCGGGTGTTTATTAGGTTCTACGTTAATGTAAAGAGCAATTAAATGAATCCTATACGTACACGTTCATGTAAAACATATATAAACTTATTGATTTTCCAATTAATATTCGTGTTTATAAAATATATCTGTTGTTTGAGCTTTCCGTAGACCTGGAACTCGCTTTCAACACGTCTACGGTTACGTTCAGATATTTTTTTATATATTTCAGTAGGTTATCGCATTCTACTTGGACCTTTATCATTAAAGTCGATCAAAATGACGTCATTATAATATATAAGTAGCCAATTTTCAATCCGTCAACATACAAAGTGAATTTCCATTTCTTTGTTATGCAAAATATGTTGAACTCTGTCTAATTGGAAAAATAATTATTTGAATATAAAGAAATTGATAAAAAAATAAGAATTATAAACATTTTATTTGAATATGTGAGCAACATAATTGGAGCAAGAGGAAAAAAATAATTTTAAAACCTCTGCTTTGGTGCCTTTCGCTCTAGTGTCAACGATGAAGCTAATGAACTACCACTGTCCTTAAGACGACAATTTCTTCATATACTGCTAAAGTATCTTCCAATCTTTCTAATCCTGTCCATTCGCTACTTACCACCACGTGTGTACCCTACTAATTCGCACCTCTGCACCAAAATACCAACCTCTCTTTGACCTTTCCACTTTCTTCGCATTCTTCTCCCCTCTGGACCAAATATATTCCAATAGTATATACCTCACTTTCCATTTACAATAAACATAAATTCTTTAGCGTCCTTGTAGAGAAAGCATTCTTGGAAATTCTGCATAACAAACCTAATTCTCTATACGGTTACCTCCAAAGCTGAATCCGATGTCTGATTACCCTCGAAGTTTATCCTTCAAACTTTCAAATTTATCTCTTTCCCATAAACATATCCCAATATGTACTGTACTGTATCATCCATACAATCAATTACAACCATATTCACTGACCATCCAATGGTCCAAAACATTTACGACATCTACCAAACAATCATTGCTCTCCCTCATCTGGCTTCCATTGTACAGTGGAATTGCTGGAAATTAATCTGCAGATCGCCATGCCAAAGAAGCCACAAAGACTCCTCCTGAAATCCAAGTTCATCTTGCCAATATGGAGCATAACATCCACCTATCTACATAAATTTTACACGAGGAATTACACATGACAAAGGTTAGAAAAAGATTTGCTTTGAAAGGGACTCGATTTAAGTCGATAGAAGCGGTGAAGAAAAAAACGACAGAGCTCTGAAAGCCGTTACCAAAGAAGACTTCCAGCATTGCTTTTATAATTTTTATAATAAAACCCTTTCTCGTAAACAGTCTCGTTATTTAATAGCCAGATCTCGTATTTTTGTAATATCTAATTCAGTTTTTTCTGAAAATTTCACCACAAATTTACCACACCAAAAGTTCATCTACCAGATTTCTGGTCGGATTTACTGCCGCCCGAAGGCGAAAAATCCCCAGAATCAGTGTATTAGTGCGATATAATGCACTTTCAAGATGATTATGATGTCATGGAATAATTTATTCTACGTCCCGTATCTTTGAGGTAATTTTATATAGAGCATTGGTACTTATTCTATCATTAGCAAAGCAAAACTAGAATGGAAAGTAACGTTTCTTTGTGAAAATGACAGTGTCAAAACAAATTTCAACAATGTTTCATGAAATCTGCAGCTTCCAAAAACATTAAGAGTATTCTAATAAAGTTGTTGATATTATTTCATTCCTGATATAATAGAACTAGCTTAGTATATATTTCTATCGTCATGATATTATTTTGTCCTAGAAAAATCGTTCTAAATTATCGATATAACCTTTTTATAGTATTGACATTCTTCTTGTTGGTAAAATTATAGGTTATGGTAAATTTTCCACGCAACGACTGTCTTGTAGTTAGACGGAAATCAAAATGTTCATTTAACGAGTTGTAATAGCCCGTCAATTTATTGAGTGGCATTCGATTTTCCTGCTGTAAAAGATTTTCCGACAATGATAAGACTAAATGGAAAAATATCATAACCTTAATTTCAGTAGCAGGAAACGACATTTTACACTCAATTAATCGCTAGTAAATTTCTTCGCTGATAATGTCATAGCTATTTATTTCCGGAATGTTGAATGTTGCCGCTTTCATTTTTCTTATATGGACGGAAAATTTATTCGTTCCATTACACTATCTGGCAATTTATTTAATAATTTTTTTTGGTTGCATTCATAAATTAACTCACTAGTCGATTAGCCATTTAAAAGAAATTCTTTAATAAATAAATAACGGAGTGTTGGGCACGTAGATTTGAAATTTTCAATACAAAGCTGTACATGTAAAAGCTAATATTCACGTTTTATTTTAATTTGCAACCCCCAGCGTTGTATTAAGAAATAATGGGGCTAAAATCGACTCGGGGCCTTTACTTTAGTAAATCAAAAATATTTGTCTTGAATTGTATATAAATTATAAGGCACGAGCAATCTGCAGTTTCGATATTTGTAGGGCCGGACTCCCTGTATATTTTTTGTTTATTCTTAAGAAACCGCTAGACATTATTCGTATACACCATCTTCAACTATTTTGGGAATAATAATTGTTTTTAGATTTATTATTAAAATTATTTTATTCCACAAATTCCTTAAATTACATTGAAAATTTCCTAAATATGTGAAAAAACTGAAAAAAAAATCTATTTCAATGTAGATGTACGAAAAGTTAGCCGCTGAAGTTTTGGTATCATGCTAATCTGATATAAAAATATCCAAGTTGATGAGTTTAGTTTTGTATACGAAGATAGTCCTAGAAGCACCAGGCTCAAGGAAGTCAACAGAAAAATTTTGGGAAAAATATATTTATTTTTCAACGTAATCAACTTTCAGCTTCAATCACAATTCCCAGTGATGTACAATGAGCTCAATACCCTTTTCGTAATGAGAATCGTCAAACTTCTGAAAATATCCGACAACACCTTTTCATTGTTTGAGAATCTTTCACAATCGAACCGTTTCTTCAAGTTTAGGAACAGAAAATAATCCTAAGGGGCGAAATCCGGTGAATACGATGCATGAGGTAGCAATTCAAACTATAATTCGTTAATTTTGGCCATTGCAATAATGGATATGTGAACTGGTGCATGGTATTGATGAAACGACTTTCTTCTTAGCTAAATGCGACCGTATTTGCTTCATTTCTTAGCTCAAACGTTGCAATAGTTCGCATAATACTCGCCGTTTGTAGTTTTTTTCTTTTTCAAGATAGACAATGAAAGTGATCCCACGCTCATCCCAAAAAACCGACCCCATGCCCTTGCTTGCAGATGAAACGGTCCTTGCCTTCTTAGGAGCCGTTTCTGGTTTCTTTCTCATGTGAAAATTTTTAGTTAATATACGATGTACCGCGGTGATTCATCTGGATAAAATCACATTATATTCTTAGAAACATTTTGGTGTGCTGGATCAAAAATGGGACTTTACTTTGTAACAATTCTAAATATTCATCCGCATTCGAGTTGCTATCAATAAAAAAGGGATTTACGATATGATTTATAACAAATGCTTCGTATATTCTTGTTTTATTCAGTGAGGATTCTCAAGAGATCAATAACTGGAATTTTGATGATTAACATGACCATGAAGTATAAATTTGCTCTTATCAGAAAGCAAAACATCTTTTAATTGGATCACATAGCTATTATTTGCTTATAAAAATACGTTTTCCTAACAAAATCGATTCCTACAAGCTTCTGAGCTGGAAACATTTTATGTAGATGTATCTAAAGTTGAGCAGTGGGATCAGAATTTTGTAGGTTTCCTTGAAACTCAAGCATATCCAATGTCGTATCATCACTTAATGCATTGGCACCTAAGTCTTTTTTATCTGATTATTATTTTTTTCAACACAATGTACATGATAATCAAGTATTAACTTAATTTGAGAAGACATTACTCTGCTAAATAACAATAATAGAGCAAATCAGCTGGTACATGATATTAGGTACGTGAAAAATTCTGAATATGTTTTTGATTCGTTATAAGTGATTTATAACTCATGTGGTTGCTTTCTAGATACTATTAATTGTTCAAAGATAGTTGAGTGATTAATATTCAACTTAGTACTAGATTAATATACCCTTGTAAGTAAAAAATTGACACGCTGGTGGTCCAAATTTTCCAACGAAAAATCTGCTTCCATTCTTTTTCTGATTCCATCATCTAAAAGGCATATGTCTTAGGTTTATAATGAATGGTCTATCTTGTTATTGGTAAAGTAAAAATATCATTAAAAAGGAATCTTCAACAAGAAAAAACGTGAAGAAAATAATTTTTTTAACGAATCCTTCAATACTTTATGTTCCTATCTCTGGTGCTAACAACTGCTTTTTATTGATAGAATAAGTTTCGTGTTCAAAGCTATCCAATTCTTCAGTAAGCTCCAATTTCTGACGCAGGATTTCTAGCCGGTACTTCTCGTTTCTTCTTCGCAGTACTGCGCAAATATTTCTCCAGGTCTTCTGTAGATCCATCCTCTTTTATAACTACCATGCAGGCACATTCTTCTTTTGACTGAGATGATGGCATATCGTAGACGCGCTGGAGTTCATTTGGGGCCAGTATTTGGCCTTTTCAAGATTAGCTGCCTTCTTTTTTCTTCTGATCGTCCAAGCGATTCCTCGCGCTTCTCTGAGCTCTTGTTGGATTTGAACACCAGTGAAGGCCATCGTTTCTTTTACCTAGTACTGCGTGAATCTTTCTTCAGGTCTTCTGTGGATCCGTCCTCTTCTATTACTACTATTCAGGCACATTCTGCTTTCGACTGAGAAGATTATGGCATATCGTGGACGTACTGGAGTTCATTTGGGGCCAGTAATTGGCCTTTTCGGCTCAGGATTAGCTGCCTCAAGTCTTTTTCTGACTGCCCAAGCGATTACTCGCGTTTCTCTGAGCTATTGCAGGATTTGAAAACCAGTGAAGGTCTGATTTCTTAAATATGTGCTCATCATAGATCGGTCAACTCTTTCGGCCACTTCCCGCTGACTGTAACCTTGTCGCAACAGGGTGTCTATTTGCAGTTACAATTCTTATTTGCTGTTTATTGAGATATGATGTTTGATAGCTGACTGATAGTTTTTTTATTACCTCTAATTAGCAGTATATTGAAAAAGAATAAAAAGGATAGTTTTCGATCATAACGTATTGTTGTACTGTGAGAGCAAAAAAATTTTATAACATTTTGAAACTAATATCATTAGATTTCACTAGAAAAAATTAATAAAATTTAGTCTTTAGTTTTATGCCAGTGACTTACGATTGCAGTAATATCGCCTGAGTCGACTCACTTCAGTTTTACTTCAAGAAAAAAATATACATATGAAATGTTTTTTTGTAATCATTCATATTGAGTGATTTAGCATATTTGCTTCCGGTTCTAATTTATTAAAACCTGTGTTAATAACAGTCAATACCTGGAAAGCGTATCTACAATGATAAGGCATCTTTCGGGGAATCGCTTTATAACACATTCTGTTGAAGATAATATAGATGGCAGGTTACACATTATACGTGAAAAATGATCTTCGTAAAAGATCATTTAAGTGTGTTATCGATCCGATTTGCCATTGAAACCGATCTCGACAGACAAGAATACATTTTATCCGTAATTTATGACCACACAAAATTTTTATTACTTCCGAAAGAAAAAAAAAATCAATATTTCTTCACCGTTCATTTTAAAGTCGTCCTTAAGAGGATGGTTCCACATGCCTCAACAAAGAAAACATAAATATTTTGCCAACAATGTATTTATTTTTCAACTTTTTCATGTTGTTCAATAAGTTCAATATCCTTTTTATGATAAGAATCGACAAGCTCCTCAAAATGGTCGACAAAAACTCTTCATTCTTGGAAAGTATTTGACCACCGAGCCATTTTTTACTAGCCAGGGAGCAGAAAATAATCCGAGAGGGCTAAATCTGACGAATGGGGTGCATGAGGTAGCAATTCAAACTTGAATTCATTAATTTTGGCTATTAAAATAACTGATTTGTGAGCTGGTGCATAGTCTCGATGAATCAACACTTTCGTCTTATTCAAATGCGGTTGTTTTTTCTTGATCTTTCGCCGTTGATAGTTTTTCCTTTTTCAAGATTGCCAATGAAAATTATCCCTCGCCTATCACAAAAAACCGACGCCTGCATAAGGAACGGTCTTTACCTTCTTTAAAGCCGTTACTACCTTTTCAGTTTATTGTTTTGAATATTTTTTTGTTTTCTGGTGTGAAGTGATGAACCGATGTCTCTTCCATAGTTAAGAAACATCTTCACGACGCTGTTTTTGTTCCATTGTGAGCAATCGCGGTACCCATCTTGTGCACAGCTTTCCCATGTCTAAGTTTTTAGTTAATATGCGATGTACCGCACTTTTTGAAATATCTACTATGTCTGTTAACCCGTGTACTTTCAGTACTACTTTGTGAGCTTCCTTCTGGAGACATCATCTCATTTGATCGACTCTGCTACACAACATTATAAATACTTTTTTCATTGTGATACAAAATAAAACGAGGTACCTGGCTAGCTCTCACTTTATTGTATAAAATTGGTTTTCACGAAACATAAAGGTCAAAATATTCAAAAATATAAAATTGATAAACTAGTAAGTTCTTAGAAAGTAACAGCAGCTTACGAAGCGCTAAACATACTCACATATGGGTTGAAAAAAACTGCACTGAATCGCAAAAAAAACCACTTTACTCGGAATCTACACACACTGTATTAAGAAATACACTAGACTGGTTGGTATTTCCTTTATTTTTGTATCCGAGTCTTTAAAAATGCTCTAACCACTACTCCTATATTAATTTACTCAAATTTTGAAAAGTTTTTTCTTGCAAAACAACCGATATTGAACACACTGTTTGCACTAGCACTACACCAGCACTCACAATTACACAGTGTGTTCAGTATAGATCGTAGACATAATCTAGGATCCTTTTTCGATATACCGGTGAGTAAATGTGATCCATTTTTCCATCGATCGAAGCAGTTTTGGAAGTCTTCTTTGGTGATGGCCCTTAGGAGCTCTACCGTTTTTTACAGACTTTTGTCATGTGTAATTCCTCGTATGAAATTTTTCTAATCTTTTCTTTATCAGCGTTTACAGCCTCGGCAATCATCCGGATGCTTATTCGACGATCTGCACGCACAATTTGATTGATTTTGGTTACTGTTTCTGGAGATTAAATAGTCACAGGGCGATCTGGAAGCTGGTCATCTTCAGTGCTCTCTCGGCCCTCACTAAAGCGCTTACACCACTCAATAACACGTGCATGATATAGCATGTCCCCATAGACCTCTTGCAAGATATCTAGATACCCAATGTACTAATCGTTTCTCACCCCACTCGACTAGGGCGCCCTCTAGGCGCGCACAGGAAAACAACCATGATTTAATTTTAATTTAGTTGCTGTATATGTCTTAAAACAAAATTTGTTATGGGTAGATTTGCATGAAGCTGGAAATAGAGATTTTCTGATGTTTTGATGAGGTTATAATTCTGATTCTATTAGATTTTTCTTCTTTTTGCTTCTTTTGCCTCATAATGTACTTTCTCATCACCTAAAATGCCGCTGTGAACGGTAATTCGTTTTTTACTAGGGTGGTTATATGTTCAATACAACAATTATAACGAAATTCTCGTAATTCAATTACTACGCCACTACATGAAGATAATTTGTATGTAGTTAAAAATTTGTATCGATGAAACACTTAAATAAAATAGAAAAGAAAAAAATTGTGTTTTTCTCTCTAAACGTAGCTTTCACACACGATTTTGGGGATTCATGATAGTTCTAACAAGCCAATGTAAATTCTTCTCGTATATTCGTAACAAGCCCCTCGTTTCATTTTAATGTTATGTGAGAAATTCACTACACACATTCCAGTGAAATAAGCTGATAATAACGCTAGTAATCTCCTATTTGTACATACAAATGCTTTTGTTGTATGTAAAAATGTTTTACTGCTAACTACATGCACTGTTTAATTTGTTGATACTAATTTCTACAAGAATATTCTTTCAAAAGTTTAAGAAATTTCTACAGAGCCCCGTATTCGGAACTAAATCGATCTATTTGAAATTATTTATTGAAATTTACTATCACAGAATAAAGATTATTTTGTTAAATTGAAGATCGAATAATTATCAAGGGCTTCTTTAAGGGGTTGTTGCAAATTAACTAAATATGTGATTTTTACTTAAATGCTTCCAGGAAACGAAAACTGAAAGAGTAACAACCGCGATTGAAAATCGCTAACTGGGTTTTACAGCTTTTTGAAGTACCTGCATAATCCTCGGAAAAGACTTTTTAATGCTAGAGCTGTTTCCGTAATGCTAATTTGAGATATTTAATGAGAGGCGACAAAGATTAACATGGGCTTTGGAACACCAACAAATACAGGAACGCGATTTTCACAGACTTCATACATTGTAGATGACCTAAACCTTTAATTATATTGAACGGAAACATTAAGTTGGTAAGTATAGAGGTATCAAGTGGTGGTCAATATAATTCCAAAATTTTATATTGCTATATGCCGCCATTTAATTTTTATTGATAATTATGCAAGACTACATCAAGCTGCAGTGTTTTAGAAGGAATAGAAAATAAAAAATCAGGTCGCCTGATCTCAGTCCCATAAAATATGGTTGGGATCAGTTAGAAAATTTCATTGACGATCACAAATCGCGACCCAAAACCATATAGAAGGTCAGAAATCTTCTTTAACAACTTGGCGTCCACATTGTTGTTTTCTGTTGTTGAATTGTCTTAAATTAAGGTCCCTTCTGAATAAAAATTAGTCTTTAACAACATATGACTTAATGCTGATAACTTGTATATTTATATTAATCAATAGATGCCCTTGTAGCCTCGGGTATTTTTGATGTAGTTCCAAATTATTTCTTTAGAAAATGCCGTGAAATCTCTATCCTAAAATGCTACATCATATCCGTATGAGCGGGCGAATTAACTAGCAAAAATAATTTTTTCTCAGATAAATAAAAATAATTAAAAACGTTAACCATGATATTTTTTATGTGAAATACCAGGAAATTTAAGCACATAACAACACATTCCTCAAGACCTCGAGTTTCTATAACCTTTTCCTGGTTTTTTGGTACTTAATTTTGAACCTATAATCTACAGCCTTGGTACTCATAATACAAGTTTTATAGCCAAAATCGTATGGACATACTGCGGGTAAATTCTTCACAGACATGTTTTTCGTAATAAGGAAACATTGATTCATCTATTAATATTTATTTTTCTAACGGTGCATATTCTGAAAAGCTTCTATTTAATGCGTCAATCGTGGGTCGCATCTTCGCCATTTTGTCCTTTTGAAGTGTTTAAATGTTTGAAAAAATCTGCATATCTCTTTAAATCAAGCTCTCTCTCTCTAACTTCTTCGTGGTTTACCTTTTTCCTTGTGATATCCACCTCAGAACTTGTTTAGATATTGTTATCTGATATTCTTTCAACCAGATTAGTTGTTTGGCTTTTATATAATCGATTATTGTGTGTCTGATTATCCCTTATTCTGTCCCTTCTGGATTTGACAAAGCTCTTCCGCAGTCGATTTCAGTCCTCATCAGCAGTTCTCCATAAAATTCCGTTCATTATAGAGTTATCTTCTCTTCAATTGCTGTGTTTTTAGTGTTTCTTTTTGTATACTTTCCATTCCTCAGAACTTAATATTTCTTGCAGTGTTTTATTTGTGTCCCGTACTCCACGTCGATGTTTAGATACAAATATGACCAGTTTTTAGTTTGAGACCTCATTTCTTGTACTGTTCTATGAGGCAGCTTATATAGTCATGATCCTGTGATTGTTTGCAAAGCAAAACGTAGTCTCTTCACTGAAGAACTGCCTGTTCCAAGTAAGTCTTAAATAGCATTAGCGAGGAGCCTTTCCTGGCAGTTAACCCATAAGATAAATTCCGTTATTGCTTCAATTTCTGTTATATTATTTCCATATGGTTTTATTAACTACTGTGACCACTCAAATCCAAGCTGTTCTTGGCCTCGCCAACAAGTTACCTCCATAATTTTCTATCCTCAGACATGTCTATTTCTCCACCAAGTCTCCTTACATCTTCACCATATAAATATGAATATATAGAGAAACTTATGGCACCAAAAACTACGAGATGACTTTATATATAAACGTATTAACGTTGGTAATTCGAAGGATCTACAAGCACGTCTGAGTGTGTGTCAGAATTCTATGAAATAAGTTCTCGTAGACGGACGGATTTTTAGTACCTTCTGCAAATGAATTAAAATTAAGAAATGAAAACAAAATCAAGTAGATTTTCAGTCGTTGTACAAATGGCTTATTTAATTCGAACTCAAACGAAGTTTCAACAACAATATTATTACGAAATGTTTCTTGGTGTACTGTCGCAGAATTTAATTAGTAGTATCTTCCATAAATTTCTGCAATTAAACCGATTTGGTTTATTATGTACGTAAATTCAACTCCTCGCAGCTTCATATAGGGCAATTGTTCTATTATTTGTTAAATATCTATGAACGTAATTCGAGTTTCCCTAAAGTCTTGTAAAGTGGCAAAGCTAAAGATTTTCACTTGCGTACGAAATATAATTCGTGTATTCAAGCGAGAAAATGACTTCGGGATAAAACGGGGTAATTATTTATTCACTATAGAGATACATAGGGAGAGGATATGAAATATGTTGCGCAAATTAGGTTACTTTTCGTAAAATCGATTGTCGTTTGTAGGCAAGAAGGTCTTTACACACGCTCGCTTCGCTACGTGTTTTATAGCTTACGTAAAGTATTGCTCCTCTCGGGGAATTAAGGTGGAAGAGTTTCTCTCAATTGCATACTTATACTTGATTTGAAAGGTATTAAACGTATTTCTGCAATAATCTTTGCTCGTTTGAAAGGCAAATGGAAAACTTCATTAAACAATTTTGGATTGATTTTGAGGCATAAAATATTACGTAATATACTTTGCTTAGTAAACATTTTCCTAACGCAATCCGCATTCAAAATAAAGGGCGATGAAGAAATCATTAGAATTAATAGCAAAAAATACTCTTGATAAAACTGGAAAATATTTGGGATTTGTTCAGTAAAAATTTTCCTAGCGGAATCCGCATTCAATATAAATGGTGATGAAGAGAAAAATTGATTTTACACCTAAAATGTACTCTTGATAAAATTCGATACTGTGTACTGTTTTCAGGATATTGTGGATTGAGGGCTATCCTTTCTTGTACTGTTCTAAAAAAAATGATCATTACATAATTTTGTATTGACTTTGAAGCAAAAAATATTAATGTACCAAGTCGTAATTGAATAGAAACTTGTTTTATATTGAGGAGACAGATTCAACGATTTTCCTAAATCTGTGCATTCAATTTTTAATTGAAGATGAAATCATTCACATTAACACAGTGTGTTTGAAAAAACATGTGATAGTTAAACAGACATTTTTCTACCAGTTGTCACCAATATAATAAATTTTCTGATATTTGTTTTAAAATTCAATTGTTTCGAAAAGGTTTATAAACAAAAATTAACAAAGAACGAAAAAAATCTTGCTGTTGCTATGAATTGTCACATATGAGGCAGTGATTTGAAGTACTAGAGCTAGTCTAAATACTAGGAACAAGGAACAAGTACAAAGACTGGCTTGCTTATAAGCAACTTTTGCCATGAAATCATGCCCAACAGCTGCACTAGCAGTGATTCTAAATCTTCCACCTCTTCAGATAGAACTAGATAGCGTGACAGAGAAAAAAACATTACTTAGAATGTTCAGACATGGAATCATCAAAGAAAACAGAGGAGCTCCTCTATTTACATTTTTTTCGCAAACGTTCAGTTGTAAAAAAATATTCGTGATAGAAATCCATGAAAAACTTTTTCTGTTTTAAAAATTAACTGTACTACAACTTACATCAAGCAAGTTAAACCAAGATTTGATATTTCCTTCTACAAAGGTTCTGCTAAAGATTTTTTCAAAATAATTCACTTTCTGTATCTTCCTTCTGTATCCATTTTTGAGGAACTCTTTGGCAGCCATTTCATCTGCAAATGCAGTTTCTACGTTTACTGTAATTCCATGGAAAATCTTACCATTTTAAAATTTCTACTCACAAGCCTCACAAGTCAAATGGATAAACTAATAGAGAATATTATTCACCAAGTAATCAAAGAAACGATTCTCAAAGATATTCATAGTAAAAAAGCACCAGGATATGATTCCATAATAAGAAAAATTCCTCAGCAGCTGAAGAGTAGTAAATGGAATCCAATTAATAATCGATGCAGTCTCCACCTACAATGGAGAGTTGCCGTATGCGATTTGGAGCAAATACAATAGATCAAAATCTTTTCTAGTTATTGTCATCCAATTGGTCGCCTTAAGACGATAGATATAGAATATCATATGCAGATTGGGTTAAACAGAGGATTAAACTTTTACCTACGTGAAGTATAGGAGATTCTATGAAAGCATTCGGCAGACAGAGTCATCCTACCTTATTCATATCTCCAACAGAAGTTCTGGTAGTATCTGATAAATATTAGTACCAACAACTAATAAAAAAAGATAAGTTTTGGTGAAATTTTGGGTGGATCTCTCAAAAATAAAACATACACGAAGATTATAGAGATTATTCATTGATACGTCATTAAGCTTTGACTCTTGTGTATAAAATATTTGTCTCCTGCAAACTCCTATTTATAATATGCCGTTTTTCCTAGCCCATTTTCAATATGTATAATCTAGTTTACGTTTAGAAGTTGAATAGTATAGATAAAACCATATTTTTTCCATGAATACAACGAAAACAATCAGCTTACAAAGACAAAAACACCCTTTCGAAATTGCTTTCACCTCATTTTCTTTACATTATTCACAGACGTCTAGGCTCGTGTAAATCTTGCTTATGGAAAGCTCGATAACAACAAGAGCCATTTACCAGAACTGAATTATATATTTTTGAGAGAAAAATAATGGAGGGAAGCTTAAGCTTCACTTAATTTATTACTTACATGGAAGGGATTAATAAGAAATTTACTAAAAGAAGTAATGATGTGATGAATGAAGAATATCTGCGAAAGTATATTGTATGAAGTTCAAAAAAAAATACGAAACGATAATAAAAAAATATAAATATAATCAAATTCTTAGAAAATTGATTTTAACACTTGTAATTAATTTGTTAATTGAAATAAATTATGTTTCAAATTAAATAAATTGAAAGAATATGAATAATAAAATGATAATAAACGATAGGGACTAGAAAAGACAGCGAAGAAAGCGGTAGGAAGAGAAGAAAATAGATCGTAGTATGGAAAATTATTTCCATAAAAAAGTTAAATAAGAAGCTGGAAACTGATAGATATCTTTACAAATTTTTTTGCCTTTATACGGGGTGGAAAATATTAGAAGAACTTTCTGAAAAAGATGGAAATGGAAAAGCAGTACTCTTCATTGCCTTTCTGACCTAAATCGCTCAATGGTAGCATTCAATGTGTGTCTTCTAAAACTAAATCACCTATTTATCAATTATGATACTGATAGATCCAGAAACGTTAATATGGTATAAGAAACTGCATATATAAGAAAAGTTTCTTACTTTTCTAACTATGATACGGTTAGATCTAGAAAATACTGTCACAATATGGTGTATAAAAAAAGATTCCATGAGATAAAGTGTCGGAAGAAGATGTAAACTGAGCAGCACTCTCTAGATATATTTTTTGGTGTAAATCATTCTAAAAAGCTCTTCTGGGAATTATGACATCGTTATATCATGAAATTACTGCTTTTTTTATAGGCTAGGAACATTCTCCTACAAGAAAAAGTATCGGAATGAGCTGGAGAACAAAAAATCAACACTTTGAGGTTTCTTTTTGTAGCCTAAAACGTTTCTTCGTAACTTTGTAAGACAAAGATATGAACGCATATATTCAAAACATGACATTTAAGGTGTTTCTTATTGATTCTATAAGAAAAATTATGTCTAAGTAAGTGAAAACTGAAAGAAGAGCATTCTAGAGATGTCTTTATAATTGAGATCGTTCCGAAAAACTCCTTTGAAACCATGGTATCGCTATATCCCTATATCTATGGCAAAGAAAAATTCTACAAGTTTTAGGGAAACAGAAAGATCAGCACTTTTATGGCCTATATCACACCAAAACCTTTCTTCGGAACTTTGTTACCTCTAGACCCAATAGATTCCATTTTATCAGCTAAATCATTAGGAAGAATATTGAAGATAATAAAAAAACAAAGATATTTGTGTTTTAAGGACCTCTGTAAATTTAATAATAACTGAGTTATTGTTCATTGAGGAATGGTTATATTTGAGGAACCCCGAAATTGAATACTTTAACCTCAAATAACTTGAATTTGATAAAAATATTGGAAAAAACTCTTATTCAAGGCATATAAAAAACCGAGCACAGTCAAAAGTCTTCAATCTTTTTTGAAAAAAATGTAATAAATTAATCTTAATCCACTTGCAATTAACTTTATTTTTGTATTATTGATATGATCCATGTCATTTGATTTGTTTTCATGCTTATTTTAGAAAAAATAATTGATTAAATTGAACACTGCATTTCCAAAGAATTTTCCTCAAAAAACCCAAAAACTTTTCATGTTATGAGAAAATGTTAATTGTAGGGTTCTTCTTGTCAAAAATTTTGAGCTCTTTTGAATCTATGTATTATAAAAAATTGACGGAGGTACATTAGTTCAAAGTTTGCATTCGCCTACCAAATGTGACTTATGCAACCTCTTTGAGTTGCACCCTTCACGAAATCGGGGGTTAGAAGAAGTTTTAATTTACAAGACGTTGAATTACGTGAAATTCCCTAAAAATTATTTTTTAAAAAAGTTTCTAGCCTGAAAATTGAGTGAGTTATAGTCGAAAAGCCAATTGCTTTTTCTTCAAAAATTTCGGAGCACGAATTTTGAAAAAGAGAAACTTGGAGTGTACAATACAAGATATTAGTGATGATGAAATATAATTATTCAAAAAGGTTTTTCACATTATTCTGTCAAAAGAAAACTTTATTAATTCTAGGGAATTTTTTTTTATTATTCTTGTTAAAAAATTTTAACTGCATTTTTTAAATTGTTAGTCATTGAGAGTGGGTTTCATAAGGGTTGAAATATTTAAAAAACAGGCCGCTTGACATGATGCAAGACAACGTGCAATGCAATGCAAGATGCATTATTTCTTGATCAAAAGCATGCGCAAATTAGTTTCTAGTCTACTAATATTACGTTTTATTTTCATTAGGAATTTTTCACCAGTGATGTACTGGCCAATTTTTTCTTGTTTACTTTAATTAGTTTTGATATTTTCAATTTTAAACTTCCCACTTTGGAAGCTTTTAATTTATTATCTTTTATTAACATATATTTCGACAGTATAAATATAAATTTTAAGCTAAAAATAATGTGTAGAACTTGAGTTACAACGTTCGCCTCGAAAAATGGCTCGCATTCCTCCACGACTTCGGCTGATTGGCTGATCTAAAACAAAAAAAATCTGTAAGCCTAAATGCACGAAATGAACTACTATGTAATGAATATACAAAAAATTAGACTTTTGATAGACATTTGAAATAAAAGCTGTTAATTTTGCGTTTTATTTTTGTTTTTTGCTATAACAAAAATCTAAATTTTCGATTGATAATAGTTCATTCCATGCGTTTACAGGTGTTGAGTGTGTCCTATAAATTTCAAGTTATTCGGTCAAACCGTTTTTGAGATACGATGGAGAAGAGTTTGGAAAACATAGTTTTGAGAAAAACGCCTTTAAAGTTTCAAGTCCATTTTAAAACTATGAAAATCTCAACTTACCCTCAATCGGCGATGCCTGGTCCATAGAGTATTCATTCCTCTTTCTCTTGAAACTATTTTAAAGCAGATAGCAGATAAAGTTTGAGGCTAGGAAATTGTTTACTTCTACTTTTGGAATTTTGATTAATGGCAACCATGATGCACTGGTAAGAGAATTGCATAATGTAAAACGTCATGCAATATTCGTCGTTGTAATATTTTGATCTTTCAAGGAATTGCATGCAATTTCCTGCACGTTGTCTTGTACCAAATCAAGCGGCTTTTGAAAATACTAACGAAATATTCTCAGTGCAATATAAACACACTTTTGAATAATTTTTAATTATAAAAGAATCGTTGAGATTATTTTTAACTTTTCATATGATTAGGGGATGATTTGAAGGGGTTGCATGAATCTGATTGATCGTAAACGTGTTTGAGAATGTCAACAGATTTACGATTAACACATTTGAGCTTCATTTCACCCAAAACATGCATCAAATCTGAAATTTTTAATGTATTTGCAGTAATCATTTCATCTGTATCTTAATAAAAACAACCGCTAAAATCGAAAATATTCAAATTGTTCACGATACGGGGTAGTTTTCATCCCTAAAAAATAAAAAACGCCATTAGGCACAGGGTAGATTTAAAATAAGGGGTTAAGGAGACCTTAAATACAAATTTTTATAAAATTGATTAACCAAACTCCACACTTTTAACATTTTTTAACGCTGGCTCCTGGCCTATTATTATTGAATTCGTAAATATATAGTCCTAGAAATTGATGTACTATATTGATTTGTACATTGTTTTATATAATTTTCAGCTTACCAACAACGGTTATCGTGAATAAATTTATTACTGTCATCAATTGATGAAGAATAAGAAAAAGTTGATAGGATTCGTGAGAGAAGGATCGTTTTAAGATTATTATTAGTCTTTTTTTGTGATACTGGATAGTGATTGTATTTGTGCGTTTATTATATACATCATCTTTCCAATTTTTCACTTTTTCAACCCTTTAAAGGCTATTTTTCAATGGAATAAACATATTGAACGGTGTTTAATATTTAAAATTTCCAAATAATAAAATATTTATATATAAATAACTAATAATATATTTAAACATTTGTTCAAGTACTCGAATGGTTAGTGCAAAGACCGAAATTAAGTATAATGAAATTAATTTTTGTTTATTTCATTCATTCAAATTCGCATCTGACTTTGTAAATATGAAGATCAAAATAAATAAATTATATCTTGGATTTTACATTAAAACAGAGACTTGGAGTTTTAGTAATTAGTTTATACATCATGCGGGAACTTTGTTTCCTATGATGAAGAATACGGGCATATTATCTTCTCTCGAAAGGTCGAGAGTTGTAGTCTAATTCTCAGTAACTTGTTTGAGATAAATACCATTTTTCACATATCTGCCAACTTTATCAAGGCAGTAATCACAAACTTCCATTGGCGTACTTCACAAACTTTTAACATACAGTTTGTCTCATGTTATATCGATGAAAATAACAAGTACATAGTACATTTCGCAATAATGTTTACATTGTATATGTAGGAAGGCAGGTTCTTCTTCTTCAGCGAATGGTTGCGAGTCTTCGCTCTAAGCTGTACAAGTCAACTTTGGATCGCCTGTAAGTCGAATAACCCTCTTCTGTATTGAGTCGAGCATCTTCAGTGTATGGTTGCGAGCCGAGCTTCAAATGTGCGAGCAATATTCTAAATATAGACGAATCTGGGCCTTGATGAGGATTAGAAACTATTGCAGAGTATACAGATTTTTGGTCTTGAAGAGGACTTCCAGTTTTCAAACTTCAACACTCAACAAGCGAACTTTCGTTGATAGTAATATTTTGGTCCAGACAGGACCAAATCCTGGGCTACAGTATGATAATAACAGCCTGGGTCTCTGCTACTGCATTGAACTCAAGCAAATTGCCCCTATAGCTCACCGCTACCTTCGGCCAAGCTATTGATCCCTGGGGAACAGTGGCGTGGACCTCAAACCTCTCTGTAGTGTGTTCATGGATAGCGACCTGGATGGATCGGTCATATAGAGAGTTATTAAGTACAACAAATCGAAAGATCTTAAATTATTTAGAAGGTTGTTGTACCAAACTCTGTCAAAAGCCTTTTTGATTCGTGAGATAACTAATTTTCTTATGATATTTGAGGGAGTCAATTGCAGTTTCGTATCATTATCACTGTCGCTAGTATAGTGATTCTTTCCATATTCAATTTTGACACCAATCATACCAGTTAAAATTGTAGAGTGCGTTATACAGTGTCACGTTTGCTCCAATCGTTTGAAGTTGAATATTTAATATTTCCATTTTTCGATCACAACACCGACCTGGTGGTGACGGAGTAAGATAGTTAGACGCATGTGAAAGGAACCACCCCGCTAGCTTTGTTTCAAGACCTGTATATAAGACCGTAATTCTGAGTTGCGTTCGTTTATCTTGAGTGTAAATTGCGTTCGTTTTTCTAGAGCGTAATTCACGTCAAGCTTCGAATTACTTTCCTTTCATTTAGAGTTGCATTCATTCGAATTGAACGTAATCCGCGCCAGTTTCGAGTTGTGCTTGTTTCACCTCACCAGCGTTAATTTTGAGTTCTTTTGATGTGTCATTCGCGTTAGCTCCAAGCTACGTTCGTTAGAATGAAACGCAGTTTGCACTAGATGAAATTTGCGTTCGTTTCACTGTAGTTCCGAGTTACGTTTGTTTGATTTGAGCCTAATTCGCTCTAATTCCGAGCTGCGTTCGTTTGAATGGAAATAATTCGCATTAAATTATAGTTGCGTTCATTTAATTTGAGCCTGATTCGCTCTAATTCCGAGTTGCGTCTGTTTGAATCGAAATAATTCGCATTAAATTATAGTTGCATTCGTTTGATTTGGGCCTAATTCGCTCGAATCCTAAACTGCGTTCGTTTCACTCGAAATAATTTGCACTAAATTATAGTTGCGTTCGTTTGATTTGAGCCTAATTCTTTCCAGTTTCGAATTAGGTTTGTTTGATTTGAGCCTAATTCGCTTTAATTCCTAGTTGCAGTCATTCGTATTAGTCCTGAGTTGTGCTCGTTTGACTTGAATGTAATTCGCGTTTATTTCAAGTTACGTTCGTTTGACTTGGGTGTGATTTGCTTTGGCTCCGAGTTGCGTTTGACATAAAAAGTATCCGCATCGGTCAATTGCATTACATCCTAAGAACGACAACTACGCAACTTTTGGAAAATTTACCAAATTTTCATTGTAATACAGTATGTATCGTTATTAAAATCACTATCTGCTGTATCAAAATGAATTACTCTGATTAATTGACAATTAATAATGATTGGATTGTACAAACATAATGCAAAATAGTTCAATTTTATTCAATAAAAACTTTTGTTTCAGATCGTTGGATATCAGATGCAGAAGGTACGTTTGGATATTTTCAAAATGCTCTCTTAAATTACTAGTTTATTGTAGAGGGTGTCCCAATTCTATTTATCAGTATAGATTTTGTTACTATTTCTTCAGTTCTATTAGAAAAAATGAACCAAAGGGGCATTAAGTATGAATTAAAATCATCTGTTTATATAATACCATGCACAATATTTGCACATAAACTGCATGCAAACACACTTATATACAGTATTGGCTGAAATATGAACGAGATCCACGATAACGTAAACGTTTCAATGAGTGAAACGTTGTTTTAATCATACGTTCAGAGATTTCAATTGGAATAATTTCAAAGATTAGACTTAGAATGTCCATGAAACACGCACTCTAGTGAATTCACGTAGATTATTATTTCATTTGAATACGTTTACAAATACAAATGAAACAAAATTTATTTCGCTGCTGATATTTGATCACATCAACATAATTATTTCATCTCATAATAGCCTTAAATACCAGAGATGATACATTTGCTTTCCATTTTTCAATAGAGTCCCCATTGATGTAAAAAATTTCCTCTATTTGAAGTTTGAAGCTTTGTATTCTCAATACTGTGAGACCTGCTAACATTATGATTTTTCTCAGCATAAATCTAGCTTCAAAAAACAGGTGTCTAAAATTTCAGCTCATTCCTTCAATTATCATGGCGTGAGTGAGTTTTTAAATATGCAAAAGTTTTTCTATAATGATTCAACAAGTGTGAAGCCTTGTATTCTCAATACTGTGAGACATGCTAACATTATGATTTTTCTCATCATAAATCTATCCTTAAAAAATACGTATCCAAAATTTTATCTTATTCCTCTAATTATCATGGCGTCAGTAAATTTTTAAAAATGCATAAGTTTTTCTTTAACGAATGAACAAGTTTCAAGCCTTGTATTTACAATACTGTGAGACTTGCTAACATTCTGATGTTTCTCAACAGACATCTAACATTAAAAAATAAGTATCCAAAATTTTATCTCATTCCACTAATTATCATGGCGTGAGTGAATTTTTAAATATGTATAAGTTTTTCTCTAATGATTGAACAAGTTTGAAGCCTTGTATTCCCAATACTGTGAAACATGCTAACATTATGATTTTTCTCAGCATAAATCCAACCTTATGAAATATGTTTCCAAAATTTTAACCCATTCCCTCAATTTTCATGGAGTGTGTGAATTTTTAAATATGCATAAATTTTTCTTTAATAATGGAACAAGCTGAAAGTCTTGTATTCTCAATACTGAGAGACCTGCTAACATTCTGATTTTTCTCAACATACATCTAACCTTATGAAACACGTTTCCAAAATTTTAGCTCATTCCTTTCATTATCATTGCGTGAGTGAGTTTTTAAATATGCATAAGTTTTTCTTTAATAATTGAACAAGTTGGAAGCCTTGTTTTCTCAATACTGTGAGACCTGCTAACATTCTCATTTTTCTTAATATACATCTAACCTTAATAAACACGTGTCTAAAATTTTAGCTCATTCCTCCTTGAAAGTATAGATTTTCTTGAGAATAAATTGAATCGTTCAGAACCGCAGGTACAAGTTTCGTATTAGATATAAACGTTTAAGGGACGTTTTAACAATAATTTTAATCAACTTTTTAGATTAAATTCTCGACGCAAAGTACATTATCCCCTTCATGAATCTCTCACTAGCCACAAAAGAGAATAAATAAGACTTTCAACGTCAATTTGTATGGAGTAAACAAAATGACGTTCGTGAAAGCAAATATTGTATTTGGTTGAGAGTATGCAAACATTGAAATGGATGAATAAAATAAATTTTTTCGTATTTGAAATTGAATCGCTGCTTTTTTATCAGTAAATAATACAAAAAAATTTATGATCGATTTTACGCCGTAGACCTCTTTGTATAATAAGTTCATTTATCAATATTCCCCGAGCTTTATGAACTTCTTATTGAATTAATTTCTCGTGAAAAATAACTAAATAAAATTATGTAAAACGACTTCTAAAGCAACTCAACGAAATCTTTGTGGAAAATTTATTAAAATATAATATAAACATTTGAATTTCATTCGTTTTATGTAAAGATAGACTTTCTAATTTTATTTTAATGTTGCATCGTTAGAGAAATATTTTTCTGTTGGTTTTTCTTCCATAATTTACGTAGTGGGGATACCGCAAATTTATTCCATTGTTTTGGTGCCAAGAAGTGGTAATTTTGAGTATACGTGTACTTCAGACGCGAGTGGTTAGTAATTTAATACTCAAATATATACGATATGGAATAAATTAAAATTTAGCTTTGTATTTACTACGTGAAATAAACCTGAAATTGGTCGAATTTTATTCTTAAATAAAAATATTATCCCCTTCCAGCACCCTCTCGAAAATTTTAAATTAAAAAGACACCTTGTTGAAAAGGGATTTTAGTCCTCTATTCATCAATCTAAAGTTTTATAAATTTCGTGCAATCATAACTGAGAAAATTAGATGCCACCATTCACTTCTTGACAGTAACCGATGCGATTTTGGAATTCTCGAATTCTCGTACAACATTTTGGATAACTTCAGGGATTATTTTGTTATTTTAACTTGTGTGGAGGTACCCACGACCAAGAAGGCTTTACTATTGTGAAATCTGACACAAATTCCAATATTGTAAAAAAAAGCAGAACAGAGAAATGATGCCGAAAGCTCAAAAATTTCGTTATCACTCTTTTTACCAAAGGAAATTTTATCTGAGGGGAAGATCAAGGGCCGCAAAGAAAAGTGTTGCATTTGAAACACGTAAACGCATTGAAATACTTTGCTTTGAGCGCTAAAGAGACGATGAATTTCAATTTCTCATTAACAGTTCTTGTAGAGGGACTAATCTTTTTTTGATATCAATCGGGTGATGATTAACGGTCAAAAATGATTGCTAAAGAAAGTTGCCTGAAATTTGACTTTTCACTTTTGTAACATACCATTCTTCAAACATTTTTAATATTCATTTGTTTACGTATTGTGGTACTCCAACCACACCCAAAGGTACACCACAAGAAACAAATTTAACTACGCTTCAACATCTGGGAATCTAGTTTAAGCAACCACCCCGGGTTTCGATAGAAAAATCCCAGACTTATTTTTAATATATTTATAAATATTTTAATTCATAACTGCTTTTATTAGTGGTTTTCTAATAAATTTATTTGTTGCTTAAAGTTGTTTTTATTGTTCCTAGCAATAGATATTAATTTAGATAATTGTATCCGGGGATATATCAAGTTTGTTTGATTTTGAATGTCAATTTAATTAATGATGAGAGATGATGAATCCACGTAGACTGACGGTTTGTTAGATTTTATACGGGGAATAAACATTATTTTTCATTTCTAAATTTGGTATGAGTGCCACGCCTATTTATCAAATATTGATTGTTCCTTGCATAAATATCTCCTGTAATTAATAATGGAACAATTTAAGACAGCTTTATACCCAATTTGTACCATTCAACGCACGCTTATATATAAGTGCAGACATCTTTAGGTTGAGGTCATAATCTCTCGTATATCAAATATCTGCCGTTGACACTTTTGGGACTATAAACAATATTTTTTAATAGCCTCAACCTTAATAAACCATTATCAAAATTTGAATCTCATCGTTCCATTAATATCGAAAACAAACAGAAATATATAAATATTTTTCTGGACAGTTGAATAGCCCTTTGGAATCTTCGAATAAGCTCTAAACATACAAGTGCCGTCAATGTGAGCACCAAGATTAATTGTCATTTATCTCCGGGAAACAATCACCCTATATCGTGGGAGTTACTGCTATAAATAATTTAGATCCTACCCCGATCAAAACAATTCGTTGCTCCCAATTCGACGAAAAATAGAGAAGCCCTTTGATTTCAGTCTCGTAAATCACTCCTAGTCCATACAGGATTTTGTACCATCGCGTAGCGATGAATTGGTCAATACAGAGTGGACAATTTGTTTTATAAAAATATAATTATATAAAGATATTATAAATATAAAACTTAATAAATCTATAAACGAAGTTGTTGATAATGAATATCTGGTAGTAGGATATCCTGGAACTCCACCCAACTTTGATAGAAGATATAATCAATCGATGGTAACCATGTTCACCAGAATCACAAAAAAGAGAATAAAAAAACTCTAGAGGAAATTAAGTTTTGATTTCCACCCAACATATTGACATCATTATTATCATCATACCGTTCAATCTCTTGGATTTTGTCTAGCGCTTGGGGCGCCTACACATCTCTTTATTGGGGTGGATTACTCCCCTTGTACTAGTTTTCTGTTGATCCCAGCTTTCTCCATCATTTTCTGTTTTTGGATTTGACTTTCCAATGTACTATTCCTTGGATTCTGGTATCTTCTTCAATTTGGTTTCTTCGCGTGGTCGAAGAGGTATACCCCATTGTGCTTTCCCTTACCATTTCTGTATTTCTGATATTTATACTGAGACATACATCGGAAAAAACAAAACGAGAACACACGAATTTTCACCCTTGTTTAATCGATCTTGGAAAAGCTGATAACTTAAGTTGGTTATTTGTTTAATTAGCTTTAAGCAAAGCTGATACTAATAGTAGCAAATACATCAACAAATTTGACGAATAAACAGTAAAAAAATTCAGGGATCTGCCTTAGTACTTCTATAATGAAAAGGAGATTGAAAGAAACTGGAATTTTAGGAAAAGAGGCCGTGAAGAAAACTTTTTCACGTCAAAATGAAATTAAGAGCGTGCAATAGCATAAAGAAAACAAAAATTCGACACATGAAGATTGAGAGAGTTTTCTTTGTAATGTAAGCAAATTTTTATTGCAAAATTACACAAAAGTATTAAAAAAACATAACTAACCCTTAATCAATGATTTATTTCTAATGTTTGATCAGACTGGCCTATAAATATCATTGAGTAAGATATTTTTTTGGTTTATCAACTCAAATATCAAATACATATTTGCCGAGAGCACTGAAATTGAAAAATTCAAAGTGAAAATGCGAATATTTCATATCGAAATTCGTAAATTCAGGGACAACTCCTGAAAATCAAACTGGAAATGATTAATAGAGTGACAGGAGGGTAAAAGTGGGTATATAGAAGGGTTAGTACAACCTCGGGCAATGCTTAAAGTGTTTTGTTAATAAACTGGATTTGTTAAATGAGAAACAGAATTTTTCAATAAGTGTGCAGAACGAATATAAACAAAGTGAAATACTGATATACTAAGTGTTTGCAAAAATATGACTCCGCCTAAAGAATAGAAATCACAAGAAGAACGTAAAGAAGAAGATTAAAAACTTGAATTATATTCACTAAGTGCTCAAAACGTCCACAAATCACTTTAGGTTGAGGCTTGAGTGAAGTGAAATTTGCCCTTGAACCTTCTAAAAATACCAAATCATTCAAAATTATTAGATAATTAAACGAGATTCAAGCGAAAAGTTTAGTAAAGGTGTGTGATAAGGATTTATCTAAACAGTTCAAACATGGAAAATCGTTGTTCAAACAAAGGACAATTACCAGAACCCATCATAAAGAGAGCTTGATCTGAGCGGAATGTCTTGTGTGTTCGCTGGTTTAATGTACTTAAAATCGTGACATGTAGTCGAGCTATCAATACCAAGGTATATAGTAGACAGCTGATGCGAATGTATGAGGTTTCAGTGGAGAAATATCCAGGTGTAGTTAACCGAATTGGGTTCACTTATAACAAAAACAATGCTGAGCTAAATACTGTGAATGTTACGTAAAATACAATCGATAAACATGATGGTATTGAACTCGTACTATTTCCAGCATTTGCTCTAGATATTGTTGAATCTAAAAGAGGTGTTGGAAATGCAGAGGACAATTAAATACGATGTGAATTTCTTTTTATCTGATTTTGTATAATTAAAAATTTTGGTGTATATTTGAAAAAAGATGACTGAGGGAATTCGAAACGTTAGATCACAGAAAAAGTGTAGACATATACAGAAATAAGAAGAGAAAAAAAATTTGAAAACCAACTCACGATTAATAGTCGCAAATCTTCTAGTTCTGTTCATGTTAATATACTAAATAAAGACATTCACAAAATTTCTTAGCAAGTATCTAGAATACTACATTTCTAGGTGAATATATGGAACATACTATATTAAATGACCTCCCAGATTGCCAGATCTGAATCATTTCATATCGATATCACTTCGTTACGACAGATTGCAAAAACTACGAAATGTAGGGAGAATTCTGCATGAAGAATGATGTGAACGTGCGAGGTTCTTCTAGATATCGTCCTTGAGGAATCCTATTTTCATTTGTGTGGATAAATGAATTTAAAACATGCACTACTCGGTTGACTCCAATCCTCGATAATTGCATGGAAGGTATTTGAATTAATTTCCTCAACAGCAATTATTGAGTTGCTTCCTAAAGAAAATGAAATCGCTGTGTAGGTGAAATTGAGAAAGTATTTGAGCTTCCAACAGGAATTTTTTTCTCCTCAGCTAAATGAGTTAGACTTGAGCAACATTTGGCTCCTGCAAGTAGGTGCAACGCTGCAAGACCTGATCCAAGATCTCCCCATAAGAATCAGGAGCGATTCGCAATTGCCAGCTCGATTTGTCTTATTATAAATTTTCTCAATTTTTGCAGTCACGTGTTTATTGGAACCACCAGGAATCCTTTAAGATTGGAGGCAGGACATCCAGGAATAAATTTCTATTTTTGAAATAGTCATCACAAACTATAGAAATTGAATAGAGAACGGAAGAAAAAAAGAAAATGAGTTACCTCTAGAATTTTTGTTCTCACATTTTTCTAAATAGGAATTTGGAAAGATATAAAAAACAATTCAAACTTTTTCTGTTTTCTAACGTTTCAAATTTCTTCTTTAATCATTTTTAAATGCCTATTAGGACTTCCAACTACAGAAATATACAAAATCAGAATAAATTATTTGTTTCGTACACAAACATCCATTACCAAAAAAATTTTTAGGATTTTTATTCTATAATATTCATTATAACTTTTAGCATTTTCTATATTCCAATGATAGGGCTTAAATTTGAATTACCTCACATAAATTAAAAAATTGTTCAAGTAATGAAAGTTGTAGAAGCTATTTTATGAATATACAAAGTAATGTAAATTTAAAAGAAAAGTAGAATAATCAAAAAAATTTCTAATATTTCTACGAAAATTGTTTCTCTTGATCTATGTTCTTGGTAGATTAAGAGATTATAATAAAGAAAATATCTTCTTCCAGAGAGAATTATAGTCGTTAATGGCTGCGCTTTGCTTGGAAGAGAATTCGAAATTAATCCAAGTCAGGTGTTTATACTGATAAGACTGTTTTATGTAAATTTCAAAATAAATATGAAAATTTCAAATCACGCTAATCTATTTTGCCAAGAGACGATCTTTCAAATTTTATAATATATTGCATAACTCATGGAAAATAAAATTTTAATTCACAAGAATGAATTTCAAATTAACTCAATTTGTATGGATAACGAAGCGAAAAATCTACTGGGTGTACATGCAAGACTAAATCATTGTTAATCGTCGATTCGTCCTTGGTGCATGGGTCTTAAAACCCTAGGACTACCTGCAGTAATTAAAATAATAATCTTATCATTGGATCTTTTGGTATAAACGAGATCGATTTATCCGCATAAAATTCCTCACCATACATTTATAGAGAGAAGACCCTGATGTTGGATCTCTTGCATTCAACGGAGAGTCGTTTTCTCAGCCTTATCTGTCCACAAACTTCGTGAAAGTACTTCGGGATCTTGGTTTATCATCGCTGAAACCTAACCTAACCTAACCGTGTGGTGCAATTGGGCAATAAGTGCATTAAAAGGCACTTGGTTTATTCAAATTCGAATAGATATACAAACTGTATGTAGAATCATCGCTCATTTTATTTATTGTCGACCACCTCATCAAAAAAATCATGGAAGAGTTTTCGTTAACAGCAACCCCTGCTTGTGATTGGATTTCATTTTGTAAAGAAGTATGTAGGTTATGAATATTACAATCACTGAAAAATCATTACAATTATTTTATTCATTAACGCATATATATATATATATATATATATATATATATATATATATATATATATTATTGTTGAGTGTAATTTTGTTTATAACATAGTAAAATTTTAACGAAATCAAAGGGGTGTAACCTAATCTGGATAATTACAAAATTTTTTGTACAGACGCACTTTAAACAGGTTCTGGTACTTGATACGAAAAATTTGGGAGTGAATAGATAACGTGAAAATAATGCTTTGATATTATATGATATGAGATATGAGAAAAATTTTCTTATACGACCACACGTTTCTGAATTACAGCTCTTCAAAATTGGAACTTATATTTAAGTATATTTTCTAAATTATACATTCGAACATTATGAATTTTTAATGAATGATTACGTATATCCATGTAGATTGTTTGACGTAATAAATAATTCTACATTTCTATTTACAGGGACACCGTGATAGCAAAACTGAATTTTTCGATTGATTTTTCAATAAAGAGGTTCTCTTTATTCAACTCTATGGTTTAGGAGATATTTATGTCGTTGTATATGCCAAGAAAACCGTTCAGTGAAGTAAATTATCATAAATTGTAATTATTAATTGAAAATACTTACGTATTGGAACACAAACATTTCTTGAATTATCATATTGTATTTGAAGTATCAATATGATTTTTTTTGTAGCTTTAGCCATGACTAGTAGTAGGCTGATAGGTCTATAGGAAGTAATTTCATTGAGAGGTTTATTTGGTTTGTTAATTAAAATATTAGCAAGTTTCGACTGTGCTAGAAAATATCCTACTCCCATTATTGCATCGATGATTCGCTATTTACTTCTTAAGCTGTGAGTAGGTCATAACCTGAAGTCTTTTTGGCACTCATGTTATTTTTTATCAAATGCTCTATCTCATTGGAAGTTGTGAATATTGGCAATTAAGTGAGGTGATTTCAAGTATTACCTCATTATCGTTTTCGCTTGCATTAGATGTGAAAACTGCCTCTAGGTGTTTCGCAAATGTTTCAGCCTTTTCTTTTCCAATTCTCAACCACTATCCGTCACTATTTTTTAAGGGTGGAATTTGTTGCTGGCCCTCTTTAATTTTTTGTAGCTCTCCTCATTGAAATTGATTTTTATCTTGTTTTATTAATTATTTTATATCCCGACATTTTCTGCTGTAATTTGTTTTATAAGTAGAATATCTAGTAACGCTGTAAGATCTGATCCAAGATCTCCCCATCTTAATCAGGAGCGATTCGCAATTGGCAGCTCAATGTGACTCGATTTGTCTCCTCGTAAATTTTCTCAATTGGAATTTTTGGAATCTCGTGTTTATTGGAACCGCCAGGAATCCTTCAAGATTCAAGGCACAACATCCAGGATTGAATTGCTATTTTTGAAATAGTCATCACAAACGATAAAAATTGTTTACTCGATGAATAGAGAATGGGAGAAAAAAAAAAGAAAATGAGTTACCTCTAGAATTTTAGTTGATACTTCTTCTAAATAGGAATTTGGAAAGGTATGAAAATAAATTCAAATTTTACGTGATTGGGTTATAATCTGGAGCCTTTTTGGCATTTAGGTTATTTTTTATTAAATGCTCTATCTCATTGGAAGTTGTGAATATTGGCAATTAAGTGAGGTGATTTCAAGTATTACCTCATTATCGTTATCGCTTGCATTAGATGTAAATACTGCCTCTAGGTGTTTCGCAAATGTTTCAGCCTTTTCTTTTCCAATTCTCAACCACTATCCGTCACTATTTTTTAAGTCTGGAATTTCTTTCTGTGGACTCTTTAATTTTTTGTGACTTTCCACATTGATATTGATTTTTATCTTGTTTAGTTTTTTTACCTTTCTTTTGTAATTCTGTTGTAATTTATTTTGTCAGTGGAATATCTGGTAACTATTTTTTTCTTAACTTACGTTTCTCTACGACTACCTTTCTTTGTATTCGCGAACAATCTCTATGTGATGATTTTTTTGTTATCTCGTATTTTAGTTGACATAAACGCTGCTTCTTGTATTGATTGAATTAAATTGTAAATGTGTCTCTAAACAAAATGCGTACAAGTTATTAATCTAATTAAAATGAGTAAATGTTTGTTTTATTTAATTAATAATTAATCAATTCCACAGTACCAATTAGTATTAGTAATGTTCTGTGACGTGGAAAAGTTTAAACTGAATAGAACGAATTTATTTAATAAATTGAATCGGAACAGTTGATTTTCCATAATTTATCGGTTTGTCAGGTTTTAACAATATTAATAACGTATTGTTCGATATAAAAAATTTATAAATATATAGAGTAAAATACGAGAAAGTTATTTCACTATTTTCACTATTATATTTTACAACATAAATTGTTTTTAATCCTTTAAATATTTCGACCACAAGTTCCCAATTTATTCAAACCTTTCGCAAATCGAAAGTTATGGAAAATTCGGGTTTATTTTTACTATCACCTCTTCATTTTTCTAAAATCTCGTCGTCCTTATTTTTTTTCCAACAATAGCAGACGAATGGCTGGCACATTTTGGTCACGGAAAATAACTATTTTCTTTAAATATTATTAACTAGAGTAAATAAAATTTCCATTGATTACATCTAAATGTTCTTATGTATTAAAATTAGTTCTATAACATCATAATATGATATTGACACT
Organism: Diorhabda sublineata; assembly: GCF_026230105.1. Lineage (NCBI taxonomy): Eukaryota > Metazoa > Arthropoda > Insecta > Coleoptera > Chrysomelidae > Diorhabda > Diorhabda sublineata. The sequence continues at coordinate 12,728,479 of NC_079481.1, read as the reverse complement.
GACAATTTTCATATTTATATTAATCAATAGATCATCTACATCATGAACATCAAAATGAGAATAAAATCAAAATGAAAATTTGTTCTAATAAGAAAAATTAAATTTTCCTCAGTCCTTACATTTCAATATGAAGCAGTCCTAATCAATTAAATCATTTGTAATTATATTAGCATTTACAAAATAGAACTATAAATTATTTAGGTCTTTTTTATCATTTATAGTTTTTTCGTTCTCTTATATTTGAAGTATTTCTGGAAATTCTCATTTCCCTGAATTAGATTTCGTTCCAATAATTTTTGAATCTTCATAATTGAATTATTATTTTAAAACATAACAAACCTAGAATCAAGAACATTTAGATGTATTAATACATCAAAAGATTTAGGAAAGAGAAATTGGAGAAATTTTTCATCTATCGAGTATTTACGAAAGGAGTTGCTGTGGATCATTCACAGAACCGAAAAACATGTAAATAAAAACTGAAATCAGTTGACAAAACTACTCAAGATTTTATACTTCCGAAGTTCTATGCATTTTGAAACGTACATCTAGAATAGTTAAAAATAATAAATTCATAACTCGAAAAATATTACAGAGATGAGTTTGGGTGGTTTTTGTTAAACCTGGATATGAAAATAATAACAGAAAAAGTTTACCCTATGTACAAGGTGGCTGGTTTATATGTCGGACATTTTATAATAAATAATATATGGAAAATAAGTTACATAATTTATATAAGAATTGTAGAATTCCCTATAAAGATAATTCTATTGGATAGATATCTTAAATTTTGCCAGACATCCGATTTATGACAGTATTTACAAATTGTAAACAACATTCGTAAGTAAAAAAATGGGAAGTTTCATATTTTACCTTGGAAAATATAAATTAAATTGTTGAAATTGGTTTATTAGCAGTCCTAAATGTATTGTCATGATTTGAAAGTTTAAGTAATCTCATATACACTGCTTTTCAGATAAAAGTATCCACCTTTAATAACTTTTGTAATACTGGTATTTAGAAAAAATCCAAAAACACGTCAATTTATGTTGGAAGGGGCAAGCATTATGGCTTATTTAAACTTACTGGAAAAGCCACCCCCTCACCCCTAGCAGCATCCCCTTTATTTTTTTAAATTACTTTTCATATTTTTTATGTAAAATTTGGATACTCCTCTTTGAGCTGATTTCAAAAATGTATAATACTTGTAGGTTAAAGTGGTTAGTTTATGAGATAAACAATTTTTCTTTTAAGAGCACAAATTTTACTTATTATTTACTTTCACCTTATTTACCTGTACTAAAATGGGTTTTACAACAGTTCAAACTCTTTAATCTTTTTAACTGTGCTATTTATTCTACTTAAAAAATCCAAACAACAAAAAACTCTACTTTTTATTAAAGTTTGACATTGTCAACTAGAATTTGTAGTCACTATTGATAGTGTAATTTGATACATTATTTATTTTGTTTCTCTGAAATGGTTTACTCTTTGCAAGAAAGAATTGAAATTGTAGGTTTATACTACCAAAATAATAATTGTTCAAGAGCTGCTGCTAGAATATTTAACGAATTACATGACGGAAGACATGCAACTCATAAGTATGTAATTCAACTGATGGAGAAATTTACCATAACAGGGTCTGTTTGCAATAAAGTGCATAAGCGAGAGGGACTCGTAAATAACGAAGCAATCCAAGTGGCAATTTTAGGGCAAGTCAGCTTAGAGGCTCAACAACCCCAATCGTTGTCAACAATAAGTAGAGCGATCGGTGTTTCATATTCTACAGTTTTCCGAGTTCTACATAAATTCAAGTACCACCCATACAAAGTTAAGTTGGTGCACGAGTTGAATGAAGATGATTTTGATCGTCGTCTAGAGTTTTGCGAATCAATGACGCAAATTAACAATAACAATCCACAATTGTTAAACAATATTTGCTTTTCTGATGAATGCTCATGGTCATTAAATGGCTTAGTAAGTAGGCATAATTGTAGATATTGGGCTGAAAGTGATCCACATATTATGCCTGAATTCCATACACAACATCCCCAAAAGTTAAACGTTTGGTGTGGTATCCTAGATGACCACATTGTCGGACCTTTCTTCATCAACGGAAATTTAAATGGTGAATCATATCTTGAGTTACTCAGGGAAGGGGTTGACCCACGTATTACAACAATAATAGAAAATGATGATAACCTTTCCGAAGATTTACTGGTATTTCAACAAGACGGAGCTCCCCCACACTATGCTATGCCTGTCCGACAATTTTTAAACGAAACATTCCCCGCTCGTTGGATAGGTATAAGGGGGCAGATGATGGAGTGGCCACCTAGGTCACCGGATTTAACACCCCTAGACTTCTTTTTATGGGGGTATTTAAAAACAAAAGTTTGTGCTACCCAACAAGAATCTCTGGATGATTTACGAGAGAGGATAGAAAATAAATGTCGACAATTAAATCCAGCCGTATTAGGCAATGTCAGAGAGGCATTTCAAAATAGATTATACCATTGTATGGAAGTGAATGGTACTCATTTTGAACACTTATTGTAACTTCATAATAAATAGCACAGTTAAAAAGATTAAAGAGTTTGAACTATTGTACAACCCATTTTAGTACAGGCAAATAAGGTGAAAGTAAATAATAAATAAAATTTGTGCTCTTAAAAGAAAAATTGTTTATCTCATAAACTAACCACTTTAACCTACAAGTATTATACATTTTTGAAATCAGCTCAAAGAGGAGTATCCAAATTTTACATAAAAAATATGAAAAGTAATTTAAAAAATAAAGGGGATGCTGCTAGGGGTGAGGGGGTGGCTTTTCCAGTAAGTTTAAGTAAGCCATAATGCTTGCCCCTTCCAACATAAATTGACGTGTTTTTGGATTTTTTCTAAATACCAGTATTACAAAAGTTATTAAAGGTGGATACTTTTATCTGAAAAGCACGTATAGTAAAGAAAATTAATTGATTTTGAATCAGATCTAGATATAGAGTTGTGATTAACAGAATTATGCAAAATGATTGTGATTGTAGAGTAAAAGTTTGGGATTCGAGTTATTTAGGAAAGGATATTCAAGTTTTTGTTGTGAAAAATAAGATTGGACATATTCAATACCCCATTTTTATTAATGGTAATTGAGGTATACGATTTCTTATAATTATTAATAATTTAATGGATTACAATAATTCAAGAAGATTAATTTCAGTATGGTTATGTTATGATCCGACATTGTGAGTCAATGAAACGTAATTTTCAACACAATTAATGCTCAAACAGATTCTAAATTATTTATGTTCATACATATCGATTTAGGTTGGAGTTGTTATATCATCAGTTATAATTGGGGACATTGACATGAGATCGATATATTTGAAATACCATCCTGTTTTACAGTTAGTTAGATTATCATCTCTTCTAATAAATAACTATGTAGCAGATTGAAAAATGATTGGAAGTTGTAAAGGAATCAGTTGATATGTGATATTTTGTATTTTCAATTTTTACATAAAATATAAACATAATATTTACAAATAAGTTTCAAAATAGTCATCGAAAACAGATACAAATCGAAAATTTCACATTACAAGTAGAAATTTACCTCAGGAAATTAGTCTAATCTAAAAGTTCATATTGGTATTAATTCGATATATTATTACTGAAATTATGTGGATTAGAATGGTTCCCTAGACCGGCCCTGTCAAGTTACTATATAATTTTAAAAATTTGGCGAATTCATGCGGCGCTTTTCGGCCGGAACTTGTTTGATGTTTTAGTAGCAGGCGGTTAATTTACAGTATTTATGCTAAATAATTTCCAAGCAACACTATTTATTTATTTCTTTGTGTTCCAGAACCTTCTAGAATTTTATTTAGGTATATAAATTATTTGTTTAAACGCAGTTAGTTTAGTTTTAAATAAATAATCGTAGTGAAAAGATCAAATCAGTAAAAGTTATCGCAGAAATTGTTTAAGCGATATTATTAATTAAGTAAATAAATTGAAAATGAAGGAGACAGTGTTTATAAATTCACCCCACAAATAGAAAGAGTGTAAGTAAATACGGGGAACCTCACAATATTTTATGGTTTCGATTTTCATCGTTTGCATATTATCAAATTTTGCCTTTTGGTTCTTGGTTAACAAGATCAAATTTGTCTTCTCTTTTCTAACGATAGTCCATCTTCTCAAAATCCACATGATGCTGTTTAACGTATCTTGAATTTCTTCTTTGTTCCCTCCAGTAATAATAACTAAGTCAACGTCGTAGCTAATGAGATAGCAAACTTCGAATATCTCTAATCTGAGATTACATAAATTGTTACATGTTATATTTCCAAAACTCTTCGGACTGAAAACATTTTTAATTGTTGAGAGTAGACTAATCTACTTCGAGTGTTGATTATTTTTCCTGAAATATTTATCTTATTATTAACACTGCATCTAACAGTTGGTTTTCACTTTCGAAAACATAACTGCGCATCAGATAAGTCGCCATTAACTGTTTAAAGCTTCTGTATTAACTTGTTCCTGTCTTTCTGGGTTCCAGAGAAAACCATCTGTATCATCAATCTAAGAATTTCTAAGGGAATACCATCTGGTTTTCCATAGATCGCACTTCTGTTTCCAGAATAAAGTATTTCGTCAAGAAGGACATCAATTTACCGGAATTGTCTTTACTTGCGTACAGAAAAAATTGCTTCAAATATCAAGTTTTTGTTGTACAATTTTGTCTCCCATTCTTTTTGATAGCTTCTTCACCTAAAAGTTAGTTAGATTGATACATATCACGCTAATAAAAACTCTCTCGATTATATTGATTTTAGGACATTTTTGTACAAAGAATTTTCCGTATTAATCATAGGACGACGTAGTGAATTATCTAGTTCTTTATATTGAAATATATTGGTATTGGCATGCATGAAACTACTTATATAATTTAAGGAAAAGTGCCCTATGGGGACTATAAAGATTATAAATTGAAAGGAATCGTCACGCGAGTTTTTTTTAAGCGACTTCTTCGAAATATATTTTCTCTGGGAAAACAGTTTTATTTGATCTATCGCAATTGCTACGAAAAAAATGGGGAAGTCATTATGATAATGTAATGTCCAACTAAAAAATTATTTATATCTATTGATGTCGAATTCTCGATAAAGGATAAGGAGTTGAAATAAATAATTATAACAACTATAAACTTTTATCATGAGCTAGCTAACATGCGTGGACGTGGTACCAAACTTCACTGCTCTGATCAATTGTTGCTGCTGCTCTTTTTTGTCACTAAACAGCTCAATCGCTTCTTTGACTGATTTAATTCGGATACGTCAATCTGTAGATCAATCTTTAAGTTTAACTTAACTTAAGTTCAATAAGGCAGATGTGGGATTGAATTGCAATAGTGATTCCTAGTGATTAAAGGGTAGAAATTTTTCGTAACATACTTTTTGGAATATTGGTATGATATCTATACAGGGGGGAGGACTATGTTTTAGCTTCAAAATCTCCAATTATTTCAATTGGTGTATGACTTTTATGAGGATGGTTCGAGAATTACCTAACTCAACAAAGGAAACTCAAAAATTTGTGTAATCTTCTTTTAGGTTTTTTCCCAACGATTTTCAATAATTTCGATACCCTTTTTAAAATAAAAGCTCCTCAAAATAACCACTACCAATATCACGTCTTCATTGTTGGAAAATCTTTGACTTTGAGATATTTCTTCAAGTCTGGGAACATAAAATAATCCGAGGAAGCTGAATCAGGCGAATAGAGTGCATGATGTAGAAATTCAAGCTTCAATTCTTGATATAACAACACTTTCTTCTTAGCCAATTTTAGTTTGATTTTTTAGCTCAAACGGAGTCTTTCCTTTTTCATAATATTTGCCTTCCTTAAAGTCCATTGTTTTTATCGTTCTTTTGTGAAAGCGGAAGGACTTCTCATGTTCAAATTTTCAGTTAATATTCGTTGTACCACACGTACTATGTATACTAGATCGGCAACTTTCACTTTACGATCATTCAGTACCGCTTTTTGGATGTTCTGCAACATTTCTAGAGTCTTAACCTAATTTCGTCGACTACTACGATACTGGTCTTCACAGATCATACGGCCTCGTTTAAACTCTGCTAACCGATATTTTACTAACTAATGCTTTCCAAAACTATTATATGATGTATTGATGACAAATTTCTTTGTGTTGACAAACTCACTGAAAACGTAGACAAGATGAAAATAAGCTAAAGTAAGGATACGTAGAAAACTTCATACAAATATGTTTTGGAAGCTGATACATCTAATGAATTTGTTTGGAGGACGCTACTTGCACTTGTTATTTTCCAAATAAAAGGTTACAAAAATCTAATTATTGTCGACTTATCATCATCAATATGAGCTTTTTTCCATGACAAACGCTTAAGAAATTTTTTTTATATCAGAGCAAAACGTAAACCACAAATAATGCAACGAATTTCTCCCTTTCTTATTTTCCAAAATATATTTTTCTAAATTAGAATGTTGACCATAGTTTTAGCAAAATCATTTATAATATAATATATTAGTCTTGCATAACCTTACCAGAGACTAGATCTAAACAAGGTGTCTTTCCACTGTCAATTTATACCCTAATTCCATGTTCAATGAATGTAGTTATCTGATACATTTTCCATTTTTTTAGCCTGTAGATTTATATTAAGTGAAAAATTTTTTTATACCCAAGGAGAAGAGACAACTGAAGCTAAAGATGATGAAAATTTGGATTATGATAATAATAGTTTGGTACTCCAAATTTTACGAAAATAAAAGAAGTATATCAATACGGTTATACTGAATTTGAACAAAAGCACTTAATACCCACGGACATTTTGTTTTAATTCGAAATATCATCATTCGTTTTTGTTTTTTCCAAAAACCTCATCAACAATACAATACTATTATCACTCACGTTTAAATAGAAATAGCCTCGCCATTTTATACTTTTTAATCAAAACGAGATGGTATCACATACAGTGCGACCATAAAGTGACATATATATTCATTTTCAATTACTATTTTTCGGTCTAAATTATTGGTGAATTCGAAAAAATAAAGACACAAAGATAAATTAGTAGTGGAAGTATTTTTAAACTTTATTGTCGACTCAAATGAACGACCAGAATCTTCACCCTCATCAGTGTCTGTACGACCACGTTTAAATTCAGCAAACCAATAACAATTAGTTCTTTTCGATGGAACACAGTCCGTTCAACACTTCTGAAGCTATTTTTTTAAATCCATTGTTTCGAAATTAGCTGACTGACTGATCAAAAGTTTGTACTTCACAAACGTCATATCGATTTGATGGTAGCGCCATCTGTGTGTCAGTCACACGATTTATTGCGTCATATTATACTAATATTACACTAAGCTTTCGTAAATCGTCTCTGAGGTTGATCACTTGGTTACCGAAACGCACGGCAGCTTGTGTAATTATGAATGTAGTGGTAGATCAGAATCATTTAAAATGTGGTGCTACAAGAGATTGTTTAGAATTCTGTGAAATACGAACAGAACTTAGTAGTCGATGACACCAGACTATCATCACTATACATGAAGAAAGAAAAATATTATTTTGGAGACGTAGCCGGAGGATAAGACGATGGGTGAACTGCAGGGAAGATGAAGAATAGTCCGATGGTTTGAACGAACCAAAACTGTCACACACTAATCCTTTCACGTATCGTTCTACAATGTAGAAGATCTCGTAATATGGAAGGAGGTTATATGAAAAAGGAATAAAGACAAACTAACAAAGTAAAATGAATTAAATGTGGTGAAAAAGTGGAGAATTTGGCAACATCTACATATCACTTTCATCTTGATAATCTGAATTATTCTTTATGTTTTTTATCTGACAATTTGTTTTTTTTTTCGACATCAGTCTAGGTTAGTCTCCGCGTCTTTTCCGGTGATACATGAAGTGTTGATAGAAAAATTTCAAGCGACAAGAAAGACTTGAAATATTAGACATCTTAGGGGAGAACTATTTCGGGTTTGTTTAGATGAAAATAAGTTCGTCGAGGTTTCCCTCTAAGAAGAGAGGAAGTCCGGATACCATTACTGCACGTCTATTTAGCTTCCGCTCCGTAGCGAAAGACTAATGGTTGTAAAAACCGGTCTGTCGTTGGACTATTTGAAAACGTTGATTTATTTATTTCAATCTATTATCTAGTTACTAGTCAGCTTTTGAAGTTAACTCGAAAAAAAGTATCAGTAGATTTCTATTTATTCGTTTTACGATGTTTTAAAAAAATATTCCTTTTCTGGAGTTCAAGAAACTCATACAGTAAACAGTCTCTGACAGTCAGACAGTATAATTTATAGTTTTGGTGTAGTGGTGGTGTGAACAGAGTGTTCAGTCTGAGTTACTAAGGCAACTGCGGGAAGAAATTATCAAAAAAAGAGCAGAAAAATCTAGGGTGCTTGTTTATAAAGTAGAAGGCACTTTCCAGTAAATATGCCCTCAAATTATTGCGGAGTGCGGGAAGAAATTATTTGATTTCAATTGGCAAGTGATTGTGCATTTTTTTCATTGTAAAATATTGAGCCCTTAACTAATTCTGAATGGATCGTGCTCCGAGTTCCTAAGTGGATAGCCGTGCAACGACCTTTCTGAAATTGGACAAGTGTACTTATAAATTAGGCAAACGGATTCAAAAATAAATAAGGAAGAAAGAGTCAGAATTTTTAATCTTTTAAAGAAGTCTTTACAGTGAGTCCTGCTGTTTAGTCCAAGTAAATATCTAACAGCTCTCTTTGTTTGAAGATTCGCTCAAATTGAGTCGCACTACTCGTACCTCAGGAGGAAAAGCCATATAAATTTTGTGTTTTACTACCCAAAATTAACTAAAATTTCTATGGTAACACCACTGGCGCTTCTTCTGCTTGTGTTTTTATTTCTGATGTCGTAAATAAAATGGCAACTATGAATCAGAGAGGACTGATAAAGTGCCAACGTTAAGGGGGTGAAACCTCAAAAATTGTAAATAACGTATACGCGCAAAGTGCATTTGACGTTAATGTATACACGTTTTTCATACCCTTGATTTACATTTGTTACTTTCCCTTAACGTAAAACGATATTTTCATTTTCCAGTTCTAGTTCTTTGTTATTTAAATCTTAGTTTCAATTTGAAAATATATAGTTGATGTAGTGGATGTATTATAAAAATTGAAATATCATTTCGGTGCTGAACCACCTAATCTAAATAAAAAAAATATTTTTGGAATCAATGAAAATAGATTAAATAATGAAAATAATATGCAAAAATTATTAGAATGTGAAGGATTCTATATGATGAACCTTCGTTTACATTTCTCTAACTATATCTGCAAAATATATGATGTCAACTTTGTCATCTTCAGCATCTATTATTTGAATCATTCTCATAAACCACACTCTAATTTTTCTTAATATCAACAAAAATATTAACCAAAAACAAACTACGTCAAAAGATTTTTTTTAATGACAAGATTACTACTTTCTAAATGAAAATGTAAATGCCAAAAATATGTTTTATTTTAGTAACGCAAAGTTTATTTAAACACATACTCGATTTTCCAAGAAAGTTTATCTGGAGATGCTGCTAAAAATGTAATAGATAATCTAGATGAATTTGCCATACCATTCCAACATGATGGTGCTCTACCACAATAATTTGGTGATAGGATGGTATTTAGATGAAGAAATTCAATAGAATCACCGAAAATAACACCTTTGGACTTTGTTTTTGCAAATGGAATATTTGAAAAATAACGAGCCCAAAAATATAAATGAAGTTTACTTTGAGTGGTATCGAATATCAAACTGCTAATTCCATTCAGAATAAACAATTTTTTTTAATATAACCAATTGTATTTTCCAATAGGAATAGAAATCGCTCAATCAAAAAAACTCTTTGACTCGTTTTATATGGTGAATCAATCCACGTTGTATTCATTTTTTACATGTTTTGGCTACTTCTTTTTTTTCATTTATTTCTATCCTAGCTATAACTCCAGCATCCACAGACTCTTTATGTTTAGATAATTTGCTACTTCCCCATTGACTTTTTGGTCTTCTTCTGGGCCGATGTGCATCATTATTTTTCATTCGTCTTATGTCTCTATATTGTTTGTCATCTAACTTCGTATCATTTTTATTTAATACCTTTGAAAATATGTGTCGCTGATTATGACGCCACCCATTCTGAGACATAAATCATTATCTGACGATGTCATTGTAAAAGATAACATAAATGAATACCAAAATTTCTCAGGAATCGCTACACCAACTACTTTGATTTGTATCGGCTAAAACAGCTCTTGGAACTGACGTTACCTGCCATGGACAAAATCACCAAGAGGTAATTTTCAGAACAGGAGTTCTGAATACACTGCCAGCAGAACAGGAGTAGATAAGAAATCTTGATTGGATCGTGGATTGCTTCATAAAACTTCTTGGTAGTTCCCTCAAGGAGAGGTAGTTTGTGAGGCAAACAGAGACTAGATACTACGAATGAATTAATGGTAGAAAAGTTTAAGAACACCAAAATCGAGTTGTATATCAGAGAAGGCTACAGAAAATATGGAGAACGAAGAGACTGGAAAGGATCGATTGTTTAAGCAGAAACACACACTTCAAATAAGTAACGGCAAAGAACTATGTAAACCCATAAAAAAAAAGATCCTAGGGCTCGGGTCAATTCACAATAAGTAACTTCTCAATACAGTAACTCCGGATTTCATGAGCGCATGAACGGATGCCAAATTATGGACCTGAAGAGCAGGTGAAGAACCAATCGGATTAGATTTTTTTAGAAGATTAGGAAGGGTTTATCTGAGACAACCGTTCAACTGCATGAAAGAAAATATAGCTAAAGAAGTTAACCCTTCACGAGACTTTCCGGAATCTGCCACAGAGCTAGAGGGAACGGGATGACACTTTATGGTAACTTTAATGACGGGGGGTGGTGGAATGTCTTGCTTAGCATCCATCCATGGATTATTAGCGGAGGTGGATGCTTTCTAAGACGGAATTTTTCACACGCGTGGTAGTAATATTATATTTAAACATTTGCAAACTTATGATTAAGATTTGACATATTATTTAGTTTTTTAATCAAACTTTCTCTAAATTCTTATCATTGGAAACCGTATTGATATAGAAGTAAGTGCGAGGGAACGACATATGCAGAAATGTAATAATCTGTGAAGGTATAAACGGAAAATTAAAATTGGAAAACGATGACTGGCAATCGCAATGCAATCAAGCCGAAATGGAATCAATGCAGTTTTTACAGTTCATTTATTGGATCGATATCAAATTCTGATGTTTACACTCGATGAGATAGGCAGAATGCAAAATTTAATTTTCGATTGGTTCTATAAAGTATTTCTCAGATAACCGATAACGTTCAGCAAACACATTAGTGATGAATTTTCTGCAAATGTGAATTCAACACGATAACTACAAACGTAGAAAGGTACTTAAAGCAATGGTCTATTATAAACCTTGTAATTTTTGAAGTGAGTAGTTTTTTTCTTTCATTTATCAAGAGCATACGAGGCTTGCTACTTAAGTTTTGAGCTTCTAATCATGTAATTGGACCGAATCAAAGGTTGACCTCGCAAATTATATTTGATCTGCAGTAATAATTAGGTGCCAAACAAAGACTGTGTGGCGGATGACCCATCAATTTGATGTTTAGACTGTTCTATTTGAACTGATTTGTGAGAGCTCGTGGTGGAGAATGATCCGTATTCTGCGATTGTTTTTCCTGATTTTTTGATTGACAAATGCTAGTGTACCATTCCAAATTGACTGTTCTACGTTGTTCTAATGGAACGGTGGTGGAATGTCCAATTATTTATTCCGAAAACACAAGCCATCAATTGCTTTGAAGTACTTCATCGATGTCTTTTGAAGCTTCAACTTTGATCTTTTTCAGCACTTTCTCGCACCAATTGACACCAACTTTTTTTAGAGCAATTGTTAAATTATTACTACTGTTCAAAAACGTTTTTATTTGAACTGATTTGTGAGAGCCCGTGGTGTTGAAGAATGATCCGTATTCTGCGATTGGTTTTCCTGATTTTCTGGTTAACAAATGCTGGTGTACCATTCCAAATTTACCGTTCTACGTTGTACTAATGAAGCGGTGGCGAAATGTCCAGTTATTCCGAAAACACAAGCCACCAATTGCTACGTCGATGTCTTTTGTAGCTTGAAACTTTTTCAGCATTTCTTTGCACCAATCGACACAAGCTTCTTCCATAGAATCTTCCAATCTAATGCTACCAGTATCCTGATCCTATTCTCTTCCTATAAAGGAGTTTTAAATGTTGAGTCCTATTGGTTATTCTAACCCAATTCTTCAGCATTAACTACTCTAGTTTTTATTCCATAATCTTGGTCAATGTTATTTCCTATATGACAAAACAGGAAATACTCAATGGTTGAAGTTTCTCTATAAGATTCTATTCTAAGACATTTCGACTTTCTCAATTAGTTATTCCACCTCAGTTCCACTTTAATCGGAGGTTAATTCCACGCATTAACTTTTCCGTTTTGATACATTTTATTTTTGATCAATGTCAGCCTTTTTGAGGTACATGTGAATACAGAAAGTTGAATGGATTTCTATAGTGTAGTTTCTGTAAATTACTGTTACTCGGGTTCTATATGCTTCAACTCATTATAAAAATTTGACTCCGTGGACAGACGGAAAATAATTAACACCTGTAATGATTTTAATATTTTATCATATTTATATTCTATTTATTATTATTATTATTATTATTATTATTATTATTATTTCTATACTTTATTTATATTTGTATTCGTAATTTTGCTTTTTAAAAATCCAAAATTCGAAGTTTCAATACATAATCGGTGCAGTCAGTAGGATACGCACGGGCTTTTGGAAGCGACCAGTTTCGCATTGTGTCTGAAGTGAAATTTGAGACCTTGGGGTTTCTACAGTTTCTTAGTTTATAAACTCTTGAATTATTTTACGACCAATCCGTAAGTGTCTTTTCCTTTATACTTTTTCAAACTCATCTGTATAAAGATTTTGGTAAAGATATGATTGTCCCAGATTAAAACAAGCTCTAATGTTTCACTGATCGTAAAAAATATTGATTGTTTAGTCCGTTAAAGAACGAACTTTGGAAGTCGAATTCAATTAATAAGAAGTAGTATCATGCAGAAAATTAGTAGTAATTCAAACGTAACTTCCTTATAATGTTTTCTGTCGATAGAATAAAGAAGGAGGAAAATATTTTTCTTGAAATATTTGGCTAACGGCTAACGGCTAACGGCTAAGTATGCCTCAATTTCAAGGTATTTCAAATGGCGATCTTGCAATATCATTTTACGTAGTGCATCAATGTTTTCTGGCACAACAGCCGAGGCTAGACGACCTCCACGAAATTCATCTTGTAGCGCAGTGCGATCACGTTTGAATCTGTAAAACCAGCAAAATACGGTGATTTGAGATGGTACTTCATCACCAAAAGTCATAGCGAGTTTCAAGTATTTGCATACAACTCACATTGCACACGTTCTTGGTACGTTAACCTTTAAAAATGTCAAACTATATAATGTCAATGTCAGATTTGACATATTCACATCAGTGTTGCCATATTTCAAAACTTGAGTATAATAATGAATAAATAGTCCAAATTTTCATGGTATATTAGAAAGCAATTAGATGAATCAATAGGGAGTTTAGAAACATTGAAATAGCATATTATAGATGAAAAATCCATGAAATGATAACAAAATGTAACTATATGCAGGTGTGAAGTCTGCTTTCCGAAACGAAAAATGGATTATTGGAGATGTAAAGCAAGATTTTTTAGATGGAATGTGGGCTACAAGCTCCTGTTTTTGACATATTAATAGAAACAACCCTGTCAAATTGAGAAAAAAGTTTCGTACCCGGTTTTACTGGCTTTCGTAGGTTATATCTTGAGATCTATTTTGGACTTTCTACCGAGGATTCTAAAATGAGTAATATACCTAAAATACAGCCAATTTATTAAGCGTGTTGCAGCTCACTTTATTTCGATTTTTATTCAGTAAGATTTATTTTTATGTTCATTAACAAAGAGAGCAAAAAAGTTCTCAATATGAAAAGTGTCCGCCGAAAATATTTAAATGGAAATTGCACCTGATTAGCATCAGGGTGAATTTATTTTAGGTTATATTCACTACAGTATTTTGTACAACTTGCTACATTCATACCTTACCCTTTATCTACACTAGGGCCATTCTGGAAAATTCTTGAACTGTTATTTATCCTAAATAGCTGGACACTTTTTCTATTTTTCTTCCATAAAGGTATTTCTCCTTTTCTTTATCCTCCATAGTTTTGGAAAGTAAAATGCTCTTGAACATTATTCGAGTTTGTTTTATTTCAAAACATTTTAAGTTCATTTTAATTAACACGGTTTTTGATCCAATGATCTCTTCGTTTTTTCTAATATTTTAAACATTATATCTTGACTTTTAACACTGTTAACGACTTAGGAAACGTTATAAATACAAAAAAATGTTTCCATTTCTTATAAATCAGCTTTTTAATACCATTTATTTAATCGAATCCGATATATACACCATTCAATTTAGATTGTCTCATACGTCATCATTTCAAAATTTGGAATTGGAATAATTTCAACCCTCTGGTATTTTGATTTATTTTGATGAATGTAAAAGTAACGAAGTAAAAGTAACGAAAATGGAGAGATGAAAAATGTTATAGCTGATTTCTTATAAGGATACTCTTTAATATTCCATCACTCGAGGAAATTAAGCGCTTGAAATGCTTATTAATATTTAAACGAGGTCTGTAAGAATCTCCCTAAGTCTTGTTCCATTAAAAGCCTTCTTCAAACCGATACAAAATTGTAGAATGGAATGGTTTGAAAATTTAAAGAAATCGCGTGTATGCTTTTCGTTAATTCCTTATCAACTAACTTTGTTCAACGTAATTAAATATTTTTGTGTGCAAAAGGACGTCAAATATTATATGAGTTTTCCTTTTCATTTATTCGGCCCTCTGGAGAACAGGGGAGTAAGAAAAATCGAATTATGTGGATGAAAAGGGAGAGTGGGATAATGCTGTTAAGCGAGGCTTTTGTTAATTTGACTTTATGAACATTGATAATAAGGTTTTAATCCTATATTGAACAAAATAATAAAAAAGATTCTTAATAGAATTATATTGTTATAAATTGATCTTTTCAACTAACAACAACAAAAGTAGATTTGTATTTTTGATAATATCTTATAATAATTACTGGCATTATTGTTTTCATTTAACACATTTCACAACAAAAATATGTCGAGCGTTTTGATAAACAAGTTATACTCTTCAGACACTATAAACCTACGAGGGCGATTCAAATATTATACGAGACAGACGCTGTGGATGGCGCGCCTTTATGTTTTGAAGTTTGTGGCGCATTTTCATTCATTTTTTGATGTAGGAAGGCTTTAAAAACATGGACATTCTTCGGTGATCACGGAAACAATTCGGTAGTGAGTTTCTGAGTAGGTTTGCAATACTTAAATGAGCCGAAGCGTTCGAAAGCGTCGAGAATGAGCCGCGTCATAGTCCGAAAACCAGAATCACATCAGATAACATTCACCGTGTTTTAGAGGACCATTCAAAAAAAAATTTCGATTAAACTCAGCATTAATATTGATAGTTTACCCACCCACGGACGAAAGATGGGAAGAAAGGAAAATAATTAGTAGTAGAAGCATAAATCTGTGCACATTTTTATCAATTATTCAAAAAAAAATCAACTATTTGGCGAAAATGTATTTTATATTAGAATTTTTCTTATTTACAAACTTTTGTATTGTTATTTACGTTAAAAAGTGAGGTTACGATCAACTTTTGAATTATTTCGATCTATACAGAGTGTTGTATAACTAAAAGTCTCAATTTTTCATATTATTCCCTCCGAATATTATACCGAATTTGGATTGCTTAAATTTTTGAGTTTTTGATAATGATTTCTGGTTCTGGAAAGTTACTTGATCTTTTGTTTATTTCTGCAGCAGATAAAATTGCAATTGCAAATCTGTTTACGATTAATCGCATTAACCACAGATTTCTGTTACATCACAGACTCAAAAAAGGAGCTTATTCAGCGTGTTTTTCCAAATATATCACACAGTTCAATAACAATAATTGGAGGCGAAAAATAAAGATGTCGAAGATCTCAATACCACCATTCAGAATTTTCTTTCCATTAAATCAGTCAACACCGATATGAATAAGAATGATTCACTGGAATCGCCTGGATTACCACCTCACAATTTGCAGTTAAAATTAGTATTAGTTGTCATCATGAACCTCGACTGTGCAATGGAACAAGGTGAAAAAAGTGATGAATAACTTCATTAAGGTAATAATTATAAAGAAAAAATACAAATAAGGGATGTCTTGATTCCGCGTGATTGCAACGAATTCACCATTCGATTTTAAACGTTTACAATTTCCGGTACGTCTGGACTTTGCGATCACCATAAATAAATCACAAGGCTAGTAGTTGGAAGTTTGTGGAATCAACTAGGCGTTTCCCTGTATCGCGTGTGGACAATTATACGTCATCTTTGTTTATTTAATGTTTATTTAAGGGCCACAAAACAACTCAAAAAGTATAGTTAATCACAAAACTTTAAATTGATCAACAGACTGTATTATAACTGTGTGTATCTGTCAATATCAAATTGAAACCTTGTAAATAGGCAGTATTTCGAGAAAACTCTGTTTGGTAAGTGTGTAATTAATCGAAAAAAAAAAATGATAAAACTTCATTCAAACCGAAAATTTTTTATTAATATGTTTTATTAAAATAAAACGGAATCATTTTGTTTGTTTTAAATTTATCTTATACAAAAATGTAGGTCTCTTATTTATCGATTGAGGCAGTACTAGTTCTGGCGGGTCAACTAGATCGGAATAAAAAAAATTTCGTCGAGAACACTTACATTTTCTAGTAACGAATGGGTTAAACCGGATCTGATTATTTCCACGAATCGTGAGACAACAAAGAGTGAATAGAAAGAGAAAAGAAAAATCTACTTTGGGTAAGTTTGCTAAATTTTCGACCTCTCAAACACGCAATGTGCCTGCGTCAAAACGACAAAGAAATTCATTCAATCCACTATTTGTATATTAAATGGAAAATATCGATCTCCCACATTTATAATTTAACATAAAAGTCCAGTAGATTACTAATAGTTGTACTTTAAACATTGTTTATTCAGTAACACATGAACTGGATATTTTCTGAGACAAAGTTTATTTCTTTTCATTACACGTGAATTTTCAACAGACAAGATTAATAAATATAATTGATACTTATCTTTATTAATTCATATTTTCGAACTGCGTTTTCGAATTCAATGAAATGAAACATGTTTCGATAACAATGTGAAATAGTATTATTATTTAATTTGTTTTTATATGTATTATCTAACTCGCTATTCAACATTATGTGAAAAATTCCCATCGCAACTTGAAGACATCATGACATGAATATACGTCATTTTAGACGCTTAGTTTGTGTTCTACAATCGTATAAGTAAATCGTCGTGAAGAATTTTCTGAAAATAAAAAGAATGGGATCCACCACTACAACACTCCTGAAACGAGAAAGCAGTCAATACCATGAAATACAAAGGGCGAATTTGCTACGAAAAAATGAAAACGTTTTCGTCGACCGCAAAAATTTGTGACAATTTTTTTGGGATAGGCGTGAGATTGTGTTAATCGACTATTTACAAAAGTGTAAATCAGGCATTTGAAAAAAAAATGATAGGGTTTTCCAACTGGATAACGCACCTTATCACACTTCCATGATCGCCTTAGATAAAATTGATCACTTACACTTCGAATTGATAAACTACCCACCATATTCACCAGATCCGGTCCCCAGAGATTTCCATCAGACAAGGACGTTATGCGTAATTGCCTATTCTGACGAGGAAGGCAGCAACTATTATTTGTAAGATCAAGAAGCCTGGAGCGTTTGATTAAGAACTTAACTGTTTGAAGCACAAACATACTTCGTATCAATATTTTTCGACTGCATTGCCAGATTTATTAGCATTGCCTGATGTTTAAATAAATGCGAATTGAATAGATATAAAACAATCTATTTAGACAACAGAGCTGCTATAACGTATGTGGTGCAAAACATTGGTGGGTGATGGCTGCAATGTTAAGTGTTGAGTGTTCGGTGATTAGTACCATCTATGGTGCCAGAACTCATTATTGATGTAGCGAAAAGTGTAGATACCACGTCTCCTCGAAAGGCAGTCTTTACGTAAAAACACTTTCACGTTTTGTTTTTCTTTTGTAACAACTGAGTACTAAATAATGTAAAATAAAACTAGCTTCCTATTGGAAAAAAAATTATCACGTCATAATTTTGAAAAATTTGAAGTTTTATTTTATGTTCTAATGTCAAAACTCAACTGCTTGATTTATTCTTACATTTTCTTCAAACTTGAACATTCTACATCATAAGAAATTAATATGAAGCTATGACCAAAAGATTTATTCCGATCGTTTCTTCGGCATCCACGACATCAGAAACCACATCAAAACTTTTCCATTTTATCACTTTTTCTGCTAATAGAACAAAAAGTCGCGTAGTGCCAAATCTGGCGAGTGAAGCAGATGACAATGGCCAACACTCTAATCAAAATCGACTTGTTGCATGGTGCGTTTTCATAATAAAGAATAAAGGAAAAGATTTCAGTTTAGTTTTTAGGGTTCTTTCTTTCAAAATTATTTCGCTTCCTTTCAATCTTCTGTTTGTGGTATCAACTCATGTAGTTTCTTCTCTCCGTCCATCCAGGTCTTTGTCTATTTCTCCCTCTTACTGTTCAGGCTTTTAGTATTCTTGTGGTATAATCTAGTTTTATCTTCAATTTTCCGGAGGAAGCTTATTTCTAAGTCTCAGTCTAAGTATGTTTCGATCACACCTCGTACATATTCTTATCTCTACTATTCGAACAAACGATATTTTCAAATATATCCAATGTCATTCTACGTGTGCGAATATTACAATTCAATAAACTCCGTCTATCTACATCCATTTTCTTATTAGTTTTTGATTCAATAAAGTTGTACAAACATTTTTGAAATAATTCAGGTCTCGAATCCGTTATGTTGACACAACCACATACAGCACTCAATATAACTAGTTTTCTACTCCAAGCTAAAGCGTATTTATTTATTTACTTATTTATTTACAATTAAACTAACTTGAATAGTACGATGATTAGGACTAATCTCAGATGAAATGTTAATAATATAGTAATTATTTTCAGTAATTCGAAAATGGAATGAAGGCATGTCAAACACAGTCTTCCTAAAGGTGCGTTTTCACTCCGAACGAACCAAACGCGCCGTGAAGTTCGAACAATCATTTTCATGCGAGGTCTGAACAACCTGCAACAAAACATTTTACGCGATCCCGGTGTTCACTGCGTTTCCACTATTAATCAGTTGATATTTGTTTGGATCTTTGTCGACATAACCGTTGGTACTTTGTTAATTTCAGAAGCATTAGCAGGTAATGAAAGAGATGCGAAAAGAAAAGAACGAAAAATGTGGGCATACTAGATTAGATTCATATGGAAAAATTGTTTGGCTTTCTGAACGTTCTCAATATTTTGTAAGCATTAGTTGTAACGTAGATGATTATTCGTTCGTTTCAGGAGCATTTTCTATAACTCAGATGCATTATGAAGCATTTTATTTAATTTTGAAAGTATTTTTGATACCATTAGGGGATTTACGACGTCTGTAAGTATTTTAGGTAGTTCAACAAATATTTCCAATTATCTAGATAAATTTAAAACAGTTTCTCAAGTATTTTCTGGGGGTATTTCAGATTGTTCTACAAGCAATTTGAGTCACACATTTTAAATGGGTGCACAAACATTTTTCGTGTATTAGGAGCATTTCCAAAAAGTTTAAGAGCATTTTCGATAGTTTCAGAAGCATTTTCCGTATCCTAGGAGCATTTCCAAAAAGTTTGTGCCCATTATCGAAAGTTCTACAACTATTTTTCGTTTTCTGGAAGCATTTTTATACTTCAGCAACCATTTTCAATTCACCCATTCTAAATATAGATAAACGAGCATTTTTTCGTATTCCAGGAGCATTTTCAAAGAGTTGTTGTGAGTGTTTTCGATAGTTCTACAAGCATATTTCGAATTTTGGGAGCATTTTTGATACTTCAACAACTTCCTTTGCCCATTTTGAATTGATACACAAATATTTTTTGTATCTTCCCATTTCCAAAAAGTTCGTGAGCATTTTCGATAGTTTTAGAACTATTTTTCGTATCCTAAGAGCATTTCCAAAAAGTTTGTAAGCATTTTCGATAGTTCTACAAGCGTTTTTCGTTTTCTGAATGCATTTTTGATACTTTAACGACCATTTCTAATTACTTTTACCCATTTAAATAGATACATAAGCACTTTTTCATATTCCAGGAGCATTTCCAAAAAGTTTGTGAGCATTTTCGATTGTCCTAGAACCATTTTTCGTATCCTAAGAGTATTTCCAAAAAGTTTGTGAGCATTTTCGATAGTTCTACAAGCGTTTTTCGTTTTCTGGATGCATTTTTGATACTTCAACGACCATTTCTAATTACCTTTACCCATTTAAATAGGTACATAAGCATTTTTTCGTATTCCAGGAGCATTTCCAAAAAGTTTGTGAGCATTTTCGATTGTCTTAGAACCATTTTTCGTATCCTAAGAGTATTTCCAAAAAGTTCTGGGAGAATTTTTGAAACTTCAACAACCATTTTCAATTACCTTTACCCATTCAAATAGATACATAAGCATTTTTTCGTATCCCAAGAGCATTTTCAAAAAGTTTGTGAGCTTTTTGGTACTTCCTGTACATTATATATAGCTTAAAAAATATTTAACGAAATTGGCTAAATTCTGAATATTCAAACAAACATTTTTATATGTCGATATTTATAAATTACAATGATTCGATTCAAGTCCGTAGAATATTATACAAGGTTACTTTCTCCTAAGTATTTGAACCAAGTACTAAAGGAATTGAATAATTGAAAATATTTCAAGTTAAGTTTAACTAATTATTGTCGGTTGAGAATAATTGACAATGCTAGGGAGTACGAATGTTGGAAGTAATTCGAACAAGAATGACCGAGGGTTTAGATAATCCTGTCCGAATAAATTGGGTCAAGAAAGTAATCAAACAAAAGCAGTTAACGTACACTAAATTCTTTTACCTTTGTTACCGAAGGTGACAATTCGGTTACATTTTATATTCTGTTCTGAGAACGTGATTAAAAATAGATTCAATGTAAGCAATAAACGAGATAGACGGTGGAAAATATAATAATATGATGAAACACGAAGTT
Organism: Diorhabda sublineata; assembly: GCF_026230105.1. NCBI lineage: Eukaryota > Metazoa > Arthropoda > Insecta > Coleoptera > Chrysomelidae > Diorhabda > Diorhabda sublineata. The sequence goes on along the minus strand of NC_079481.1, from coordinate 12,707,008 downwards.
TTCACCAATATATAGAGTGATTCATGATGAATATTTTGGTATATGATTTGTCAAATTTCTTTTAGATTAGTAAATATAATTACATATTGATAAACAAATATCTAGCTGTGTCTGCGGCTTAGTAATAAGTGATTTAGACAAAAATTGGTGAAGGGATCCACAAAAAGTTTTCACCAATACACAGAGTGATTTATGACAAATATTTTTGTATATGATATGTTAGATTTCTTTGAGATTAGTGAAAATAACTACATATTAATAAACAAAGATTTATGCTGCTTCAGCGGCTCAGTATATAAGAGATTTACGTAAAAATTGGTGAAGGGATCCACAAAAAGTTTCCACTAATGTATAAAGTGATTCAAAACGAATATTTTGGTATATGATTTGTCGGATTTCTTTGAGATTAGTGAATATAACTACATATTGATAAACAAATATCTAGCTGTGTCTGCAACAAAGATTTATGCTGCTTCAGCGGCTCAGTATATAAGAGATTTACGCAAAAATTGATGAAGGGATCCACACGAAGTTAACATCAATATATACAGTGAATCAAAACGATTATTTTGGTATATGATTCGTCAGATTTTCTTTGAGATTAATAAAAATAATTGCGGTTCTGTATGTAATCAAAATCCAATGAAAAGGTCCTCACGTATTATAAAATATGATAAGTATTCTTAGTTTACTAATTTCATTTAAATAATAATACTATGCTATAATATTCTGTATAACATACACTATATCTTCAATAATAACTTACTTATCAATATATATTTCGATATCTAATATACATAAATAATAAATTAGAAGAGTGGGTATAAAAATAACCGTATCACATTTGTATATTTCTCTTTCGGTGTATATTTTCTGATACTCCCGAATGCCGTAATTGATTTTACCAATGTGGATGGTTATTGAAGCAGGATTTCCACTGAAATTGGTTTTTGATGTTTATGTTCCTTTTAACGACTGCCAACGGTTATTTCTAGAAATAATCACATCGGAAAATATATAAAAACCGTTCTCGAGAATATTTCCATTAATAATATTATCAAGAATTTATTTTAATATAAATATTCGAAAAAAAGGATGATATTCGACTATTATTAGGATGCTATTGAAATTTGTTCCTAGAGCAAATTATGATGAAAGTAACCCTGAACTCGAAGAAATCCGAGATTTTTGCTTCAACATTAAGTTGCGTCAAATCCAATACAAAATTGAGTGATGATCAATTTGTTTTGTCTGCTTATTTCACAAGTAGAATATCTGCGCTGAATTGGAGACCTCTAAATCAGCGTAAAATAATATCTTTGAGTTGTTGTATATTACTAGATTCGTGACGATTATCCAAGAAAAGGAATGGTATTCAGAAAATATTAAGAAAATGATAGTTGTAGAAATAGCATCTATAATTATGAGACCAGAAAAACTGGAAATACAAAAATAGTTGCATGGAAGTCAATACATTTAAGAAGATTTGTTTAGTATCATAGCATTCAGTAATGTGAATGATAATTTACCGAAAGGAAGAAGAAATCGAGACCGCGGGAAATTTTTCGCTCAAATAAACTGTAAAATTCTCTAATTTGAAGCTTGGTCCCACTCCAAAAATTTGTATCTCATTTTTTCCAGTTAGATGAAGATGAGTGACAAGTATATCTTCATTATTTAGATGTTATTTCGGTATATCTCTATTTCTCTAATATTCTGATTTTCTGATTGGAACAGCAAACGAAGAGAACAATATGTCTTGATTCTGAATCAGAGAGCAGATTTTTATAGCATATTCGTTCTTGTAGTATGAACTGCTTGTTTCAATATCATCTTGTATGGATATCTGAAGTTTTATAATCTTTTTGTTTCAAAATCGTGTTCATATCTCGTCTGGATTCGGTTCTGGAGACTAATGAATGTTATCCTCTCCATCAAACCTGTTGGTTTGCAGAATTTCCTCATGGTTGTGCATCTGTTAATGATGAATATCGAGAAGGTCGGTCAAAATCAGTTGTCATTCGATCGATTTTGTACGCAACATTAAAAAAGTTCGTGACAGATATTGGCGTTTCAGAATGGAATACCATCGATTTTGCATGAACATTTGGGTGTGAACAAGGTATGTGAATTCTTCATACCACCTCCGACAGATTTATCGCTCAATCAACATAAGCTGTTGAAGACTTTCAAAACCATGATATCAGTTTTGGATTGAACGAAATATCTCCAGAGTTGGTTATGCTACAATGTATAAACCGCGCGAACTTAACATATAAATTACATGTGGAGTACCACAAGGATCCGTCGAACCTCTATTATGACTAAATCCTCAATCTAGAGATATCGCATAACATTAACTTATTAGTTATGCAGATGATCTGGTAGTTGTGGTCACTGGAGCATCAAAAGAATTACTGGTAACCCTGGTAGATATTGCCGTACATAGGATATCGAAATGAATCTAGAACTTCCGGAATAAGAGATTGTTGACCGTAGAGCCCCCAAGCATAGAAGAACACAGAATTAGCATAGACCAAGGAACTTACATGAAAATGCTATTTTGAACACCTGCAGAAAAGCTGAGGCATCTGCGATGGCCTTTAGCCGCTAAAACTCCTGAGAAGAAGCTTGATCTATGGTGAAGATAGTGGAACTAAAGTAAAGGAGAAGAGGTAAGTGTGGAAAGCAACCGAAAACGATCACATCAAATAACAATGGAAACTGGAAAAGAAGTGGATACTGCATAGAAACATAGATCAACCATTCCAAAAATCTGGAGCTTACTATTACCATAAAATATTGTGCATTAAATGATAACTAGTGAGCTTTGGAAAACTCTATATGATATGGTGAAAAGATAATATATCAAAAAACAAGAGATCTAGGAGGGAGTTTAATTAGTAAATCCCACATACCCTCACAAACTCAGTATCTATCTTTCGAAAATGTCTTATTTCTAACAACATCCAATAAACTTTTTTCACAAATCTCCTATAGAAAGTCGATATTTTTGCAATAGTTTGACCAAAATCAAAATTTGTGGGCCCGAAGCAGACTGAGTAGAAATAGAATCTACTTGAAATCCATGGGCGTAGTCAGGATTTATAACAGGGGGGGCAAACCATGACCATGGTGCATGGTCGTTCAAAATGTAAAATTTTAGGATAAAAAGTAAAGATAAATGAAAACAAAATTTTAAGATTTTAATTATACTTATACGGAGCAGAAAAATATGTATATTTTAGATATAATTTAGGATTTTCTTTCAGGGGAGGAGGGCATATTAATAATCACAATAGTAAAAGATGGAATAACCAATAACTCCATGGAAAATTCTAGTTTTTCGTGTTGACATTATTTCAAATTTGAAGCGCAACAGCAAACTCATTTCATACAAATGTTGCGGATATTTCACATCCATTAATTAGCATGGCGCTGTCCATTAGCATATTTGATAGTATCTAACGATCTTCATTATAGGACGATTTTATCGATACCTTTCATTTTGGAAGTGCAACTTTGATTATCTTCCACCTGTTTCATTCAAATAATCTACCTTAGAATTGAAAATGGCGAGACCTATACTAATAGTCAGATTCGTTATTCGAAGAGATATGTGGGAAATCATCAACTTTCAATATACAGACTGTACCAATCTCAGGAAAAACTTGTAATTTTAGTAGGTAACAGAATTTCATTAATTAATTATATTTATGCATTGAATTGTTGTCACTGTTATGTAACTTTTTCAATTTAAAAATAAGAAAATTCTCCAATTATCTCTGGTAATTATACGAGGGATGATGAAAATGTGGGGTATTTCAAAAATTATCAATAAAATAACAGAAACCAACGCTTCGAAATTTCGGTTTGAAATATACAGTAGGGGAATCAAGTATATACAGGGTGTCATACGACGAGTTTAAACTATCTGATCTTTTTAACTAAAATACTACCAGTCTACTATAACTTTGTTATTTTAAATATTTGTCTCAAGACTTTTTACGAAAAATGCATACTTTTTGAGTTATCAACTTTTTTTAAAAAAATTTGACCGTTGCACAATCTTATAAATTATTTTTTTACGATCATACACTTAAAGATATGAAAATGATTTCTGTTCGGTTGCTTCTAGCATGGTCAGACGTATTTGAATCTATATTAAAAAAATTTCATTCTATACAGAGTGTGTTTATACACTTTTAACACTTGTTTAACTCTTTTTATAAAGTGTTGAAAGTTTAACTTCATGAATGTCAAATTTTTTCATTTTTTTAAATAGAACCACCCGGTTCGTCACTATGCCAGAATAATCAAAGATTGGTTATAGGCTCACTACGAACCATTTGTACTGACAGAAGATAACCCCCAAATGATTTTCAGGTCCGTTATATTAAAAAATTTTCGGGGATATTGAGTTGAAAAGTATTTAATAATTGTTTTTTATGTCGAAAATAAGCAACAGCTTTGACGTAGAATATTTAAAAAAATTCACGAAATTTCGCACAATAGAAGAAAATGGTGTTTCTTGTTAAGTATATATTAAGATAAAAGTACTATATGAATGGATTATTAAAATTATTTCTGATAATTTCTGTCACATACGTTAGGTGTAAAATTCGGTACCAAAAAGTTTGCATCAAATGTAAATAGCTCACTCCGTGCAGACGCTACGCAGGCCGAAGAAAGCTGACATGCGCTGTAGGCGACTACGAAGCTCTCGCACTACATACTCAGCCATTTTTGACATTCAGGTGTCAGTCGGCGTTATGCTACAGCCACATGTCCGCCATTATTGATGTTTCCGCCAAGTGTGAATTACGAAATGTGAGTCGTTTTCTATAGGCTGAAGGCCATAGTGCTGCAGAAATCCATCGGAGAATGAATCGTGTGTATGTGGAAAACTTCATAGTGAGGGTGTTGAGCGTGAATGATGTCAAAAGTTTAAAGATGGCCATAATGATGCAGGGGGCCAAGGACACAAATCTGTCGTTTCAGATGACCTGGTTCAACGAGTTGTCAAAATGGTTAAAGAAAACCGGAATTTTCGGAAGTTTTAAGATCTGTTTTGTACTCTACTCGAACTCATTAGCGGCAACTTTCTTTCAAGAATGTCCACAGATATGTCAAATATCTCAATCTCGTCGATGATTATGTCGAAAAATAACATCAAGTTTACCAATCTTTTGGTAATCAAATTATTGTTTCATATGAAGTTGTCTTTTATTTAAAGCCTATCGGAGGTTGGAAAAAACGGCCCTCGTATAACAATAAACATTGAATTAGATTACAGCAACTAACCTCATCTGTCACTATGATAATCATATAATTTGTCTTTGTTGCAGACTAGCAAGTTACTCCATGAGAAGCTGTGCAATACGATGATACAAAATTAGAAACCTGATCAGGTGAGTGCGAATCACCATAATCAATTCAAATACCTGCATTTCTTTGTAATTAGAAGTTTGTCTGGATTAACATACAAAATGACATATAAAAGTTGAACGTAATTGAAAATTCCTCCATTGTTTATACAGCAAATTACAAATTAAATAATATTAACGGTCACCAACTTCAATCGTAAGATTATTTGGCACACATAACCTCAATTTTAATACATATTGTTATAAAATTCCAATAATCGAAGTGTAAGGAATTAAATTTCTTGAAGAACTTTTATAGATAACCAAGTTTCATTTCTAAATTTTCCTTCTTTACAACCTCTCTTAGTCTTGCTGAATATTCTAATAACATTATATTATCAATTTAATTTTGAATATTCCATTACAAGTTTTCATTTCATGGATCTAATTATCTTTAACTGTTTACCCAATATTCCTTCAGATGTATTCGTATTCTAAAGGATATATTCGCAAAAAGGATATCTCTCTATTAGCCCCATTTGAGAAGTATGGAATTATTTTCATATTTTTTTTTTGTTGAAATGACAAACCTTCTTAAAAGCAATTTTTTCTTAGTCTTTTCTTGAAATGGAACGTTTGGGAGCAATTCAGGAAGTTTTTAGTTTTAAGGTAAATTTCACCAAAAAAAATATTAGGGAGGAAGGACAATATGGCGCCGCCGAAGGAGCTATTTTTAGTATGTATTTATGCACGAGATAAAAAATAATGAGGGTCCTTTGTTGGTGAAAAATTGCGAGGAGATTGCGAATTATTTTTGAGGAAATTTTTTTATAACAGAAAAAGGTCATGACATAACACAGAGGAGGTCAAAAATATAAGTAACATGATAATAAAGTAATATTCCTGTCACAATTTTCACTAAACCGGACGTGTACAAAATTTCAAAATAATATACAGGGTAAGTATAAAGTTATAAAGAACCAAATTAAAAACCTGAATTTACTTTGTTGCCATAAAAATTATGGAAAATAATTTTTTTTCGATTCGTTGAAAATCTCTTTTCATAAAATACTTTTTTATGGTTGTTTTAGAAAAAAAAACATAGCTGTGGACTAAAATATGAATGTTTACAGAGAATTAACGTCATATCTGAAAATTGTATTTATACAATTGTTCTATTAACACGCCTAAAAGTGAATCATTTACTGAACATGAATCAAGAAAATGTTTTTATTTATGAAAATTTAACGATGACTTGGAATATTATTGGATACAAAAAGAAAATTTTGCGAAAGACTTCAGGAATAAATTTACCGATTTACCATTGAATAACATCATCAACGTAGGACAGATGAAGCAGTGTTTTTCATAAAGAATAAGATAACACGAGAAGATAACGTGGAGATGCAACTTGAACCAACTATTGATGTTCGAGGATCTAAACTACGAAGATGACAAATCTAGAACGGAATTGACTATTCAAGTTGGAGCTGAAGACAATTGCGTCACCTCATCGACGCAATTCAAATCCCCATTATACTGTGAGCATCTACAATTTACATCAAGAAAAATAAGTTCCAGGATCGGTAGAACTCTTTGATACATCAGGACTCAATAGATCTACGAAATCATATATTGAAAGAAGATTCAGGGTGTTGAGATCTTTCATATAAAGAAACTGCAACAAGAACAGTAGTGGAGCTACCAAAAATTAAGTAGACGTATAACTTATTGAAAAATTAGCATGATCTCAAGTCGGAGCAGATTTAGCAATTATATCCGGTAAACCTCACTTATTTAAACCGGATAGGAGGTTAACAATCGAATGGGATTGAAAGGTAGTGGTAATTTCTTCGAATTTTTCATATTTTGGGGGATGCCTTTTGGTAAAAATGATTTTTTATATTGAAATTTTGGCGATTTTCGTAAATATAATAGATTTACCAGGCATATATTTGGATTATCAGTAAACTCTAATAGTTTTCATACAATACTTTTGCGGGGGTTACCACAGAGAAGGAATTTATCTATATAGACAATCTAATTGTAATTGTTTGCTCTGAAAATTGTCATCGGAACAGGCGTCGTCGACTCAAATTCCATCGCTCAAAAGACCGATGGTCCCAGAAGATGGCCCAGCAAAGAAAAAATGAAAATTTTGGAAAAAATATTTTTCAACGTAATAATCAATATCAATAACTCAAACGATGCAGATGAAACGATTTACCTTCTTTGAAGCCAATTCTCCCTTTTCAGTCCATTGGTTTGATTGTTCTTTTGATTCGGGTGTGAAGTGATGGATGCACGGTTTAAACAGCGCAAAAAGCAAAAATTTGGCTCTATTTCTGTAAAACAACAGAAACTCGATGGAAACATCTTCACGAAGCTATTTTTGTTCTATTGTGAGCAAACACGGCACCTATCTTGTGCACAGCTTGCTCTTGTCTAAATTTCCAGTTAATATGCGATGTACTGCACTTTTTGACTTGCCCACTATCTTTTTGCGTTTTAATTTTCAAAATAATCTAGATTTTTCTCTTTATGTAACTCGAGTAACTTGATTAATTTAACATTACACATGCATATAGTGCCGAAAAAAAAGATATTTCTATGAAAAACACGTTATTTGTTTAATCAGAGACTGAATGAAAAGAATATTTCACATTTCCCGTTCTTGCTATTTATTTATTCATTTCAAACAGAGAGTTCTTAATTGTTGTGGTGCCATATGAACCTCATTGCGGATTCGGTTTTGTGTTATCAATCGTTGTTTTATTCGGCTTGGACGTGACTTAAATATGAATACAAAAGAACAGTTAGGTTCATTCAATCCAGTGGTAGATCTGGAAAGGACACCAAATGTACTTTCATTTCACTGGAATACTTTTTTAATCAAAAATTATGACTCAATACGAATTTATTTGGAGAAAGTGTTAATATTCATATTGTTTAAGTGAAAATTCCAATTTTGTGTCTAATTTTATCGAATAATCACCTTATAAGTTGAAGTTCTGTTAAAAAGATTTTAGCAACATCGCAGCAGTATTTGCCTTGTTGCAATCCAAAAGTGAATTATAAGTTCATGTAATTGACGAATCGTCAAAAAATATAAAAGAAAGTAATATTCTGACAATAAAGATCATGTTATTAGTAAGTAATAGCAAAACAAGATTCAATTTCAACAAAAGTTTTCAAGTCATTTTATATGTAAATAAATTTTATACTATTTCCCATAATTCTAGTGCTCTTGGTAGTTTTTCTTATATCTTACTTTCAAATGATCCTAAATAAATGAAAATAATAATAATAATAAAGATTTCATCGTAATCGAAGTTGACCAATTAGTTTTAAAAGTATTAATCCATCTGAATGAAACAATCCCTTGTGGTATAGCCATATTTGGCTAATTTTTTACCCGGTACCACTGCCTTTCTCTCAAATCCTTTATTTAGATATTAATTTATCGATTTATCACATATGAACTTCTTTTCTTTGATGGTTTTTTTGCTCTCTATATTTTTTAGCAAGTCGTTCTTCCTTCATCAGTTGTAAGTATCCCCACCAATGTAGTTTAATGTAGGTTACATGTTTTCTAATATCTATGTTTCTAATTTTATCACCCCTTTCACTGTTCTTGAATATTTCATCACTGTCGTCTGTATTTTATTTTTTGTTGTTTTATCAATACCCAAGATTCACATCCAAATTTATATCTGTATCCTGTTTTCGTCTATTATTATTTCTAGGTATTTATAGTGTTTAACCTGTTTGAGTGTTTCCCATACTTGTCTTGTTTTCTTCTTCTCTTGTTACTATTATGTCTTGTTCTTGTTTATTTCCATGCCACTGCTTTAATGTTCTTCTTATTTATTTATACTATTTCTATCGGTGGGGTAAATTCATAAACACTTACTCTTTTACTTATTTAATTTATTTAAACACTCGCAGTGTATACGAGACATATACATACATACATAGTTCAAAGCAAACCATGTAAACAAATCATTATAACCAGGAAGGGCTGGATTCACGGTCTATGCCGGGAACGAGTTCGTAACACTACTTTGTTCCATACTTCAACGTTTTCTTATAAATTCTTTTTCTGTTTTTGCTATTAGTGTAACATCGTCAGCAAATGCTTCCTCCGTTATATTAACTCTTTGTAGTTGTGAACAGTGGACCCTATTGATCTCGACCATGAATATTGTGAATAGGAATAGACTCAAACTTTCCCCTTGATTTCTTAATTGTCATTTCTTATGACTGCAATCTAATTTTTTTCGTAAATATTTTGTATCATCTTTTTTACATCAACTTCTTCGACCAGTATTTTTCATATGTACTATACTAAGCCTATGAGAATCACGTATAATTTTTTCTTTCTTGTATTGCTTCTTTTGTAATTTGTTTTATATTAAATACATGATCTTGGGTGATTCTTTTCATTCCAAATTCACTATGTGATTTTTGGAGTGTGTTTCGTACTAATATGATACAGGGTGCGGCAGCATAACTTCCTTTTTTCAAAAGTTAATAAAACTTATTGTATGAATCAGAAAATTTTTATTCGTTTTTTATAATACAGGCACATACATAAAGTTTTGTTTTACTGAGTTTTGAAGATCAAATCAGTTAGGTGACGTCCCCCATTCTCCATACACTGAGTAAACCGATTTCTGGCGTTTGTCATGACTCTTGCCAGCATAGCAGGCGTTATGTTGGCAATTTCTTCCTGGATGTTCGTCTTCAAATCTTGTAGGGTCCTTGGACGGTTCACATACACACGGGATTTCAAAAAACCCCATAGGAAATAATCACAAGGGGTCAAATCGGGAGAGCGGGCTGGCCACTCCAAATCGCCCCTAATTGAGATAAGGCGCTCTGGGAAGTGTTCCCTCAAAACAGCCATCGATGTTCTTGAAGTGTGTGCCGTTGCTCCGTCTTGTTGGAACCAAGTGTCCCCTAAGTCCAACTCATCTAGCCGTGGGAAAAAAAATTCCTGTAACATGTTTACATACCGGTGCGAATTCACTGTCACTGTGACTTCATTTTCCTCAAAGAACCAGGGACCAATAATTCCACGTGAGTAAATTGCACACCACACTGTGACTTTAGGTGAATGCAAAGGCCGTTGATGCAATTGTCGAGGATTGGTATCAGCCCAGTAGCGCATGTTTTGTTTGTTTACGGATCCACACAAATGAAAATGGGCTTCATCACTAAAAAAAACAATAGCGTCCTCAGGAACGACTTCCAGAAAAACCTCACACGCGTTCCTCCGAGAATTGAAGTCACGTTCAGAAAGTTCCTGCACAATTGCCATCTTGTATGGATGAAAATGAAGATCATCATGAAGTATTCTCCTCACAGAACGATCGGAAAGTCCAAGGGCAGACGCATGTTTGCGCGCAGAACGCCGTGGTGATCGCAACACTGAAGTTCTAACTAACTCAATGTTCTCCGGTGATCTAATGGGCCGAGGGACTCCAGTTCTTCGTCTTGTCACACTTGCAGTTTGTCTGAACGTAGTGACTCACGTAACGATTGATTTCCGGTCCGGGACAGGGGCCAAGGGGGCTAAATTAAAGCGATTCCGAAAGGCGCGCTGGGTTGCGATCACAGAACATCCGCTCGAAAAGTAAACCTCAACGGCAAACGCACGCTCCTCACTGTTCCAACGCATGATGGCGACTGAACTGTGCCGGGACAAAACTTTATAGTCCCCCCTCTCGAACGAGACCACTAGCACTCCGTTACGACATCTACCGACTAAATGGCGAACTTTTTAAAAAAGGAAGTTATGCTGCCGCACCCGTTACTTTCTCCAATCCTTTTTTCATAATTTTGATGTTTGTTGTTCCTTTTTCAGAATTATAATTTTGTGATTGAGGTTATGTGCGGCAGCGAAAATTTTATTGACAGTGACAAACGGTTAGACTAGCAAAGTTGAAAATATGGTTGTGGGAAAAAAAATCCGTACAAACCATTTGTTTTAATTTAATTCTCGTCTAATTTTTCATGTGTAGTCAATTTCTAGCCTTCAGAATATACGTTTTGCTTAAAATTTCACCAAAAACATTCAATTGGCAAAAGCAAAAACTCCCACAACGTTCGTTGCATAATGAGCAGTTGCCATATGTAATCGAAAAACAAAATTTCTTTCAGGTCGCTCTTTTCATTGACTGCACACTCTTTTTTTCGTTTATTTTTGCGGTTACAGAGTTTCTGGAAGGAGAAATGCATTCTGAAGAACGAGCACGAGTAGTTTTCAACAACCATACCAACAATTTCGAGTTGAATTTTTTGTGTTTTTGGAAATGCACATCTGAATTTACTTTTTTCACAATGATTGGTCTTATCTTTCGCCTTTTAACTTTCGCTAAAAGTAAAATATGATTCGTAGTCGATAAGGATTCCCAAACCTTTAACGAGAGAAACATCGTTGTCATTGATTTAAGTTTTGATTTTTGTTCAATTTGTTGCTTCTCGGAATATTTGGATGCGGTTTTTCTTGATTTTTGAACTACATTCTGTTCTTTTAGAATACTGCCTAAATATTTCTTATCGATTTAAAATTTGCTGCCCAGTTTTCGCGAACAAACTCCCAATTTTTCGTGTGTTGCCTTAACCAAAGCTTCTTTTTCTGTCTTTGGTATTTTTCTGATCTTCTGTCTGATCCTGGCTTATTTTCAATCAAAATAACTGTCTTAACTCGCTGAAGTTTTTTATTTCTATACCCCTATAAAGAGTAATTCGTGGTTTTGAAAAATTACTTAAAATCTTATACTGTTTTCCAAATAGTTTCTCAAAAAAGTTAAACAATCTTTACTAGATTGCGGGGATGTTCACAACAAGAAATTTTTTTATTAGATGAAACTATTTTCTCCCTACAGACTAAAATGTATCGTTTTCCGCATATTTTTCAATTGAAACGTTACTGGATGCCGTTAACGGTATGGGATTATAAGAGAAATAATATATAAGGAATACCCTCGAGATAGAAACTAATCTTGCTACCAATGACATTTCCAATTTAATGGAAAACGATAGATCATTCAGGTTGTCACTTCTTTAGATTGCGAGTAAAAGTTTAGTAAAATTTTCTATAGTGCAAGAGAAATAAGTAAGAACTTTTTAATAACATTACTTTCTCAAATATTTGGTGAAAACGGTAACCGAATAATAAATTTGACAGCTTTTTCTATATAAGACAGACGATTTATAGAATATGTTTTTATGTACAAAAGAAGTTGAATTGAAGTTTTTTTATATTTTGTGGAAAAGCTTCATCCCCCATCGAATGACATACAAGATGATGGTCACAGAAGTACCCAGCCCAACAAAGAAAACACAAAAGTTTTGGAAAAAATATATTCAGTTCTCAACGTAATCTCCTTGATGGGAACACGTTTCAACCATGGTTTTGAAACGGCGTTAAACTTTGGCTTCACTTCTGTCAAACATTGCAAACGTGGCATCCATCTTGCGCACAGATTTCTCATGTCCAAAGGAGACTTTCTTCAGCAGTTCTGGAGTCTTCAAACTTAAAACATATGTTGTTTATTTTGAGCACTTAACTACCGCCATCTCTAAGCTAGGCCAGGTACTTCTGGTACCATCTTCTATTTCCCATACTCTTTTCTTCACTTTCGCTTAGTTGGTTATTTGTAATTAAATCCACAATCCAGAGACTCAATTTTGAGGTATTCCAAACTGAAAACACTCACAAATGGGCGTATTTGGTAAATGTTTGATTGAAAAAAGCTCTTTAATTTCCACGTAAAAGTGAATCTAAATACTTCTCTGACATGACCTTAAGTCTTTTACGTTTTCAGCTTTTTACCACGCTTATACAAAAAACCGTCAATAACTTCATTGAACAGAGATCTCAGAGAGGATACCATTTCATTTTGTTCAATATGCATAACAAGCAGATAATTCCATGGAGACTGCGTTGGAATAATTATTAAACAAATTTGAGAATGATCTGACGTTAAAAATGTTTATACGTATTGAATTTGACCGTAAATTGTTATTTAGTTTGTAATTATATACCCAGAACAGTAACTCAAACGGGCGAGGTTCGAACACATGGGTCTTACAGTTTCCTCCGCAATGTCAAAAGGTTCAAACCAAGGTGGTTGATTAGCTTGATGACATCGGTTACTGATAGTGATGTACGACGGGTCAATCCAAAGACGAAACAGTTCATGACGACCCACTATTATAACTATGAACTTTGGTAATCAGTTTGTGTTAGATCTAGACTGTAGGAAGGATGATTAGTTAACCAAACGAGATCTTGGATTTGATTTGCTCCTTGTGGACGGTCATTAACATAAAGCGAAAAGAGGGTTACTCAGCATGCTACGTCTATTTTTTAATATCATGACGATGCTTCTCAATATCTTAAAATAATTCGCTAAATTTATTATCTCCACGAGGAGAAAAAAATACCAACAACACCCATTTCGGACCTAAGAATGTTTCAGAACTATAAACTTTTAAATATTTGCTTCCCCGTTTCTAACCTCATAGTTTCTTGATATTTAAGGAAAGTTTTTAAAATACCTCTTTCAACCATATTTTCTTGTCTCTCTTTCCATTTCTTAAGAGGAGAAAGCAATGCCACAAATTTTGCTTCTTCAGCTTTATCCTTCAAAACAGTTTTTGTTAAATCGATACAATCACTTCTTGATTTTTGTTATCTGAAGGTAAACTATTTTACCTTCAGTCTCTAAAGGATCTTGGTCATCGAAACGCGCCTCAGACAGTGTAATTTTGAGTGTTGGTATAGTGGTGGTCTCAACTTTGTATTCAGTTCATAACAAATGAAATATTTTACAAACGTAGTATGTGCATCTTTGACATAGAAGACGCTTTGACAATACTTCACATGCAGTTGTCAAAAGGGCACCTGATTCCAGAGAAGTAGATCCACCTTCGGATGGATGTGTCAACTACTAGCCATCCGAATTTTAAAGAGAATTCAACTATAGGAGAAGATGGTGTCGATTGGTGGGACTAAATGATCTAAACAAGACAAGATCTACCGAATTACCTTCACTAGATAATAAAACAATAACCAATTTCAAGCCTATTAATCTAGATTCTAGATGAAGTAGATAACAAATAATAAACTCCCTTAGAATAAAAACGAAAAGAAAATAAACAGTGAAGCCCTGAAAGCCTTAATGTTGCGTGGAAATTTCGGTGGGAATAATTGGGGTTGAAACCCTATGATCTTGTTGTAAATGTGAGACCAATCATTACTAATGGAGCAGTGATTTGGTTGTTCCGAAGGTACAAAGACTGGGAAAATATGCCCAATGGCTGCAAAAGAAATAGTTCCAAATCTCACATATATTCTCTTAGAAAATATTGACTTAAGATCAAAACAATATATCAAAAATGAACAGAAATGCTAAAATGAATGAAGAGAACTGAAATAGGACAGTAGGGGTCTAGAAACAAAGACTAAGAAAACTGGGAGCAGAAATTTATGGAATTGAAGATGGAGATAATCATTTTATCCGACAGCCAAGCAGCTATGACCTCCAAGGATCTAAGGTGATCTGGGAATACCTTATTAAGCATAAATTCAATCTCCGATAGCTTCCGGGATACACTGAAGTGATATGAATCTTAGCAGGAGTCTTCTAAACGCATTACCGCCTCAATGAGCACCTGAAGACACTAGGTTCAGTAGATATAGACAATAAATAAATATATTGATTGTTTTGAATGTGTTTTCTGCAATAAATCAATAATTAAGGATTTAACTCCCCCAAACTTTTATTTGTGACATCATTATTACAAATGTACTAATGAATATTGCTTAGTATCTGAGTGAACTGTTTTTTGTGGTCCACTCCGTATATACTTAACAGTAAGTTCAATTAGATTATTGATATACATGAATATTCTGAATCTTGATCTAAAATTTCCATTATTATGAATTATGAATTCGAGGTTGTTTTCTAATGATTCAATTAGAAAAATCGTCGGAAATCCTTCAATTGTTTCCTAGATGCTGTTCCACTTGACCTGACAACGTTCACCTGCAGTATTTCTGTCAAAAAATTTAATTAAAACCGAAGTGGCGTTCATGAAATTTTCCGTCGCTTTGATGTTTCCTTGAAACACGGTGTCGAGGAAAATAGGAAGCAAATCCTGAATAAAAGCTCTTTTGCATATATTTTGCGCCGCGCGCTCTAATTTTTCACTCCAGCAAATAATTTGAGAATTGCTGAAATAAAACAGGCATATTGGTGTTTCTGCGTTTGACGTAAATATATGTAAGTAAAATTGTGATGAGATGATCTAATTTTATTCATAAAAAAAAGTGTAGTGGATGTTTGGTACATTAAAACACACAAAGGACAATAACAAGCGCTTGTCAATAGAATTCCACGACCAAAAATGGAAATGGCGCGGTTTACGGTCTAAAGAAAATTTTTAGGTTAATTTTCAAATTAAAAAAAAGGTTTTTGACAGTTTAAGACAGTTTATGACAGTTTAAGACAATTTAAGACAGTTAAAGACACTTTAAGGCAGTTTTTGTAAAGCTAGCGCTGCTGCTTTCACAAATTAAACTTTAAACTCTTCTCAGTAGTAAAAATTCATAGGTATATAGTTGTAAATTACATTTTAGAACAGATAATATCACCTTAATTCATATAATGTAGAATAATCCCACAAGTCCGGATGGCTATAGCTTCCAGAGAGCCTCCTATAGTGTTTCACATTTCAAGAGAATGTTGATTGAAGTTTTAGTCCTCAGTGCACTAAATCTAGCGTCTTTAGATGTCTATTGAGGCAATATTGTCCCGATAGAACTCCTGTTATCTATGACATTGGAGCTTAAAGATCTAATGGTTTCTTAGCTATCGTTACAGGATGGTGATCTTCTGTTTGCGATAAATCCTCACTAGATTAAGCTGGACACATTTTTTCAGCTGCTTTAATTTTGGCTTCGGATGTTGCTTCTGGACCCTTACACTCCTATTCAAGTTCCGACTTGCTTGTCCCAGGTTTGGTCTCTGTAAGGTGACATCTCTAACGAAGAGGAAGAATAAGGTTGAGGAGTGGTAGAAAATTTACCAAAAATCCGATTTTCGCGGTTTTGATAGGAATAGTCAAAGTTAACAAAGAAGTTAGAAACGTGAAGTGACACTTCGTCGTTCTGCAAGGAACCAACGGAATCAGCCAAACACCTCATCTATGTTAGGATTTCCATAGACAAAGGCTACGATACTTCCATTCGAGCTTTTTACATCCAGGAAATTTAATCTGCATTGCCCTCAGTCAAATCACTTTGCTACTTGACTGGGGTACACTATTTTTGGAGTTCGTTTCTACGACATGCCCCTGCGATGCCAAATATTGCAGCGACCTACAACAAGTAATTTCAAAATGTCTTACAAAAGCTAAATAGTAATTACTGACTTAGTTTTTTCATCAAATACTGAGAATTCGGAGCTTATTTTAGAAAATACAAGATCTTATAGTGATTAGACTGGATTTGTGTGGAACATGGCAAGAAACGAAAACCCTTAGTCCCAATTTTTTGAATGTATCAGTTTTATCGATAGGGTCTCATTTACGTGACGAAAAATTTCCAACACAAATATTTTTCAGTTTCTTATCTATCCTAGAAGACTGGATGACGTTTTTTGAAACAATCTGTATAACTAACCACCTAAATGTCTTCAATTCTCGTAATTTCGTTTTTTAGTACTTTCAGTATGAAATAAAGAATTATCCCGAATAGCGGAATAAGCGTGAAAATTGCAAAAAAATCTGAAGCGATACATACAAAGAGAAAAAAGCGACGCTTATGTCAATGCAGTAGGGAACGTGCGGCTGGCAATGAAAAAAGCTGGGGTATCCGGAAAACAAGGGCAGCTTTTAGGTTTTCTAGAGCTCTTAAATCAGCACTTGGAGAGGAGGCGTTAGTTGGAAAAAGAGAGATATAGAACAAAAGAAAAACAACAAGGATATACATGGTTATGACGGCTAAAGTATTATCCTTTTTCTTTTTGTTTCTTGTTAAGATGATATGAGATATATTTATACATAACCACACTTATATCACCTATTATTCCATAATATACGAGGAATATACAGTATCTTCTTTATTTATTATTGAAAATTCAAAATTTCTATACAAGATAGAGCAACTTGAAAGTAAAGTGAAAAATAATGAAGGGTTAATTATAAAAAACTTTATTGTGGCATCAAAAAGGTGAAGCTTGTGGTTAATTTCAATCTTAGTTTGTATTGTAGTTTAATTCCGAAGTTCTAGATAGCTCCAAAGTATTTATGCGATCAACTTCAAGACGAATTGTATACGTCAAAGCTTCCAGAATCATTGGTTGATATTTAAGAACTACGCTCTTGAGGTAGTTGCATTTAATGTTGAATCTGACGAATTTGTGATTTATGTAACCCCACTATATGGAAAAATAAATACCCCGATAAATGTCTTTGAAATAATCAATGATTTCCAGCAATATCTGCTATGGCATGGTTCTACTGATATAAAATTATTCCGTTGCCATCAAAAACTAATGGAGCATACAAACTGTTCAAAGAACTATCTCTTTCTCATTATGTACAGTCCACTAGAAGGGACTGAGCTCCTTGAAGTAATAGCCAAACTGTTCAATATATGTTTGAAAGAATAATGGAATAATGGAACAATGCAACTACTATTATTATCCATAAAAATGCGGCATCACAAAACTACAGAATTATACACAGAATAGGCAAACTAACAAACTTGATATATATCAGAGAACAAGCAGGTTTGCGAGCTGGATTTGGAACAAATCACCATCTCCAGGTGATAAAATAATTGATAGAATAAAGTTTACAATACAACAAATACTATTAGTGTTAGTCGACTGCGAAAAACTGTTTGACTTCTTAAACACATACAGAAACAGATCTCTTAGACTATATGTTCAAGAAAACCGATTTAGATAGTAAAGGTATAAACGTGAATGAAGAAAAGCTAAACGATGTGCCGTTTCAAAATGATATCTTCCTACTGAATCCAAAGATGCCCAATACCGAGCAAAATAGTTTAGTTTAAAAGAGGATTATATCCAGCAATGGACGAAATAAGCTACTAAATGATAATGATTCCAAGTTCCAGAAAGTATAAACTAGATTAGTCCAGTCCAGAATGAACCAATTCGAAATTCTACAGGTAAATTTTTATCCAACTGATTATTCACCATGCATCGGTTGTGCATAAAATGCTGTTCCTAACGAATTTCCACATTGAAAAACATGTTCATTGACATTGAATAATACATGTTTGAAAAGCTTACACTCTATTTTTTGACATGAGTCCCCCCAAATGTTTCTTTGAATTAAGGAAGAGATAGTAATCACTGGGGGCCAAGTGTGGGCAGTTAGAGGGATGGAAGGCAGTAATCTGTACGTCTCTCCACCATACAACTAACAACACAGTTAGTGATGAATGTCCACCGGAGGCGTGAGAATCGAATAGAAGCTCCATTTTTCACCAAGAGAAGATTGAACGGTCCAGACAGCTCGTCAAAACGTGAAATAGAAGAAAGGGAGATAAGCTGCACGCTAGTCTAGCGAAATCTCGTCTAACAATGTTCCTAGCGTCCGAAGCTCCTTGGGAATCTTATTTTATTGCCGCCCCACGTACACAAGTTGTTCTGTTTTTATTGTAGTTACATTTAGACGATCCTTTAAAGAACATATAAGATTAGCTCACCATAAAGGTGTCGAGTATATTGAAAAGTCTAGTACATTATTAGTGTCCAGATGTTCACTAAACTGGATGAACCATATTCAATTATTCTTTTCTTATATCAACAATTCATCATTTCACGTTTAGTATTCTGTAAAACTCTTTCTACGCAAAAAAAAATTCTAATAAAACTAAAAAGTTTCTTTCGTTTTCCTTCCTCCTGGTGCTATATAGCCGGAAACATCCCGGTTGTGTATCATCTGCATTCTCGACCCGCGCTTGTATTGTTAAATATTTTATTAAGTTGTGGCAATTTCCGGAGAAACAACAACACAAATAAATTATTTACATAGCAAAAACAATTCGGAGGTAAAACATGACCGTAGGCATAAAAACCTGCAGGTCTTGAAGTAGGAATAGAATTTTAATACCGCGGACACTACGATCGATAAAATTGTTTGAATTATTAGTATCTCGCAATAACGTAAAATTTCCTTATTCGCCATAATTGACTAACAAAGTTAATAACTAAAAAACTAAATGGACCAGCTCGTGATCCTCAACAACACTCAACATCTTGCATTAGATCCTGAACAATTTGAATATCATCTTCTTCTTCTTCTTTTTCATCGTCTGTGGTTGTATCAATGTTTGCCTAGCTGCAGTTGAGATGATGCAGACTAGATTTCGTACCAAGTGATCGTCCTGGTGGTCGGAATGGATTCGGTTTTTATTCCTTAGCAATATTTGCGAACCTATCTGGTATTCTGTCCACGTGGTTCCTCCATTCTCTTCGCCGATATCTCGCCCATCTCAGTACATCCTGGATGTCACATATCTTCCTTATTTATATATTTATATCGAGCTGAGGCTGTCTCCTTGTCTGATACAGCTATTATACTTATCAGTTTATTTTCCATTCCATTACGTTGGGTTGAATTTTCCTTCTCTTCAGTAGAGTTGTTACATCCCTCAATCGTACCCCATCAAATGCTTGGGTGAGATCTATGAAGCACATTTAGGTTGTATTATTGAATCTAGCATTTATAGCACACCTGTTCTTAATGAGTCCCTGCTGTTCTTCAAACATACCAAATGACTAAAAGTTTTTGTACTGCACTCATCAAGCTAATAATTCGATAACTTCGTAGATCGCTCTTTTCATCTTTTTTGAGAATTTGAATCAAAATACTTCTTTTTCGTTCTGTTGGTATGCTTTTGGTATCAAGTATTTTATTGAAAATAGTCCATGATTCGTGTAGTGTGTTACCTCCATACTTTCGCTTTTTCGGAGGTTCGAACATGGTATTCCTTCCTCACATTCGATTATAACATGCTTCTGCATTAAATATTTTGGTTTTAAAAAACTGCGATCCTTGTCCGGTTTGTCCGGATTGTCTAACGAAATTATGAATTTTCTTATTTTCAACTAATAAGACATTTTAATGCAACTGACACGAAAAAATGTTAAGAAAATGAACAATTATTTGTTCACAAAACCATATAGTAGTCGTCGACGACATGGACTTTGAAGCCAGTTCTGTACTGTTATAATTGAAATATAACATTTCGCCAATACGCCGTTTTCGTTTAATATTTCTTTCTACAGGAAAGAGTTGTTTAAAGCATTATTTCTAGAACTACTTTGTAGAAACACCTTTTTATTCATTTGTTTGTTTATTTTCTAGAATTTTTGAGAAATTCTTTTTGGGTGTATTTACTAGATCATTTTTTGACTTCTTAGTTGCATTCTTCTCTAAGCTTTGAGTCTAAATATTATTTTGAGTATTCTACAGCAGGTTGAGAATGAGAGTTTTTCATTTGAAAACCAATAGAAATAGGTTTAGCGGCATTACTCATGTGAAGTAAGAAATATTTTAGGTTAGGCCCTGATATAGGAACAATTCTCCTCTGTAAGTCTGGAATTGTGGTGGATTTAGGAGGGCTAGAGGGTTGTAAACATAAACTTTTCAGAAAGGGAGTTCAACGAAAATTATTGATTTTATTCAATTATAAGTCATTTTACTGAATGTTTAATTGGGTGGCATGATATATATCAATACATTTGAAGTTTTATTTCAAAGTTTAGCTCAAATAAGTACCTTGAGAATATACTTATGTAAATGTATTATTTTGATTACATTCTATAGAAACATCATCCCCGTTAATACATCGAAACGTATATTTCCAAATGACAAAGAAGATAAAAATCTTTTCGATATCCTATTTTGAAATGATCTCATATGAATCGACAAGTTTAAACTATATATGTGTTGTACGCATAACTGAAAGGTATTGTAGAAAATTTCCTTGTTCGAAAAATCCTCTTACCAAACAATATTTTTCCTTATATATAAAGCTTCTATATTCCTTTGTAGAAAATAAGGACCCGTTTTTTGTAAAACCAACAATGAATGCATATACATATAGATATATCCCTATTCTACTATCTGCTAACAAAGCACTCAGAAACCATGTATACAAGTACACATATATACGTAGATTGAGACATTTTTCTTTTATTTTTTCTTATTCCTATTTTCCATATTTACCTCTACGGACGTAAGTGGTAAGATTGCTTGTTCCGATATAAAAACGGTTCGAGATTTTTAGACCCGGATCAGCAACGCGTGCAAAATATATTCCCGGGGGGTTCTACAATTATAACAACAAAAAATAACAGTCGATATAAAACAGTATAAATGCCAATTATTATCGAAGCTGATAAAGACTGAAATAAGTCGAAACGTCAATTTTTATCTTTCTAACAGAAATTATTAAAAAAAAATTATATTATATTAATATCTCCATTGGCTCGCAGTCGACTACGCTAGATTTCTACATGGTCAATGGTTCGCAGTTGAAAGTGATGATGGCGCCAGTTAGCTTTCGATGGGAAATTTTTAACTACATGAACCAAATAGCGAAGCGCTTTGATGTTGTCTTCAGTTCGGTTCTCGAGCCCGAACGAGGGTTGTTATACCACTGTGATGAGACGTGATAACGTCGAAACTAGTCAGTAGTTACAAACTTCTCCTTGCAACTGCAAGCCATAATTTAGCTGGAAAGAATTCTTTTTAATTTATTTATATATTTATGTTTCGAAATCGTCTTGATTTTAGGTCTATTCTGTTATAAAATCAGTTTTTTTTATAATTTTTGAAAGACAAATGAAACTTTTATCCACTTATTCATTTATTTATTTATTTATTTATTTATTTATTTATTTATTTATTTATTTATTTATTTATTTATTTATTTATTTATTTATTTATTTATTTATTTATTTATTTATTTATTTATTTATTTATTTATTTATTTATTTATTTATTTATTTATTTATTTATTTATTTATTTATTTATTTATTTATTTATTTATTTATTTATTTATTTATTTATTTATTTATTTATTATATATATGAAAAATAAAGAAAAATATAATTTTCTTTTGCGTGTTATTTTGCCGTACGTCACATAAAGTCCGTTTGTGACAGATGATCTGTCACTGTCATCGATGGGAAGCAGGGCATAACCTCGAATGTCGTGTTGTGTGATTGTGTGCTGGAAAACAATTTCATTTTTAAGTTTATTTTAATTTGTGATTTTGGAACAGACATTGTTAATAATAACATTAAATGTCGTTTCTTTTCTTACAGGTATGAAATATTTGTTTAGTACTAAATAGGTGCATACTTTTGTTTCATGTAATTTTTAGTTTACATGTTAATAACAATAAATCTCTTTTCTTACAGAGAAACACAATTGTGTTTGATTGACTGTGTCACCAAAACCACAGATATATTGGAAATTGTCTTATAAAACGACATTTATTGTTAACAAAATGGAAAAGTTGAAGTTTACTTTTCAAGTGAAACCAACAACAGACGGAAAGTCAAACTATATCGCCATAACCGCAATTGTGACTGAAGATGAAAAATATTTCCTCATTCCTGAAGAATTCCAAGCTATTTCACAGCACACATATATTCAAACTTCGAAAACTTTTATCACAGTGAAAAATACATTAAAAAAAAGACATCAAACTAGAAGTGTTTGGATAAAAACAACAGAGGATATATTAAAAACATATGTTGATGAGGATGGCAATATGATTTTTCAGAACCAATTTCTAGAGGAAACTACCAAAGAACAATTGACTGTCGTAAGCAAAACGTGTTCAGAAGATCCTATAGCCAAAATTTTAGAGAAATTAATAGAAAACCAGGAGAAAAAAGAAAAACAAAGCATAAAGAAGCTAGCTGACAAGTTTGTAATTGAAAAATTTGATGGAAAGAGTTCAAATGCAAATCGGTGGATGGAAGTATTTGAAAAAGAATGTGAAAGGTTCAATGTATTAAAAGACGAAGAAAGAATTGAAATCTTTAGATTATTTCTTGAAAAATCGTGCACTGATTGGTATTCTTCCATGATAATCAAACTTACCTTACATTCCGAGTGGTTACAATGGAAATCGAGCTTTATACAGACTTATGCAAATAAAGGTTGGACTACTAGCAAGTATGCTTTATCGTTCAAATATCAATATGGATCTTTATTAGAATATGCAGTTAAAAAAGAAAAACTTTTACTAGAAGTAAGAAAAACAATAGATGAAGGGACACTTATTGATATAATTGCCGCCGGCTTACCAGATTTTATAACTGATCGAATCAACAAGGAAGAAATTTTACATACTAAAGACTTGTTTAGTGAACTTGGAAAATTAGAACATTTGGTTGCAAAGAAAAAAAATATTAAGAAAAAAGACGATACCAAGCAAGTAAAAGAAAAATGTAGTATTTGTGAAAAATTAAAAAAGGGTGTACGCTATCATTCAGAAGATTCCTGTTGGTTTAGAACAAAATCAGATACAGAAAAGGATAAAAACCAAATAAAGCTCGTTAACAATTCAGAATTGGAATGTGAATTGCAGTGTGAAGATCAAAAAAACTAATAATGCCGCCATAGTTTTTGGGATCTATGACTCAGGCTCTAATGTCTCATTGATAAATTCAAGATTGTTAAAAATAAATAATAAGGAAACCAGTCACTACAACAATACTAATTTGAAAACGATTAATGGCGTTAAAAAGGCAAATGGCATAATTACAATAGATATAGCCATTTTTGATGTGGAAAAGAAAATGAATGTTTTTGTAATAGACAAGGAAAATTTCGATTATGACTTCTTAGTGGGACTAGATTGTATAAAAGAGTTTTACCTAGTTCAAAATGCAAACTTAGAAATTAGTCAGAAAATACCCATACAAAGAAGTGGAACAGTTTCTAAGGAAAATAAAAATAAAAATAAAAATAAAATCTGATAATTTAATAAACTTCAATGAAGACATATGTGGAAAAGACTTTCAAATTTGTATTAATCATCTAGACTTTGAAAAACAGGCATTTATTGATGAATTAATATCAAAAAATAAGTCAGTATTTGCAAAGGACAAATTTGACATAGGAAAGGTAACGGATTATGAAGCACACATAGACCTGTTAACAGAAAAATATTGTAGTAAACGTCCATATCGTTGCACAATTGAAGACAAGAAAGAAATTGAGAATCAAATTGCAAAATTATTGGAAAAAAATATAATAGAAGAATCATATAGCCCATTCGCAGCACCGGTCACATTAGCATATAAAAGAGAAGAAGATAAAAAATCAAGATTGTGCATTGATTTTCGAGACTTAAATAAAATAGTTGTGCCTCAGTCACAGCCATTCCCTCTTATTGAAGACCTAATATTAAAGACAAGGGACTGCAAGTTTTTCTCAACACTAGACCTAAATTCAGCGTTTTGGTCTATACCTTTGCGTGTAACTGACAGATACAAAACTGCATTTGTGACACAGGAGGGGCACTACCAATGGACCTGCTTACCATTTGGATTAAAAACATCTCCAGCTATATTCCAGAGAATAATGTGCAATATCATACGGAAGCACAAGCTGGAAGAGTTTACGGTATGTTTTATCGATGATATTTTGCTATTTTCAAAATCATTTTCGGATCATGTAAGACATCTAGAACAACTCTTTCAAGCAATTAAAAATGAAGGTTTGAAACTAAAATTCTCTAAATGCACATTTGCAGCGGATACAGTCAAATACTTGGGTCATGTGATACAAAATAATTCAGTTAGACCGTTGAAAGACAATTTAATATCAATAAAAAACTTCCCGATTCCAAAGAATCAGAAAAATGTGAGGCAATTCCTGGGAAAGATAAACTTTTATCATAAGTATGTGCCAAATATAGCAATAAAGTTGGAACCATTATATAACCTTTTAAGAAAAGGACAAACCTTTAACTGGACCGAAGCATGCCAAGAGTCATTTGATGAAATGAAACAAATATTATGTTCTCAACCGGTATTGACAATCTTTGATCCAAACCTACCTATTCACATATACACAGATGCCAGTATACTAGGAGTAGGAGCAATACTAAAACAGCCACAAGGAAATAATGAAGAAAAACCAGTAGCATATTTTTCTAAAAAGTTAAATGAAGTCCAAAAAAGAAAGAAAGCTATATATCTGGAATGCCTGGCAGTCAAAGAATGTGTAAAGTATTGGCAACATCTATTAATGGGTAGGAAATTCATTGTCTTTTCAGATCACAAGCCATTAGAGAACATGAACATAAGGTCTAGAACTGACGAAGAACTAGGCGATTTAACATATTACTTATCACAATATGATTTCCAAATTAAATATTCTCCAGGAAGATACAACACTGAAGCTGATTGCCTGAGCAGGAACCCAGTGCTTGATCCAAATGAAAACCTAGAGGATCAGTTGAAAGTAGTGAATACAATAACACTAGAAGATATCTTAAAAGATCAAATTAAAAATGAATATATACAATGCAGAAAAGGAAAGTTAGTAAAAAGAAATAATGTTTACTACAAGCAAGTAAAGAAAAAGGAAAAAATCATTATATCAGAGGAATTGAGCATAGAACTCATGAAAAATGTACATACAGATCTAGGCCACATAGGAATTAAACAGATGCAGAAAATGATTAGCTCAGTGTATGCAGCAGAAAATATGACTAAAAACATAAAATTAATCTGTGAGGGTTGTATAGTATGTTTAAAGAATAAATCAAGAGGACATAATAAATATGGACTGATGTCTCATTTGGGTCCTGCTACAAAACCTTTTCAGATATGCTCTATTGACACCATAGGAGGTTTCGGAGGTTCCAGATCAACGAAGAGATATTTACACCTTTTATCAGATCATTTCACCCGATATGCATATATTCTAACATCAAGTACCCAAAATGCAAATGACTTCATAAAGCTGATAAAGAATTGTGCAGAGAGTGATAACATTGAATTGATATTATCAGACCAATACCCAGTTATCAACTCTAAGGAATTCAAGAGATTCTTGGATGAAAGTAATATTCCCATAATTTTTACAGCAGTGAACTCTCCTTTCTCAAACGGCTTAAACGAGAGATTAAATCAAACATTGGTCAATAAAATAAGGTGCAGGATGAACGAACATGACAAGAAAAAAGCATGGACATCTGTAGCTCACAGTTGTGTACAAAAATACAATGAAACGGAACACACTGTTACTGGATATACTCCAAAGTACCTTCTTTATGGCACAGATTTCACGATTTTCCCAAATGAGCTGAAACAAAAGAAGTCTGACTACGATTTAATACAGGCCAGAGAAAAGGCACTGAAAAATACAATCAAATCACATAATTACAACAAGACAATTTATGACAAAAACAGAAAAAATATAGACTTCAAAGTTGGTGATACTGTTTTTGTAGAAAATGGAAACAAACTCAATAGGAAGAAGCTAGATGAATTGAGACTTGGACCCTACAAAATCATAGAAAAAATTTCAAACTCAATCTTCAAGATAAGCACTGACCATAGAAGATCAGAGTCAAACTTTTTCCACATCTCGAAGCTAACGCCAGCTCCTGCCTACTTTTGAAGACATGCATGTGAAAATATAGTCTCCTATTTTCGCTGGGAGGGGAGATGTAAAGAAAAATATAATTTTCTTTTGCGTGTTATTTTGCCGTACGTCACATAAAGTCCGTTTGTGACAGATGATCTGTCACTGTCATCGATGGGAAGCAGGGCATAACCTCGAATGTCGTGTTGTGTGATTGTGTGCTGGAAAACAATTTCATTTTTAAGTTTATTTTAATTTGTGATTTTGGAACAGACATTGTTAATAATAACATTAAATGTCGTTTCTTTTCTTACAGGTATGAAATATTTGTTTAGTACTAAATAGGTGCATACTTTTGTTTCATGTAATTTTTAGTTTACATGTTAATAACAATAAATCTCTTTTTTTACAGAGAAACACAATTGTGTTTGATTGACTGTGTCACCAAAACCACAGATATATTGGAAATTGTCTTATATATATTTTGGAGGTATACATTTTGACCTTCAAAAATTATAAAAAAACACTCAAACACCTGAAATAATTTCGAAATTTACTATTTCGAAAATATATTCTGTCGTTTTTCAAGGGAGAAAACAGCTACTTTTCTGGCTAATGCCTCGACGAATTTTGAAGTACATTTCCTTTGAAGAGCGTGATGTCAATCGATCTTTTTATCAATATTAACATCTGCAATGGCTCGTAGTCGACTACTCTAGATTTCTACCTGACCAGTGGTTCACAGTTGGAAGGGAATGGAGAGACCACGTGGACAGAATGTCAGATGACAGATTGGCGAAGATTTCAAAGGAAGAAAAACCGAATACATCTCGACGACCTATAATATGGTATGAAAGCTGTTCTTCATTGTCCCAGGTTCATCTAGGCAACCATTGATGCAAACACTGGACTAAGGCCTAACGTATGATGAAGAAGGAGAAGAATTCTACAGAAAATAATTCTCTGTAGAATACCATACGATTAGGAAACTTTCTCCGATATTCTTCCAAACATCTTTTACAGTTTTCTTCACAAAAAACTAACAAAAAAATATTTTCCTACGGCCATTTATATCACACATGTACTAAGAAATAACAAAACATACATGTTTTGAAAATGCTTCTTTTTCTTATGTTATATATGGTCTCGAACGATAGAGGGAATACGCGAATACAATATGAATCTGGCTGGATGCCGAAAGGTAAAAGGCCAAATTTAAAAAGAACGAAGAAGTATACAAAATGATTTTTTGAGGTTATATTAATGTTTACAATAATAAGTTTGTTGTGATTTGTGTTCAAATACATATTAGTGTTTGCAAGATAAATTAAACGTTAAAATTAAGTTTTATTACTATTACTGGGTAATGTATACAGTAGTTGAATAAAAATTACTATTACAAAATAAAAACTTTTTGTAGGATTTTTTAACTTGTTAGCACACGTGTTTATAAAGTTTTCAACACATGCGGGATATCGTTTAATTGATTTTCTTATACAAAAAATAAGTTTGACGAATTTTTCATGTGATCGTAGGAAAAATAGTGTACACAACTCATTGGAAACTTTATTTCGCACTCGCACTTCCCAAACTAGTTATGTAATATACTAATCCACTTTAGAATTTCGCAGTCGCAAAAAATTATAACAATTCAATTACCAGAAAAATTCAATTCCAAATTGTCAAATTTGATTTATAACTTCATAGGGAATTCTTCTTAGCCGACTTTTCTTTGAAAATGACAAAGTTTTATGAAAAATTACTTCAATAAAAAAGTTAGAACTAAATTACTGGTATGAGAATGAAATTTTTTTAATCAACTGATAGATAAAAAACTCCTACGAACTTTGAAGGTTAGGTTAACCCTAATTAACCCCCTCGTAACGTTTCGATCGCCCTGTACTTACCATCATTGAATCCTCTTATATTATGGTTTTTTAAGTTGAAGTTGCAAATAAACTATGAATTTTTCTAAATTTTATGCTTTACTTCGAAGCCCTATAACTCGTCAAGGATGCAGCTTGGTATAATTGTCCTTAAATCATCATACTTTGTGATAAGCTTCTGCTTTGTGTCGGTTATTATGCAGACACTCTGTATAGTAATGTATCTAAATATGTAGCAGCATTTGTACTCTGTTTAGTATCACAATTAACATGAATAATGTCTAACTTTCAAATTTGCTGAATAAGTTCATGAATTTATAAATAGCTCGACAATTTCTGAGTTAGTGTATTGAATAAAGTTACTGTATCCTTCGGAGTATATTCGTAAGAGAGGGTTCCTTAGCAAATTCCTCGTTTGCAAAAGAGGTTTATTAAGTTTCGAGTAGAACTGAAAATATTTACGTAGACTGCTGTTCAGATCCATGAATTGAAAATGTAACCTGGGGATTTTCGTTAATTTATTCAGGTGACTTATTCAAGAGATCAATTATGTAAAATACACGTTAAAAGTTTTAGTTTTTTATTATCAGACACTATTAGTAGCCAGAGACATTCATGATTATCATATACGTACTTAATGGTCAATCCTTCGTTTCCTGCGATCCAGATTATGCTCAAATTGGAAGAAAGTAGATTAGTTTTTTGAACCAAATAATGTATAAAACATGATACGACATGTTGCCACAAAAATGAAGTGGTTACATTAAACCAGAATGATTTTAAAGAGTAAATTTCACGAATGTAGCAGAGCTGAAATTATATCTTGTTGACTTGATGGAATCGCACTCAAAAACAAAAGATAATATCAATTTTTTCATAAAAAGCAAGGCTGTTAGCCGATTGAAACAGTACACTTTCTCACTGTAATTTCACTATACGTCTTGAAACATATTCCTTGTTGTAGTACCAAATATTTTTAGCAGAACTGTTGTATTTTCTATTTGAACAAATAAAGACACTTTTTTCGAAAATTCAGTGTTTTGCATCAGATGTCTGGTTCCAATCTAACATTTTTTATGAACGATTGACGTACCAACAATACATTCACATTTGTGGACTATGGTCTTTGGATCTTGATGGACTAATTCACTCAATTTACGAGAAGCTTAAGCAAAACCGCTAGTTTCCAATGAGTACTTTTGCTTTTGAATTTTGACAAATCCCAAAATTACTTTCTCGTGGAATCGTTGATGTAAAATTAATTTTTCTAAAACTTTTCTCACATCGGGTACCTACAATTCAATACCAAAAACAACAGTGAACAGTTTTTGATAAGCGGACACCCCAGAAACGGGATTCAATGGAATGGACATACTTCGTTTTTTGTCAAGGTAGAAAAGTCATTTTGGTGATTGATTTGTCACCAAACCATCAATGCACATGTTAACTGCATCGCGGAATAAAAACTGTACTCCGTACAGCTTGGACGTTGCTCCTACCTAGCGACCATGATCTCTTCTTATAGCTAAAATTCTTTCTTGGTGTTCAACACTTTAATGATGATGAGCTAAAATAACAAGAAGGCATGCAAAAACCTCCATAATTTTAAATCAATAAATATTAAAAAGCATATGATGAACATTTAATTAAATATAATGGAAACTGAGAACTTTTTGATAACTTTTTACAAGTAATTTGGGTCATTTTCAATATTACTTTGAAAAATATTGAATCTATATTTTGATTCTTATTTTTCATAATTCACTTTTATAATCATATTTGTTTTAATTGATTCAAATATAAATTGGTACAATATCCTAATTATAATATTTCTCCTGCAAGTGAAACTTTGAGGTTAAGAAACAGGTGGTTGGTTTATCGATTCATGCAGTTCGTAAATTTTAACCATGACGATTACTGGAGTGTCCGAAGATGCGTTGGACTCATGGAAAAACATTTCCTTTTTCTTAATCTGCAACCGCTTTCTTGCAATTTCTCCCTTATCCCTATCAGGCAATGATTCGTTTATCCTTCTGTTTTTATTTTTCAATTTTATCATTTTATATTTTCAAAATAGTCGATGAACACATTTCCATGGCTATTTTCTGAGCAAACTCGCTCTTTGCTAGTCAATGTACTGACTGTTTTAGCTTGGCGGTTTCAGATTTTGCTTGAATAATGTCAATAAGGATTGGGAAATGTTCATTCGAATGGATATTGGATCCAAAATGCGACAACGCATCTCCCAACACGAGAATTCTTCAGACAGTTAATTCAATGGCCATTTAGAGACATTTGGTGAACTTTCTGATTATACCGCTAGCTGTCGCAGTGTTTGGCCAACCAGAAAGCTCGTTGTTAGTCTAGAGTTAATCAGGTTTTAAGATATGGCAACTCTGAAGTAAATGGTTGCTTGTGTTTTTGGAATAACTGGACACGTCGCCACGTTCCATTAGAGAAGCGTAGATCAGTCAATTCAGAATGGTACATCCGCATTTATTTGGCAGAAGCTTTTGAAATAATTAGGCAAAAACGTTTTTGAACAGTCCCAACAACGTTTTTCTCGTGGATAATGCGTTCAAATCACTTATGGAGGTACCTCAATTGTATTGGAAAAAATTCTTGGTTCAAGAGCATGAATTCATCTTGATGAGGTGATTTACATTTATCTATGTAAAAATATAAATAGCAACACTCGTACGACCACGTTTGAGCTCTCCAAAATCTTACTGTCGTAAATTATAATGCAAAGTCTCGGTACACATTGTCTAATTTCTCTTTCATTTGCTTTCAAAAATAAATATTTAATACTGTCATTTTCAGAGAAATTTCACTTATACGATTTTCGAACAGAAACTAAGCATTTCCAACTTGACTGATATATTGATAATGATAAGGTATTGATAGATTGAGGTCGGAGCCTTTCGTAATTATTCCATTGAATTCCTCACTTTATTCCGTTCCTTTTCATCTCCAAATCATAAAATGACACCATATCCAACATATTTGCAACTATCATTATATTCCATTGACTGTTTTTTTCTTTGAAGTTACCTGCGTATGAAGTAGTTTGAAGTAGAGCTCGGGAGATTCTCATAATTGGATTTCATGATTACTTCTATTTGAATATCATACGTTTGATTCTAAAGGCAGATGAAATCGAATCAATTATATTATCTCGAAGAAGGAATTGTGGGAAATAGCCACGTGTTCGTATTATGAAAAGTAACAAGAAAATTCACAAGATTAGTTCCGGATTTTCGAATATAAAAGGAAATTCCGTTCGCTTTCTTTCGTTATCTTATTGATTTGTTCTTACTCATTTTTTGAAATAAAAATATTAATTTCTACAAGAAAGTTTCTTCAAATCATTCACGTAATCTCACCAAAGAGTATAGAAGAAAAAAACACATTTCCATACAATAAGTGAGCTGAAAAGTTAATAAGCTAGCATAGAAAAAATATTTTTTTTTTCTATAGACTTTAATTTTGTTGTTCAACATAGTTTTTCATAGAATTCTATGGACAGAAAAAGTCGCTGGAAACTATTATTTATCGGGGGTAAATTTCAAGCATAACAAGTAATTTTGTCATAGTTCTATGAGTTTTATAACCAATCGAGTCCCTCAAACTAACCGACGCTACAAATCTCGTGGTCATATTTTTAAACATTTCATAATAGAAGATCATCGGTTTCAATTCTATTTTCATAATCTTGATAGAAATTTCTTGTTTCATTGTTGTGTTTCCATCTTCTTTTAGCATAGATTACTACAAAAATTTTATCACCTGCGAAATAACAACCTCATTTTTTGATTCGAATAAAATCAGAATTTTGATCATTTTTTTATTTCTAAATCGTTTAACTTTTCCCGAACCTCCCCATTTCAATTTTAATATATGTCAAAATATAAATGCTCGTTTTTTGCATGTAAAATCTTATATAGAAGCGGCATTGGAAGCAATATCTACCCAAATCTATGTAACAAAGAGATAACCAAACATTTTTTCTCTCAATAAAATTTCACTTGTACTTTAAATCTGTTGTCAGTCCGTATTTCCTATTCTGAATCAGAGACGGATGATGTATGATGATCCGTAGTTGCTTTTCTATTGTTATCTTTCATATTTTCACAAGTTCTCAATTTTCGGTTGCCACTACTGTGTAGTATGATTTCTGTAGTACGCTTTTTACTTTGTATTAGAAAATAATTCTGTTTCCATTCCGTCTCCATTTCATGTATAACAATTGAACAATTACAATTCAACTTTACGTTTCAAAAGTTCAGAGCTCTCTTCCCTTTCAGATTCCCATTAACGCCGAGAATAAAAAATTTTTGTTTTTCTTTTTTTTTCAAAAAATATTAAATTTCATAATTTTGGGACTAAAATAATATTAACATTAATATTATCTCTCTAGAAGTAATTGTACAATTGGCCGTACCCATATGGGACCGCTAGGCGCTTTCCATGAATGTTTATGTTAAATTCAACATTCTTTAAAAAAAATTCAACTCTTAGTTATTCATTTATTTCACATGAAAATTTCTGAAACACTCTAAACATAGTCCCACATTATATTTACTGCACATTGTTCTTCCTTCTTCTTTTGCCTCCACGTCGCTATCAACTCTTGAGTCGCTTGCAGCTACCGTGACTACTTTTCCTATGGATTTCGATGGTTTCTTATATTTTGTAAGATATGTCTGTAAAAATCAAATTTTATCATGATATTTTCTAAAATACTAAGACATATCTACCTGCACTATACTTCTTCTCGAGTTGGCTGAAGTTTCTCCCAGTTTTTCTGCACAGCGTCCATACGTTCTGTATTGTAACATCCACCATATAAGTAAAGCTGGGCCAGTACTACTTCTTTCCACGGACGCCGATGCGGTAACTGAAATTATTTTGAAGTCGATTCTAAGTGTTTAGACAGTTTATAAGTATCGTACCAAGATACGTTGTTATCCATCAAATCGGTTCTACCCATGTTTTTGTTGTATTGTAGAACAAGGTCTGGTCTAATCACAGATATATTGTTTCGATCTCTCCTAGAAAATCTTCCGACAGGTTTTATTGGTGCCACACCGAAATTAGTGCTGACCAATGTCACAACGCTGTTGTCCATCCACCTTACGTATAAAATCCCACATGTTCTTTCCAAAGCCGAGCTAATAGCGCCTCTAGCTCTTTTTGAAAATGTCTTCTTGTCTTCAACTGGAAAATCTCGCGGACTTCTATTGTCCCTAATTGATCCCGTTCCACTATAGCCGTTGTTCTTCAAAGTATTCAAAAGATTGGTACCAGAAAAAAGATTGTCGACAAAAAAATTATATAACAACGAAATTTTTTCTCGCCTAATCATTTGAACAAGTAGTGCTACAGCTTTGCCAAAGAGTTCTTCGTATTTTTTATGGCTCTTGGATTCTTTCCTTGATAAATTTCGAAATTTATCAGGTAACCACTAGGTGTGTTGAGGCTCCACACTTTATAACCAAATCGCACAGGTTTTCCTCTTATAAATTGTTTGCCCCCGTGCCGGCCGTAATACTTTATATTGACACGTCGTAACAAAGATTTTGTTCTGGTATAAAATGGTGAACAAACTTTTGTTTTTGAGCGTCTGTGAATAAACGTAACTTGTCGGATATGTCTATAGTGTTATTATCTGCGAAATGTATAAAACGGCAAATTAGCAAAAATCTGTCCCTTCGCATACAAGCAAACAAGCTCGTTCCTCATATCTTTGGCTGTTTCCCAATAGCTTCTTTTGGAAGATGAAGGATTATATCCACTGAGTATAAGAATTCCAATGAAAAC
This sequence comes from Diorhabda sublineata, assembly GCF_026230105.1. Taxonomy (NCBI): domain Eukaryota; kingdom Metazoa; phylum Arthropoda; class Insecta; order Coleoptera; family Chrysomelidae; genus Diorhabda; species Diorhabda sublineata. The sequence goes on along the minus strand of NC_079481.1, from coordinate 12,672,254 downwards.
TTTAAACTCTTCAATAGAGATATTTGGATCAGGACTGTTTTTGAAAAGAGAGTAATTTTTTGTTTGAAATGCTATTGCATTTAGCAACTCATTTGAGAAAAAGAGCTCAAACATTTCAACGCAAGTCGAAGAAGTGTATGCACTGTAGTCACCTGGTAAAAATTCTTCTGAAGAAGGTGTCAAATCTCCAATAGTAAATTGAAAATACCTCCAATTCTCGTATTATCCGCAAGAACAATTTCTGCCCCAGTATTTAGTTGTCTCCTACTAATATTGTCAACAAGACCACCTTCATCTTCATCTCCCGAATCTTCGTCAAATAATAATACATTGGATTCGGGAGGTTCTATGTAAACTGCCGAAACTACTTCGCTATCAGACTCATCATAATCTTGATTCTACTAAAAGAAGAAGAAAATATATTTTGAACCATTTTGTCTTGCGAAACGCCTAGTGGTCCTATATGGGACCACTCATGTTTACAACTAATTAAAAAAAAATACATGAATCGGATGTCCATTTTTTACATTAAACAGAAAATAATTCGAGTTTAACACAACCGTATAGAACTACCACTAATTCCAAGTAAAATGCATTCCGGTATACGAAGGGATACGAGTGCCAGCTATAGACAGCTCACAATCCCCTCCCCAGAAAATTGTTCTGAAGGCGATATAAGGGTGATGAAAAGCTAAGTGGTTGCTAGGACCGTATGGTGCCGCTAGGCGCTAATGGGTTAAATACTTTGTTTTTGTTGTAAAATATCCCAGAAATTGTGGTAAAGTAAAAATCAGTTAAGCAAGAAAAATAACTTGGAAAATGTTTGTATATAGAATCTTAATTTAGTACTGAGCACAACATATTATAAAATAACAATTTGATTTAATAATATTCATAAAATGATATTAATAACTTATTCCATCTAAATATTGTCAGTAAGTATGTCAGTCTTGAAGAGCATCGTCTATACGACGAATTAAAATTATCTGTATATGGTAAAATCCGGTTCTATAGGAAGTCGACTATAACTTAGTTATTTTCAATGTACCCTTTATGTCAATACATTTTTGAAATCTACGTAAAATTTTAGTATAATTCTCTCTTAAAATTTTTCTCGAAAAATGTATACTGTTTGGGTTATTAATTTTTTTGTAAAAAAAATTTTACCATTGCAGACCCTTATAAATTCTTTTTGTACGAGGATACACTTAAAGATATGAAAATGGTTTCTTTTTGGTTGCCTTTAGCAAGGTCCGACGTATTTGACTATAGATGAAAACACACAGGGTGTGTCATTTATTACAAAGCCTACTAGAAGTATACATTCAGTGTACACCTAATTCCTCCGATGTGGTCCCTAGCGACTATTTTATGATTCTAAACTTAAACAATTCAGTCGCCGAGTGAAAATTTTACTTTACGAGAAAACAATCGCCGCCTTGGAGACCTACTTTATATACCTCGAGAAGAAGATGAAAAGTTTGTCCAATGAATCGTAGTAAAAGGAAACTATATTCGAAAATAAACCTCCTCTTTTCCAAAATTTGTGTTATTTTTTTGGTTCAAGCTATGGGACTTCTCGGTTAATCCTTGTATACTATCCATTTTTCACTACCACTTTGAATGAATGAATAAATTTTGGTCTTCCATCATACTCGATCAGTTAGATATGTCTTTTGGGCAAAATAAATCAACTTTTTGTCAATAAAAATTTCTTGGAGTAATCCTTATATTCACGAATTTTCGTAAATCTCTCCGTGTTTTCATTAACGAAGCCTCTCCGTTTGAAGCATAAAAAACGAATTATCTTATAAGTTTATTTCCAAGTTATGTATTTTTTGAGTAAGATATTTGCAAAATTAGACGCAATAATTAATTTTCAATCTTGTTAGATCTATCGATGAAATCTTACTTGAAAAATAAATCCTGAGGTTTCTTATATTTTTCATATTTCAGTTTCTAAATTTAACTTTGTTTTATAAAAAAAATTTTTATAATTATTTCTTGTACAAATATTTACACATGTTTGATATTCTCCCAACGTTTATTAGATCCACATTATTCATCACCGAATCAAAAGAAACGATCAAATGCAAAATTTCGAGTTTTTTTTAATGAAGAACATTTCTTGAAAATTGTAGATTGTTAATTCTTCATAAATTGCGAACCGTATTTTTTCATAAAATAGTTTTAACGACAGTTTCACCTGAAACTCAAAAACTGACTATGAAATCCAATTTTTAAACACATTCATTCAAAATTCGAAATCGTTTTTTACGTTGTTTCAATAAATTTCTGTTATTTGAGGCAAAAAAATATTTTGGACAGAAACAACACTTACCATTGCTTTGAAATGCTGAAGGAAAATGCATAACCTGAATAGAAATTCCAGAATTACAAATAAAAACCAATATAAAGTTCTCTATTACTATTAAATCATATTATTATTAATGTGTATAAATGTGTCCCTACAGGATTAATTATTGATCATCAATGCCACAAGTTTTTTGTTTAGGCCAAGCGAAAAAGCGTCAAAAAGGCGCCTGTTTATGAGCAATTATGAGAAATACATGACAAGTGTTGTTCTGCAGTCTTTTTAAACATATCCTAAGCCTTTGATACAGTGTGGTTTGGTAGACGGAGATTCAAACTTGAGACTCTAATTCTTCATCTCTAATATCATCTTCTCTCGTTACCCAATATCTATTCTCTGACGTGCAGCAAGGGTGTGTCTTAGTACCAAGTGTTTACCTGATGTACAAAGCAGATTCAAGATCCATCCTCAGCCGCAACATGCATGCAGATCTAAAACAATGAAGCTAAATCTATAGACGTAAAATTCCCCCTAAAAAGACAAACATTTCCATCGATAAAGATTAACAATAATAAACCAACAGCCAAAGAGTGCAAAATACTTAGGCATTCATTTGGATATTCGTTTAACCTGGAGAAAACAATTATTAATGAAATGTAAGCAACTAGGTATCAGATTACATCAATTGTACTGTCTCATTGACCTAAAATCAAAACTATCCATATATATCAAAATTAAGTTATCTAAAACCATCTAAAAACCCATATTGAAGTACGGCATGCAACTATGGGGTACCGGCAACTATAAAATATCCTTCAAAGGTTCTAAAACCAAACCAAACCAAACCAAACCAAACTAAACCAATGTGATACCTGCAGTAGTCCACACGCCCTACGATGTCCCTAAAGAGGTAATTCATCATGACATCCCCTTGGAAGAAGCCATAAATCGTTCTAGCCATCCTATCTACACGATTAAACGCATAAAGACATATACAATTAAAAAAGAAAACAAACCAAAAATCTCAGAATAAGATTTAGGTTAGATTAGATTAGGTATATATGATTTAGATTAAATTTTAAAGGATTATATTAGACAGATTGCAGTTACTCTTGAGAGTTTAAAAAAATATATAATCTGAAATCTTTGAAACAATAAGTAAGAACACGATTTGTATATCAAGTACCAGGAGCCCACAAAGTCTATTATTGAGATCACGAAACTTTTCTTTCAGTAGATCAAGTCCAAAATTCAATTACTGCGCTAGTATGCAGGTCACTTAAAAACTTTTTCACATCAAACAGCATCCAAACTAAAAAGACAAAGTAGTCGAACTGCCTTGAATGGACTGAATTAAAGGTGGATCTATTCTCTTTTGGAATTTTAAATAGTATTGATTCGTACCTATACATATACGTAAGGAACAGATTCTTGTTTTGTTTTTGAGAACAAGATCTACATTCGGATGTATAATGCATACGTCAAATACATGAAAGATAGATCGAAGTGAAAAGAGCTCTAAATACGAGGTGTGATACTAAATATTGTGAATACAATTTTATAGAGGCCCTCGTCTATCCCTGGTGAATAGTGGAATGAGTTGAAATTATTAGATCCTGGGGAAGTTTTTCACGCTTTACAAAGTGAATTTATTAGTAAAAATTTTGCAAATAATGAATGAATCAATAAATTTGTAGATATAAATCTGTAACTACAATTTTCTTGATGTTTCTGAGCAAAATGTGGATCTAGTATTAACCAAAAAACTCTTTTCAAGTTGGATATTAAGAGAATTTCGCAAGGACATATTACATACGATAGACACATAAAAATTTCAGAACCAAAGTCGTTTTAGAATTGTAGCTAGAAATCATATACGAGGTTTAATTTGGATTGTTTCAAGTTAGGATAACGTTAAATACTGGTATGATTGGATGTCATTCGACGAATGTTTTGCTTCCAACTTTGGCATTGGAACGTTAGTCATGGAAAGTAGGTTTGTTTGACTCATGTCAACCCAACATGAAAACTAACACTTTTTGTTCAACTACATTTCATGTCGTTTTTCTCTATAAAAAAGTTGCTACTTTATTTTACAAGAATTTATATCTATTGCACGCCGTTCATCACGTTTTTTGCCACGTTTTCATTTCTTTAGGTGATATTGTGGTAAGGTTCCAGCAGTCCAATGTTCAGCCAACGTTGGAAGGTGAAAATTTGCGCAAAAGCATTAAACGCATCGTGTAGTTGCAACACTGCATTCAGTCTTTCTTCTAATGTTCAGTCTTCTATTGGAACGCGAATTTTTGCGCAAAAGCATTAAACGCATCGTGTAGCTGCAACACTGCATTCAGTCTTCCTTCTAATGTTCAGTCGTCAATTGGATCGCGAATGTTGGCGCAAACATTAAACGCGGCGTGTAGTACCGGCTTGAGTGTATTGTCAGGGTAGTACTTTGAAAGAGAAATTTTGTGCTAACTTTCTAATTACTCAACGTATCCTTTCATCACAGCTTTTATATACTTTTTTCAAATATCTACTGCTGTTGCTGTAGACTCTATTTTTGAATTGTATCTTGGTATTTCAAAGTAATCCGCGCTGAATATTTCAGTGGAAACGCACGAAAAATAGCCTTTCAAGGAAACGATGCAGTATATGGTCTAAATTGAGTTAATAAACAGATTTGGAGGGATAGAATCTTGTAAATCATCATAGTAGTTTAGACTAGGAGTCTGCATCTTTTTGGTAGATGTAGACCATAGAATGAAAGAAAAATTCATAACTATAGACCATTAGAAATAACTATGTTCCTAGAAGACATCTATTGTATGTAGTAAATTCAATAAAAACTTTGATTTGGAAAAAAAGTAATGCTACAATTTATTTATCATGAATCGAACGGAATAAATAGAAAAAGGAATATGATCACCAAAAACATCGCGGCAAACCTACCTGCTTTTACCCTAGCGCTTTTCCGGCTCTGTACGTAGTGTTTGCTGTAACTACGTACTCATTCCCGGATTCAAACAAAAGCCGGCCAACGGCTTACCAAGGAAGCTGCTCGATAGTGGGCACATCTATACGCATGTAACAAAGTTTCGGCATTTATATTATGTTTGTTCTCCAAATTGGGATGCGGTATTTGTCTAAGTGAAAGAGACGATAAAACAACTATGAAACGTTTATTACCGTTAAACAAGGGGTTGGCAGATTTTCATACAGTCGAGGTTGTTTTTGGAGTGAAATGTTCGTTGTTATTATAATGGATAATGTTATGGTTATATCTTAGAATATACTTGGATATCAGATAATAAACTATAATCATTATATGAATGCCAAATTGAATAAATTCGTTTAATATATTGCATATATTTAGGAAAAATTCGGAAATTTTTTGAATTTGAATTATAATTTGAAATTTTTTAACGTAGAAAAGCAGAGGTGCGCCTAAATCGTATTTTACATTGTGCCAGCTAGTGATAGAGGTTGTCATGAATATTAGACAACTCGAGACGAAAGATTATGCAGTTCGAGATTTTAATCATGGAATGAAAAACAAAAATAAATTATATATTCACAGTGTATTTCTGTTAAAATTATTTTACATTCTAAATACATAAGAAAGTACTTTTGACAGTATCTGAAAGTGCTCATGTAAAATTCATTACAAATTCAAATGTAATAATGTTATTGTCAACTAGCCTAACGTAAACTAACCTAACCTAACTTATTCTAATATTCTTATCAGAATTGTTACAGAAAATGAGAATCACAGTTCTGGACTGACTTGCTCGATCTCCCGATATGGATCCTACAAAGCGTTTGTGATTTTATACTGACTTGAATCAACTTCTAGCTATTCTTCTTTTGAAGAATGGAATACTAAGCTGGTGCAGAACGTTCAAAATTTAATTTCATCGATGCCTGACAGGATAAGGGTCGTTTATTATAGTAAAATGACAAATACCTGCTATTTGAATGATATAGCATATCAGAAAACCCAATAAAAATTAAGAATAAAGTTTTTATTTCATTCATATTTCATTTGTTTGTTATTAAATAATGAATATTATTCATTTATAGCCTATTTTATATAAATAACTTAACCAATTGGTACCTTAAATTGAAAAAATTAATATATTTAACAAAATTATAAAACCAAATTAGAGTATCCTGTTGTTTTTTTTTTAGTTGTAGAGTGTAGTATAATTCAATATAAATATAATCAATTATCTTGTGAGAAAATTTCAAACAGAAGACACCCGTTAAAAAGTCAATCGTGGATCTGAGAACGGCGCTTGGATAAACAAAACAATAGATACGAAATCGATACCACAAAGTTATGATACGAATGAGAAAACAAAAACAGGCCTAATAAATCATTTAAGTGGATCAGATGGATAGGTTTCAGCAAAACAGTTAAGACACCCTCTCAAACGTCTAGCCTAATTACTTCTCCGAAGACATGATTCGGATTAAAGAGTGCAGATTTCGGTATAAGCGTTCAGAGTTGGACGAAGTGAAATCTCCTCTTGTGTCTTAATTGAAATTTCTGGTAGCTTTTGCCTGAAAAGTTCGAAATAATTTAAGCACCTATCATTAGCAATGAACTTTCTTAGGATTCGCAATTCAAAGTTTCGAGGCATGAGTTGGAAATACCATATAACGAATTGGGTCTATCGAAATAAATATTAAAGCGTAATATACAGGGTGAGTGACTTGATTCTCAAATTCATGGAATGTATCGGTTTCCAAAACATATTCGTTACGATGTTGTCAGTAGTTTCGGCAAAATCATATAAAATTCTTGTTCTTCAACGAATACGGATGGTGTTATGAAAATTTTTTGTAAAGTAAACTTCAATCACTTTCCAGTTTTCTATCTACGAGGGTGCATTACTTTCAAATTGCATCCGCCAAGTGTTTTTTTTTTCAATGCACCAAATAAATAATAGTAGCATGGTGACGAATCGGGACTATAAGGAAGATACTGCGTTTCTCAACCCAATTCGCTTTACTTTTACAGAAGATGCGCAGTTTTGATACCCATCTAACTGGAATTTTGCAGTAACCTAACCGTTTATTAATTATTTTCTGAACAGACGCTGGTAAAACTTTGTTTCTCGTGGTTATAAGTACATTAAAAAGCGAGGTTACGTGGTTCTGGCTGATATCTATGCTTCGTAACAGACCAGTCTGACACTAAATTTTTCGCGCGCTTACTCAAATGTTTATATTTGAACCACCCTCGTATATCTTTTAGAAACACGACATGTTAGCTGCTTATTTTTCAGGTAAACAATATGGTATATCTATGAAGAGAATCAAAATGGGCTCTAATAATACAGGATGTAATTATCTTTACAACTTCAATTGTATTAATGCAACTAAGTTTTCTTTAGTACACTTCGCCTGTGATTGTACTAAAAGTCGAGGGGTGTTATGTCCTGAGACCTTGGTGGCCATGCAATTGGGCCATCCCGTCTAATCCATCGGAAGAAACGACCAATTATTTTGTTGTGCATAAGCCCACACCACACATTAACCTTTGGGCTGTCTCTTTGAAGCTCGCCCACTGCATGTGGGGTTTCAGAGCCCCAAATTCGTACGTTGGGCATTTTATTGTTCCAGACACATGGAACGTGGCCTTATCACTAAAACACACCTTTTTCAAGAAATCTTCATCATGATCAATACGTTGTAACATGTCTACGGCAAATTCCACACGTTTTGATCGATCTGTTGGTAACAGTGCCTACTGATCCGGTGCTCATAAAGCTTGTCCTGAATTTCCGTTGAATCTGTGTATCTGATTTCGTCTCTATGAACCATGACACGCATTGAGCTTTCTGTTGTGGTGTCCACTTTTAACTATTCAGCCTTTTGAAAAAAAACTTTATTGGTTGCAATAATACATGCAAAAGACAGAATATAAATATCTTGTTAATGTTCGAAGTTATGAATTTTTGAAGTTGCAATGATAATTTTCGAACACCCTATATATTCATTAAGAAAACGCTTGAAGAGGTCTGCGAGATACTGGTTGAAGACCTCGGGCAGTACGAATTAATTTAATAATTTTTGATATTTTTTTATATTATTCAACAATCAAATCAACACTAAATCATTTAGTTTTCCGATAATAATTATTCAATGTGTACTACATATTTAGTTAGTTTTAATTCACGTGACATTTATTTTCACGCACCTTCGGGTATATTTGAGGTTTTGTAGGCATTAAATATACACGTTTCAATGTTAATTCAATAATTAACATTTTTCTCTAAAAAATACCTCGACAATTTTTTATGTATTCTCTATAATATACTCAAAAATTTCTTTCATTTTCCAAATTTTTTCGAAATCTGGAATTAAGTTTTTAGACATTCGGTATCAAACTAACCCTAATCCTCACCTAGTCGTAAAACCTGTTCCAAAGAAAATATAAAAAAAGTTTTGTTTTTACCTCTTTGGTGAATAGACCAAAGTGACAAATCGACTTTTAAATGCCTTTGGGTAAAAACACGAACGAAACAAAAATGCGGGAAATAATAGATAAATCATTCCTCTTTGATAACAGCCAAGTAAGTTTTCTCGTAGTGACAGGCCCTTGGCTTTCGAACACATTGATATAATTTTTTTTGGCTTTTAGAACAGTATTTTTCTCTGAAATCTAATACCTATCGATTTTATGAACGCCCTTATCCCACGACGAGGGTTTCATCATTCTTTTTATTGAAATTATATCCGATATGAGGTGATACAATTTTTTTTGTATTAAAATAAGAAATAGAGCGCAAATTGTCCTACTTTTGAACGTCTAAAGATACAAAATGTTTGTATGCTCTCTCACTACATAAGGTATATTTTTTTCCAAGTTAGTTGTAAATATCCTTAATTGCGACATGCTAAATCCCTACGAAAAAGTCACTAGATTTAATTTCTAACGCAAAAGTTGGTCATTTTAAATTTCTATTATAGATAACATATAACGTGCAATCCAAAATTAAAAATACCTTGTATACTTAGATGATTTGAATTTGTTTACATTGCTTCAAGAATATCTAGAGATGTATTTTCCAGAAAAGATCCTACCTTCTCTTCAAGTTATATTGAAAAAATAGGCATTCAACGACATCTACGGCCTAATCTGAATAGTGAAATTAATCATCTAAAAAGTCTAGAACTAATAAAGTTAGAAAGCAGCGACGAACTAAGTGTACATCATGATGGCTATTGACGAGTCAAAAAATTTTCCGCAGGCTCGAAATGTATCTCTCTGGTACACAAATGGTTTGAGCTAGCTAGCGCAAAGAGCTGCATTTGTAGACTCTTCATACTACTAGGAATATCACTCGACACTCTTCAGATAGAGTTGCTAGCTATGACCTAATGTTTTCAGGAGCTTTTGGATAGAAATAACACCAAGGTATACTGGATAATGAGGACCTACTGTGTCATTATGAGATGTCATATCAATATTAAACTGAACGGATGGATAAAGAATCAGATAGAAAGATACTCCAGGTCTATGACAATCCAAAAGATTTATTACCAAATCAGCTGAGTTTGAAAAATGATTTAATTCCATTTTTTTTATCTATATGAATGTTTCAAGTATCTGTAAACAACTCAAATAGCACTCGTGAAATTTATGATGGGAATAATTCACAGTCTTAATTCACATAATCGATTGTTTTTCATAGATTAGTTCACCACAAACTCTCAAGAACCCGTATGACGCGTTCACTATTAAAAATGTCAAAATTTATGAATGTCAGATTAGAAATATTCAATTCAGCGTTGTCATATCTCAAAACTTAAGTAGCAGCTATCGTATTCAACTACAAATCGATTCTTAATTCACATAATCGATTGTTTATTATAGATTTGTTCACCACAAACTCTCAAGAGTTCATAAACTTTGCAACTGACGCGCACTAATATTTTGTTGATATTCCCTGTCGTACGTTAATGTGTTTTACTAACTCTGTCTACCCCTTAACGTACATCCGGTTCCGGCGACTAGACGCCGACGACAAGATGTTACCGGCGGTCTCCCTCGACATCTATTTTTGTAAAACGAAAACGAACTTGAATAATTCTCAAAACCATTCGGGATTATCGAGATTAGAACGGAATGTGAATTTGAAGGCGAAAAAATGTCTTTCGTATCGAATAATCGTTAGCGTCTCCTATGAGAGACAAAAATAAACAAATCACCTCGATGTACACGAGAACAAACTTATTTGGTGACGACAGCAACAGTTTATTTTTTTAATGCACCTCATTAAAATTGATCATATCATTTCTGGAATAGATCTTATTTTTTCCAGTGATTGACTTTATTATCTTTTGGTTTTTTCTATTCTGAATAATCGCAGAAAACTATTTATTTTCGGCTTAGTCTCAAAAGATCATATTTTCGAATTATAGGCAAAGCTATTCCAACCATCCACTTTTTTGTTTGCTGTGGGGTTTAGCATGAAAAAACACGTCCAAATATTGAGCGCATAAGCCGTTAGATGTTTCCAGAAAAACCGACAAGCCACGGATAGTGTTTGTGCAAGCACAAATTATCAGATCAGCTTAGAGCAAATAATGAAGTGATAAATGCTTGTTGGTTCGTTGGTATTCGACGTAATTAGAGTGAAGAAACTGTAAACATTAATTCAATAATTACTATCGATAATACGTTGTATTCGGTTTCTTTTTCTATAATAAGTACACATTCAAAACTTTGCTTTCTCACCTTTCCTATTTATTATCTAAAACCGAAAGGACAATTTATCTTCTAGAAATGTCATATTTAGTGAAAAGAACGACCAAAATGGAGATGAATTAAACTGTAAACTGACTCAGATGTATAATTCATTATAATCCAACGATCTAGATAAACACTTTAGAATATTGGATGGTTTAGCTTTTGATGGTGTTCAATCATGAATATTTCCTCTATTCCTACTCGAAAGAGACTAATAATAACAAAGGATTCTGCTGTTTCAGTAGCATTTTTTTGGAACTTCGTTTCTGTATACCTCAAACGGTCGTCAAATGCCATCAACTTCAGTTAATTGAAATTAAATAAAAAAATCACAAACGAAAGTTATGAAAAATAATATTTTTTTGTTTATATACTTTAAACTAGTGAAATTTATTATTATTGTCGTTCAAATATGTAAACGCCTCTGTATATCATTGTTGAAATCTAATGATAATTGTTATAGTCCCCAAGAAAGAATAAATAAACTCAAATGCGTAATATCAATTTTCAGTAAATAGTAATTTTTTGACAGTTAAATAATGCAAGATTTTAATTGATTCAATGATACAAAAGTACATGATAGTCTGGGAGCTAATTCAGTTGACAGAAATTTTTTTATTGACATGTCAGTTCTAGATTATAAAATTTGACCTTGTAGTAAAAAATACTTGATACATGCGAGGGTTTTGAAATCCGGGAGAATTCCATTCTGTCTCTAAATATGGAAGCGATCGCAGAGATCTTGGCGTTGTTACCAGAGACTTAGCTCGCACAACATAGTTTAATCTTTCGTTGTACATCACTCAATAAGTCTTCTGACTCCTCCAAGAGCAATACAATCATTCCAACGCTTCTCTAACTTTTAAATCTCGTTTGCTGTGAAGTAGGCTTCAGTTTCAGCAATTGCTTCTTTATTTGAGCTAAATTTGATACCAGCGACCATTTCTTTGAGATCAATGAATAGCTGGGGTCAGATATAGACTTTATGGTGGATGAGGAAGCAATTCGAATTGTAATTAGTTCAATTTAACAATCGTTGTCATTGAGTTGTGAATCGGTGTATTATATTGATAAAACAGTGGTTTTTTCATCGACATGAGGTCGATTTTCCTTGATTTTTGCATTTAAACGACTCAACAAATCTATGTTTTATTCACTACTGATCAATGGTCTCCAACAATATTCCAAGCTCATTCCAAAATACTGAAGCCATAACCTTCCCAGATGACTGTTGTCCCTTTGGAAGCTTCTGACGTGGTTCACGGGCTGCAGTCCACTCAGATGATGATCGTTTCGATTGCAGAATGAAGTGATGTATCCATGATCCATCCATTGTTACATATCGAAGCAAAAAATATTATTTATTACGTGTTACATTGCCAAATACATCAAAGCGTTATTGTTTTTGATCGACTGTGAGTGAAAAAATTTTTTCACGGTTAAATGTTCATGCATAATTGTGAAAACTCTTTCTGATATCTTTACGGCATCAGATATCTCACGCAATTTCAATTCATGATTAAGTATAATTCAATTCATGATTTGTGGACTTTTTTGATAATTTCTGAAGTAACCACTTCAATTGTACGTTCACCATTATCATAGTTTACAAGTCGAGTTCTGGCTAACAAAAATTTTGTATCCGGTATATTTTGAGATATTTTGATTGCTGGAACTAGTAACTCATTTCTGGTATAAATAAAAGTTTCCCAATTTCATACTACACAACCCTGCAACTCGCTTTTCACGAGATTTTCCAGTCCCTTATTTCTTTTCTTGGAGCTGCTTCCTTTATCACATTTTCTTCTAGAATATTCTCTGTTTTTCGTCTTTTTTGGTTCACTTCACCATACTTCTAATATCTCCGATCTCTCCAAATGTCCTAGCAGTCCTTTTTATGAAATTATTATCATTATCTAATTCAGCTCATTGTTCAATCGTGTCATCCATCTTTTGTCCATGTTTTCTCATTCTTTTTCAAGACTTATTTAACACATTCGAGTCATTGGTTAGGAAAATTTCGATTCTTCTGTCTTCTCCGTCATTTAATCATTAATTTTTCGTCTTGGAAAAGAAATAATTTATCTTCGAAATAAATAAAAGTTTCACATTTTCATAGTACAGACCAAAGGAAGTATAGTCTGCTTTTGTAAGATTATCTAGTCCCTTAATTTGTACCACTTCCTTGATTACTTTCCTTTCTATATCGTTCTCTTATTTTTTAACCCTTATGATTCACTGTACCATACTTTTGATGTCTGTGGTGTTTCTAAATGTCATATCTGTCATTCTGATCGAATTACCTCAATTATTGTTGTATCCTTATTCATCTCATTGTTTAGTCAACTCATCCATCCCTTATGATTCACAGTGCCATACTTTTGACACCTGTGGTTTTTCTAAATGTCATAGCTGTTACTTTGATCTCAATTATTGTTGTATCCTTATTCAGGTCATAGTTTAGTCAACTCATCCATCCCTTATGGTTCACTGTACCATACTTTCGATATCTGTGGTTTTTCTAAATGTCATAGCTGTCATTTTCATCGGATTACCTCAATTATTGTTGTATGCTTATTCAGATCATTGTTTAGTCAACTCATCCATCCTTTATCTGTTTTTGCGCTTCACTTTTGAGACTCATTTTGATTTTATAACCTTGTATGAATCCTTCTTTAATCAAGACAATCAAGAAAATATATTCACGACATTTGTTATTTATCAGAGCTCCAGGATACATATAATAGTCCATTTCCTCAATCTCTTTTATATTTATCAATTTGTCCTCTAATGGAATTTTTCGATATTCATAACGCAAAGCATATTGGATATCTAGTAAAACCCACTTCTTCCAAAGGTTTCACAACAACAACAAAATCATGATTTGGATACGTATCATTTAATAAATGAGATACTTGATTATAATTTTGGAATATAATGGAAAGATTCATTGTAATTAACAATTAAATTAAAACAATGTATTAAGAAAAAACATCCCTGAAATAAGACAATAGATATACAACTAGCATAACATAATAGAATATTTGATTGTATATGCAACCAAAATAACAGTAACGTGTATTGTCAATTGTATACTTAGCAGTATAAATAAAAATATATTATATATGTATTAGTTGAAACTATAAACGGTTATCAGGAAAATAATTCCATTAGTTCCAAATTGCACTACATAGCTACAGAAGTTGATGAAAAGATGTAGTAAATAATAAGAAACAGAAGAAAAGCGTCCAATTAACTTATTTAATTACGTAACGCACGAAATGCCGTTATATCAGATATTGTGGACGGCATTGATGACAGGTCAAAGGGATTCAGGATAAAAATACCTCTTTGTTCCATTGCCGATGACGAATAGCCGATCTTTGTGCCGAACACTCTCGCTAATTACTCCAGGTATCTCTAACGGATATCGCGGCAATCTGTGAAAGTTGCCTGCTGTGATACTTGTTGCTTCGTCACGTCCTGTGTTACTATATAAAGATGGGAATTTTCACCTGTTTTTAGATAACAGTTGATCGAATGAAATTTTCATCATTTACCGGAAGAAAAACTATTTTCCCCGCTATATTCCGCAACGGATATTGAATAACATTCTTACAGTTTTCGAGGTTCGAAAATTGTCGTATATCAAACTGCACATCTTAATTGTGTGTTAAGTAGAAATTTTAACTCAGATGAATTTGGTCAGAAATTCGATTTTCGTGGTTGAATTTAGAGAAAAATTTTGACAAAAGTATTTTTTAATATCAATTTTTCATAAAATAAACTTTTCAAGTTGAATTATTGGCTTTCTAAGTTTGGCTTTTTGAGTTCTATTTAGTCAAAAATTTTAATTTTCTACTATGATTTTGTTAAAAAAAGGGATATTGGAATGTTAATTCTGTGGAAAATGAAACTATATTACATTGATCTACCAAAAATTGATTTTTCTAATTTTTCTATGGTCCAAAACTGGCTTTTTGAGTTCTATTTAGTAACAAATTCAATTTTCTACTATGATTTTGATGAAAAAATGGATATTTGAATGTTAATTTTGTCGAAAATTGAACTAAATTATATTGATTTGACAAAAATCGACTTTTCTGATTTTTCTATGGTCCAAAATTGGCTTTTTGATTTCTATTTAGTCAAAAATTCAATTTTCTACCATCATTTTGATGAAAAAATGGATATTTGAATGTTAATTTGGTCGAAAATTGAAATATAATATATTGGTCTGCCAAAAATTGTTTTTTATAATTTTTCTGTAGTCCAAAATTGGCTTTTTGAGTTCTATTTAGTCAAAAATTTAATTTTCTATTAAGATTTTGACAAAAAAATGGATATTGTTCGAAAATTGAACTATATTATAATGATCCGCTAAAAATTGACTTTTCTAGTATGAATTAGTAAAAACATAAGTTTTTCCAAGTTTGATTTTTAATTTGATCAAAAATTGGTTTTTTTAGTATAAATGTGTTAAAAACTTGCCTTGTTTTAATAGTAATTTTGTCAAAAAATGCATTTTATGATATGAATTTGTTAAAAATTCGTTCAATTCATGTTCAATTTGTTTAAAAAACCCGGATTTCTAAGCTAAATTTTGTTCAAATAAATGAAAAATTTGCTTATTCATATTTATAACACATTATATAATCAAATAATAATTAATTCAGGTTATTATTGGTTTCTATAGTTTAATTTTCTCACAAAGTCGCTTCAGTTCATTTCGTCAAACAATTAGCTCTACTGAGCTCAATTTAGATATAAATTGAATTATTGATTGGAAATTAGTTCATAAAAAGTTGCTATTTAACTTCAATTTAATCAACAATGGGTTCTTCTATCCAACAAACAACCATTTCTAGTTTTTCACCCTACGAATAAAATAAATTTCTATACCTACTTGGAGATTATAAACTAATTTTTAATAAAAAAGTCAAAATGTATTATTCAAACTCTAATTCCTCTTCAAGATAAGATAGAGGTGATAAGAAATGACCTAGGGAACACATAAAAAATCATAGAGCTTCAATCCATCATCAAAGTTTGTCATTGAAATTATTTTCACTTCATTCATTATTCCGCAATTATGACTCAAGAATATTTTCACCTTCTTTATACAACGCGAGATATAAATATTCTAGTTCCATTTGATGAAACGTTGGAAGTATGAAAATACAAAAAAAAACAGATATTTCTTTAACGCAGGAGCCACAGCTGCGTAATTTATTCGTTTTCTAAATAATTTCCTATTTACTTTCATGAATTCTTTTATCTACTTCACCCGAAGTAAATGGCTTCTATGCAGGTAAACAAATTCGTTCCGATTAGATCTTCCTAGTTTTCTTTGCATCGCTTCACCGAGAATCCTGAACATCTAGAATTTTCCTCAGTCCTTTCATCTCAATTTAATTCGAAATGATTATTTCGTGTACAAATTCGAAGTTTTTTGGGTAATTTAATGAAACTTATTTCATGGTTTTACAAATAAATAAAGAAATGTACATTTTCTTAATAGAGTTTGTATCTTTTAAACGTATTGTATCAAATTGAGATAAATAACCTAGAAATTTAAGAATCCATTCTACAAAAATTTATCAATAAAAAATAGTAAATTAGGCAATTATTGATTTCCTAGACCTACAGTGTAAAACAAATAACCTTTTGGGATCAAAACACAATGAGTACTGAGTGCCTTGTTGTTTATAATAATAATAACAAATGGATTGGAAACCCAGTAGAATTGTCCAAATGCTCCGTTGCAGATGACCTCATGATGTGTGAATCTACGAGGAGGAATTTAATGTACATCCTCAAGGTATGGTAAAAAGAAGTGCAGTTTAGAAATCTGAAGGTTAATGTTGGAGACTCAGCAGTAGCCCAAGGAAATGAACAGTTGAACATACCACTAAAAGGGGAATCGACTATCGACATATTTAGGGAAAAAAGGAATAGAAAATGAAGGAAATAACTTCTATTGCCTTGAAACTGTATTATACACTTTCAAGGTTATGTATAGCCCAAAAAGAAATCAGAAGGAAAACTAAAATGGCGACTTATTGAAAAACTGGTCAAATAGGGATGAAGTACGTAAATGAAAGTAAAGGTAAATACCAGCGAAGGCAGAATTAGAAATAAAGCAGAAAGGAAGGAATTAAGTATTGAAATAATTAGACCTAAGGAAGCGTGAAGCCAAGAGATGGTATAAACATTGTAAATAAGATGGAAAACATGACAGCAATAAATAATTATGGTAATAATTAAAAAGAATGGGACGTGTGTATTCATGAAAACAAAAAGTAGAAAGAACTCAGCTCACACCTGTGACTAGACATGGATTTATGATCCTCATTGATGTAAATACTTTTTGTTGCAGATACTTATAGAAATAGTCATTATAAAATTATCTTGACAGTGTCAAATTTGACATATTCACATGAGCGTTGCCAAATCTCAAATGTCGTATAAATAAAAAGCTAGTATTGATATACCTCGGAAATAATGGAATCGAACTTAAAGAGAACGCCTATGGAAATGAATATACGTCACCGAGAACTGTCTTAGGTCTCATTCCAATTTCCAGTAAGCCGTCGCGCACGTTATCAGAGAGTGAACAGTAGGAATCTTTAATTATTTGGAGAAATTCCTTCCGAGCCGGTCACATCTGACTCTGATTAATTAATCACTTTGAAACAATTGAATTCCTGCAGTCTATTTACAAATACTGTCTGCGTTCCTGCGGACGCTAAATCGACTGAGGGATACGTAGCAGTTTGTTCCCTATTAGAAACCATCCGATGAAATATAAACCGTCTCGGAATATCGCAAGATATGGAGCTGAAATCGGCAAAGAGGAATTTTAACGAATTCAAACAAATAAAAAGTTCATTGAATGTTTTAAATATGTTAATAATATCATGTAGTTTTAGTAATAAATCAATGTTGTTGTTGAGTTTATTTCATGTAATTTTTTATGATGATATTTTCAAACAACACGCGCTATATACCCGCCTAGCAAATATTTTTTGTTTGTATGTGATTAAAAAGGATATTTTTTGATAATGACACCTGGTAAAAAGAAAATAGTTGTAATAGTCCAATAATTTTAACTAAAAAACTGCACTTCAAAAAAAACTGTTTGTTCAGTGTTCCATACTCTTTCAAAAAATCACCAAACTAAAAAAATCACCGGTTATAATAGGTATGAGTACTTCTTCATCCAACGCCTTTTCCTTCTTCAATATTTTTCCTTATCTTGGGTATAAGTTGTCACTGCACTTGTTTTTTGATCGACCTCTACTTAGGGTACCAATTAGAGATTTATATTTTGCTATTTTTACCAATATATTGTCCGTTATTCAACTTCAGCGTGGTGGTACAGTCACCGATGATGGCGCATAATCTGGTCGTCCAATTGAGTTGTATCCTCCAAAAAAGTCCTCAAATTGGTAACATCTAATCGTAAATTTAAATTGCGTGAGATAGCTGAGTTTACAATTATGCATGAACATTTGATTATGAGAAAACTTTACTTTCTGTCGATTAAAAACAACGTGTTGATGGTTTGGTCATCACTTCACCCCGGAATCAGAACAATCATCATCTGAGTGGACTGCAACCGGTGAACCACGTCCGAAATGTCCAAAGGCACAACAGTCAGCTGGTGAGGTTATGGCTTCAGTATTTTGGGATGAGCAAGAAATATTGTTCATTAAATACTATATAGAGTTGATGGATCGATTGAATGCAAAAATAAGGAAAAACGGCCTCATATTTAGAAGAAAAAACCACTGTTTCACCAAGATAATGCACCGATTCACAAGTCGATGGCAACGATGGTCAAATTGAACAAATTTTAATTAGAATTGCTTCCTAATCCACCGTATAATCCAGATCGGACTACTAGCTATTCGCCGATCTCTAAAAAATGCTGGCGGGTATGAAATTTAGCTCAAATGAAGAAGCAATTTCTGAAAATGAAGCCTATTTCGAAGCAAAAGACAAATCCTTCTACAAACACGGCATTGAGAAGTTAGTGGAATGCTAAGTAGATTAAATTGAAGGTATAAACGTGGGTTAATCGTGAGATTCGGTGCATTGTTTTTCTCATTGAAAACATCAAAAATTTTTATGAATAAAGCAATTGTAGAAAACGATTTATTGTTATACGAAATAGTTGCTCTGGAAAACGATTTTGAAATCCATAAATGACGACGATGAATTTGATAAACGGAATCATTATTTTGATAAAAAAAACCTTTTAATAATCGTTGCTGTGGTGTGAGTTTATTCATAATGGAATATTAAACCACACTAGAACAAGAAGCAGCTTCTTCTTCTGAGATTTGTCCAATACGGAGCCAGGATTTCTTCTTCCTGAGGTTGCCTTTCTTTCCTTCTACTCTACTTTATCCTGTGTCCTATGTAAGATGTTTTTCTTATCTTAATAATTGTCAACAGCTTTCTTTTGCGACCAATGCGTTGTTGGTGATTCATTGTATCTTCAGGATCCATCTATTGAGCGACATCTCAAGTTTATTTATCAATTGAGCTTTCAAAGTGCAAGTTTCCACTCCGTACAGCAGTACTGACCACGAATTCTATGAATCCTATTCTGACGTGGAGATGAAGCAACTACCAGCTGTTAAATAAATTGTAAGATCGAATAGTACCAACATGTAAAAGCTTGTTGTTTCTGTGCTTTGAACATAGTCGTCGCTTAAGTAGCAATAGAATTTTAGATACTTAATTAATCGCTTTTCAATCTTTAGTTTTAAGAATAGAGAGGAATTGTAGAAATACTTGAAAGAGTAATTACTTTCTATTACGAATAAATGTGAACGTTTATTAGAAAATGTGACAGAACACGCAAAAAAAACTTTTGAACTTTTTTTGTTTAGCCTCATCATTTCACTTTGATCTTTTAATTCTTTCACTGCATGAAAGAAAAGCGTAGCTATTAACTGAGGAAAATTCCTTATTGTACTCGGCGAAATAAAAAGAGTCTAGTACACAGATGAACATTCTTTAATTTTCGACGTGACTTTCATGTTTCTTTTAAAGCTTGAAAAGATGGGAAATTCAAGTAAAACAAGGTTGAAAAATAATTGTTTAAGTATTACCATTCTGTTGGAAAACGGTTCAAAACTATTTACAAATTATTTTTGAATTTTGAATGTTTTCCAAGGAAAAATATTAACAAAAAAAATATCTCGACATTTACCAGTTTCAAAATAACTGTTTTTTCAACCCGATTTTGACAGTTCCATATTTCAAAATTGGAAATATCTAGAAGTGGACACTTCTACTTAAATATTTGTCATTTCAAAAATAACAGTTTTCAAATCCCCCGAGACTACTTGAGTTATAACATTTATTTTTAGTTGTATGAAAAACATATAGAGATGAGATTCTGTACACCGGATTTTGACATTTCCATATTTCAAAATTAGCTCACAAGATCTCTCAAGTAACATATCCATATTAATTACTGTTTTTGTATTATTAGTTGTTCGATAAGTGGGCTCTTTCTCATCTTGAGACAAATTGCTGTTCAGCTTCATTCAAAATATTTCCTATATAAAGTACCACGCATATATAGCTTTATAATTATTTTTAGAGCTAATTTGACTGAACTAATAACACTTGTCGAAACTCTAAATGTCCAATAATTTTTAAAATTCGTGGACTATTTTTTGAATTCATCCATTGCAAACGATTCAAAATTCGACTTCGATTCGAATCAAAATTCTGTCTCTTCTAATTATTAGTTTAATTATAATTTGTAGACGTGGCAACGTTAAAATTTACTCTTTCGAGATTTATAGTTCTCAATATTGCACTCTAATAGGTATTCACGGTTTAAAGGTTTCGGGTCTCTACCATCAAACATTAAGAATAGCAGCTCTTGCTATGCCATTTGTTATGCTCCGAACATTTCCTAATAAATTACTACCATTGTTAATTTGAAAGTCCGATAATGGATCAGATTTTTTTTAAAAAGAATACGAAGACAAGATTTTCAGTACAAGTTTCATACAAATTAGTTATTAAATATAAATTACTTTCGATTATTTTTCTGATTAAAAGTTTTTGTTATTGCAGGGATTAACTAAGACAATCAAAAATGACGTCAACACACAAATTTCTACTCCTCCTTCTGCGGATATCTACTTATCACTTATTAGGTTTGGCGGAACAAATGGTTGAACAAAAATTCGCCATGGAACCTCAAGACCAAACTGCTGTAGTCGGATCTAAAGTAACGTTGCCATGTAGAGTTATAGGAAAAAGTGGAATTTTACAATGGACAAAAGACGATTTCGGTTTGGGAATGCATAGAAATCTTAGTGGTTTTGATAGATATTCAATGGTTGGAAGTGACGAAGAGGGTAAGTGCTATCATAAAATATCACTTTATATATTTATATAGAAAATTTATCTCAATTTATCTCAATTCTCAACGTATTCTGTTCTTTTGGACCAATATTTAATAATCATTTTTCTCGTAAACATGTCAAACATTTCGTCGTCAGACACGTCATTCAAGAAGTGAACCAAGCCCTTAAAAATAGAAGATCTGGACAGAATTATAAACTACTAAAAGACGATGGCCAACATCTCACAGAAGAACAGCTAAGTACAGTAGGATAAATCTATTGGTTACAATAATGAAATTATCATAAACAAAACTGACCACTAAAAGACAATCACCATGGTTTCAGAGCAGGAATATCCTGCATAGATACGTAGATGTAACGAATCATCATTCCTATGCTTCATTGACCTAACAAACGCGTTTTAACATGGATGTTTTGTTTACCTATTGTACAATAGAAACATATCCATCAATATAATCCAGACCATTAGTTGCCAAACTTTGTTTCATGGCACCTTCACCTTCAAAATTTTGCTGGATCTGTTGGATCCAATTGTTGACGCTCGACGCTGGCCTAAAGCGTTAATTGAGATCAACTGAATAAATTAATCATCAATTTAGACAAAACTTCGGATAAAACAAATAATTTAAGAAACTGTAAATTGTCAACATTGAAGTTGTCTACTCCAGAGCGTTCTGAAAGCGTTTTGCAGTACGGAACTGTCACTTTCACTACACGGAACACTCAAAACTCAAAACGCAACTTTCGGTATGTAAATGAATACAGAAAGAACAGCTTTTAGATGGTATCGTCTAAAAAATTATTTTGATCGATGAATATATATTATATCTAATTTCTAAAATATTATCAAGTATTTGCCTCGTAGTTTATGGCATTTTCAAAACACTAGTAAACAACTGTTGATATGGGTTTGTGTTTTTTACTATAATACCCAATTTAAAAACCTGAAAAATATTTAGTTTTGACGCTGCATTAATGTAAGAAGATGCTTCCTTCAAAATTGTACCATTTAACCCCATATGACGCTCTAAGTCAGCATCGATCGTTAAGATGATGAAATTGCACCTTATTGTTGACGCCATTATATGTACGAGAACTGAAGATGATCTTCAAAATACCTTTAATATCGCAAGAAAATAGTAAAATGGACAGAAAAAACCATTAGAACCAGAACCAGTTATGGAAACGTACAAGATGATGTAAGAGAACGAGTAGCTAGAGTAAATAAGGTCGCGGGATGTCTTCAGAATGTAGTATGAATATACAAAACAATCACACCTATAAATGAAAAAGGCCAAAAGCGTCGAAAACCAAACAGTGCAAATAGACTGCAGAGACGCAAATTCTCAAGCGAATCTCGAAACTTCTAGATCGGGAAAGAAGCGAAAATCTATATGATACCATAAGAAACAATAAAACTGGCAGATAAATGGAATTCAAGATGAGAGACTGGTAAAAATAGCAAGGGATAAATCTGCAACTGGAGCACGGAGTAGAGGTCGACCAAGAAAGAGGTGGAGCGACAACCTGTAGCCAGGACGTAGGGGAGATATCGAAGAAGGAACACGCAATAGACATTAATTATTTACAACAAATACTGTAATAAATCGCCTTCTATAAAAAAATATCATTAAAGTCGCGTCTGCTATTTATAAAAAATAGATTAAAGGAGCCGCACGAATTCGCCGAATTTTAAAATTCCATTATAACGACAGGGCCGAACCAAGAACCCATTTCGTGAGCTTGTTCATAACAATATTTAGGAAGAAAGAAGAGGAAGAAGCTAATAAGCTACCATAACATTTATACCATTGAATATTAAATTAATTCGAATATAAACTATTTGTAAAGTAACGTAAATTCGAGTTTTCATTTAACTGATATTACATTGAACTTAGACCTTATGCGGCACGTGAGAATCATCGCATTTCGGGACCGTTTTTATAGTAGTCAATAAAACCGGTCCAGCCATCATATCCACAATAATAATAATATGACGCGGCGGTGATAAAAACAGAATGGCGTACAAGAAGTGAAAGGAGTTAGTATTAGTGTATTTTCAGCAATTTGTACGAAATTTCAGACCCTTATGCTTAAAACGGATAGACATAGAATAGAAAGATAAGCTTTAATATGTCAGTGAGAAATGAATAATTCGCAGGACTGAAATGAAGGAATTTTTATGTTTCTTAAAATCATGATAAAGTCATCTTATCTCTTCGATTAAATTATCAATCACAAACAATATTTTTGGAATTTATTTCCGAAAACAAGAAACACACCGACCGGTTTCGAATTTCGGTTTAATATTTCGAAAATGTATTCTGCCGTTCTACTTTCCTGGCTAATGCCTCGACGAATATTGAATTACATCTCCTCTGAATCCACCTGTTTTTCGATATTAACATCCCCAATGACTCGCAATTGCAAGGAGAGGTTTGTAATCACCGAATAGTTTCGACGTTATTACGCCTAATCAGAGTGGTATAACAAACTCTCGTTCGGGCTTGAGAGCCGAACTGAAGACGACGTAAAAGAGCATCGCTATTTGGTTCATGTGATTGTGCATTCCCCAGCGAACGTCAGGTTGCAGTTACAAAAAATTGTGTTCCGGCGCCAATGGGAGTTAAGTTTGAACGTGTTCTAATGTATCGTTTACCAACTTCCAACCCCAGTCTGTAGGGTCTAGCTGAAAACTAAACTACAATTGAACTTGATAATAAACTCGAGAAAGATGTTGATAAGCAGTAACTAAGATTGAAGGAAGACAAAACAATTGAACATGCATATCCCTAGGTGCTACGTACATAGAATAAAGACAGCGAACGCCGCTCTTCTAAATTCTTGTCGAATCAATTTTTTTTTAAAAACTTCAGCACATTGAACTAAAGTTTGTTTTTCAAACATTTTGCAAACTGTTATTTTACTCCTCCTGTAAAATTTTGACACTTTGTAAAAATAGATAAACTTTTTGATGAATGGATTTCCGGTTTGATATTTAGCTTTTTCTGGTCTACATCTTCACCAACAATTGGGAATTTATGTAACTTACCTCTTATTTTTTGGTCTAATTTAATCGGACTACGAATATTCAAATTAATAAATTCTCGTATTCTAAGGTTCTTTATTCAATTTTCGAAATAAAAATTTCTTAATAAAATAAAAACATAAAACAATAACTCGATTTTCTATTGGCGTATATCATTAATACTACATCCTAGTATCGCGACGAGAATTGTACTGACAGTATCCCGTGGGACACATACCGAGTTAATGTGTCATAGGTTATAGAAGTGGGTGAAGTTATGCCCTAGCTGGTATTCTGGTTTACGGGTAATAAGCCCCTTGGCGACAGACAGGACGTGGAAGGATAATGTCTCGACGCGACGCTCAACCAATCTAATATATTAAATTCACTGATTTTGTCTGGTTTCAAATAATTCTCTTGTTCGGCTTTGAATACTGTGTGTTAGGGTGAACGCTCGACACTATACGGGCATCTATATACATACAGGGTGTTTATAAATACATGACGTATAAAATTATTCCAAGTCTTCCTTCAAAGTAATTTTCTCAGCTTACAAAGATATCACCACCTAAAAATTGGGTGTAGGAAAGAAAAAAAAAGCCTCATCGTAAAAGAAAATTATGCAGTTTTATAGAAAAATCTTATATCTTAAATTATAACGATCTTCAATACGGATTTTTTTACTGAGAGAACCGCAAATATTTTTCAGTTTTCTATCTATCCTAGACATGGAATCACCTTTTTTTGAAACACCCAGTATAGTGGATCAAAACTGCTATTAATTAGTACAGTTAGTGTAGAACATTTTTTATTGGAGTGTAGGATTGGAAACCTTTTCAAAATAAAGTTTTTTGTGCCGACCGCACATCAAAATTTAAGTTAAATATTTGGAAATATCATTATATTGATTGTGTCTTAATCAGAAAGAAAAATCATGTTGGTTTTCATTTATCTAATCCTCCTCAGATTCTATTAATGCATTATGACGTTTGACATGCAAGCTACAACAATGAATGAATGTCAAATGCCGACTTCAACGTGTTGTAATTCGATTTTTGGTGTAGGAAACCATTAAAAATACGGAAATTCTTCGGCTTTTACGAAATTAATTCGTTAGTAAGAGTCTTAAATACTGCATAATTTTCTAAGAACCCGGTTATTGCTTGAAACGGAAAAACATTTCAGGACAATTCTTCTCCAGGATAATGCGCGAACTTTACCGCTCGTCTCATGTTCGATACAATATCAGAACTGTGAAGGTGATATTAGATCATTCCCTTACAATCCGGATTTATCACTTTGTGACTACCACAGGATGGGATCACTGGATGAAGCCTTCGGAGGACACAATTCTCTGCTTAAATCTAAAACAACATTCGCGGCAGAGGATTATTTAGATTAAGCAATTCCACAAATTTGTCTAAAACATTCTAAAATTTTCAAGCTTTCAAATTGCGAAAGCTTCGAGTTCAAAAGTATATTAAAAAAATCATTTTTACTAAAAAGATTTGTAGTTTTTTTGTATCTTAAACTAGTTATGTTGCTGTCCTAGCGAGACCCAATTAAGTCGAAACCATGATTGACAGATGATGCTTTTCCCTTAGCGAGATATCTCTATCGATAAAAATCTTATCGAAATCACGTTCTCCCAAGAAGGTGTAACTTGATATTTGTCGCAGCACATGGCCATATATGAGGAAAAGAAACATAGACAACTAAATACAGGGTATGTTCGGAGAATAGCTTTTGGATAGTAATGTCACAATTTGTCAATATTCTGGGACTACGACATCATCAATTTCTTGAAAAACTTCAAGGAGAATGTCCTACAGCGCATTCGTCGTAACGGCTCTAACGATTTCCGGGGCTGTCAAATGTACAAAGTAGTCGGTCGTGACAAAGACCAAATGAGCGAGGTCATTGTCGTGGTGGAAATTCCAAGAATTCTTGACTTCCGGCCAGACGCTGTTAACCATATGTTCGTAATGGTTCGTCCAGGTCATCCTCATCGTGCGCCTCCTCGAAGACCCCCCAGAAGCATTACAAAAGTTTCTACTGGAGCTTTTACTGAGTTGTCCTCATAAGTCATTCGCTTACAGCTGTTTGATCGTTTTTTTATCATG
The DNA here is from genome assembly GCF_026230105.1 of Diorhabda sublineata. Lineage (NCBI taxonomy): Eukaryota > Metazoa > Arthropoda > Insecta > Coleoptera > Chrysomelidae > Diorhabda > Diorhabda sublineata. Next base: position 12,645,622 of record NC_079481.1, on the reverse strand, counting down.
ACTTCTATCGCGTTCCGAATGATAAATCGTCCTGTAGCTATAGAAACTAGGAGCTGCGGCCCAGTACGCTGTGTTGCCAAGTTTCGCCAAACCTCACGCTACATCGTATATTCGCTTTGGAAAAAAATGTGACGCATTATTTTCCAGGCATTCCTTGTATTAGTTAATCTCTTTATTTCTAGGTTATTTGAAGGGAATTAATAAACTTTCACGCTGTAAAGACTCACTCGCATATCGATATCAATATTAATAGAAACTCTAGTAATGGATTCCGTGATCAATCGCAATTAACACTACGAAAACTTTGAATAGAGTTAAATAAGTTTTAATTAACGGTATTCGGTGTGTAATAATAACGATTCGATGATAATTACGAATAATTTCAATAACAATAGAAAATGTTATAAAGGGAAAGTATTTCATCTTGTTAATAGTAAAAATAAATAAGGTTGAAAAACCGATGCATTTTAGTTTATAATACGATATGTAAACAATCCAAATTTCTAGTTATAGGATCTGCTATTTTAATTATGATTGATTGTGGTAATAAAACATAAACTCAAAACGAGGTTTGCGAATTTTTTTATAATAAAAACCCTGGTCAACACTAAAATTGAAAAAATTTTCGTGAAACTAGACATGTAAATAATATTGAAAAACCAGGTAGAAACGATCAATTTACTGATGACAAAAAAGTTAGTTATATATCTAGAGATTGAGGAGAATCCATACAAGACAATTCGACAATGATAAGAGTAAATCATTTAATTTGAGAGTTTTGTATAAACAACCGCCCTTACAAACTTCGGGTGGTTCAGGAGTTAAACGAGGATGATCCTGATAGAAAAAAATAATTATGTGAATTAATGATGTACAGAATTAACGCAGATTTGCAGCTCATAAAAAAAATAGTTTTTTCTCATGAAGAGACGTTTCATTTAAACATAACGGTTAACAAACAGGACTGTAGATATTGGAGTACATTAAATCTTCAATGGCTGTGCGAAAATGAGCTTTGGGACTGGTATCATTAAGAATAAAATGATTATTTTTTCAAGGGCACAGTTAATGGTTTATCTAGATCTAGAGGTTCATCTAGATCTTTGGATTGACTTCTTAGTGCCTACATTACAAAGACTTTTTCCTGATGTTAATCATCCAAATAAGATAGATTGATCCATTTACTTCCAACAAATCGGTGGGTGGATTGGAAGACATGAGAAGATCGATTCTAAAGTATATTTTAATAGATCAGACAATATTGCTGATTTAAAAGCTAGGAAACTAAAGAAATTAACAAAATAACTTATTATTTTCTTCATTGCACGTTTTGTGTTTTGACAATTATCACATTATCACATGACATTATCAAAATATTACATCTTGAATAGTTATTTGTATGTCAAGGACTGCCGCGGCGTACACATCATTTTTTAGACGACTCATAAGATCCAAAACTTTTTCAATTACACTGAGGAAATAAAATAAATAATAGAGAATTATAAACTTTTTGTTTATTGATTATAATGTACTTAATGATATTTGCAATGTCAATATTAATTTATTAATTATTTTTCATCATCATCCATTGTTATTCATTAATTTAGACAAAACTTCGGATAAAACAAATAATTTCAGAAAAATAAAAATTTGTGGTTATGCAAAATGATCGAAGTGAAACTGTCAACTGTCAACATGGAAGTGGCTAGAGTCACATTTAAGGAACTTAAAGTTGTCTACTCCAGAGCGTCCCGAAAGTGTTTTGCAGTACTGAACTGTCAACTGTCACTTTCACTACATGGAACACTCAAAAAGCAACTTTCGGTATGTAAATGAATACAGAACGAACAACTTCCAGATGGCATCGTGTAAAAAATTAATTTTCTTAATTTTGATTGTACCAAATTTAAAAAAAATTTATTTTGCCGAACAAAATGATAAAATCCCTTACCAACAAGGTGCCACACGACCCCGTTTCTTATTAAAAATTTTCGAGGAGGTGCTTGTAATTCAGAGGGGGTGCTGGAGAATAATTTTACTTTTCGCATTCTACTGGTATTAAATCCATAACATTTTCAGTTAACCTCAATCTGCAAAAGACACGTGCATGAACTTGACTATAAGTTTGGAAAAATAAATAAAAAAAGCATTTATTTCAGGCAAAAAATTACTATTGAGACCGAGGTTTGTTTTAAAAACATTATTCGGACTTTGCCCCGGGAAAATCAATGTTTCAACATCGACGATAATGCACGGAGTAGAGCAGAAAAATAAATCTATAAAAGAATTTTGGATAACCGTAAAACGAAGCTGAATTGCGATAGTTGTGACCTTGAAGATATGAAAAGAGTGTGATGGACATATCGTGAATGAATATTTGGGCATGTGAAATCTCTATTGAAAGTGGGTACCGGTCGAGCTCACAATAGACCAATAACAACAACGAATTAATGATTTCGATCAATGTCTAAAGCTGTTCAATGATAATGATGTCTATAGATAAAGAAGAGAAGATAGAGAAGAAGAAGACAATTTCTGATCGGAGGCAATAGACAGTCAACCAACTGAACTGCAAGAGAAAGAGAGAAATACTTCATTTTGTAGATTATAGTTTATAAAAACTAAAAAGACAAATATAAAATTAATCAAATAAAATAAAATTTCATGTACAGAAGAAAACCACAACGAAGTGATGCACCAGTACTTTGGGATGCACATGGTAAAATATTATCCATTTTCAAAAAGAGAAAACCATAAACAGCGGAATAACGGCCCGATTTGAAAAAGAAAAAAATGCTGTTTTATGCACCGTGTCACAAATCAATAAACATAGGATATCAAGATATCAAATGGTATATATATGAATTGATATATACTAAAGATTATTCTGAAAAAATGAAGCGTAATATCCAATATCCAAAGTAACTATCTGCCATACAACGTGCTGCTCACAATGCAGATTCACCAGTACTTTGGATTCACGCATGGTTCCATTTCCGGTAAGCCACATTTGATTGTTCAAAAAAGCTTGATGTACTACAATTTTTTTCTGGTCATTTTCAAATTTAGAGAAATTCATTCTACTGTCACTTTTACTGTGCATCAAGAGCCGTGTTTCTTGCAGTGTGTTTTTTTCCTGGCGTTTGCGAGTTTACTCGTCTGGAGTATACTTCACGCCTGGTATTTGTTTAGAAGATAACATATTCCTTTCGCTTCTAAGTTTCTATAGCCGGCAAGAGTTTTTCGTACGACTGAGAGGTAAACTCACCACTTGACACAATACGATAACAATTTCTGGAATTTTATACGTTTTAACAGTTCTGCTAGCAATGGTTTTCATTTTGAAACCAGTCATAGAAAATCCAAAATCTCGCTGGTACACAATAGAAGAAAGCTGATCGATTGACCAGTCGAATTTGCCACAGTCGTTTCATCTGGATCCAAGTTCCATTACATTCAAGTTTTGTTGGATCATATCCAAAATTTAGCATTCTAACACTTTTATCTGAAAAAAAACGGTTCATATTCTTGGTTGCTATCATTGTTTCTAGGTAGAATTTTTTCCGACCATTAGATTAGATATTTCTTTGATATCCGTCTTCATAGAAAGAATCGTCAAACTACTCAAAATAGCCATCAAATAGCCGACATCACCACTTTATTATTGGAATATCTTTTGTCTTCTTGAAACAACACTTTCTTTGTAGTCTTTTGCGGCCGTTTTTGCTCAATTTTTTCGTTCAAACGTTGCAATAAGTTCGCATAATACTCGCCGTTAATAGTTTTTTCTTTATCAAGATAGTCGATGAAAAATATCCCACTTCACAAAAAACCGTCGCCATAATCTTACAGATGGAACGGTCTTTGTCTTCTTTGGACCCGGTTCTCCCTCTTCAGTTCATTATTGTGATGGTTCTTTTGTCTCGGCTGTGAAGTGATGGACTCATGGTTATGGAACGGTGCAAAACTACTGCTTTATACCTGTAAAACATTCAAACACTCAATGGAATTGTTTCATTGTAAGCACCCATCTTGCTCACAGCTTTCTCATATCCAAATTTTTAATTAATATGCGATGTACGGCACTTTTTTAAATACCTACTATATCTGCTAGCTCGTGCACTTTCAGTCTACAATCATCCAGTACCGCTTTTTGTATTTTCATCAACATTTCTGGAGTCGTCACCTCATTTAGTCAACCACTGAGATGCTGGTCATACAATTTCGTGTAAGCTCTGCTACCCATTATCGCGTTTTTTGTCGCCACGACCAGCGACAAAAAGACACGTGCATAAAAGAGACCTATGGGTATAGTAGCATTGTAGCCGCAGCAAATTTTTCGCTACGTATAGCAACAGCGAATTATTATGATAAATTATTTTGTCTACCAGTGCAATCGAATTCCCAATAGAAAACTCGTGAGGAGTTTAAACAATTCTCTTGACTCCACCTCTGTTTAACGGTAATCCAATACATTATCTAATTATTTTTGTATACGCCCCATAACTATAATTAGTAATAACACTGATAACAGTAACGATACAATGTTATGATAAAAGCACTCTGTTATACTATTTACAGTCGTGTTGCATTAAAATATTTCCCAGGTGACACAAATCAATGTGATTTATCGATCCGTGGTGGCAATATATGAATTTACGTTTTTTTTTTCTCTACCAATGTCCTCGTGGATGATATATACATGTTAATATTATCATGAATAATTTATATTTCATCGCAAATAACAGAAATTACAATAAACAAACAAAATTTGAGAACCATAATGGTTATTCTAACCTAATTCACTGTGAACAATCAATTTTCATATCCTGCGGTACTTCTAACAGATTTTCTAATTATTTCACAACACCCGCTATACACCCAGCTATGCCAAGTCTTCTTTTGACGGAACCGAAGCGAGCGCGCACCATCCACACTCTCGAACATCCCTTTTTCCGTGTAGGAGGCGACATAAGTGCTATCCATCCACACTTTCCATTTATTCCTTGTTTACGTTGTCACTTTCTTTAAAACGCTCCGATATGGACGCGGGGCGACTGAAAGCGAGCGCACCATACACACTCTCGAACTTGCGTTTCCTCGTGTAGCTCATGAAAAGTATTAATAAAGATTTGTTGTCAGCTTGGAGATGTATTTCTCCAACATAAGAAAATTTAAGACCTACTCAATAAGCAGTACATGTAGAAATAGGCTGGCTTCACTTTCCGACTCCTACAGGCTTTCGATACGGCAAGTGGAAAAGACATCAGTGTTAGTCATCCACACTTTCGATTTATTCTCTGTTCACGTCGTCACTTTCTTTAAAACGCGCCCGGAAAACCGATATGGACGCAAGGCGAATGAAACCGATCCACACTCTCGAACTTGCGTATTTTTGACTTCTTGTACATCATCATTAGTTTGTATTTCTTCCCAAGATACCGTTGACTATATATTTTCCTGAAGATATTTTCTCATATTGTCAGTTTAACCTCTTCTTTTTCTGTAATCGTGTCTTTGTTTTAAATGTAAATGCTGGCATTACCTTTCAAAATACAAGTATAGTACAGTAGAAAATATTCTAAAATATGTAAAAATGACTTGAATAAATCACGATGTTATTCACCTTTCGACAAACTTAGTCAAATATTAGTTTTTTCTGTTGCAACTTTAAAAAGGACGTGCTAAAGCCGTTTAACCCAAAGTTAATATTTATACTTAACACACCTATACAAATTGATAGATCTAGCATTAATTCCTTAAGAAATAAGGACGCTGGGGCAAAAGTTATTTTCTTAGAAATTTTCGGATTGCAGGTGTCAATGGCTGTGTGTATTTTAGAAATCATAGTGCTCTAATTAGTATAGCACGAGTTGAAGTTTGCACAAAAAATTATTATTACGTGTCAAACGATTGCGATGCTTCGAACTCGTTTTCGAAGTAAACTTCTTGTACTGTTTACTTTACATTTTTTTTCGGTTTGAAATCGTTCGAAATTATTTCGTTTACAAAAAATGATTCAAATTAACACTGGTAAAAAAATTCATAACATAGTAGAATGAATTTATTTATTTAAATACGAGAATGACCAGAAGAAAATTATAATACGTAAGCTTTGTTAACTAACGTATAAAAAATAAAAAAATATCTATTTATAACAGAATTTATTGCGTTCTTTCATGGGTTTTTTATAACCAACAGAAAACACCCATCCTTATTGAATCCTGTTGCTGGCAGACCAATCTGTAGAGAATTTTGTGCTGTACATTTTTTGTTCCAGCACTTTTTTTCGAATTCCTCGTAGTTTTGCAGTTATTCGTGATTTAAAATATTTTTGAGAGTTTAAACAAATTTTATAATGGAAATTTTGAGGTTAGGAAAAAATTGAAAACTTTTTACAGTATTTAAAACAATAAGAAACTATCTTTTATAACCAACAGAAACCACCCATCCTTGTTGAATCCTGTTTTCTTTGGTATCGAATTTCCATGATTCTAGTATCTTGCTTGGTGAAACCTTCCACACATATGGTCGCTGGGAGTTCCCAAAATCTCAGGAAAAAATGATGAATGGCAGCTTAAAACATGAAATTTCAATAAGATTCCATATCCAATAGATTCATAGAAATCTAAAAGCTCATTACATTGATAAATGAAACACTGGAAAGGGTAGTGGAACAAGAAATAGGGGAAGGTTTTAGACAAGGAAAATCAACAGTAGATGTGATACATACTATGAAACAAGTGATAGAAAGAAGCCATTAGTATTCAAATGCTATTCATCGACTTCAGACAAGCATTCGACAGTCTAGAAATGACGATAATTATGAAGAACATGGAAAAACTACAAGTACCCTAAAATGAATGCGATTGGTGAAAATTTTAGAGCAACGATAATAGAAACAGAAACAGAAGAAATAAATAAATAGACTATCCTAGAAATTATATGCAAATAAACATCAAACGAGTTCCGCCATTTAAAAAAAAAAAGTGAAAGACGCCACTAAAAAGCGCCGCGCGAATTCGCCGAATGTATGAAATTCCTTAGTAACTGGACAGGCCCGGTCTAGGGAATTTGTTCGAAACAGTAGTTTCTGTAATTGGTTCCCAATAATGATCATCTTGAATCATCAATTCAGCTAGCACTGGAATTGTAGAGCAAGAAATAGATGTAAATCTACGAATTACTCATTCAAATTTCTTTTTTTATTCTGAAGTAGTTTTATCATTAAAAGTTAAATATTAGAAAAATTGGGAACCTATTTATGCATCATTTCGTTGAGGATGGGCAGCTCAATGTTCAACATAGGACAGAAGCAAATGGTTGAGAGTTTAAAAGTTAAACCACAAGTGACTAGTTCAAAAAAACTAATAACGTTTATTCTGAGAGAAAGCATATTTTCAAATAAGTGGTAATGAATCTTTTCCTTGGAACGGATCCTATAAAATTATTTAAGGCAGCTTGACATGTGCAAAAAATTGCATGCAAGTGAAAATATTTCATAGAGCGTAATGAACTGAAAAAGGGGTCAGTGAATAACTAGCTGCGAGATTGTGCATGAAACAATCAGCTGAAGTTGATCTGCGCATGCTATTGATCAAGAAATCTTGCGTGTTGCATTGCTTTGCAAGTTGTATTGCATCATGTCAAGCGGCCTTTAGTAAATTATATTGAAAACGAAATTTATAGTGATAAGAAACCTACAAATTGAATTAGAGATTTAATAGAAACTCTGAATTTTGAAAACTGTACTAATAATAATATTCACTCGCAACATTTCACTCAAAGGAGAATTTAAAAGAGGGGAAAAGCTTCATTATCCCAATTTCTCAAAGTTACGAGAAACACGTCAATAAAAAACCTTCTTTCCTTCATTACTGTCTCCATTTTATATACTTCAACATTTTTTTATATATTTTAGAAATGATGCCGTACCTCTTCACCAACTCACAACTCATTTTGTTTTCACGACGACATTTTCTGATTACCGTTTATTATACTTCAGCTAATATAAACTAAAACAACGTTGCCACATCGTTATATTCTTAACAAATTTATCATATTTAATATTGCAATAATTTGTTTTCGCTATTTGCGTTCATTTATTGTTTTAAATTTTCTCGTTTGCCGATAGTCCCGTCTATATAGACATTTAAAATAACAAAAATTCTCTTAGAAATAATTATTTTGAAAATATCCAACGATCCTATGTGTGCGAAACACAACAAAAAGATATTAGTGGCAAATGTCAAAATACGAGATTTTTTGAATTTTTCTCGAAAACGGTAAGTTTCATCAAAAAAAAAACTAAACCAAAGTTGTAGATCTTAACATTCTCTATAAAAATGATCTTCATATTTTTTTTCTAAAAGTTACCATTCCTGAGACATCGCGATTTTAAGAGTCACGTTATAAATGTTATGCAGACATTTTCACACCACCTGTGAGGATAATCTGAAGGAATAATACCTGTTCTAGATATTACCTTGTTATTGATATTGCTGTTGATTCTTTGGTTAACTATTGTTTTGATTTCTTTAGATTCATACTCTTGAAAGTCTACATCAACAGTAATATCTTCTTTGATTTCTTCGTCTTCGTCTTCCTCTTGATGATTGTTCATAAATTGCTCAAATGTGGCCAAGTCATTGGTGTCTTCATTAAAATCACTCTATTCTACTCAGCTGGATATTTGGACAAGATTGACCTTGACAATTGGTACACGCTGGAGCAACCCGATTTTTTACGGCCACATTTGATACTTTTTGCAATAGCAAAAAATAGTGTCGAGGAGTTTGTTCTAAATCAAATTTAAAGATAGGAACATCTTGTGTATCCATCCAATATACATGACTGAAATACTGTTTCCAAACAAAAATAAATTACCTCTTTAGAAACTATTCAACAAAGGCACTTCTTTTAAGTTACGTTCAATTTGTCTTAAATGTATATTCAGTTCGAGTATAAAAGAAATTGCATATTCTCCAACAACAACAATTTCCTGGTAAATTAGATTTTCCATACCAAAAATCTCGGTAATTGCCAGATCATAAACTATGAATTTTAAATTCAACGATGGAAAGGAGAATAATGGAAGCTATCCATCCCAGTCCGTTGAATATGAAAATGTACATCATTCCTTATATTCTGAAATAGATTATATTTACATATTAACGAAATAAATGATAACGAAATTGATAAATAAAGTTCTTCAATGAATTTAAAATTGATTCAGTACTTTGTTTTTATATAGAAACGATTTTATTCTTATTCTGTTGATGAAATTTCCCAACCAAAGCTCAATTATTATTATTTGAATTGCTCTGCTTTTTTACTTGAGTATGTTTTATATTAATTCAGAATTTTCATTTACTACCACAAATATTTTAATGTGCAATGACCCGGTTTCAGTTAATTTAAATTTTGAGATTAGGAGAAATGCTTGCAGACCAATTTGTAGAGAATTTTGTGCTGTACATTTTTTGTGCAAACACTTTTTTTCGAATTCCTCTTAGTTCTCGAGTTATTCGCGATTCAAAATATTTTTGAGTGTATAAACCCATTTAGAGGTGAAAATTTTGAGGTTAGAAAAAATGCTTTCAGACCAATCTGTAGAGAATTTTGTGCTGTACATTTTTCGTTCTGGCACTTTTTTTCGAATTCCTCATTATTTTCGAGTTATTATCGTTTCAAATTTATTTTTGGAGTGTCAAGTCTAAATTCCGAAAATCCGTGCCCGTAATTTTGTTAATAATTGCTAGACGTATTCAGTATCCCTCATAATTTAGAAAATCAAAACTGCCCAATTCAATTTAAGGTCTTAGCTCAAAATGCCTAATTTGGCTGTACTACTAAAAATCATCCTCATCCAACAAATATCTACAACTACAATTCTTAACAGGGTTTTGCAGCTTAAGCACTCACGACATTAAAATAAACAATAATTAAATAATGGAATAAGAAATACAAGCTGTTAATCGCATTCTTAATGAGACTACGACGTTAATAAATTATATACTCCAGTAGAAATCCAATGAAATCAATTAATTTGAATGAAGACAACCCATCAGTACATCACACTGAGAACAGATCCCACGGGATGTTTGCACTCTATCACGTTGCCTTGGATACAGCATATCGATTTATTTTGACTTTGACTTTTTAAATATCCAATATTTCAAAATGTCACGATTTGATTATAAAACAAACTATAATAGTAATGAAATTATAGATTCAAATAAACCAAAAAATACCGTTTATAGTAAAAAATTTGTTTGGAAAGCATTTCTGGACTTTTGCAATGATAAATTGGATGGAAATTGGACGGCCGAAGAATTGGCGTTGATTTTAAAGGATTGGGTTGTGAACATGATACAGAATTTAAAGAAGCAATGGTCAAAACCACGTGGAACCTAACAAGTAAGCTGTTACAAGAAAAATATTAGAGAGAAATGAAAATTTCTATTTCAACAAGCGTGAGCTACCGACGAAACAGATTCCTGCAAAAGAAAACAAACTTCTACAGCATTAAGTTTCGTAGAAATAACGAAAATGATAAATTTAAGGAAAATACCCCTGAAGAGCTGTAACGGAAATTCTATCACATAGCTGTGGTAGAATTAGCTCGGCGAAGTGGTGAAACTGCTGCTTGCTTGACTGACTTTTTCTGAATCGATTCAAACTACGATGGATCTGTAACAAATCGAGTTGAATTTGTATTCAGAAAGACAGAAAGCTGAGGTGGCTCAAGAATGTGTACTGAAAGCAAATTTTTGATTGGAAACAACGATAGCAACGTTTGTCCTGTTAAAAAGGGGACCAAAAAATCACTAATCACTGTAATAGATCGACCGCGGTTAGTCCAATAGTGGTACCAGTTCAATAAAACCCTACTTAGATATTGACAAGAACATCATAATCAAATGATTAACAACATGCGTAATTGATATACATCTTCATCAGCTTAACATTTTATTTCTGACACTTGTTGCCATCGACGACCGTCTGTTTCCCAGCAACAAGCTTTATAAATCTCTTATAAAATTGTTTCGAACAATTATCAATGTCTTCGGGTAAAATTTATTAACATTCTTTAGATATTTTGAATTTTTTTCTTTCATTTCAGGTGATTACTCACTTGAGATATCACCAGTGATGTTAGATGACGATGCGAAATACGAATGTCAAGTATCCACTGGAGCCCAAGGTCAAATGGGAATCAGATCTCATTTTGCTAAGTTGACGGTATTAGTTCCACCAGATCCTCCGAAAATAATTCAAGGTGATTATCTTGTTACAACGGAAGATAGAGAAATTGAATTGGAATGTATCAGTCACGGCGGCAAGCCTGCGGCTGAAATTACGTGGATTGATGGCTTAGGTAAATGCTTTGTTATTAATGATAATAAATTGGACATATATATTTATTATGACAGATTATAGTTACGTTCCTCCTGATCAACGAATACTTGTTTTATTCCCAACATCATTGAGGTTTCTGGCGCTTTTTGGAGCAACCGAATAAGTCACTTGGTTTTTTTTATATAACTAGTAGCGTGTCCTGCTATTCAAGAAGTTTATCACTGGATACTGTAGATGATGGGATGATATATCGGCAGGTGATGCTACATCTGGTATTGGTACGTTGATTAGATCACAATTCTTCAACGATAAAATATCCAGTAATTCAAAGTACTGGTTATAAGTTGAAGAAATATTATAACTGCGCTTTCTTATACGAATGTTGTCTTCTCTTTAACTCATCATCCATTAAAACTTTATAAAGATATTTATTGGTGCGTTGGTTAATCCCACTACACTATATCCCACCCAAGTTCGTTAACGTTTTGTAAAGTATTTTAATCATTATAGTGTTTAGTAGGCACTAAAAAACGTTTCATAAAAATTAGAATTGAAGAACATAGAGTTAATTACCGCCTGGGAAAAATTGATATATCATCAGCAACATGGATATTTGGTGTCACCACTTTTATCAGAAGGTTATTACGAGATCCAAGAATTTCCTACCTCAACTCATAACAATAAAACAAGCAGCTGAGACCACGTAGAGCTAATTCATTCATCAGCTAAATGGCCAACGACAGGGAATTATATAGATGTACCCTTTCCTTTGTATAATCAATTAAACCCAAAGTTGTTGGGTTCTTTAAGCGCAATTTTGTTTTTAATAATCCTCCACTTTCAAAATTGAATTCATCCGCGATTGCTAAGAAGATACCAACAGCACAAGTTGGCGAAACGTTATTTGTTAGACTAAATTAGAAATATTTTATCATTTTCTAGGAAACGTTATGTCTGATGGCATAGAAAATATAGTAGAGAAGCTCCCAGACGGCAAAAGATTTACTGCGAAATCAATATTAAAATTAACACCAAGAAAAGTTCATCATAATACCACTTTTACTTGTCAAGCACAGAACACCGCCGAAAGGACCCATAGATCGGCGAAATTGAAATTAGAGGTTAGTACAATAAATTTGTGTAATTTATACCATTTTTCTATTAAAACCCTGTAGTAATAAGAATGGATATTCACTTGACCATTACTGCAAATTAGCTATGAATAGATAATTGTTCAGGGAATCGTTTTGGTTTTTCAGCCACTCTATATCTAAAAGATATTTTATGTGTAAATATCCATTCTGTGGACTTTTGCTAAAATGGACACGAGTTTCAAAGAGTAGATACTTTGCTTTCTACTTGTCCTCTACCATGCCTATTGTCTCAAATTAATACTAACCTTCCACTAGTTTAAAGTCGTTTCTGCTCATCACATGAAGTTCCTTAAACTTTTTAGCTGATTATCAATCTTTCGATTGTCTTAAGACTAGAGTATTTTTTCAGTAAGACTGCATCAGATCCTTCAGCGTTCAATTCGTTGTTGATCTAACATCTTTCTAGACCACAATAGGGTTCTAATCTAAAAAATTTAGAGTCGCTGGCCCTTTTTCAATTTAATCGATTTGTTTGTCACTACTTTTTGACTTTATCAATCCTCACGTATTGGTCTTAGACTTATTAGATGTGTGCTAAATATGTTGTTAAAGGTTGTAGTGACGCAAGTCAACATAACCTACAAATTCGAAACTTTAACATTAATTGAATACTCCTGGTTAATTTGTTCTTATTGTTTATATCTATACAGTTTAAAATTGTTTATTATCAATGGATCACATTGTATATGATGAAAATTATTTGTTTTGTCCTATCACAAATCCTATCTGAATTGTAATGATTTCTTCGTTCATACAATCAATTTCACGGATGAGAATAGAAAAATGGGAATTTATGAAAACGAATTAATCAGAATAAATACATAAACTGACACCCATTATCTACGCATTTATAGATTGCCGAATTCAACCGTGAAATTGTTTCGAAAACTGCAATTGTCGGATTTACATACATCAACTGACGAAATTTATTATCAAAAAGTTTGTTCAATGGAATGCAATTCGTTTGAATTATTACGCTTTTTCCAAAACTTGTGAAATAAAAATCGTTGAATAAATGGATCAAATATTGAAAGAATTATTCATTATCAGATATTTGAGATTGAAAATTCGATATTATGGTTTTGGTTTACCTTCAGTCTCCGAAGACGATAACTTTTCGAAACGCGTGTCAGACAGTGTAGAGTGCTGGTGTAGTGAAAGTATGAACAGTGTGTTCAGTATGCTTCTACAATGTGATTCATAAACAAGTGAATGAAGTTTTAGATACTTAAATAAATATTCCTCTGTGAGGAGATACTGGGTGTTTTGATTTAAAATACAAACATTGTATATGCTCGTTTCCTTGAAGCTATTAGATACAAGCATATTAAAATGTATGCTATTCACTTCCTAGATTCTGCGCAACTGGTGGAATTGTTATTTAATAGAATTTTTCGATTCCACGATACTTTTTACATGGTTTGTACGAAAAGTTTCACCTAAATTCATGTATTTTTGTAACTGATTTTTCAATGGGTTTCTAACTTTAGTAGTTTCTATACCAAATGTATTCTGTTACCTTTATTTTGTCTTTTTTTCTCTTTTCTGAAGACTAAGTCTTGTTTCTTCTACTATTCAGTTACTTGAGAAGTAGATCTTCAGCTTTCGTGCCATCCTCTTGGGAGGTCGACCAAGAGGTGTTCTTGAAGTTGGTTTTCATCGTTTGTCCATTTAACCTATGGATCTTTGATCATTCAGTCGATTTGCTCTCTCAAATATCGTAGTCTCTATCTCGTTTATCGTAAATTCTAAATTTTCGGATCTGCTCTTGTAGATTCGCTTCTATTTCATCTCTTGAGCTCACTCCTCAATGTTTTCATCTATCCTGCCCTCCTCTACACTGTTATGTCCACACGAGTTTCCTCTGCATAGGTTTTACGATTTTTTTCCATATATGAGGTCCAGCAAATAGCCAGAGATTCTTGAGGCCTTATTTTTAAGTTTTTGGCACGTGATCTTGGCTGGGGTTGTCGTCAGCAGCTAGTTTACATCTCGTAGGCTCTTGCGATATTACCATTGATTATGGTTTTTCTTCAAATATCTACATATTAAGGTTTTGGGCTGTTGTTTGTATTACAAACGCTGTATTCTTTTGTCATTTAATTATAACCCTTTGGTTTGGTAATGTTTTGAAGGAAAGGCGACTGGAGACCTGGTAAAAATTGAAGGGATTCAAGGAAAATTTAGTATAGAGCAGGACAAAGTGCACTTAAATGCAAGATCAAATCCATAAAAAGTCGGGCAGCTAAATCTATGTGATACGATTTTTAGTACTGCCTTTTCTTTACTTTGGTTGTTTGTTTTCAAATCAATTCAAATAACAATAAAGAGATTCCAATCAAATCTCCATAATAAATTACGAACAACCAACAACCTGAAGTAATCATCATCTTCACTAAGTTAACAAAGCCCTAGCACCTTAGTGAAATTCAATTAATAAAAGAATAATCTGAGTTCTAAATGATTGATTTTTATTTATAGGTTAAATATGCTCCAAAAGTTTCGGTGTCTGTTCTTTCGGGATTGGGTTCCAACGGACGTATACCAGAAGGATCGGAAGTTAGATTGGGTTGTAAAGCTGATGCTAATCCATCCGACGTTACTTATAGATGGTTCTTAAACGACGAACCAGTTCTAGGTGATTTCAATACAGAAATGATTCTCCATAATGTCACTAGAAAACACCACGACGCTATAGTGAAATGCGAAGTTCATAACGCAGTCGGAAAAAGCTCGGAAAGTCAAACCCTAGATATTAGCTGTAAGTTATTTAAAAACTCATGTGATTATTCCTTTTTTTAAATGTTTTATTTGTAGATGGTCCCCAGTTTCGTACTAGGCCGAAGTCAGTGCAAGCTGATTTGGGCTCAAGTGTTACTTTATCTTGTGACGTTGACGGTAATCCTGTTCCTGATATTTCTTGGTTTCACGAAGATCAGCATAAAATTGTTAGTACCAGTCCAAATTTGACGTTGCGGATAGATCAAACCACCGCGGGAAGATACTATTGCAAAGGGAAAGTACCGGGATTTTTAGAAATTGGCGCTGAAGCAACCGTTTATCTAAAAGGTGAGTCTTTATTAGAAATTCAATAGGGGATTGTAGCAAAAGAGAGTCCAATAACTCTTCTTTAATGTCTTCTTGCGAACACAGCCCTTGCTCCTTGCCTCCGCCTCCATCAGTTCAGAATCAAGGAGATCTAACGAATTCTTGCAATAATTTAAAGGGTTTGTTGGAAGTGCTTTCAATTGTGTCATGAGAAACTTCAGGAATACCTTCAACAGTGATGTTCCGATCTTTGAGCAGTTCACTTCTACTCTTCTGGACAATCTAGTCGGAAACCGGTGGTCTTCCACCATTCACGAACATGCTCTCAATCAGTTCGCCAAGTATCTCCATGTTTTGTAGCTTCCTTACGTGAAGAAATCGGAATGCTGATCAAACCTCGTACTAGTTAGGAGCAGCGATCAACACTTCCGTTTCCGATGGATTCCAACCGAATACTAAGTGATGTAGCAAATCACCCCAATTATTTTTCAGTTTTCTTCCTATCCTAAAGACAGGAACATATACTTTAGTTATTGTTCCGTAACGTGATTATTAGACAAAACTCTTATTTCTTATATTGTTTGTCCTACATTTAAATAAATCAAAGAAATATAACTATCCTCGTATGACTCCTAAAAATCTGGAAAATAATGAACATTCAATTTTCGTTGTTCCATCATGCAATAAACCAGATCCTGACTCTTGATCCAAAAAATTACCTTGAATTTTAAAGGTACCATTTGAATCCCATGGTAAATAAGAAAATAAAATTCACATGTTTTGTTCTGATTTGACGTATACCCATTTCTGGTATAATTTCCTTAGGATCAGGCGAAAAACGATTAACTTTTCTTGGAAATCCTGGACTTGGATTTAAGTTTTTTACGTCTGCGATATCTGCAACAACCATCACGTTTGTTGTGTTATTTTCAAGCTAATATACACATTCCAAGGTCAAAGCTCCAACGAAAAAAAGGTCGTATCAAAACTGAAAACAATTTTTTAAAGTATAAGGGAGAAATCAAAAACATCCATCATAACAGTGCCTAACAGGATATATAATAGTTATTCATAAAGACCTGTCCACACTCAGAGGAGTCTCCCAAAGGAGAAAGGAAAGTCAATTTTTCGAAATGGTCACACTTATGGAAGTTTATCGACGAGGAAAGGAAATTGCCTACCTATACCTTGCCCTTGAGGTTGAATCCTCTTCCAATTTAAGGAAAAAACGTCTATTGTTGCTTTTTTTATTATAAACCGTGTTTTCACCTTTTCCTTTTATTTTTATAATTCTTTTAGTTCATTATAATAAGCAGTAGTTGCCACAACTCTCAAATTGATAATCTAGCTTTACCTTATATACAAATATTCAAACCATTTCATGGCTATTACCACGGCTAATACCACGACGAATATTGAATTAGATCTCTCAAGAACGTGAGGTCTATCGATATCAACATCTCTAATTGTTCGCAATTGCAAAGAGAGCATTGTAAGCACTGACTAGTTTCGACGTTATTACGTCTCATCAGAGTGGTTTAACAACCTCTCGTTTGGTTCCTCCCTCCCAATTGCGAACCACTTGTCAAGTTAAAATCGTGCTATAATATATTATACATTTTGATGGTATACGAAGTGTATTCAATATATCAGAACGATTTCGAATATTCACTTCTAAAAGTTATTTCAAAATTAAGTATTTCGAAAATCATTACTCAGTGGCTAAAATCGTCTTCTTTTAATTACGAGCCACCAGAGACATTTATATTGACAAAAAGATAAACATCAAGCTCTTCGGAAAATATGTAATACAATATCCGTCGAGGTATTAGCCAGGGAAGCAGTTGTTTTATCTATTTACTCCGAATTATATAAATTCGATATAATATAAGAGTATATATTACATATTTATTTTTGATATATTGGACGCTCATCCTTTATCCTAATATTTTATTATTCACCATTATATGATTACCAAAAAGTACTCGGTCCAGTTAATCGCAAAATGTAATTTAGCTGTTATACTCTAATGGGTAATAGTCTAGACTGTAAGTTAATTTAGCTATGAATTTTATTTCAGGTCCTCCATCTATAATAAGCCACAAAACCCAATTCGGAATCGAGGGAGATAACGTTAGAGTGGAATGCACGGCTTTTTCAATTCCGGCACCAGAGAGAGTTGTATGGACGTTCAATGGACGTGAAGTGGATATCAACGATCAAGACTATTCGATACTAGAAGATCCTCTACCGGAAGGTATCAAATCGACGCTTATCATTCGAGAATCACAGGAGAAACATTTCGGGATGTACAATTGCAGTGTTTCTAACCCGTACGGAAGCGACGTTGTCGAAATTAGTCTAATGCCCCAAAGTAAGTCAGAAATTTTCATATTTAAAAATTATATCATTCAAATAAACTTCTCGATAAAATTAACGCACTTTTAAAGAAAATGTTTTAGTCTAAAACGACTGTCAAAACAAGATTATGTGATACTACTAACTTAAATAACAACTGTCAATGTCAAACAAGGTCCAAGAAAAGTACGATATTTACTCACGTTTTGAGCTCACCAACTTCATTGAATTGAAATTAGTAGCTGAAGATTATGTGGAATTATCGTTTTTCGTGGAAAAACTGTATAATGTATTTTTCACTACTATAAGTATCGGCTAAAATAAAGTTCTGTAACATTTCTCGGGTAAAGGGTTCATGGTTAAAGCTAATTCCACACTCAATACTTTATTACGCCTTTCATTGCACTAATTACAATACTACAAACAATATAATAACCAACACTGTACTAAGATATAATTTTTTTGTTGGCCGGCTTGTATTAGTCGTAACAAATTTTCAATAATTCGAGAACATTGTAGAAACTTTAGAAAGTTTCTACAAATGTGTGTTTCTAGAAAAGTGTCTAGAAATAGTGCGTGGAATATTCGGTACTTAAAAATACCTTTTATAATATTTACTACATTAAATTACAAACAAACCCGTTAGATGACGCTAAACTATAATTTCCTCTACATTATGTTATGACCAGCGTTGTTAACTGGCATGCAGCTGCGTACTCGTCACATTATAGTTTCCAATTCTAAAACTATGATCGGATTAAACCGATCACGATCTAAATGTTCGAAAACTAACTCAGATCACGTTCATTGTTGAGTAAATACAATACGTGAATAGGTTATTCAATTTATCTATGTTTTTTTGTACTTCAAATGTTATTTATCACCCTTAGATAGCTGTTTATTATTAATTCTCATAAGCAGCATCATTGACTGTTATCTACGGGTTATAGTTTCCCATTAGATGGCGTGTGGCTGTCTACCCGTACCCCAATACTTTTTTTGGCCAACTGTTACAGCATATTTTATGAATCTTGTTGTATTTCAATTAATTTATAAATCGATTTTTTTGTTGCGTTTCAGAGAGTTTTCCAATGTTGATTATCATCATTGGAGTTGCTGGAGCCATCATCGTCATAATAATAATCATAATGATTATATTCCTTTGTCAAAGGCAGAACAATAAGAAACAATCCCCAGAAAGTAAGTCGGTTTTTGTAAACTACGTTTCGGTTATAATACAACATCTGACGATAAAATATACCTGAAATATCAACGTGAATAAAATATTAAAATAAATAGCGAGCTTCCAGCTGATATACATGTCCTGGTAGCTTTGCAAGAAGTCTTTATTTAGGATATAGCTCCAAATCCTCAGTTATAAGAAATATCATTGGGTCGTTTTGTATGTAGGCGTCTCATAAAACTGCCCAAAATCTCCATGTTTACGTCCTTCTATTAATCAGAAAATCCCATAATTGTTACGCAGGATTTTTCTGCTTCTTGTCCAACAAGGTAATAAACGAAAATTCCATTCCATGTTTTGCAATTTTGTTTAAGAGTGACCATTACCCTCAGTGTCTCACCCATCGTTCAAGGCACTTCTTCCTCTGGACTATCAAAATTCCTGTTATGCAGAATCTCTGAACTCACCTTAGTTTGATGCTAAATTTAAGAACCAACACATTAAACAACTGCTGCTTCGTTAGTGCAGGTTCTTTCCTTCCTCTGGACTGTTCCTGCTAAGAGGAATCTGTCTAACCTAACCAACGCACTTATCAAGCATTTAGTAGAACAAGTTCACACAAAACTTAAACAGTACTCTGATGATCAACGGTAAGAGCAGATATCCAACATCTTCTGCCAAGAGGTACAACGATTTTTCATCATCACATCATAATTTACCCACTATCATTGCGGCTTCTTTTTTTATTTACACATTTAAGTTCTCGATTTGCTGCTTGTTTTATCTTGCTCTTATACTTTGTTTCCTTTTAGATTTCCTCTTCTTTTTATTCTTTACCACAATAACCATATTGTCCAGGTACGTTATCACATGACCCCTTCTATTTCTTCTTCTTTTTGTCATAATTGAGAGCAAAGATAAATAATGTTTCTATATAATCTCTATATTTGCGTATTCGTTGAGAGATTTTCAATAGAATTCCAACAATTTTGAACGCTTAGCTTCTGTTTGACATCGATTTTTCTTAATATCTTGCAATTGTCTTCATTTCATTCAACTTTCGTTTTTTAAACCTTTATTTCTTCCATATTTGGACTGAATTGCCTGCCTCTTCATTTTTCATTAAAGATCGTAACCTACATCATTTTCTTTTCGGTTCTTTTTAGACCATTTTCTTTACGATTCTATCTAAATTGGCTCTGAAACTGACCAGGTTCACGAAATAAATTTAATTGAAACAAATTTGAATGTTACAAGATCTTATTTATCGTCAGATGTTGTATTCAGAGAGTTTGCCTTCGGCGTGCACGTTTCGGTAACCAAATTATCAACTTCAAAGGTTAAAATTGAAGTTTACCTTTGAAGTCATCAGACCTGATCAAGTTGTGTTCAAGATATTGATTCTACTGATGTTTCAGGAGACGTGAATACGATGGAGAAACAATGTAAGGAATCAGATAGAAGCTCAAATATTTCTGATCTGAAATTAGACTTGAGGACGGGTTCTTCTAACAGTAATGTTCATTGCGATATGGATTATATACCGGGCGCGGAATCGGAAACTGGTAGTGAATCGGTTATAACTAGAATTGGTGTACCTTTAGCCGGACCTGTTAACGTTCCCGGACAGGATATGTACAGATATTCAGCCGATTATACAGAACCGAGTTTTCCACCAAAGGTAAAAAAAATTATATCAAATATTATACATAGAATAGTATAATACTTTCTAATTTATTCACTTACTGTTGATCTTGAGGCGTCTTAAAAATCAATATTCACTATATATTCTTTTATGTTCTTATATATATACAACACCCAACAAAAACTAAATGATGTACACAAATTAATATTTGAAATACAAGATGACTAAAGAGAAAGTTCACATTTTAGAAATTTCAAGAAAAGTAAAAAGTTCGTTAAAAAAATATTACTTTCATATTATTACCCCCACAGGAAAAAGTCCATGGGTGTTAAATCGGGACTGCGGGGAGGCCAATTTATGTCACATTTCCTAGAAGTCAATTTGACACGAAAACTTCCACAAGCTCGTGTTGGACATTTGTATAGTTGCTACGTCCTGCTGGAATCATGTTCTTTGGCTATAATCATTAAAGTTTTGCCGTTCAGGCACGAAGATGTCATCTAATATCTGCACATAACGATCTAAATTTACTGTAATTTCACTTATTGACGTGTTAATTAAGATGAAAATGTGCTCAATCCGAATACAAGATGTTGGTAAACGCTGGAAAGCACTCAATAATCTGGTTCACGAGGCCTCTGTCCAGGTTTCAATTCTGGCATCAACTGAATTTTATGGACGTTTACGCTTCCGAAAAGACAATTCAGGCTCATCACGAATAGTATGAGTAACACTGTCCACCATTCTAGAAGACTTCGGACACCTGGTTTTGGGTTTATCCAGTGTTGATCTCCTCTCTTCAAGCTTCTAAACGATGTCAATCGCTCAAATTGGCGAAAACTTGATTTTGACACAGTCATAGCCAGTTATACATAGTCAGTTGAAACAGCAAGCAATTTCTGACGATTCCGATCACTGCAATTGAAGAAAACTCGATTTTAAAACAGTTAAAACTAGTCAGACATAGTCAATTATGGTACCAAGCGGTTAATAACGATGCCAATCGCTACATTTGGAGAAAACTTGATTTTAATACAGTCCGAATCAGTCAGAAAGAGTTAGTCATAACAGAAAGCAATTTCTGATTATTCGAATCAATCCAATTGGAGGAAACTCGATTTTGGCACAGTTAAAACTAGTCAGATATAGTCAACTGGATTAGCAAGCAATTTTGACGATTCCAATCACCCCAATTGAAGAAAACTCCATTTTGACACAGTTAAAACTATTTAGAGTAGCAAGCGTTTTATGACGATTCCAATCGCTGCATTTGGAGAGAACTTGATTTCAATACAGTCAGAATCAGTCAGACGTAGTCAATCATAATATCAAGCAATTTCTGATGATGCCATCGCTCCAATTGGAGAAGACTTGATAAAACTTGATTTTGACACAGTCATAGTCAGTTGAAACAGTAAGACGTCATGTAGCAATTTCACTAAAGATATTTGTTTTTTGCTCGTTACGTTGCATGATATTTCGTAATAACATCATTACTTTTTCAGGATGGTCAAAATAACAACGGTTATGTACCGTACGTGGATTATTCAAGAGATTATAATCCGCCTATAATGCAACCTCCTATTACGTCTTCTGTCGATCCAACCAGAGAGACTCTTCAATCAACTCGTCTTCAATTAAACTCCCTCCAAAATCACCAGCTTCCCGTTTTAGGATCTGGTTTACCATTGAACGATTTATCTGATCTTCATTTATCGCATCAGGGAATACCTAATGGAGGTTTATCTTCCATAGATCCACGATTCAGTGCGACGTACGGTAAGAATTTAATATTTAAATAATTTCCTCGGCTGTTGAATTGATATATTTATATAATTTTATATTATAAAAATTCGTTTTAGGTAATCCCTATTTGAGAAATCCGAGCGTCGGTCTTCCGACGCCGAATACGGCGAATCCTTCGGCGACGCCGGCGCCTCCGCCATATTCCAGAGATAATTCCAGACTAATTAGTTCTAGTGCCATGATAACTGCTAGTGCCAACGTGGTAAATACCGTAGTGGCCAACGGGGCGAACGGGTCGTTGCCGCAAGTAACTCGATTACCGAACTCTCCTACGAGTCAATATATAGTTCCAAATTCGAATATGGCCACGCTCAAAAGAGGAACAATGGCCACTCACGTGTAGTGTAGTACTTTTCTCCGGAAATGTGTTGTAGGCGAAGAAATTTATCAAAAAAAAAACATTGAATGAGGAAAGTAAACACTGAAATCGTTTCATATCTCAACGTTTCTTTCATATTTTGTAAAAACCAATCTTATATACCATCAATATCCTGAAATATACAGTGAGATCGATTCACGATCGATATTTTGGTGGTAGAAACTTCTTGTTATGTTTCGTATGTACTTGACACTTCATATTTTTTTGCTCAATAAGCGTTTATTTTCGGCAGCTACTTGTATAAATGGAAACTAGTAACTTAACCCCAGCTCTAACGATCAAAACTTTATTCTAAATGGTGTTATTATCAGGGATATGTATACATACATAACCTCAAATACGTCAACCCTTCGAAACTTTCGAATTTACTAATTACTATTTCAGCAAAAGTTGCATTTCTATGAGGAAAACAGAAACTTAACCTCACTTTTAACGATCAAAAGTATTGTATTTTAACGAATATATTCGACGTTTCCTTTTTTTTTTTGAAAATTTTTTCATTCACAAGCGTTCATCTTCAACAGCAGCATGTCTGTAACGAAACTGAACCTTACTTTTAACGATCAACGGTATGTTGCATTTCTGTAAAGAAAACAAAAAAATAACCTTCCTTTTTACGATCAACAGTATGTTTTAAGTGAGCGACATAATTTCCTAAACCCTTCGAAACTTTCTAAATCTTGTACTTTCTCAAATATACTCGACGTTTTGTGATTTTTTTTAAAATTATTCGTTCTAAATCGTTCATTTTCAACAACAGCTGTATCTCTATAACTTAACCTCACTTTTAACGATCAACAGAATGTTCTTAGTAGCGTCATAATTAGGGACAACTGTTTAAATAACCTCAAATATGTTCACAACTTTTCGAGATTATTCAAATATTGTATTTTCTTGACTATTTCCTTCGAAAAATTTAAGCCAACCAAAAAGCTGTAATATTTTATGTTTACCTAGCAACGATCAAATTTCAGCGATAATACTGCACTAGTGCAAATTATCGATAATACTGCACTAGTGCAAATTATCGATAATTTTCACTAGTGCCAAATTTTCGTCTAGGATTGATAAACATAATTTGGTTTTAATTTTATATTTTAAGAAAAGGAACAATTATTGAAAATGCAATTAGAATATACAACTTTACTGGAGGCCGACGATGGTGTTTCTATGCTGCTTCCACCACTTCTTATTGTTACTTCGCTACTGTCATTTCGCATTTTTTGTACAATTTCCTCGTGGTGTTCACTATTTACTTGGAGGTAACTCTTTATCGAGGCCTGATTTGAGTGTCCGGTAACCTTCATAATTTGATTTTCTGAAACCCCAACCTTGGCAAGCTGAGTAACTGCCGCAGCACGGTTCGAGTGATTTGTCACTTTTATTCTTTTCGTGTCAATTCCTATAGCTTCCGCTGCATCTCTTGTCCACTTTGAAATTTCATTTCGTCCTACTGGACAATTTTTAAAAAAACCTTTTGATGTTTCTTTCATCCATGATGGGTTTACAGTTAAGAAAAGACGATCGACCGTAATATGTTTTCCTCTTTTTTCTTTCAACATTTTAAAAAGCCTGCAAAATTATAATGATAGATTGTTTGATATCATGCTTTACATTAAATACCTTATTGGGCATTTATCAGGCTCGGTGGTGTTTTGAACTAACCATCTTTTTTCTGTTAACCTATGACTCCCTCCTTGCGCTGTCTTAGAAACAATAGGATTATAAGCTATGCGTCCTGTAGGGTTGCCGTAGTTGTCAAATTCTTCTTCAAAGTAACTCAAAAGGCAATTACATGCTTCTCCTCCTCTCCACGCTAGTTCATATGAAGCAATATGAAAGAACTTGCGTTGATGTTCGTCCGGAGTCGACTCGTCCCAAATGGCACACATTTTATCAATATCTTGTCCTGATAAGCTAGATGCACTTGTTTTTCTTTTTTCAGGACACTTTTGCAACTGCTTCCTTTTTGCGTCTCTCGCAGTTCTGGCGCATTCAAACGTTACATCTTTAAAAGGATCGAAAATAATGTTAAACTCTTCATAACATTTTTGTTGCAAAATTTTCGCTACTGTATTCCAAAGTGTTTTGACAACACCTTCTTTATATTCTTCCCCATCACTACGTCTCATGTTGAAAGCGAAATCTCTTAGAATTACGGCCAGCTGTGCGACAGAAGTTTCCATGTTCAAAGTGTATTTTCGTTCATCACAAAATTGTTGAAACTGTCGCCACGCAGAATCTCTCGACTTTTTCGTATTCAGTGGAGTTAGTTTATCCACTGCGGCGTCTATTACTTGCGTGGAATTCTGGCCAAAACGTAAACTCATTTTGAAATATTTTTTCACGAACAAAACTGTTGTCAATAAGTTACCGTAGATACCAATTCAATGCCAATATGATGATCGTCAACTAAGGTATAATTTAAAGAATAACAAATTTTAAAAACAGAATTAAGTTTATTTTAAATTAAATTTTTCTCAGGAAATAGTCTGCCAAAACGCCCTCTCGTGCATGTCAAATTGTCTCATAATTTCCTCTCGTGCGCATTCGCGCACTCGAGAAAATTAAATTATCGACAATTTGACATGCACTCGGGACATTAATATTGAATATATTCGACGTTTCGTTTTTTCTTTGAACTTTTTTCATTCAAGAATCGTTCATTTTCAACAGCAGCATGACTGTAACGAAACTTAACCTCACTTTTAAACGTCGTCATAATCATGAATGTGTCTAAATATAACCTTAAATATCTTCAAAACTTTCTAAAGTTAGTGATATTTTCGGTTTATCTTTCATAAATCGTTCGTTGTAATCTGTTCACGATCGCACTGTATATGAAATATAATTTCCGATTAATGTTAAAGCTTCACAATCAGTGATTACTTTTGCGTTCATATTTTTAATTAAAAAAATAGAGTTTTCGGGGTGATGTTAAAATATAAGTGAATTTATAAAAAGACTGAATATTAATAATTTTCTCTTTAGAAAATAATAAATTAAAAAGAAAAACTGTTCATATTTGGATTAATACCCAAACGGAACGCAACTTTACTAGACAATTAAATTAATTGAAACAAATGGTCGATTAAAACTTAATCAGAAAAGTAAAACAAAATTGCTTTGTGAAATTTGATGGAGTTTACACGCTGTTTTTCTTATTTTTCAATCTATATAAAAAATGTAACAACACTGTTGAAACTTTCAATAGCTTTTCATGAATAATTATCGTTCCGTGTGGTAATTCTATAAATAAATCAATTTTTTGTTGTGTGTCATCTGCTAGTGATTTTTTTGCTCTGTTTTATAAGTATATGAATAAAATAGATTTTTTTATTTTATGTCATCTATCAGTGGAGATTTTTCGTTCTGTTAGTTATAATCATTGATAACTAATTATTGTGATTGATGCTAGACAAAGTGTTGACTCCATCAAATGATAGGAATGCATATTTTTCATTATTTAGTGAGTAATTTTTAATTTAAATTGCTTGAAATATTATGCATTCTTACACAAAACAATTACCAATCATGTACATATCAAAATTAGTCTTTTTAGACTGGTTTTATATCGAAGGTCAATTCTTTATTCAAGATTTCAAAGATTTCATCAATCTAGTAGTGTCTTGGAACTAGATATATTTTTGTGAAACTTCCAAAACCATTTGGTCTCAAATTAATTTTTCATCTTTATGATTATTTAATGAAATTCAAGTAGGTAATGGGAAATTTGTGAAAAAAATTGGCACAATCCATTCTATTTGATACTTGCTCAGAAATATAAAACTGATCATTTTCCGTCCAACTTTCTGAAAATATAGGTTATGTTAATATTTGATTTCCTATCAGAGAAATTGAAGATTTAAAATATGCGATTGAAAGAAGAAGAAATGTAATCAGAGACAAATTCTTCTTCTTTTCCTTGGGGTTTTCGTTATTTTTGCTTGTGAAAAAGAAGAAATCCACAAATCTGTCTGGCAAAAGCATTTACAAGGTCAAATTGAATGTTATGTCATTATATGTGCTTGGTATAGAGCGCGCCCGTATTCTTTAGATTTTTGAGCATTTGTGTTTATGCACGCTCGACACGCAAGTGATTTATTCGATTAGGACTTTCTAAGACGTGGAAAACTATAAGTAATTTTCCAAATTTAGAATAATGATCATAGAAAAGGTGATAAATAAATTAGGAATCTGCGAAAGTGGAAAAAACACGTTTTCATGCAGTTGATTGACAAGTAAAAAATACAAACTTGGGGAAAGTAAGAAATATTTTCGTTTGATTGTGTTACAGGCCTTTTTAAGTTCATAATTGAAGCTTATACACTTTCTGAGAAATTACCAGCTTTCTTAAACAATCTATTCAGTGAAATACTGTTTCAATGTCGAATTGAATGGATTGTGTTTAATAATAAAATGTTCACCATTTTTGAAAAGAATGTTAGACAAAAAAGTTGCAAGTATTCTTAAGAAAATTCACATTTTCAATAATTTTTTCACTCCTTCTCTCTTCAATAACCATATTACCAACAATTTTGAACGTTTTACTTCTATAAATTATACAGGATGTTTTTAAATTTATTAAAAAAATATCAGAAGATTTATTTCTTATTGACATTTATTTATGAAAATATAGTACGTAGGAAAGGAATTCAAAGCCTAATTCATAGGTAATTACCATGGAAACCATATATGTAATATTCCTGGAGGGCAGTTGGTATGGGTATAAAAAACTTTATTGTTACAAAAACACAATTTACAATTTTTCAAGCGAATGAACTTAATTAATTTCACGATTGAATTAACAAGATTCACTGAATGAATTAGATTCATTATTTTGATGTTTATAATATTCATATTTATACTAAAAAAATGCTGACAGTTGTTTATGTAATTTGATCTTTATGCGTTTTACTTTTTAGAACGTTCTGGATTTTTTTCACATAACTAGAGTTGTAATTTCGTCCCTATATAACTTCAGCGAAATATTGAAAAAAAATATCAAATCACAAAATTTTTATTCACAAAAATCCGTAAAAAAATATTTACCACCAACTTGAATTATTGGCGTTAAAACTTTCAGTAGATTGGGGTTAATGGTTATACTATACCTAAAAGCTTGAATTTAGAAACACCCTGTATACTGATATGTTCATCTTTTAGTTATTAATATTCGTTTTTTTCTTCAAATTGTTATCCTAACAATATAATCCGAAATGTTTTTCTGTTATAAATTTGAAATATATATATTTATAAATACCAAAGATATTTTTTGTATAGTAAATTCTAATAAATGTATATTTTTGAAAAGTCGATTCAACGATAAATCACATCATAGGAGAAAACGTTGGCCTACATTGTAACATTTATTTTAATTATTTTAAGTGCAATTTCGTATTTTTTGTACTTAAAAATCATATTTAATAACAATGTTTTATCACAGAGAATTTTAACAGATTGAAATTTTTCTTTATTGATAAAATATCACGCGTTCATCCATATTTCAACTATCAGGAATTTTTATCCATTTAAAACCGAATCCATTAAATTTTTTCTTCATTTTCATGCAAATAGTTCAGAAAAAGTGATGGTCATTAAAACAACACGAAAGGCTAATAGAATGTGCACGTGCTCATGAGTGTTTATATAACAAACAGTAATCTGGATACAACAAAACTTAAATTTGACAGATTATAGGCACTCATTTTCCCATTGGAAAATACCATGACAAGAACTGGTGATTAACTTCCTGATCTAATCGACAATCAAGTTTTTTTATTGAATTTTAAGTCAGTGCTCAATAAAGAAAAGATCATATAAACCCCGTTTCATTCATCTATGTTCAAAAATTCGTCTAGATCTATTTCGTTCATTTTAAAATATTTTACAGCCACCCGCCAACGCCATGTCAAATTTCGCTTTGTACATATTTCTTTACACATTTGATACAGTAAAATAAATATATAATTTGTTATAAATAATTCCAAATCGTTGATTCGTGTTCAAATTTCTTTATATACATGTACCTTTAAGGTTATGTTTACTAGTGAACCAGCGTCATATTCGTGTTCATTCTATACATCGCTAAACTATAATTTTTGGAAAAAAATTGATGAAGCCGTCAAATAGTTTTGATATTTTGGAGATCATTCTCAGTAATTTGTTATTAACATTTTAGTTTTTTCATAAAACCTAAAAATACTGAAGCAATCTCAACGCACTCATTTACACATAAACTCAAATACTTTTTCACACTATTTGAAGTCATTTAAGAAGCCTGCGTGTTTTAGTAAAAAACTTTCATGTTTATTAGAGAAACTATGATATTAAAATAGTTTTTTTTTATTTGCATATTACCAAATGCTATTTCAAGATCTAAATATTTAAAAAATATAATTTGGTTTATTTGTTAAGCTAGAATGGAATTGTAAAATAGCAGAAATTAAGTATACGGATAGTATTTTCGTCAGGTAACGAGTAATTTAGTCGAGTAGTTAATATTCTATAATCTTTTTTGTTCACACGAAATTAAATAAAACCATAATGCTTTCAAATACTCATTAACAAACTTAAACTCAAAAACATTTTGGTATTTGTCTTCTAAACTGATGTACTCGACTGATCATATCTGTTCAAACTTGATTTAGTGGCAGTTTAGTTATTAGCTTGGAGGGGGGCTGTGGTCAAAAATACTGGATATCGAAAAATTAGCTCTGTACTCATCAAAGCTTCGGTAGATACTTTAAGAAGATACTCCCGAAATATTTGCCGTTTTGGAAATAACGTCATCATTTTTTGCGTTTCATTTCTATAAATATTCACAATAATTTGTTTGTGTTCGTCTTTCTTATGCAGCTCGCCCCCCCTTTGCGGCTTTTTATTTATAGTATTTCATGCTACAACTGATTTGGATCAATAATGCTGATCACACCCTAATAATCGTTTTGGTTAACTATTTTTTTTTTTCGATAAATAGACTTTAGCCGTTTCTGAACTAGGCTTTAGTGACGTGACATCGTACATACACCATAACACTTGACGTGATAGTTTGCACACTAAATACTATTTTGTACGCAGTTTCCACTTGATAATACATAACCTCAAACAGAAATACACACAAACAGAGTAGCTAGGAATAAAATAAAAACTAGTTTATATTTTAATTTATAATTAAAAACAAAGAGAAATTAATATTATCACAGTTTGTTTTTTACCATAACGAATTTATTCACATACGTAGAATTGTCGTCTTCTTAAATGACGTTGATGTATGTAAAAAGTTTTTGAGGTTATGTGTTAAGAAATGTATAAAATAGAAGTGTTTCGTTTTGTAAAAGTTATGTCATGTATTCTAAGAGACGTTGATAAGACTTATTCGATAAATTTGTAATATTCTCTGTTTTAAACATTGTCCCATATTCGTTTTTTGCTCAGTAATTGTAGATTATCATTTATGTATAATTGTATATCTATAATTTGTGTTAAATGTATATTTTTTGTAAGATATTACGATAATTTCATAACAAGAATAGTTTTTTATTTACTAACTTTTTATTATAACGAATCGACCGAATGAAACTTATCAGATTTTCTTATTTTATTCGTTCGATTTATTTCCAAGTGAATTAAATATAGTATTGTTTAGCTCAAAACTATGTAAATATATATATCTGCGGAAAAGTTTTCTATTCTAATAGAAAATCATGTTACTATTATGTAAAAAGTTTTTTAAATCTTGACAAATAGCAATATTTATAAAATTTGTGATTGTAAAATAAACATGCCTATTACAATTTTCTCGTATTTTTTCTTTTGAATATCTTCCCTATCTATCCTTCAAAATAGCTTGAATTTCACGAGTCCACTGAATAGTTACCAAACTAATCAAATACAAACAAGCCTTTTGTATAAACAAAAGAAACAGCAACATTTATATTGGCATAAATCATAAAGCCGGCCCCGTTCTAAAATATTATCAAAGCTAAAGTTTGGTGGGTGCGTCGGTTATCTCTTCATTGATTGATCTGTTTACTTTTGGCAATCGTTTTTTATCGACTCTTTCTGGAGATTTCAAGAATTCGACGCTTCCAGAAAGCGGCTTCAATATATGAAGCAAGAGTCTAGTAGCCGCGAGTCAGTTAACAATTTGATAACATCCATTGTGTACATAAATTGAATAGGTATTAGTGAATAGTTAAACGTCTCAGTGTATAAATAAATTACGTAAGTAACATACATATATTTTTCACAAAGTTGTGGTAAATTTTCATTATTTGGTATATAAAAGTTTCGTACGAAAGTTTCCACTTGTCCATGTGCTTCTTTGAGAGGTACAAACATGTGAAAATCACACGACAATAAGTCTGGATTGTAAGGCAGATGATCAAGTGTTTTCCAAATAACTTCTGTCAGATTCTGCGTTGCATTACTGTGGAACCTAGTGTTGTCGTGGATATCTCGTGAAAATTGAACAGTTTCTTTTTAAACTGGAGAGAAGCAGTAGTAGCTTGCCTTGATGGTCTGACGTTTATGTAAGAAACCTCTTGGTCGAACACTTCTAGTTCCAAAACCTGTAGCTAACATTTCCCCTGCACTAAAACGATTTTTGACATTCAATGGATTTTCTTCGCGTTTCTTTCTCCACAAATAGATTCGGGGATATAATAATAAACCCTTATCTCGTCAAAGTTAAGAGTTTCGTACAAAAAAAACTCTCAATTGAACAATCGATTCTGGTTGTTGATCTTGAAGTCATTTTAAACTGTTAAGTCAACGTTGCACTAATATTTTTTAGCCCACTTTATCAATACACTTATCCAATCAAATATTGTAAAATAACTGAAACAGTTATACTAAAACCAACAAGAAACCATTAGTAGAGACTATTTGGTTACACCTTCGATTGTTTCTGGTATCATTTTTCTAGATTGACTATCGACCAATTAACAAATATTTTCTGTTCCCTTACTTTCCACAAGGACTTAAACTTTATCCCACGGCTCTCGAACTCACTGTCTGAGGCTCGTCTGAAAAGTTTTCGTCCTCAACTTGAAGATGTCAGAACTTATCATTATAAGTTTCAGATTAGTTGAGCTAGGGCTGTCTGGGGACTACACGATTTGTCTCTTCTGGCTTAAAAAAACTTAAATGTAAATACAGTAGTCTTTATCTATGAATAGCCTCACACTCACAAAGGTTCCTTGCAGTAACCAGAAGAGCTGTCAGGAGTTTCTTGGATGATTTTCAGTTGGTAGTTCACCGGACAGTGTCCAGTAACTCTCTTAATTTCACCCTTGCTGAAAGAGCGTTTTGAGACCAGTTCTTCTCATTTCCTCATGTTTTCACATTTACTATGGCCATGACTTGATGGCTTTTCGGAAAATCTATAAAATATGTTGTCCTACGAAAGAGATTGTCCTACCTATTTTCGCCAGGTGATCAGATGGTTCATTTCAGTGTAGCCTGGTACCCAGAGTAACTTTAATGTTATTTGGATCCAATTTTAGGAGAGTCCAGTGCTTGTAGAGCTGCGTCGTATGTTTCCGCCTGGATAATGGAAGGTTTTAATTTCATTGGACATATATTCCTTTCCCTACTTGACCATTTTCCATCTTCAAACTTACTAATTAACCTCGTGGGTGGTGCTGCGGTGGGATATGATTGTGTCAAGTCTGTTATCGCAAAGCAGACAAGGACGTCCTTTGCAACTTATCTTGGGTTCTATTTCCAATTTTGGTTTTCTTATTAATCACTATATGAAAACTAAATATCATTTCATAATTTTATTTTTAAGGCCCATGTTGTTCAAACTATTCTGCATCTGAAGGTGTTCTGAGTAAAATGAGTTTAATTTTTGGACCAATTATTAACTGAAGATAAAACCTAGACTCACCTCTATATTCCTAAACCAAATAAAAAAAACTGTCGAGGGAGTGGATTCCAAAGACGGATCAGATCGTTAAGTTAAATCCCAACGATAATAAATTCTTTGCTTTTGTTATAATTAAAATTTGATACCACAAATTGTTGAATTTTATCATAAAATTTGGTAAATAGACTTTAAAATTATTTACGTAACCGGAAATCATTAGGCCAATTACTGAGACTGAGACAGACTGTTTGTTTTTTCTCGAGCTGAGATTTATTTATATATTTGATCCGTTTCTCTTATTTTTTTCTCTCACGAGATCAGGCCATCATTATGCCTTCTATCCCCAACACTGTACTATTTGACTATATTAAATCAATAAGTAGCATCGTCTCTCCTGAAAATGTTATTTTCGCATCCAGAATATCACACAGACGCATATGCATTTATTTATCATCGACGACTCAAGTCCACGAACTTCTAAAAATCAACCAAAGCATCCTAGTTAATTCCAATTTAATCCCTATACGTCGGCTTATATCTCCAACCAAAAGAATACTCATTTCCAATGTTTGTCCATCCATTCCCCATTCCGTCAGCGAGAAAGATCTAGCGAAAAACGTCCCCGATCGAATGACAGCAGCCTCGACTCACCACAGTCTATATCTTTACTGATACTCATCCAGATCCAATGTTTCCCCCCGAATTTTCAACATCCACCTCCAGAAACCCTGCGAAAAAGAAGACCAAAAAATCTAAACCGACTAAAAACGATTGTCACTTTATAAGCCCTGAATCACGCTTCGTTATACATAAACAATTCGACGATTCTCCTGAATCATTTATCCTTACAGGCACCCATTTTATTGCGTTTCTTGAAAACAAGTATGGCATCAATGAACCCCTCCCCGAAGCCAACAAATTTATTTCCGACACAACCCTTCTTCTGAAGGATTTGTCCGTAATTTATCCTAATATAAAAGAGAGATCTTTAAAAAACTCCTCGACATTATCTCAGTAAATACTCTCTCCCTTCTTCCTAAACAAGTACATTCTTCCTGATACGATGGAACTGCGATGGATTTTATCCTCGACTAGAAAGAATTCAGAAAATCATTTCCTCCCACAATCCTGACTTCCTTTGTCTCCAAGAAACCAACTTCAAAATTGATCATAAACGCAATTTGAGAAACTTTGAAGGATATCATTACATCCGTACCAACTGCATAAGAGCCAGTGGCGATACTTCAATATTTGTATCCAGCGACATATACTCCTCCCACCTCCCATTATTAACAAACCTGGAAGTAGTAGCTGTCACTACTTGGTGCCCCAATAAACTTAGGTACCATTTGCAGTATACACATTCCACCGGACCACCCTCTTGATGAAAAAGAGTTAACAGATCTAATTTGTCAGCTTCTCCAACCATACATTCTTGTTGGAGACTTTAATGCACATCACACTATGTGGAACGCCACCCAAACTCGCACTAGAGGCAACACAATAGTAAAAGTCATAAATTCAACTGGTATCTGTCTGTTAAATACTAGATCCAAAACTGACTTTAACATCTCCTCATGTTCCTTTTCTGCTATTGACCGCAGCTTCTGTGACCCTAAAACTGCACTTTCTCTTTATTGGCAAGTTTGACACACTTTGAAGAAAATTTCAGCATCCATAATACGGCATCCGATTTTCATAACTCACATATTCAGCCCTCCTCCTCACTCCAGCAAAATCCTCTCGATATTGCGTCTGTCAAGGCTCCTATCAATTTAAATTAATTAAAATTCGCCATATCGTCCTGAAAAAATTCTACTGCCGGCCCTGATGATTTCCTGTATATATTTCTCAAAAAACTATCCGACTCGTCCCTCTCCAAGCTCCTTGACATCTATAACATTATTTGGAATATTCACCAGTTCCCTGATGCATTCCAATTAAAAAAGCAGGTAAATCCAAACCATCCCCTAAGTCTTTCCATCCAATCTCACTTACCTGCACTAATTGCAAACTCCTTAAAAAAATAATAATAATAATGATAATAATAATAAAAATAATAATAATAATAAATGCCCTCAGGGGGTCGCACTGCGACTACGGGTGTAGCAAGCCCGAGGTACCCTAGCTAGAGCTCCACCCCACTCCCAAGGTGGACTCTTCCCAAAAAACCCCACTATTCCTAAAAGATTCTCCTCCCCCGACGCTATTAGGTTACGAGGACTAGGGGGCTTCCTACCTTTTTTCCTGTATCCCGGATTGGTTCTGCTGATGCTGATGTGAGCTAGTCTCTGCCGAGGTGGATGATGGTGCTGGATCGGAAGCCAGCCACTACGGGCCCTGATCAGGTAGTATGTATTGAATGTGGAAGTCGGAAGTTCACATTGCCCCGGGCGAGTCTGGTCCGTCTGTGTGTTCCGAGACTCGCTAAGCGAGGATTCGGCCTCAGTGAACTGGGGTAGGCGACCGCCGAGAGTACACCCGTTCTCAATCAACTCGACCCGGCCCCTTACATACGAAGCGCTGGTGAAAAGAAATAAATGGATAGCTATGTTTCAAACGACGAAAAAACTGCACTGTCTTTAGAAGGCAAAGGACAAAATGAAGGAGATATGACCCCAGCAGGTTATCACTGGATGTTTACTACAGACCCTAGTGTTAGGAGATCCTCATTGGCAAGAACACCACCAATGAATCGCAAAGATTCAACTGCCTCTGCCACGGATGATGTTTTTGTTAGCCTAGAGACAAACTCTGGCACACGTCAAGATGACAAGACTGAGAGCCAGTAACACGGCACGGCGTACGAAGCAAGTAGCGACAACAGTCACGACGGACTGGCAAAAAATACCAGTCCAGCCAAAAAGAAACGAAAGCGAGATTCACATGGAAAGTATATCCCGGATGATACTAGCCAAGAGGTGACTGCTGCTATGACCACCTTGGGTAGTCTTAATAAAAAATTTGACGAATTAAAAAATGAAATCAAAGTGAGTACAAAGACAAAAAATGAAATCAAGGCAATAACGAGAGAGCTCGTAAGCATAATGGCAACCCTGAACAGAAGAATGGTAGTTTTAAACATCAGACACACGCAGATGGTGCGAAACAACACTGAGCAATCATCGCCAGGTAAGAGCAAAACTGCTAATAATTTAGCTAAACCAGAGGACAATAATCTTAGCTACGCAAGACAAAGTATAGGAGTCCAAGCTGATGAAACCGACATAAGACAATACGTACCAGGGTAGAGACGCAAATAACTGCAAGAAAAGGATGGACAGGGCTAGAAGAGGTAATACATCTCGAGTGGCCAGAAAGCTGCTACCAAAGCACCGGTGTTACAGAGCTGGGATCGCTTAGAGAGCTACGAGGAGACCTGGTAATAGTAGCAGACCCTGATGTAACCTTGACCACCACTACGAAAAGCGACCTAAAATGCAACTTTCCGGAAATAACAAGCCTTATGTGCAAAGAACTTGAGGAAGGGTGTATTGAATATGTGAGGACGAACACCGAGGTCATACTCAGCAAAGGCAAAAATGGAGCAAGGTCAAGAACCATGTACATGCTGCCATACAAGGTCAACCCAGAAGGGAAAAACGACATGGGTCAACATGCAAGCAGAGGTATCTTCAGGGGATCTGAGCTCAAAGTGCAAGTTATACCTAGAGATCCAAGCCGACTAGCCCCTAAGTCAAGTAAGGGAGGACCAGCGACGACAACAGAGAAGATTATAATAAAATCTGAATGAAAGCAATATGCTGACATACTCCGTTCGATCAAGAGTAGTGTGAACATAGACGAGATGGGTGTTAAGGTAAAAGGCATTAAGAAAACTGCTAAGGGTGATGTCCTTATGGAGATACTTGAAGAAAAAATCAAGTAACCGCCCTCAGACAAGCTATAATGGACAAGGATAAAGATACCCAGGTCGAAATTAAAAGAGATGAAGACATTATTCATATCTCCGACATAGACGGAGATATGAACGCAAAACAGATAGAGTAAGATGTCAGGAAAAGCGTAGCAAACGCAAAAGAAGATGACGTCCGAGTGCTCTCTTGCAGACCAAACCAGAGGGGAAACCAAATTACTACTTTTGCACTACAAAAGAAGAGTGGCCAGCGAATTACTCAAAATGGATACTGTGAGAATAGGGTGGGCACCGTGCCAGATCCGAACAAGGGTCAAAATCACCAGGTGTTTCAAATGTTTGGAGTTTGGCCACCGCACCAATGAATGCAAAGGAACCGATAACTCGAAGATGTGCCTTAAATGCGGCAAGGATAACCACAAGGCCAAAGACTGTACTAACAAAAGCTATTACCTAACATGCAAAAAAGACGGTCACAGATCTCACCAGACTGCTTGCCCTTACTACCTTAAGCTTGTAAAGGAAAAATCAAAAGCAATTAGTGACACCAGACGCAGGCTCAGCACTGCACGCGGTCAAAACTTTAGTGTTCAATATTAAAATACTTCAAGCCAACGTTGGACATGCCTATGCAGCTCAAGACATGTATTGATATTATGTAACTGGGGAACCGAACAAAAGAAGAACTAAAGAAGCAAAGTGGATCAAGGACAACAAGCATAATGTGGGGATCCTAGTTCTGAATAAAAAGCTTGGCGTAATAAATCCCATAGTCGGAGATGGTCACGTAATTATCAAACTCAAAGATCTTGAGCTGATATGTTGCTATATATCCCCAAACATCAGCATGGAAGACTACAAAACTGAGGTGGACAGTATAATGGAGCACATAACGAACAACAGTGATGCCATTATTCTGGGAGACCTAAATGCCAAATCCCCAATGTGGAGATCACCTGTTACCGATGAAAAGGGTCAATATTGGGTGGAATGGATCAACGCTCGCGATTTGGTTGTTCTTAATACTGGAAATGAGCCCACATTTATCCGAGGAGATAGCGAGCCCTTTATTGATGTCTCCATAGCAACCAATCGTGTATCTCAAAGAGAAACCAACTGGGAGATACTTGATACCGAAACACTGACAGAGCACAGATATATCGCATTCGAAATTAAAGTAAATAGAGCGAAGACCAAAACAACTTCAATAAGGCCCCTTATTGATTGAACCGCCTTTAAAGCCTGCATAGAGCTGCTTACCATTACTCCGGATGAAGTGAGTCATGAAACAGGAACCAAGCTGATACAGATGGCAAGCAAGAACAGAATTCCAAAGACCGAAACACCGTATTGGTGGAATGAAAACATTGCTGAAAAACGGTCACTATGCAACAGATTAAGAAGGGTACAACAACGTGCGGCGAGAAGAAACAACCCAAATCGAGACGATATTGAAGCAATGAAAGAGGTGTACAAGACCAATAGAAGGGAACTCTGCTGCCTAATTAAGGAATCGAAGAAGAAACACTGGAACGACATATGCAA
The DNA here is from genome assembly GCF_026230105.1 of Diorhabda sublineata. Taxonomy (NCBI): domain Eukaryota; kingdom Metazoa; phylum Arthropoda; class Insecta; order Coleoptera; family Chrysomelidae; genus Diorhabda; species Diorhabda sublineata. The sequence continues at coordinate 12,607,392 of NC_079481.1, read as the reverse complement.
AGAAGTTGATAATAATATATGGGGAGATGCGTATAAGTTAGTAGCAAAAAAGCTTAATACTCTAAAACCCTATGAGCTTGACATCGAAAAGAAATCCGAAATCGTGGCAGTACTGTTTCCACCCGGAAATGAGTGGAGATACCCTGAAGAGGAAGCTCCAGCCCCACCCTTCACAGCAGAAGAGCTAAGGAAGGTAGCCCAAGGTATCAAATGTGGAAAATCACCTGGAATTGACCAAATTCCCCCTAAGGCTATCAAAACAGTAGCAGATTGTGCCCCAGACTGGTTATTAGGCATGATGAACAAACTACTTCAAAAACAGGAATTTCCAAATGAATGGAAAGTTGCAAAGATGGTTTTAATACTAAAACCAGGAAAGCCAGCTGAGTTACCTAGTTCCTACAGACCACTCTGTCTGTTAAATTCTTTGAGCAAGTTACTAGAAGCGTTCATACGGGAAAGATTACAAGATGAGCTTAAAGACAGAGGAGGGTTGCACGTGTGTCAGTATGGCTTTCAAAAACGGAAATCCACGATCCAGGTTGTAGAAGCTGCACTGAATACTGTAACGGAGTTCAAAAGTAGATTCTGCACCCTTGTCACAATTGACGTTAAGAATGCTTTCAACACTGCATGCCACAGCCTGATTATCAAAGAGCTACAAAAAAGGAAAATATCGACATATCTAATAAACCTTGTCTCTAACTATTTAAGAAACAGAAAGCTGCAATTAGAAAAGAATAGGGAGGTGGATATTACGTCAGGTTTTCCACTGCTGTGGAACGTACTATATGACGGTGTGCTGAGCTTAGAACTAACTCGTAATGCTGTAACAATAGGATTTGCTGACGATCTGGCGCTGATAGTCGGAGCAGAAAGCCAACAGACATTGGTTACTAACATCAAAATGTGCCTGGAAAAAATAAATACCTGGATGAGAGACAACAAGCTTGCTCTTGCCCCCCACAAAATTGAGGCAATCCTACTAAAGGGTAAACAAAAGAGGGAGCAAATAAGCTTCAGCGTAGTCGGAGTCAATATAAAGCCAGCAAAGAACCTGAGATACCTAGGTATAACCATTGACGAAAGTAGAAATTTTGGCAAACATGTAGAAACAGTAACAAAGAAAGCTATAGAAAGGGTGTCCAAACTTGCTCGGATTATGCCAAACGTAGGAGGTCCTAGGCAAAGCAAAAGAGCAGTGTTGTGTAGTGCTATGCAAAATATTGTCCAATATGGAGCCCCAATATGGCAAAAAGCGCTTATGAGAAAAAAGCACTATACTACGGTCAATAGAGTACAAAGAGACATGCTGTTGCGTGTAACCTCCGCCTTCCGACCTGTGTCTGGGGAAGCACTCCAAGTAATTACGGCTACGGTGCCCATTGATCTCTTAGCCCAGGAAAGAACATCCAACTACAAATCGAATAGCAACGAAGCTAGAGAAAGTTCCCTCACAACATGGCAAACTAGATGGGAAGGTGAGACAGTAAAGGCCCAATGGACCAAAAGGATAATACCAGACATCAAGCCATGGGTTAAGTGCGAGCACCGCCAGGTAGACTACTACCTGACACAGGTCCTAACAGGACATGGCGTCTTTCGATGTTATGCCAAGCGGTTCAGAAAAGACACCACGGATAGATGTATATACTGTGCCGCCGTAGACACTGACGAACATACCATCTTCGTATGCTACAAGTGGAGAGAGGTCAGAGACAGGACTTGCAGACAGCTGGAATGCGAGCTCACTCCAGACAACATTGTAGAGAAGATGCTTGACATCTCAGAGAACTGGAAATCGGTGCAGAACTTGGCTAAGAGTATTCTCAGCAACAAGGAAAAAGATGAAAGACAAAGACAGCAGAGAGAAAGGAACCCGAACTCCTAATCCCGAGAGGGGAAGGGAGACGTAGGGTAAAAGGAAACCACTGATAGCCCGTCACTCATGAAGTATGTTCCAGGAACGATGCCATAAGTGACAAAAGGGGCCGTAGACGACTAGAAAGACACTCCAACCGTCCGAGCCCCTCTGCAAAGCAGTACTCCGCAGAGGTGGTGAATGTTTCCCAGCAAATTGCTGAGGAAGTGTGACAAGTCGTTATTAAAAAAAATAATAATAATAATAATAATAATAATAGTAATAATAATAATAATAATAATAATAATAAAAATAATAATAATAATAATAATAATAATAATAATAGAAGACTCCAATGGTTCCTTGAAAAATACAAACTTATTCCCGACGCGCAATCGGATTTTCGACGTAATCGATCGACATACGACAACCTTGTTCTCTTGCAAACAAATATCTCCTCTGCATTAAATTACCATCATGACGTCATTGCACCTATTCTCGACATTGAAGGCGCTTTTGACTCTATATCCAGTGCAATACTGAATAAACTTACTCAATACAATCTACATGGTAACATATTATCATTCATCCATAATTTCCTAGCTGATAGAATTTTCAGGGTTTCCGCAAACGGTAAGCTCTCCCTTCCTTATCCACAAAATACTAGCATCCCTCAAGGTTCAGTATTAAGCTCTACTTTATTTATCCTCACAATAAATGAGCTATGTGACAACTTCCCATCTCCCGTAAAATATGTATAATACGCTGATGATCTAATCATTTATTGCCATGGCAAATACATCCCCTCTACATGCCAACTGCTCCAAAACGCAATAAATCTACTATAAGAGGGATCCCCCTACCTAAGATTATCATTTTCCCGTAACAAATCCATACTGATAAAATTTTCTCGAAGAACATCTATTCACTCACCTCAAATTTTCTTTGATAACTCCCCTCTACCTATTGTGAATCAGTGCAAAATCCTTGGTATGACTTTTGATTCTCGACTCAACTGGAATCATCATATTCATGATGTAAAAGGCATTTGCCTAAAGAAACTGAACATGATTAAAACCCTTAGCCACCATCAATGGGGCTCCAACAAAACTATACTGCTAAGAATTTACAGAGCTCTCATACGCTCAAAGCTTGACTATGGTTGTTTGATCTTTATGCCCGCTTCCAAGTCTAAAACTGACTTATTGAACTCTGTACACTACACCGCTCTTCGCCTTTGCCTTGGTGCCTTTCGCTCAAGCCCCGCCGCTAGTGTCAATGTTGAAGCTAATGAGCCACCACTATCCTTAAGACGACAATCTCTTCTCCTGTCATATGCTCCTAAAGTATCTTCTAATCCTTCTAATCCTATCCATTCGCTACTTACCACCACTTCTGTACCTATCAACGAGCAACTTTAAATTCAATCCCTCAATTGCTCGCACCTCTACTACAAAATACCAACCTCTTGTTGACCTTTTCACTTTATTTGCCTTCTTCGCCCTCTTGGATAAAAAATATTCCCATAGTAGATATCTCACTAACAATCTACAAACACGAATCCCCTAGCGTTCTTGTAGAGAAAGCATTCTTGGAAATTATGCATAAAAAATCCTTCCACCTAATTCTTTATACGGATGCCTCCAAAGCTGAATCCGGTGTCGGATGCACAGTCACTACAACTACGAACTCATAAGCTCTTTCCGGTTACCCTCGACGTGTAGTGTTTACCCTGGTGAACTATACAGTATCCTTCAAGCTTTCAAATATATTTTTCCTCCTCATAAACATATCGCCATATGTACTGACTCTCTTTCATCCATACAGTCAATCACAACCATATTCACCGACCATCCAATAGTCTAAAACATTCATGACACCTACCAAACTCTCATTGCTCTTGATATAACTCTCTCTCATCTGGCTTCCATCGCACACTGGAATTGCTGGAAACGAATGTGCCGATCGCCATGCCAAAGAAGCCACAAAGAATCATCCTGAAATCCCAGTTCAGCTGACCAATGATCTGCAGATTAACTTCAAACACCTCATTAAAAAATCTTGGCGCGATACATGCAGCAAGAGTACTACAGCACTACATCACATCCACCCATCTACATCTCACATTTCCCTAAACTTTTTGAATAGGAGAGAAGCTGTGACAATAAGAAGACTTCGCATCAACCACACGAAACTTACTCACGGCTATTTCATGTCGTCAGAGAGTCGTCGTGTCTGCCGAACTTGTCAAGTTCCTGTGACTGTTAAACATATCCTAACCGACTGCAGATATATCAGCAGTTTGATATGAAAACCAACTTCAAGGAGACACTGAACTGCCCGACGGAAATAAGGAAAATCGTGCAATTTCTTAAAGCCACCAAAATATAATTTAGTTTATGCATTGTAATAGATTTTGTAACAGTCCTCTATTTAACTTATGATTGTTTATGTGTGCCAATAACCAGCGCGTCGAGGCACGTTAAACTG